>NW_026095871.1:12416368-13050746 GCF_023614345.1 Adelges cooleyi | reverse complement strand
TTTTTTTTTACAAAATGGACAGTTTTGGTGTCGTCGCGCAATTTATAGAAGACCACCTGTAAACATTATCATATAACTGTTTTTTATCCATAAAATTAATTGAACTGCTGTATAATCAAGTAAACTGAACAATTTTAAGCTATCAAAACTACAGTAACGCATTATTTCAAAATAATTTTTTTTCTTGAACTTCATTTTGTGTTGAATGTTTGAGAACGTATGTATTCGACTATAGTTAGTACTAGTACGTTATTGTTATACAAGATGTAATTTATGAATGAAAAAATTTATTTTTTTGCGTTTTCCAAAACGTTGACTCGACATTGTGTATTTAGCACGTTTCATAAAAATCGATTCATGTTTGTGTGGAACTTTAGAACGTGCTATACCTTGTCTGCAGTCGTGATTGTCATTAGTCATCACAATTAAATGTATACTTCAATTTAATAATATATCAGCACTTGTTATACTTAACTATACGTTTCTCAGCCTAATTCAAACCCGTAAGAGGAGGGCCAGCGAATCTGATTTTTTTTCAACTCCGTCGAGTGAAATAATGAAATAGTGTTTATAATGCTCGTTCTCAACATACCAGAGTGATTAATAATTATAGACATTATTTGCTTTCAGGCGCCGCATGTGGGTTAGCTAGCCATTCAGAAGATGACAAATCGTTCGGCTACGACTCCGGCGAACTCGGTAAGCACAAAAGTTTCGTTATTTATAATGTCACGATGACACAATATTAATATATAAATATATTGCTTTAATGAATGTTTATATTATATGTTTTTTTCACTTATCAAAATGTACAGTGCTTGATAGTGAAGCGCACGTGTACCGCACTGCCGACAAAAACCGTCGACCGAGTTTATAATAATTATAATAATAAAAATTTAAGTATACAAGCAAAACTGTGTCCGAGGTCAAGGTCGTCGGGTCTTTTTACGGAGAGGTCAGGCTGTTGGACTCGTAAAATGTTGTTTGATATTGGCGAAATCCGGATAGGCCTAATAATGACTGTCTATTAGGCTAGTGTAATATATAAAGGGATTTTAATGGGCATAAAATCTAGCTCGGTCGTTATTAATGAATGGCCCGATAAAATGTTCTTACAGTTTTAAACTGAATGTTAATAACGGCGTAATGTGCCATAATGGTACTTATGCTAATTAACTTTCCGTCCACATCCATGTTTTAATGATGCAAATACAATTATATCGATTAATGTAAATATCTTCGTACAGGCTACAGGCCACAGTCTTATAAAAAAACAATTACAATGAACAAACGTGTATAGAAGACTACGCACGATGTCTTTTAAGTTCGGCATATTTAATGATAGACTTGTAATATAATCTATTTTTTATTAAAAACAACCATTGGAATACATGTGTTGAAATCAATTTTGCTATTATGAAACTGACCCAAACGTTACGAAAACGGTAAAACCAAACCGGGGAACTGGTACTAGGAAGAAATAAGGGGATGTAAGAAGAGTGTTAATTGATTAGAGAGAATAAGCTGATAGGAGATAAGATAGTTTTAAAAAAATAAGATCTATAAATAAGAAATAAGAAGTAGTAGGGGGAAATTAGCCAATAAGAAAATATTTTTAGTGATAAGAATGTTGTTGGTAAGGGAGGATAAGAAGTGTGTTTGATACTTGATTAGAACTTGTCGCAAAACATAATATGTGATATGATATTTCATTTTTTATAATTTCCAAGCTTTTTAGATGTTTTTTTTCTTCAAAAAAAGTATATCAAAGTATGTAATATAGTAAAGTATAAAAAGTAGATCAGAATATTGTTAAATAATGGGATATTATTGATAAATTAAAAAACCCGAAAGCAATTATTCAATTATAAATATTTATTTCAAAACTTTTCCCCATTCTCAGGAAAAATTATAGCGTTTGACGGGTTTAATGTTGCCGTTTTAACGTGTTTTATGCATAATGAGTTACTGTATTTCAGAGTAATAAATCGCTTTGCGTAAGTAAGTAAGTTGTGTGTAAAAGTTTTTGAACTGGGTTTGCTTTCTTTTTTTCTTGGCAAAGTACACTGCGCAGTATGCATCAACGAAAAATAAATAAGATTGTCCTCTTACAATAACTTGAATGGGCGTGTTAAGCCGAGCTGATCTACATTATATTAAATGTGTGATCCGACAAACTCGTGCGCGAGTATACATTTGGTTTATTTGTACTTGATGTAGCCTGTAGGTACCCATTAAAAAAAATATAAAGGTATAATAATAATGAATTCACTATTTTGCTACTTACATGCAAACATTTCGTCGTTATTGGTACATTTAAAAAAATCGTGTACAATTTGAATGCCTTAAGTATGGGTTGAAGGACAAGAACGAAGGATAAAATACCATACGGCCATGTTGAATTTCCAATATAACGTCACCTATACTACTTAAGTACTAACTACTCTGTATAGACTACAATATGCTGTTGAATGATCGATCCAATCACTCCACAAATATTTTGACTTCTCAATGTATTTTATAATAACATTCAAATGTATTCTTAAGCCAAGTTTACTTCTGTCGAAGTAAACAACAGTTTTTAACCGGGCTTTTTATAAGACCGGAAATGGTCCTGTTTGGTCGATAGGTGGCAGAATTTTTAATTTGATACATTTAGGTTTCTGTCACACTAAGAGGGGTATGACAGCTTCACCTCCTAGACAAATGCAACAGTTAGAGAGGTCGATTTATAGCGTGGTTCCTTCATTGTTACCTTTATTAATAGTTATGATCGATTTGCTGATTGATTATTATATCAAGCCAAATAACGCGTTATTGTTGGAATAATTTACAAAAGTGAACGCAAGGTTTTTCCTATGTATAAATTATTTACTAGGCATTGGCAAAGAAAATATTTGAATATTATTTTATTTACTTCTGTTAGCCGTCGAGTATGTCACCACAATCGAAAACCAATTTTGTAATAAATAGTATTTAGTAAAATAAATAAGAATTATATTTGTTGTTATTATATGTTTTTTATTATACATTTACGGAAGTCGTTGAATTACAAAATTTAATAAATGTAACTTGTTATTATTTTTTATTTTACATGTTGTGTACAGAACTATTAAGCGAAATTCGGGTTTCTATGTTTTTTATTAAGAATATACATATTTTTAATTTACAATAGCCTACCATAAAGTGGGCCATAAATTTAGAGATGTTAATATTCAACATTAAATTGTTAAAACAATATATTATATATGTATAATAAATTGTTAATAAATTAGATACGTGCCAAATTCCTTTGTATATAATCGAGTTTAATTACTAATACGTTTCATGGTATTATATCTGATAGTCGCTTGTAGCCATGAGCTATAAAACAAAATTTAGGTAATAGCTATTAATTATTAGTACCTATCCAAAGAAGTGTAAACTATGTATACTTAAATTGTATTATACACATTATTATAATCGTACCCAATAAAAATTATAAATTGAAACAAATTGTTCTAAAACTGAATAAAAAAAATACTAATAATATATTATAATATTTAAATATATTTAAAATATAAAATTAACTAAATAATCTTGAAAAATGTATTTAAAACAATATTTGAATAAAGTAAATGTACTTATGTAAATATTTAAATAATTCTAATATTTTTACCTACTGGATTATTTTACAATTGTAGTAGTAACATAAATTGAATATATGGAAGTATAGATAATCCTCTTATTGATCAGAGGAGGTAATTGCATGGTGTAAGTAGGTACGCTGCAGTCATGCTGTTAACTGGACCTGTAATGATAGGAGTTTTGCTATAAGAATTAAATTATTAACACAACGAAATTCGATAATTGTTACTTAAAATTATACAATTGGCAATAGCAACGAATTGAATACCATTTTTGTTACCACTTATGGAATTTATTAACGTTTTCTCCACCATCGACTGTTTTGCATGTATGCGATGGAATTTAAAAGCTTGTTTAAGATTTCATAATGGTTTTATGGTATTACATAAATACGTAAAATATATTATTTTAATTAAATATGTCCGATGTTTTACAGTATATACAATATACATATTATGTATTTGGAACATGCAAATATCGAGAAAAATCATGTGTAATATTATAGTTTTCCCTTTTTATCTACAATATATAAAAGTGCAACGCTGTTTTGCGTATTTACACTGCGCGTGTGTTACGCTTGATAGGAATTAAAAATAATCATCACACTCGTGTGCCGGCTATTGAAATATTATTCGAATGTTCTTTTTTTGTTATAGATCCTCCCCATTGGGCAAACGAATATAAAACGTGTTCCGGCAAGTATCAGTCACCCATCGACATCGAAGAAAATCTTGTGACCAAAGTGACTTTGCCTCTGTTGCGTTTTCACAATATCGACACTCTTCCCGCGAGAACGACCATAACGAATAACGGACACACGGGTAAATAGTTTTCCTAACTATTATTATATTAATAAGCAGCGAGTTGTGAGATTTCAAATATCATATTAACGTACCAATGCGTACACACACATTACGCTTAAGTAGTGAAAGCCGCGAGTCTAGTTCCTCTGTTCGAAAAAATGCGACAATCTGAGTGACTACAAATATTATATATTTATTTACTCTATTCTAATTTGGAAAGTAAAAGAATGTTATTTTTATTTTTTAAATTGTCTTATAAGCATTTAAATTGTTTTCATTGTGAAAAAATTATTTTTTAAGATATTAATTTAAACAATTGGCTTTATAGTCCACAATAAAAAAAGTCGTAAGCTTTCTATAAAAAAACTACTTTGAAATTTGTGATAATCAAAACTTGCTTAGAAACAAAATAGTTTCATAGCTGTAAATTAAAAAATCTATATAGGTAATTATTTTCTATGTGTTGGCTCTTACAGAGTTATAGAATAAATTTTATGAAATTTATGAAAGCTGGATGAACTTATTTTAAATGTTTTACCGGGAAAAAGAACAAAGGTTATTCATTGCACAAATCACACATACTTAATGCCTAACCTAACCTATTCCGTTTGGATTTGCTGAAGACTAAAGTACACTTCTTGACAATAGAAACCCGCCATTATTGAGCTTCATTGGAGATATTAAATTTCTTTGAGGAGTTACTGCTTATTTTTGTGTCCCCTCGCATTATAAATTAAAACTAATTTAAGCATAAAATAATTGCTGTATAGCAATCTGTCTCATAGGCAAACTGAGACCCATATTAAATCATACAAGAAATACATAGCTACGCTACGCGACTTAATGTGTAACCGCCAATCTTTTATTAATAAATAAAATAGATATTATATTGTTAATACACTAAACATTTAGCCTTGTACAAAATAATTAATATAACCGTTATTATATAATCTATACTTGGTTAAAGAATCGCATATATTGCGAAGTAAAAAGTCAAGTGTCTCATTGTTAGAAATGACATAATTGTTTAACGTTAAAAACTACAACAGACCTGGTGAATTTTTATTTTAAAACATTTTAATTTAGTGCATAAAATAATTTATTATTATACATTTTTTTATTTTAATTAAAACTATTATTTCAATTTTATATAAATATAAAATTTATTTAAAATTTAACATTACTTAAGACTTAAAATATAACATATAAAGTTATAATAATTAATCATTTACTTAATTACATTTTTAGAGTGCACTAAAATAAAAATGTATTTGAAATTATTATATTTTTTTTTTCTTAAAAAATTGCCTTATTTTTATTGTTTTCAATACAATATTACAGTCAATGCACTCATTTTTTTAATGTTTACAATGTGGGATGATTGTAAACAGCGTTTTTTTCTGTAAAACAATAAGATGCGATTTTGCCTTGAACCAAAGTTAACTTTTCAACGACAATGACAATTATTTTAATAGAGTAATTTGACGTACTCAAATTGTCTGAAGTGGCAATCAAGAAGTAGAAAATTATTTTTCCTCGCGTAGATATTTGAACAAAAGTAGGGTGTTCATCGTTATTTTTACTTGAAATCAGTTTTTCGAAATCTGCTAAACCGTTATTAGATAGTATAAATCAAAACCAAATCAATTCGTTTACAATTTTGTATTATTATGTATTCACTGGATTTGTGTAAGTAATATTGTATGTTATGTGTATATGGTTGGTTTGAGTGACAGTTTCTGTCATAGATGTAGTTAGAAGGGAGGAAGAAGAGTTAAGAAATTTTAAATGCTTCAAAACGCTTTCATAGGCTCCTAAAAAATACCAACGACCAAACTGACTTAGCCCATACCCCAATGTCAGAGTTCGGCAAAATTTAATTATGTAAATATGAATAACAACTAAAATAAATCGATTAACGTTTCAATTAAAATAAAAGAAAATGTGTTATTTAAATACTATTAACCAAGAATAGGATTTTTAGAGGGGAGTAAACTGGTATAAAGCGACATTGTGTTTTAAGACCGAAAAAGAGTTAAGTAAGGTTAGGTTAGGTCAAGTTTTACATGTATGACTAAACATTGCTCAGAGATGGACGATAAAAACCTGTTACAGGTACTCCGAATACATTAGTATACTAGAACATACGGAAATTTTTTTATTAAATTCCTAAGAAATCTTAACTGGGTTTTTTTTAAATTTTTAACCTGGGTTATTGCCAACTCTGTGCAGTTTACAATTTACATAATAGTTGGGAAAAAGTTTGGAAAACAGCAGCATACATAGTTTACATAGGGTTATCCAATTTTTTTTTTTTCAATGGGATAACTATGTAAGCTAAACAAGTTTTTTCATAAAATCCTTATTATAAAACAAAATATTTAATTAAAATAATATTAATACGATTTTATAAAGGAATTGTTGTAAAAAGTTAGATAGCAACATGAATGTTTCATTAACCTAATAATAGCAAAATGATGAAATAAAGATAATTATTAGTCGACAACCAGTTAGGGAAAATAATTTTTGAGTTCTTAGCATTTAAAGTTTAGGCGAGGAAATGCGGCTGAGTGACGAGAAGTATTTAACCAAAACTGGTTATCGACCAGTCATTGATTTTATTTCATAATTTTGAGTTTCATAGGTCAATATAATACATAGGTTGCTGTTTGACTTTCAAAAGCATCCGTTACAAAATATACCCATTTAAAATAATATTTTCAACTTAAATATGACAACCTTTGATCATTGAATATTATAAGGTTTTTATTTGAAACTATTTTAGCTTAAAATTATTGTTTTATATACAAAATGTAGATAGACTATAACAATAAATTTGAATAACGCTTTTACTATACTATAAATCCATGTAAATGGGATTAGACAGTAATGTTGAATTACCAGGATCGTTGACGTTCTGTCTCACAGACATTAAAAAAAAAAAATTGTTTTACACCACCGCAATATCAGGTTTCTTGACCTTGGGTCATGTAAGTATAAAGTACGTTTTGTCCGCACATATGGGTCCGCCGACCATTCCTCCCGTCGTGTGCACAGAACAAAGCCGTTACTGTGTTTATACCTACTATGTTTACAGGACGTGTGTATTGTGTGAGTCAACCAACGGAAATGTACACACAATTTCGCGGACAATAATATAAAGAAGTATAATAGTATATTAAATTCGTCATCATTAGACTGGGTACTTTTAGGTATACTGACCGTCAAGATGATTCTTCAGTATATTTGACACCTTTCGTGACCGCTCGACGACGCTGAATGGCCAAAGATGCTTTCAGCTGAGCGTTCTTGGCTTTCAGACGTTCATATTGTTCCACATAATAGCCGAGTACCTTTTGGTTCTGGGCGAAGTACAGTTAAAAAATCAACCATTAAATTGTTTAAACGTGCAAATAAACCACTGCTGTCAGTTAAAAAATACCTTTGCCTCGAACATGGCTCGGGTCAGTTCGTTTTCTTTTTTCAGCTGGGCCAATTTCGATTTTTTGTCCGTCAGCGAATTGAAACTGTTATCGTACATTTCGCATAGGAGCTTCTTCAAAGAAACCACTGAAAATGCCGACACGAAAATATAAATTAGCCGTCGGTTCAGAA
This sequence comes from Adelges cooleyi, assembly GCF_023614345.1. NCBI lineage: Eukaryota > Metazoa > Arthropoda > Insecta > Hemiptera > Adelgidae > Adelges > Adelges cooleyi. Next base: position 13,042,701 of record NW_026095871.1, on the reverse strand, counting down.
TCATTTTAAATCGTTACGCCAAATTAAAAATTACCCATCTTATCATTACTCTTCAACGAGTTGGCTTCCTTTTGTTTTTCCGATACCAAAGCGGTAATACCCTAAACAAAAACTTTTGATAGATATATTAAAATTCAAAAAATTACGTAAAATCAACATAACAATGTTTAGTATTTGGGTGGAGCACCGACCAGGATTTTTATTTTCATTATTTTATTATAATAGTTTGTTTTCTAGGTATAAAAATACTTCCCGTATAGTTGTTGACAAAAAAAAATGTTAAAATCATCCCCATTCCATTACTTAATAAATAACTATAAACATTATGTAATAATATTACAAGGTACAATGAGTATACATGATAATTTTGATCATAATAAGGTGTTCGGGTTGAATAAGAAACCGCCCACCGACGGCACTTCACGGGTAAATACCATTTAGAAAAAATACCTGCAAAAATATTATACTTTATAAATCAAAAGAGAAAAAAACCGTGAGAATCTTAATGTTTAAAACATTTAAATTTGTTTTGACATACATTTTATAAAAAAATATCATTCTTAATGAGAAATCAATACAGAAATATCAAATACAGTTTTTTAAAAGTAAAATTTAAATTGTCCTTGTTAATCAAATGCAAGAAAAAATCGAGAGGAAGTATTTAGACTTAAGCTAGGGAATAATTTATTTTAGGTATTTCATATTGGAATAGGCTACTAACTACTACAATGGGGAGGGGAGGGAGTATTCTTATATTATATATATTAACTATTTAGTTACTGTGTTAATAAAATATTGTACTGTTGTAATAATGCAACTCACTTTTTTTACGTCTGTTATTGCATTTTGAACGTTTGAGGTTTCCTCTACGGTAGATGATGTATTATTTAAAAAAACAATAAAAAAAATTCAAACGAATAAATACATGTAGCAATATTGTATTATTTACCAGTTATGGTTAACATCATTTCTCTCAATTCGTTTGTGGAAGCCAGCAGGGTCTCTGAACTTTTCACATATTCGTTCAGTATTTTTTTTTGCTTTTCACATTCCAATATATTGGCATTCAATTCGATAGTTACTCTTTTATTTTCCACTATCTCTCGCATCTTTCCGTGAATGAACTGTAAATAACAGAAAAAATACGCAACAATGTAATCAAACAATATCTTTGCGCTGAAGCAAAATAATTAGTGTAAAAACATTAAACATTAATTTGTTTGCGAGTTACTTAATGATAAACTCAGATACGTACGTTTTTGTTTTTCTCGAAAATCCTATTCACTTGTTCGACGCTGTCCATCACTTCTTCCTCGTCCGAATAATTATCCATTTGAACGCAAAAAAATTGACTTGTAAAAGTTAAATATAAATATGTAAATTGTCCAATAGAAATATACAATCAATTGAAAATAAATATCTTTTTACAAAATAACAATATCGTCTTCGTATGACCTCTACGAAATAGAACACGAATAATGCATCGATGAATTGTGAAACGACATAGATGTAAATTTTATTCATAATCAATTTTCTTTGACATTTCAAAAAATATTTATTCTTCCCATAATTGCCAAATTTGTTTGGTAACATTATTATTATTATTAATGTGTCGTATTAAACGTATTGCAACTTGTTGTAACTTGTCAATATTAAATTGATTTTGTGTTTTACAGTGGTCCTACAACTTAATTACACTTCACCGGTAATGGTAAGCGGCGGCCCTCTAACGCCCAAGTACAAGTTTACTCAGATGCATTTCCATTGGGGGGTCAACGACTCTTTGGGCAGCGAAGATCTCATTAACAACCACAGGTGAGTTCAGAGTGTTTTTTTTTTTAATTCGCAATGGCTTAAAATATAATGTATGCCACCCTTTTTACCCGAATGCGGAATAAGAGGGGCACCAGTGTTCAGGTGTAGTAATAATCGGCGACCTTAACATTCGTATCTTCTGTTGAAAACCTACAAAATTAATAAAAATATTAATAATTTAGCGTGAAAGAAAAGTCTAATTAAAGTAAATAGTAAAGAATGCCCCAACTACTGTAACATTGATATGAATATTAATGAAAAGTAGGTGTTTCAAACTTTTTTTTTACAGTCTGATTATTTTTTGTTAACTTTATGTCCGGCAGGGTTAAATTTCTAATTTTTTTAATTGACACTTGTCACTTATTCGAGGGTTTTTTTTTAGGTTCAATTATTTGTTTTTTCTACGCAAAGCGAATAAAAAAGTTTTTTTTTAATTTTCTCATAATCTAACTATGCATCATTCATTATATATAAAACACAAAAAATTGTCTTCCTTTCATTTTAAATTTCATAGTCGACCAATCAAATAACGACGAAAATAGGTTATTATACGCTTAAACAATGTAAAGCAATTATTAATAGTCGCGTTGTCATTTTCTTTTAATCTTTAATCGTATCACTTACTTTTATGCGAAATATTCGAAAAACATTTGGCACGTTTATAAACACATTTGTTGTAATTAAAATGGTTTGTATTTTATAATTGTTTCGCATCGTAGCGTTGTTTCGAACGCGATCGTATCGCAGTTATAATAATTTCTGAAAAGCTTTGACCTCTCTGTGAGGGGTTTTTTAAAATCATATTTTTTTATCACGCATTTCAGTTACCCCATGGAACTGCATATGGTCTTCTCCAACATGGACTACGAAGACGATAAGGTGGCTTTGACCAAGAACGACGGTCTAGTGGTATTGGCGTCGTTCTTCGAGATCACCGAACACGACAACCCTGTATATGCCGAGATAGTCGAGGCGTTAGGTCGAATTCACTTGCCCGACGAGTCCACGGTGTTGCCATTCGGATTCACCATCAGGTCCATGTTACCAGACACCACCGAACTTTATTTTACTTACAAAGGTTCGCTGACGACGCCACCGTGCTTGGAAGTAGTCACGTGGATTGACTTCAAACGACCCATTTTGCTTTCACACAACCAGGTACAGTACGCTTACTAAAACCGCATGTTACTGTTATTGCCTTAAAGACTCATTCGACATGCCACAGGCGTCACTGGTCAGGTACCTTTTTCTTTAGGTTGACTATCGTTATAAAATTAAGCATTAAAAAATAACTCGTAGTGTTTGTTCAACGGTTGGAATTAGTCTTGTGCGGTTCATTATTGGTAGTAACTGGCGAGTCGAATCGAATCAGAATAATATACACTGAACACCGTCGTCCAGTTATCTGTTTTGCCAATAAAAATGAAATTATTAATGAAAAAAAAATGGTATTTTGTGCGTTTCTTTTTCTACTAGACAAAATATGTAGTGCACAGCCTAAAGATATTTTATCAAAATTACTAGCCTAAAAAATTAGCTGTCAATACGGACATAATACAACTATTATTGATCTAGGCGCGTTTGCCAACAATACAAATTACAATGTTCGTCTGCAGCTACAATTTTCTTTTGGTGATTTCACAAAAAACGTATGTCGGTGTTTCTATAATATTATCACTTTTGTATGCGTCTAAAATCTAAACCAAATTTTCAAGAATCTCATATGTACAATGACCGCCAGTTATGAATTTTACACACTTTCCATTATTGGCGTCTGTCGTCAAGCGAAAAGAGAATCGTTCGGCCAAGTTGTCATATTAAATGGCAGATTATCAATTGACTGTACCACGCGTTTAACGTCCGAAGCCGGGTTATAACAATACTTACGCTGCACCAGTTTATTTTGGTTAGCGCCTAATAAAAAAAAAAAAAAAAAACACTGTAAATCAATATTATAAAGAAATAATATTTATTTTATTAAAATAAATAATAATGTGCGAACTTAATAGCCGAAAATGTTGGCAACGTTTGAACGAACAAAGAAGTACGAGCAAATCATTTGATTAAATCATGATTTGTTTAACCGTTTTTACATACATACAACACTGGTTAGATCGTGGTCAGCAAATGATATCGTTTGTAATATTATTCTATTTGCCAATTAAACGCGCGGTAGATGCCAAATAATAATAATTTATGTATTTTTGTGTAAATTTGTTGTCAAGTGTTTGGTAATCATTATTATCCTACGCTTCACGACACGTAACTAGTATAATTTTTTTATTTTCGAGCACAACTTCTAAGAATGGGTACTATACGTATGAGTTTGACAATTGCATTTTTGTAAAAAAAAAAAAAATGAACAGCCGTCGCGTCGCACGTTATGCTATAATGATAGTTGTATATTTTATTTTATTTTGGTTTGTCTTTTCACTTGTGTCTGTTTAAATGATGGCATTGATGCAGTTCATTTTATGCTACTCGTTTCGATTAGCGGTGTCGCCGATTTTATCCACTCGCAAACTTCTGACATTTTATTACCAACAATAAATCATGTATACTAATAATTAATACCGCATATAATCGTCGCATCATTATTGTGAGTATCGCTATCACGATAAACCGTGTACGCAATGATGATAGTTTAAAGCCAATCTCGCTTCGTGTATATTATAAAATATAAGTTAAAGGATTAAAATACGTTTGATAAAATCGCGGCGCGATTAGAGATACTGGTAAAACACCATTAGAACTCTCATTTAGCATATTAATTATTACTGATATCTGCACAGTAAAACCGGAAAATAATCTAAATCGACCTCTACGACAATGATTTCTATCGCAGGGGAATTATTAATTTACAATGTGTTATCGTTAAATTGTAATTCAGGTTTTTAATAGGTACACGCAAAACGCATTTAAAAAATGTTTAATGCATTACGGACTAACTATACCTATCTAACAGCAATTAGCTTTCGTCGTGGTGGTCAAATCAAACGGATTGTATTCGTTTATAATACCAAGACCCAATCGACATATTTCATAATTAACACACTGAAAATTACTTAAAAAAAAAACAAATTGCCTTCAAGAAATGTCTTAAGTTAAATTTTTTAAAAATGGTAAATGGCGTGGCGGAGCGATTTTTGCTGATAATAAATTATTATCGAATATAATTACTAAGTATTAATATGTTCACTAAATCCTCGCGAGTTCTTCTTAAATAATCTTTATTTGTTGGAAATTATGTATGTTTGGCCAAATTTATCGCACGGAGGAAAAATCAATCTGCGCCACACTTCTTCTCTGTATTTGGAAATAAACAAATTGATACTCCTAGCGAAATACTAAATAGACAATAAAATGCTACTATTTTTAAGTTTTGAAACTATGCAATACACATTTTGTCTAAATAGAAATATAGTACAAAAAACAATATAGTTGAACAACAGTAATGAACGGTACAATTTATGAAACTATTTTAGTTTTATAGATTTTTTTTCATTCAGTTTTTAAGCAAATATTTTTAATTTAGACACATAACTAGGAATTGAGTTTTAAAATGAGTATTAACAAGACTTTTATTGCATAACATATGGCTAGAATAAGGGTTTTTGTGAAAATTTGTAGTTGCGTGGTCACTTGTCCTACCACTATTACACTAGTACTACAATATGTTTTTGTCAGTACTATGGTAATTTATTGAGTGTTACCTAAACTAGTTAACCTAACCTAACCGCTGTCCATTTGTCGTTTTTCGCAGATACAAGCATTCCGGATGCTACGGTCCAAACACGGACAACTGACGCACAACGCCAGGCCCGTCCAAGAGTTGTCCGGCAGGCCGATATGGTACAACGTGGGCGGATCCGCGATGCTCAACGGCCCGGCCATGATGGACAACGACGGCGCCCCCTCGTCGATGGCTTCCGGCGCACTTTTACCGCTGTCCGCCGCCGTCCTGGCGCTGCTCCGCTTCCGGCCGCTGTTCTGATGCCTCGCACGCACAGGCATAATAATATGACAATACTATATAATAACTATACTCTATAGTAACATAATAATAATAATAATAATAATAATAACATCAGTACCGCCGTTATTATTATTATTATTGTTATTGTTATGATTTGATAACAATATTGCATAGGCATCCTCCTGTAAACATGCTATGTCTTTGTACAGAGTGTATCACTGTGATCTGACAGAATTCTATTAGGAAATCTGTCCATGATCAACGTGATACATCCTGTACAATAGCCGACACATGACATGTTTAAGGGCAAAGTTAATATTGATTATTATAATTGTCATTGTAATACGTCGCGTTATTAACTTTTACATATTAATTAATATATTATTAAAAATAATAAAAACGTGATAGATCTCAACAATTAATTAGGATTTATTAAAAAAAAAGGAAAAAACACTTAAGCGACTTAAAAATAATGTACGTCTTGATATCACTTTTTTCAAATTTTTAATTACTTTTTTTTAATATTATATTATTATATATAAATCCTAAGTATACATTATTACGATAAGATTTTTGTTTTATAGACTTTTGTAAATATTTTAAATCATAGACCAAAATCATAATAACTCATAGTTTATACCGTAAAAAATAACTAACAATTAAACCAACTTCGCAATCACCTGTGTATTTCAATTACTTATGTATTTTAAACATTTTAACACAGTAACCACACTTTTTTTAATATATTTGAATGGGCTCGACAGCTATTTTTTTTTTTAGTCGCTTCCATGGAAGCCATTACTCATTTGATAGTTTTACTTAAAAACATGGCTTTGACCCGTCAGACACGCACTTTTTAATTGTATTCATTTTAAGTAGTAAAGCCAAATGAACAGTCTCCCTTTCGCGTTAATCATGATCGGATATCCCTTTTGTTATTTTATAATATTCTTTTTCCAAAGTAAGTGTCATTGTGTAAACTTGGAGGACGACAAATATAGGCATAAACTATAGCAAATACCATTTGACGGTAAAATTAATTGACGAAACAGCCGTGAACTATCATTATATTGTTATTATTATTCGTGCTCGTTTAAACGATTCTAAAATACTTCAATATAACTTTGTATCTTGTGTGTAATCATCAGGCTTACATAGTAATTTGTATTGTTGTTGATTTTTTTGGCTTAATTACATGGTCGCCCATTTAGGCATAACATTTAAAATGTATGTGTGCTGTTTTTTTCAATTCAATGTATATTTATTTTTATTTAGAATAACCAAGAAAAATTGTATACGTTGTGAGTTTTTAGTATTTTTTCTCATACGACTTTTTGCTAAAGTATTGTTTTTTAAATTTATTATATAAATAAAGTTACTAAAAATAAATGTAATGTTACACGTTTGTATTTGCTAAGGAAGTATAATATTATATAATTTATTTGTAAAAAAACTTAAGAAGAATACTTCCACGACTCTCTACTACTACTATTATTATTATTACTATTATTATTTATTGTATAATCTAATACTTTAATTACATAGATAATATAATACTGACATCACACAATATTATGTACAGATCATGACAAATTTCTTGTATGTTTTATTATTATTATTATTATTATATTAGTATAATATTATACATATAATTCGTACGATATGGAAAATTATGTTTTAACAGTATTATTATTAATTATTATAATAGTATTATATGTCAACGTTCTTTTGGATTTTCTAGGTTTTTTTTTATTTAAAATTTATACTTATATGATAGCATACTTACAATTATTCTTATTTTAATTATTAATTTATTTTTTATTTAGACTATAAATTCGAACCGTTTATTTTATTGTGTGTACTGTGTTTTAGTCATTACATTTTGATACCCTTAATAGTTTTTCGAAAAAAATGGAATGGTTACTACGTACATTGTGATTAGATTAATATTTATATTAAATGTTTATTTAATTTTTTAAATATTATTATTTACGTTGTTGTTTTTATAAATGATTGACGTTGTGTAGTATTCATATCGTATGTAATTGTCTCCACAGTGCCAAAATTGCTATAACATTCATACTTGTACTATTATATTTATATACTTTGTAATGTTAACAGTATAATATTATATTGTATTATTTTTAGAAAAACCCGCCAAAACGTTCTGTATACGCTGTTTCGCCTTTGTTTATTTATAATATAATAATAAAATTTTGTGTATAGATATATTTTTAAAATTTTACGTTTATTATTATTTTAATTCAAAAAACACCCATAATATCTCCTCTAGTAGAATAGGGTGACATTATTCATCTTATATACTTATCAACATTTTATGACTGGTCTCTCAAGATTTAATAAAAAATATCTGATTTTTATAAATAGTTTAAATAAAATCAATTCATAGGTCTGTATTTTGTTTTTGAATAAAAATTTCTGTTTAAAAAAATACATACCTACCTATAGGCTATAGTTTCAAACTTTTAAGTCATGAATGTATTATTAAATCATTAGTCAAAATAAGTACACTGTACAAGTAAAACATAATAATGCTATATTTTCTCTGACAAGCAGAAACCATTACCCATCTTTTTTGCTTTTTGATTGGGTTTTCTGTCCCTCTTGAAAATAAACTTTTATGTAATATGTTACATTACATTAAAAAAACGTACTTAAAATGCACAAAAAATGTTTTGTTTAGTGGGCATTTTTTACTCCCGTTTAGAGTTTGGTCGGGCACACCAGCAATAAATATATGTTATTTTATCTAGATCCGTGCTCTATACTAGCCTTATATTGCGTTCCTTTAAAGTCTTTCTTCTAAAGAAAGGATGAAAATGTTTCTTTATTTGGTATTTCTAGTTGTAGTTTTTGGACTTAAGATCTGAAAACTAGACTGCAAATTGGTCTAATATGAAGATCCTTAAAAGTAAATTTTAACAGGTAACAGAAATATCGTGTTCCAACTTCCTAGTATTTTTTGTGTTTCCTTAAGAACAAAAGTATGTACCTATATTATATATTTATTATAAATACGGATTACAAAGTATGTACAAATTGTTCACACTTATCTTAAACACATTTAGTTTTATTTGCAAATACCTATTTATTTTTTATCACCAACACCAACCAGCAGTGTTCAAGCTGCTGATTAGTGTACAACAATCAGTATTTAACTTTTGATAATAAACTTAATAGTAAATACAATTAATTATTATTATTTGCTATATTTTATTGTTTTTTTACTATCAAACAATGGTGTTCAAAAACGTCTAAGTATTTGAGCAATTCTAATTTAAGTATATTGTATAATAACTGAATATTGTTTAATATAGGTACATGAATCCAAAAATTAATACCTTTTTTACTAAACAAGTAACCTTTTTTCTGTACCCACAATTTTAATTATTATTTGATATCGAATATCTAACACTTATTTATAAAAATGTCAAAAGTTGTGGTTGTCGGTTCGTGTAGTACAGATTTATTTTTGTAAGTATCAGCTATTTAAATTTAATTAGTATTTTGCTGAATTATAATATTATATATTATGTTACTTATTGTTTACTTTTATAACTATAGTACGTTTTATTTAACTTGTATGGCATTTGGTAAAGACTTTTTAAATTTTTTTTAATAGCTACACGTCAAAGTTACCCAATCCGGGACAGACCATACATGGTAAACAATTTTCTATTGACTTTGGGGGTAAAGGGGCCAATCAGTGTGTTGCTGCTCAAAATTTGGGTGCCGATACTGTATTTATTGGCTGTGTATGATATTTTATCTATCGACAATATATTTGTTTGACAATTCATTTTAAGCGAGTATTCATTTGTATAGGTTGGAGAAGATCTTTTTGGAGAAGACATATTAAATAATTTTAAAAAATGTGGCGTGGACACTCGTTACATTGTGAAAAAACCAAATGTGGATACGGGAGTTGCTCAAATAAATGTCACTGACGACGGTATGAATAAATTTAAATTTAAATATACATATTTGTATATCGCATACCTTACATTTTTTTAACAAATATTTAGTAAAAACACATTTATTATTTATAATATGTATGTTTTATGTTTAATTCAATATTAAGGAGAAAACTACATCATCATCGTTGCTGGAGCTAATGGAACTTTACAAAAGGGCGACGTAGACAAAGCAGAAAGCGTGTTACTAAATGAAACCGGCGTTGTGTTGTTTCAGTTTGAGACACCGTTAGAAACTACCGAGTACTTGCTAAATAAAATTTCTACGATTAACAGTAAATGTTAGTGAATTCTTAACATTAAAATAATAATTTGGTGATCATTGATATTTTTTTTTATTGACTTGAATATTTTTTAATTAATACATAATATATATATATTATATACAGTTATTATCTGTACAAGCAATAAGTTTAAAACATTATATTTTACAGTTAATATGACCATTTTTTTTAGGTTGTAAAATTGTAAATGGAGCACCGGCTTATTCAAATTTACAAAAAGAAATTCTTCAATTGGCCGATATATTTTGTGTAAACGAATCGGAGGCAGAGATTTATACAAATGAAATAATTAAAATTGATAGCATTGAATCGGCCAACCAAGCTTTGTCTTTACTTTTAAAACAAGGATGTAACACCGTAATTATAACCTTAGGACCTTTAGGTGCAGTGTTTGCTTCAAAAGACGCACGCGAACCTCAATGGGTACGCTTGCCAAAAATTGAAAATCCCATTGATACAACTGTAAGTCGTACGTCGGTCATATTAATTATCGATTGACGATAGTCTTAAGCTGTTTTAATGGATTTAAAAACCATTTACAGGGTGCTGGAGATGCCTTTATCGGAGCATTAGCTTATTTTATTGTGCATAAGCCAAATCTTAATTTATATGAAAAAATTAAGAGATCTTGTGCTATCGCTACGGTTACTGTACAACATAAGGGTACACAAAAAAGTTTTCCGCTGAGAAATGACTTGCCAAATAAGCTTTTCGATTAAATATTTTTAATTGTATCAAGTATATAATATATTTATACTATTAGTTTAATTTTATTTTATTTTTAAATGCATGTTACTGTTTTATCTACATATATACTGATATTAAAATAGAAGTTTAAACCATATTCTGTTGTTAATTTGTTTATTATTGAAATTAATTAACTATGGTTTCCGACCACTTTGTGTTTACAGCTTGTATTTTATAAACATGAAAAATAGTTACTGTATACGTTTTCTTTTTAATTTAGTTATCTACATTCGTAAAATTGTTTTTTTAATTTAATTATTATTATTATTATTTAATTTTGATGTGTAAATCAATTGAATGAATAGTAGTATTTTGTGTCATTAATTAATAAATGCCACCTAAGTCCTAACCTGGGCAACTCGCTCTATAGAGTAAATAGTGAATAGTCCTTCATATTACTTTTTTAGTTTTTAGCAAAATTAAGTAATAAAGTTTAATAAAGTCTATAGAAGGCAGAAAGTGTGTTAAACACATTATATAAATTATTATAATGGAATGGAGTGGGACTACCGTGGCAGGGCGGAGGTCTAATCGACGAGGGATCAGGATGTCCTTTTACCAGTATTATTATACTGGGTACAGCGGTAGGGTAAATCGGCCAGGGAGTATTGTACATACCGCAAAACGTCTAACCTCCTTGACGCGCGCACGACCACGTTTTACAAACAGGCCGGGTGAATCAGCTCCGGACAATGTGGTCGGCGGTGCAATAGGCACTCCCCCACTCCACGTGCACCCCGCCACCGCCGACTTGTCATCACACCACCGCTCGCCTCGCACCGTCATTTTCATCTCACACGGCGGCATCAACGCTTTTGGTGGTGCCGTTCTCCGAGGCAAATTTTCCCAGTCCGGCAGTCGGTCGGTTAACGATTTTCGTCGTCGCACATTGAATTCGCCGTTTCTAGCAAGCCTACAACCATGTCGAGTGAGTATTAAACGTCAACGTCACGTTTAATGTTATTTATTTATTTAGCCGAGTAATCATTTTTTGCAAAATGACGCGCGTTTCCCATCCGGTCCCGGGCGATCGAACAACGCGACGAGGGCGTTAGACCCTCGTGGCGTTCAAGACCACGTTTTTTTATCGGGGAACAGTGATGGCGTCGTCTCCCCGCATCCAAATTCGTTTCTTACCGTTTTCGGCACGTTCCCGTCGCCAAACGGCTCGAGATTCCATATTTTATTATTTACAGCTTTCACGTGTTTTGCACGCGCCTACGACCTCGTCGCTATCGCCTGTAATGTACTTTTTTTTTTTCATTATCAATGGCTAGGAGAGATGATAACAGATTAGCGCGACGGGCTTCTAGCTCGTGACTCGTTTGACTTTGACATAGACTATAGTTGTTATGTCACTGCCTCGTGCTGGTATGCGACGACATCCAGTACAACATGAATGATAGTGTCAATAATGACTAAACTAGGATATTGTCCCCAGCGGTTTAAGTTAACCGAGTTTGATGCTAGAACAAAATATGTCTCAAATGTGTATTTGAAGTTTTTGTACACTATATTACCTGGTAATTTATTATCAGATATTTTTAAAAATGGGTAATTTATTACCAGATTTTTTAAAAAATATGTACGCTGATAACCAGTGATGGTTCACGCACAGCATAATGGAGTTCTTCCCCAGCTCGTCTTTATCCGTCGGTAATCTATGTTTCAAAGGTGCAATATTGGTTCTTAGTCGAAAGTAACTGGTCGATGGTTTAGTTACAAAGTATCATGTTTTCCTCATACATTTGTTTTTAAAGCTATACTATTACGCTTTGTAGTCGTTTGAATACTATTTTCTAAATTGGCTACACCCAAACCTGATAAGCCCAGTGATTTTTTGGTTAAAGCCGAAAAATGTTTAGTGCTTACCCATATATAATCTATTTCATTGTCGTGTCGCAGGTCAAAAGAAGCGTCAACTTAAAGGGGATTTTAGCCAGATTTTGTTTTTCATGATTAAATCTGAATTTAATTTTATTCATTTTTCAAAAAGCAACAATGTTGTCATCCTCAGCGCTAACTGCACTGTTCCTAGTTTTATAAACGTGAATCTCATGACATAATCAAAACTGAAAGGAACATTTTTATGGTTGGTACAAAACCAGTTAACTTAATATTACTTATAACATAGGTATGATTTTATTCTTAATTTAAATTTATTAAACAATTTAAGATTAAGTTGACAAAATGTAACATAGTTACATATTTTATTTTCATGTTGCTTGGACAAAAGATGAGTTGTCATAACTGATGTAACTGGTTAAACTCAATTATGCGCAATCGTAAAAATGTATAACTAATATGTATATATCTAATCTTTATAGTCTGGTAGATTTGCCTTTGAATATTTTTAAATTTGTATGACTTAAAAAATTATCTTCCTAAAAAGCACCAACATTTTCATTAAATTGTAATTTTGGCCGTCAACTGGAAGTAAAGTAAATTTTTAATTGCTTTTTTTAGTGAGGAACTAGTTAATAATAACAAGTTCATCAATCCGAAATGCCACAACTGTTAGTGAAAAACAAATAGTTAAAAAATGAAATGGTTTTTAAGTCCCATTATCGTTTCTTGGTCAACCTGAAAATTTGTGTGGATAAATTCAGAGTTTGTGTAGTTGCGTCTTCCTAAAAGCACTAAATTGAATGTAAAATGTCATTTTGGCCGTCAACTGGAAGTAAATTAAATGTATAGTCGTTCTTTAGTGAGTGATTAGCGTTGTTTAACTAATCAATCAATCCGGAATGTTACAAAAATAGATATATAGGTTATCGGTCTCGCATCAATTCAATAATGTTTTAACCCTTTGATTAATTAATGTGGATAAATAAAAGTATATAGTATGATTGGCGTCTTCCTAAAAGCACTAAATTGAATGTAAAATGTCATTTTGGCCGTCAACTGGAAGTAAATCATATGTATATCATTCTTTAGTGAGTGATTAGCTTTGTTTAACTAATCAATCAATCCGGAATGATACAAAAATACCAACATTTTATTGTCTGATAAACAATTAAGTGTTAAGAAATATTATTACATCAAAAATGCTAACTATTTTACTATTTGGTTTTAGCCAAGAAATCCAAAAAGCAGAAATGGAAGCCAATAGAGACAGAAGTGATTTCAATAGCCAGCGGAACTTGCTGGGCCGAAGAAGTGGAAAAAGAACAAAGTGGTATATATAAAATATATATTTTTAATAATTATTTTTATTGTTCGTGTATTATTATTGTAATTTGAATATTAAATCCAATTTGCCTTATGATGAATGATTTGGAGCTTAAGCCAAATTTGGTTATTGGGCTTCTTTTTATCAAGAGAACTGCTACAGTCAACAAGAATCTTGCTTCAGGGGTTTACACACTGAGTACTCTGTTACTTAATCTAACCTCGGGAAGGTCTGAGACAAAATCGATTACCCTCCAGCCGGGGGCCTTCTTGACAAAGTTGGGCAGGAGAACCAGAAATTGGCCCAGTTCGTAGATCTTTTTGTCTAAGACGCCTTTGGCTGAGACTACAGTCTACGATACTGTTGGAACCTCCTGTGATTCGCATTTTTAGTTCAATTTGCAAGGTCTCGGATTTACCGCCGAGATAACTCAATTCAGACTAATCTCCTGTTGACTGTTGATAATTCTCTTGTCTGAAGGCTTTTATTATTATTATCATTATTATATGAAAATAAATATATGGATGAATGTGTAAAACTACTATATAAAAAATTTTTAGGATTTGGTAGTTTTGGTTTCGAAGCTAAACCATTGAATCTTCCCAAAGCACCTAGAGCTGCTTGTGAAACTCTCATCGATGAAAGTACTGTGCCTCAAGAAGGACCCTTCCTGGTTCACATGTCGAACCTGCAGTTTGAAATTGATGAAGACGACATCACTAACTACTTTAAAGGCTTGAAGGTACGCTTGAAATATTTATAAGTAGACTGTCATAAATATTATTTCTCAATTCAGGGCTAAGTACATTAAGTTTGGTTAAAATAATCTGCAATAATAATGCAATCCAATTGGTTAAGCCTACCAAATGTTTGGTATTTCCCCTAAAAAACAACTGAATTGGGTTAGTTATTGCCAATTTTAAAAATACTGTTTTGAAAATAAATCGAAAGAATTGAAAAAAGTGGTTTTCTTTTATTTATGAATCATTGAATTTGTTTTACTACTATATTTTGCTAAAATATTAGTTTTTTGGTATTATTTATTACCGATATTCAGAATAACTAATACACAGAGTTGATGAACTTATTGTTATCAATAAGATTTTTGCAGAAACTGTGTAAAACTAATTATTCTTTGAGACACTATTTTATTAGTTATATTTACATAAAGTGGTCTCGAAGCAAAACACATGTAAATGTGATATGTAATTTAATACAAATAAAATAATATATCATGTTAATTATTAGCTATACTGAACGTTTTCATTAAACTATTACTAATAATTAATTTTTAGAAACCAAATATAATGTATAATTAAACATACATAGTTCCTTTCAGGTGTCATGTTGTGGTAGTAGTAGTAAGTGGTTTTCTTTAATTTATAAATCATTAAATTTTTTTTACTACTATATTATGCTAAAATAAGAATGCTTTGGTATTATTTCTTACTGACATTCATGATGACTTACATCATCATATTATATTATATATATGATATTCATGGTACACAGAGTTGATGAACTTATTGTCGTCAATAAGATTTTTGCAGTAACTGTGTAAAATAAAATATTCTTTAGACACTATTTTATTGCTAATAATATGCTTGAAATGGTCGCAAAGTAAAATACATTTTTACACAAAAACTTTTGTTATTAATATTATAGGAAGCGGTAGAATAATACATTCTGCTTAAGATAGGATACTGGATAAGACTGAAAAATCTTTTATATAGAATTTTTGATTTTATTTCGTTTTGGGCAGTTTTCACTGTATTGAGAGTTGATTACTTAGTTGTACAGAACGTTTTTATTTTAACTCCTAATATTAGTAGAAATTATTAAATTTAAATGGAATGTTATTATGATGACCTAAAGGCGAATATGAACGTGTGGAGCTCCTTTCACGTGCAGTGTCAGTCGAGCCAACGTTAATGCATGTTATACTTACTACTGATTCATATGTTATATATTTAAAATTGTATTTCTACTGCATTTAAGATGGTTATCAGTCATGTCTTTGTTACAGGTAGAAAATATTAAGCTTCCGCGTAATGACAATGGTCGTAACAAAGGATTTGGATATGTAGAATTTGAAGACCGAAAAGATTTAATCATTGCACTTGGGATGGAAAATTTGGTAAGAACAAATCATTATTTGTCAATTTTTTTAAGTTACAGAAGTAAAGTGTTATCTTTATTTTTGTTAAAACGAAAATAACACAACATTTTTTAATTAGTTCTAAGACCCGTTTAACATCTGAGTAAACCTTAGCCATCAAAGCACACTGTTTTTGAAACTCACTCCTCTATCCCAAATTCATATGAGACATTCAAAAACAAATTTGTACGCATACAATGAGTGTAAAAAATGGACCTAACTATACTCCAGACATTTTAAGAAGGTACCTCGTTGAGTCTGTGGCAACTGGTTTCCACCCTACAACATCGTCATAGTTCGGCACTGCCTACTGTGCATACATATAAGGCGGCGACTACGAAGTTTTGGCCTGGCCCGCAGGTACCTTCTTGAAGTGTCCATTAGTATAGTGGTGTTCATATACCTTTTATTGCAAGTAAAATATATTCACTAAAGAAATTTCTTTAAACAGATACGTGGACGCCGTGTTCGTGTTGAACTCGCTAGCGGTATGCAAGATTCCAGAAATGCATTTCAAAGAGGTAGTAATCGTATGGGTATGGATTTTGGTAGTTCAGATTCCCCAGGCGATTGGCGTTCAACTAACAGGAGTTCTGCTACATCTGACGATAGAGGAGGTATACATTAAACACAATGTTTATTATTAGCAACAAAATTTATTAATTTACGTGATTATAATTAATAGGTTTCACAAGAAGACAAGGAGGTGGTGCTTTTGACAAAGATCACGACAGCGAAAGAGACAGTGGACCGTGGAGAGGAAGTAGGCAAAATGTCAGTGATGATGTTCCGGCTGGCAGAAGACCATTCAGTGACCGTCGACCCGATGAATTTGAGAGTGGAAGAAGGCCTTTTGGCGATAGACGTTCTGATGACGTTGATGGTGGACGACGACCATTTGGTGACCGACGACATGATGATTTCGATAGCAGTAGAAGACCTTTTGGTGATAGGCGGGAAGATTCTGAACGAAAACCATTTGGCGAATCAAGGCGTGGTTATGGTTTTAAGCGTGATGACGACTTACCTGAAATAAGTAAGTAATTCATAGTTACAAGATGTTATAGTGTATATTTCTGTCATAATCATAATTTTCATTAATTAGAAGATTCTTCATCATCACCACCACGTGAACGACCAAAGCTCATTTTGAAACCCAAGACTGTCGACCCGACGCTCCCAAGACTGAGGTTACAAATTATGTTGCTGCTCCATCTATATTTGGTGGAGCCAAACCGGTTGATACTGCTGCTAAAGAACGTGCAATTGAAGAAAAACTCTTAGCCAAACACGAACCAAAACCTCAACTGTCTGCTGCTTCCTCGGTAACCAGTTTAAATGAAGCTTCTGAGACTCAGTAAGTAATATTTTAATCTTAACTTCCATCATACGTTATCCCTTAAAAACTGTTAAAACATTTAGCAAATTCCTTATCTGTTGGCTTTACTTTAATAATTTCCTATAATTAATTATTAATGGTTGCAAAAAAAAAAAAATGATTATTTCAGTAATATGCAAAATACAATAATTCTAAAATGATTTCCTCCTACAAGAAATTTGATCACATTTATTATTTCAGTTTTGTGTTAACTTGGTGTGTACCTGTTTGATGTGATATGGTGTAATTTCTATGGATTACAATAATTCGACATATTCCTTTGATGAGCACATAGGATTTAATGCACGGCGTTTTAATAATCCATTCTAATGGTTTTGCTTGTTCTTTTTTTATGGGTGGCTCTGACAAGTAACATGAAGAAAGTAACAGCAGGAAAAATAAAACTGAAAACATTTTTCTCTTCTAGAGTTTAACTAAAAATGATAGGGAAAGCAGATTAAAATGATAAAGCAGATTCAAAGTTGACTTTTGAGCATTTATCATTGTTTTTTTAACAAATGAGGCTCAAAGTCTGGTGATAATATATTAATTATTACATTTTACTGTTAGGTAAGGGCAAAATTACAACCACATAATATTATGTAGATAACCTTTTACAAAAATGTTGCACAATATCGTGATAAAATACTTTTTAGGCAATAATAAGTACGATTACCTAGAAACATGCCAATGTTCTTAGACTGTTCATTAGACATAGTTAAAAGATTTTGAATCTTATAAAATTTAATTGGACATATCATTGTAATACAACATAATATTATATTGTACTATTTTTTTATTGTATGGATTTATACAACATAAACCTAATTATTTTCAATAACTTCTTCAAATTTTTATCTGGCATACTTTTAAAATATGTCTTATTTTAAGACTGACAAAAAACAAATAATGTTAACAACTTTTTAATTCAAAACTAAATTTTTTGCTAAAAAAAACATTAAAATCATTTGTTTAGTTAAATGTATATTTCAGTAACAATGTTGCTAAATTTAATTTAATTTTTTGTAAAGTTATGAGGCCTAATCAATCAAACCAACATAAAGTTTGAATTTCTAATCTGATTTTAAGGGTTAAGTGGGGTATTTTTTAACAAATGGTGCCAATGTAATTTTTTTTATAGAAATAAACAATTTTTATATTTTATTCGACTATTTAGTATAAATAAAAGTACTGAGTTAAAATTTAAGATTTATTAATTACTTAATTCAACAAATACCATTTACATTTTCCTAATTAATTTACAGTTATCCTAGTCAACCATAACTGTTAAACATTAAATAGTATGTACTTCTAACAAACATGGGACTAAAATTAAATTTGTTTGTATAAAAGGGCTGATTTTTGATAGACCAGAAGTAATTTTTTATTATCTGGAAAGAGCAATTAGCCAACATTAACGAACAATCATAGTACCAACCTAAGTAATGATGCTTGGTTGACCTCCAATTTGTTCAACAAAATATTTATTTCAATTAAACTAAACTAGTAAAAAATAAATATTTTGAGGTCTGACTGAGGCCGCTAGATATTTTAATTTTAATTATAGTGCATTTTTGGTAATTGAGCTCTAGTAAATAAATTAGTTTTGTTCTTAATTTAAAAAAATAACACAATGCCGTTTAATAATAAACTTTAGAAGTCAAGAAAATGGTGAAGTTAAACCATCACCAGCAGTCGCACCCCAATCTCGTTCTGTTGAAACATGGAGACGGAGAAGTCCACGGCGTCAAAATGATGATCGTCCTCAGAGACGAAAAACGCCAGAAAAAAATCCCCGTTACGAAGAAGCACTTCCTCCCAGAGAAAACCCGTGGGAAAAAAGTGTGCCAATCAATCAACCTGCCGAGTCTTCCAAAGAAAATGTTTGTAATGGATCACCACCAAAGTAAGCAGCTCTCTATTAAAAATAACTCAACCGTTTTTTTATTTATTTATTTTTTATCAGGAATGACGAAGATAGTACACCTAAGACAAATGTTTACATTCCTCCAAATCTTCGTAAACAAGCCGTTTCACAAGAACAATCTGTACCAGACCGGGCAGCAGACGGATCTGAAATTATCGAAACTGTTGTCTTAGAAGCACCTAGCGATGTCAGAACTGATCCTGATGGACAGTCCAGCGAGCCTGATTTAGTGAAAGACCCATCTACTGAATTGGATAAGAACGATTCTGGTTTTATCGAATGCGGAAAAAACGGCTCTGATAAAAATAAACCCAAAAAGAAACCTAAAGTTATAAAAAAACTACCGGAAGTCGATGTAAAAAAGAAGTAAGTAAATCATTTTTGTTCACAAATATACATGTTTAATGTACAGGTTACTAAGTCAATTGTATAATTTTTATTACAGAGATCTTGTAACTAAAGAACAGAAGAAGTCTGTAAGTAATGTAGTTAATTTTTATACAAGTGTTTTATTTAATTTATTTAATTTTCTTTTTTTCATTTGCAGACTAGTAACAAATTTGCTGCGCTTCTCGATGACGGATCTAACGAATAGAAAGTAGTAGATAAATTATTACTGTGTTATTTGTTTTTGTGCAACTGTATTAAGTATTTGCAAAGCTCTTATAAATGTTAAGACTCATCAAGCCTCCAATTTAACTTATTTTTATTAGTTTCATTGTATGTGTTTCTATTCATTACGTTAATGTCAAAAAAAGTTTAATATTATAAACACATTAGAAATACTTAACTATGTGAATCGTAGATGACGCGCTGTCTGTTGTTACGTTACTGCCACAGAAATCGTCACTGTGTATTGCACGAGTCCGACCAATAATCAGCATTGAATTATATTTTCATTCTTTCTTTGGTACAAAAACGTCTCATAAATTTTTTTATATTTATATATATATGTTTTAAATATTAAAGATTTTGTGGTTCTTTATCTCATTTAATCCATAAGACTGTCTACACAAAATAGTGATATATTTAAAAGACTGTACATTATAATTATTACAGACGCTCATTGATTGTTAATAAGACTTTCAACCAAGGACATGTCACTGCCACATTCTAATCTAAAGTCGGGCTCGTGTTTGATAAACTAAGATTTTCGTCATGTACGAGATGTTGCAACAGGCAGCGAGACATAGTTTATTATTATTAAAATTTTTTTTTTATTAATATCTTTTTTTAATTTAAATATACTTTTTGAAGCAAATATATATGTACAGTATATATTCGTAAAACATAAAAAAATCTATAATAATTTATAATTAAATAGCATTACATGATAATACCATTGTGTATATTGATACACGTTTTACATAATTGTGTGTGTGACCTTTTTTTTTTGTAAATCTGTCTATATAATAATGAACTTAGATTTGTATAATTTTTGATACTTGACCTAGTCTTCAGAATGTATTTTCCTTAATACTTTCTTTGATCATTTGTATTGTGTACATATGTACTAGTGATAGTTGTAAATTTATTTATTATCTTAATACAAAAAGAAATTGATTTATTGTCTTAAATATTTCATTATTATTAATTATTATAATGTACTATTTATAAAAAAAATATATATATATATTTCATCTTGAAAGAACCGCTCGTTCAGTTTTAATTTTTAGATATTTAAGTGGTAATATCATTGTAAGAATAATGACTGTTGTTTTTTTACTTGTTTGTACCGAAACTGATTTTGTTATCGTAAGTTTGTTGTGTTTGTGTGAGTGTTGCCAATACAATTTTCTTAATTGTACTTAGAAGTGATTACTACTATTATGTTTAAACAGATTTTCCTTGTGGAAACACATGTGATATTTTTAATCTTATGTTGTTTTATTTCACACTTGGTTCTTTTTAAATCAACAATGTAATAAAGTTAATAATGCTTTTTTTTTAAATATAATTGTGTGTTCCGTTTGTGCAATATGTGATGGTGTGAAATATACTGAAATTACATTCGATACAATATATTATTATATTATAATTGTTTTCTAAATGGTGGAAAAATGACTTGTTAATTTTTTTTTTATTGATACTAATTTGATGTAATTTTGTTAGTACTTTTTATTTTATTTATTTCATATTGTAAAATTTAATTGAGCTGATTACTTTATATGATTATTATTATTACTTAGGCCATTTATGTAATCTTTTGAAATTAAAAATAAAATACTGTAGGTGGATGTATTCTCTAATTATTAAACTACTATTAAATTGTCTCCTGGTCGATATTAATTGTGAACGATAAGTGTTAAAGAAATGTGAAATATATCTTTTTTTCTCCAATTTATTTCATGTGTTATCCTTGGCATTTATGGTTTTTAAATTTTTATATCTATGGATTTATAAATAAATAAATGTATATATTACTGTCCCACAACCAATAAAATACTTATAATTTTGATTAATTTAATTCTAAAAAAATTACACCGGCACACAAAAAAAATAAAGTAGAATGTGCATTTCACCGGACCTACCTACGGGTACGTATTTTGGTGCGCTGAATCCGAATTCAAGGTCAGTTTGACCCCTACACCCTAGAAATTTCGAAAAACCGCAAAAATGATGAAAATCGGCAGTTTTAATGATAAAAAAATTTTTTGGAACTAAACTAAGCGTGATTTTCATGTATTTCGATCCGCTGAATATGAATCGAAACTTTATTGAGACCACGAGCCGTTTTAAATGTGAAAAAATCACACAAAATTCCGAAAAAATATAGTTTTCATGATAAAAAAAACTTCTTCTGGTCCAATTCAAATAAAATTTTATATCTTTTGATGTCTTCAATTCGCATCTTAATTTTTTTAGTCTATTCACCCTCTAGAGCTGGAAAAATTCAAAAAAATTGTAAAAAAAGGCCATTCATAACAGAAAAAAAATTGATTGAACATGATTTAATGCCTAAAATAAAAACTCTATAACGTAGATAAATCAAATAACTTGAAATCTGTGAAAAACACAAGACATAAAAAGATAGAAAGAAATGATTTTTACGAATCCTAAACTTTCCTTCGTTTGTATCGCACTCTTTTATCCTCAAATGATCTTCGTAGTGGATTCCTCTTTCGTTAACGATTTTCTTCGGGTACTTCTCTTTCTAACATCCAACAAAAATCTGCCATCATGTTAACACTCCAATTTCCTTGGTATCTACTCTCCATTTCACTGATGTCTTGGTGAAAACGTTCTCCCTGTTCTTCACTATAGTCTCCACAATTGTCAGGGAAGTGGTCGAGATGAGAATCTAAAAAGTGTAATTTGAGATTCATTAAACAACCCAAATTTTTGTAGTTTTCCAGCAATGCGTCAACTAAAGTGCTGTAATCCTCACTTTTGTTATTTCCCAAAAAGTTTTGTGAAACATTTTTGAAGCTTACCCAAGCTGCTTTTTCTGTATCGTTCATTGTTCCTTCAAAATTTGCATCCTGAAATAAAGATCGTATTTGGGGTCCATCAAAAATTCCCTCTTTCAATTTCGCATCACTTATTGCAGGGAACTTTCCTCTCAAGTACGCAAAACAATCACCATCTTTATTCAGAGCTTTCACGTACTGTTTTATGAGTCCCAACTTGATATGTAGTGGTGGCAGCAAATATTTGGAAGGCTGAATTAAGGGTGGTCGTATAACGTTATGGGAACCTGGATTTAATGCAGATCTTGATGGCCATTCTTTTTTGACATAGTGATTTTTCCGGTCTCTGCTATCAAACAAACATAGATAGCAAGGATATTTGGTGAATCCCGATTGCTGACCTAAAAGAAGTGTTGCAATTTTGAGATCTCCACAAATTTTCCAGTTATGCTCTGAATATTTTATTTTTCCCAATACGATCTGTAAATTTTCATAAGTTTCTTTCAGTTTTGTCGAATGAGCTATTGGAATCGGCGCAAATTCATTCCCAATATGAAGCAAAACAGCTTTAAGACTTCGTTTCGATGAATCGATAAAAAGTCTTCACTCATCGTCCTTATACGTGTTCGGTTTCAATTCATCAACTAAAGCTCTAACATCTGAACAGTAAACCACCGAATTTTGATCGTCGTTCATAAAAAATTTCCGGAATTTCTTTTCCCTATTTCGATAGAATGTCACTGATACACCTTTAGCCAACAAATGTTTTTCTTTCAACCTTGGCGCAAGTAATTCAGCTCCATCTTTCGGTAAAGCCAAGTCTCGAACCAGATCATTAAGTTCTTCTCGGCTAAACGTTTCAGGGTCTTTTGTTTGTCCGCCAGGTAAGTACTCTTCATCTTCTGAATATTCTTCTTCCGAACTTTCTTCAACTAGCGTATCGTCTTCTTCTACATCCATTTCTTCAGCCGTATTAATTTCCTCGACAACTTCTATTTTTTGTGGCTTAATAGCTGATGAAACATTGGCGTATACAATTTTGTTTTTTGTATTCCGGGTGAACCCGGTAGTATCTGTCATACAGAAATAACAATTCTGTAAACCAGTTGGTGAAGACCATATCATTGGTATTGTGAATTTCAAGTTGTCCTGTTTCTTGTTTTTTTTCCACCGGGTTAACATTATGTTACATCGACTACAAATCGTATGTGGAACCCATGCTGAATCCAAATTAGTAATTTGGAGACGAAAACATTCTTCATAAATTTGTTTGATCTTATCAGAAAACGATCTTCGATTCCTTTCCAAATTGAATTCTCCACAAATGTAACAAAATGAATCAGGACTTTTATTACACATATGAGAATTACTTCTTGTAATAGTATACTCTCCAGTAGCCAAGTTTCCCACTTCTGAAGAGCTGCAGTCGCTGGATGACGACGCCTGCGGGCCTGCTTCCTCACCCTGACCAGACGCCGATACTGGGTTTCCGACTCCCTGCATCGTAAAGTACTTATCACTTGTACCTGCCATGACGGCACACACGCCGTTAACCCAGGGACTCTGCCAGATGGTTCTGTTGCCCACCGTCACCACGTGGAGGTGCCCTGGTTACAGGCACAAGCAATTTAGTCTTCAAAAGTCAGAAACAAGAGTGAAAAAAGAAAAAAAATTACTTTTTTCGGAATTTTGGAGGGTTTGTGTGATTTTTTTACATTTAAAACGGCTCGTGGTCTCAATAAAGTTTCGATTCATATTCAGCGGATCGAAATACATAAAAACCACGCTTAGTTTAGTTCCAAAAAATTTTTTTATCATTAAAACTGCCGATTTTCATCATTTTTGCGGTTTTTCGAAGTTTTCTCGAAATTTCGAGGGTGTAGGGGTCAAACTGACCTTGAATTCGGATTCAGCGCACCAAAATACGTACCCGTAGGTAGGTCCGGTGAAATGCACATTCTACTTTATTTTTTTTGTGTGCCGGTGTTATATATGTAAATTTTTCAAATACTTGAAATTATAAAATCCTTTTTTCGGCATTGATTTGGAAAATCTTTGTGTAAAAAAAAACCAGCTTAAGTTATTTTAATGATACTTAATTATATAAATGAAATAAACTTGTTGACAAAAAACGTTTGTTGTAATTTTCCTTGAAGAATATTTTTTGGATACCACCGATTAAAATAAAGTTAAATTATTAGGTTTGGAGGAATGTTGCTACAGAATACATTTTTTTTCTCCGATGAATCGGAACTGTAATTGGCATCAAATAATTTAAATTTAGGTAAGGTAAATAAATAGGAAATAGGGGATTTTTGGAGGATTTAACACGTTGACAGACATTCACTGCTAAAGTAGTCATAATCTTTTAAGTTGTTATTTGTTAATGACTGCTCTAACAGTTAAATTTTTGGAAGTCGGAAAATGGAATAACTGCTATTGCAGTGGCTGTTGTTATGGCTTCACCGTGTGGGGAATTATGCAGTGTCCAATTGTGACTTAACAAAAGGTCGAGCAAATGTTTATCAAATTTTCTAAAAATAGTTTTTATTAATATTATTTTGTATGGCCTCTTGTGGATTAACAATCTTATTTGATTAAAATTTGTACTCATTTGTTGTTAATTATAATTTATTTCATTGATTATGTGCCATGAAATAAATGAAAACCCATCATTATAGGTAATTTATTTATGTATCTGCTATAGCAGTCACACGACCATATAAAAAGAAAAAAAGTTTTCAAGGGACTCGAACTGCTATAGCAGTGATATATTTTTATGTTAACAATGTATTTAGATCACAATTTGTAACAGAAAAGCTCTAACATTTTTTGTCATAACTATGATAGTTACTGAGATATGAGAGTGACACTCATATTACGGTCATGCGCATAACTGATATAGCAGTCATGTCCGTCAATGTGTTAAAAATAAAGGATTCGTATTTGTCAACTCTTCATACATTTTCATTCACAAAACCAGTATTTAAGTTGAAATTGACACTCGATATAACTCTTACTTTCACTTTAAATATTTCTATGCAAGTCGATGACGATTGACGTGGATTAAGTAAAACCAAAGATATTTTATAAGATCCGCGCGATCCATTATATTAGTCTATGAGTTACAAAAAAACCCTTTTTAATAACTACCATTGAAACTTGCATACTTTTTCACGAATTATTAATTAAGATATTAGATAAAAGTTATTTCATACTTTTTCTTATCGTTATCACTCAACGGCTCTCCGTGGAGGTAGATTTAATGATGATAACAATTATTTCTGATAAGACGATTGCCGAATGTTGTTATTGAACAGCATAACAATTCATATAGTTATTACCTAGCTAATAATTTATCGTTCATTGTTATTACAGTACAATTATGCCGCGTAAGTACTCTTGTTAGGTTTAAAATGCGAATCAAACAACGACGTTTCTAAGTAATAACCGTTGAAACGATCATGTCGTCGGACGATAGTGACATGTCCTCTTCAGACGCCGAAAGTTTTCTGACCATATCCGACATCGATATCCATGACCCACACAATTATTGCCATAGCGGGCGAAGGCTTATGGGCCGGGAACGTCAATCGAATCACGAAGAATATGAACATCATGATCCGTGGATCGGATGTCTTGTTTGGTAAATGCTATTTAATTTAAATATTTACACAAACAATAAATGTGTTTGATAAAACATGTTAGGACTTGTCTTGTATTGACATAATATGACGTATTCTAAAATGCTTATGTTGTTTACTTGTATTATGATAGGATTTGATGGGCAGGGAGTCTGATAAAACCTTATATTATGTTTTCAACTTTTTGGAGAGTAAAATGGGAATTGTGCCCAGGAGCAAGACATTTTCTTGCGCCCTATATTACACGTTAACGTGTATAGTAAACATTAAAGAAACGCTCTGAAATAGAATGCACTCGAAGGCAGCTGCCCCTCTTCACCCACGGTAGCTACGCCACTGATTTCAAGAAGTAATTCTAACATAACCATCCAACATAGATACTAGGTATATAATGCTTCATTTAACAAGAAACGTTAATTCGGGCTTGTCTCAGCAATGAAAATTGTATAGCTAATCTAATCAGTATCATGTATCTTCAGACTGATTCACAATTGTCTATTCTTTCATAAAATTGCCAAGACCAGGAAAGGGAGTTTTTTCACATTACTTCCTCCGCTTGATACTTCTAACACCAAAATTGTGATTTTGAGATTCATTTTTTTAGATAATAAATTCAGACATTATTTAACAGCTCCCACTCTAATTAGTTGAATGTTTTATTGTTGACTGATAGGATGAGATTGAGTGGCTGAGGGAATAAGGCGTCAATGTGTTTCACGCTCATTGACGCTGGTTTGACACTTGATCATGAGTCCTTCAATTATCTGACATTGAATTTATAGTAGTTTACCTGAAAAAGATTTTAATGCTTCGGCTATGGTAAATTTATGTTCCACCACAACAGTTGTGTTATATCAGCAACACATCTTATTCTAGTAAACTTTGATTTATTCATTAATATTTCAACTGCAGTTTTTCTGTTTTCAGGGCAAGAAAGACAAAGTATTGCTGGTGGCCTGGACTTGTAAATATAAACTATTTTATTATTATTATTATTATTAAGCAGAAAGACATGAGTCCAAGTCGGGGAAACAATTAAAAAATATTGTATTTCAAATTGATGTTCACATATTTGTTATTTAAATTAAATACATTTTTTTAAATATTGTTTCATTGTCTACTACTATTATGTATAATGTATTATAAATGAAATCCAAATATGTGACATAATTATAAAAACATAGAAATGGGACTCTGTGCCATTACTATTTTTATTTTCGTTATTTATAAATTTAAATATTTATTATGATTGTTCAGATTTATCATTATTTTTTTTCTTCTAGATCTGGCATCCGCAATATAAAATGAAAAAGAAACCCAATAATAATTTTAAGTGTGTAAGTTTTTTTGGGAAAGGCAGTGACAGTGAATAGTAAGTATTAATTGTGTATTAGTTTGAACAATTTAATGACGATGGAAAACATTACATTTATTTTAATTTTCAGTGCTTGGGTCAACATAAAAAATTTAAAACCGTATTGGGACCATAAAGCCGAGTATTCTGAACAAAGAAAAACTAGGAGATTCGAAGCTGCTTGTGATGCAATCGAAACATACATAAAAAATAAAAAAGTAAGACTTGAAAAAACTATGCTCATTTTATCATACTTAGCCACATCATCTATTTTACTAATTTCAAATTTTTTTTTATTTATTATTAAACTGGTTACCTTAATTTTTTATTTAGAATGAAAGAGTATCTGCACAGCACCTTGCCGAATCTTCATTGCTTCAAATATTTTCCCGCCTACCGTTCAAAGACTTACTGAATGCGTCATCTGTATGTCAACATTGGAGACGAGCATTTTACGAAAGTTCCCTTTCCTATATCCATATTAGAATACAACCGGAAATGAATGACACAATAGACGTAGAAAGATTGGAGTACTTAAGAGAATTTGTTTTATTACGAGTCCGAGATGTTTATTTATCATTCGACACTTGTGATGAACAATGTTTCGAAATGGTGACTGAATTCATAAGAAAACTACAATATAGTGAACAACTCAAAAACCTTATCATAAATCCACTTCACTGTGAATTATTTTATAATCTGTGAGATCAATGTTGTTCATTTAGTATGACTGTAATTTAACTGATATGTTGACTGTTGTATTTTTGCAGGCCACTAGAAGATATGAGCCATCAATGGCCATTATCGGGACAACTAGAAAACGATATAAAAAGATTACTGCGGCGAGTAAAGAACCTTGAAGGATTTGATTATGGTCACAAAACGTTTCGTCATTGGCATAAGCTGATATATTATTTGTCTCAAAATAGTCCAAAACTGAAACGTTTAAAAATTGCCAGTATTCTTGAACCCGCTGAATTACCTCAACACAAAGTCATTAACATATTAAAAGACTTCAAATTATTAACCAACTTGCAGGTGACATTTATATTTGTTATACGTAAAAGTTAATAATAATAGTAACGAAACGAGTAAAGTTGTTTCACTATATTACAAAAGTGACATGTCCAAGAATCTATATATCAAGTTTCACCTGTTTCAAATTTTGGATATTTATTACAAAAAAAAAAAAAACAAACTTTAATACACTATTTTGGCTATCTAGGTTCATTTTTGTGTGTAATACACATAACATTGTCATTTTGTGCTATATTAAAAATACATTTCAGTTTAAAGCCATATATCCCCCTTTTTTTCAAAAAAAAAAAACAAAAGTTGAAAAAATTCCGCCCTTCCTCTTCATTAATAAAAAAAAACTCCTCATGAAGGTGTTCATTTTTTAACTTAAAATCGTGAGGCGCTATACTTTTTTTGAAAAAAAAGTTGAATTGATTCTAAAATTATGGGAGGTCTTTTTAGGTATAGACTACTATAGTACTTTGTATTTCTGATTGACAGTGAAAAGTACCAAGTAAATATAACTAACTCTATACCCTAGGTGTGCAAACGTTTTTTTGTTTGTCATTTTAAAACTTGATAATTGCTAAACACATGTAACCACACTGAACACACTGTACCTACTTTTATTTAGTATTAATTATATTTTGAAAAAATTCAAAACAAAAACGTAAAATAAGTTTTTATTTAAAAATTCAGAATAAGGCTTACACTGAACAAAAAAAAAAAAAAACCTTTTCACCACACTAAGCTTTAATCTGTTGTAGGTTTTGAGTTTAGATTACACAACAAATACACACGAACTACTAAATGCATTGCACAACATGTCTTTGTTGGAGATTTTGGAACTATGTGTACACGATGATATTGATATAGTACATGACGTCGTTTTCTGGGAGGAACTAAAGAAAAATTGGTAGCAAATAAAAACAAACAATTAATATTTTGATTTTTTAAATAATATGTATTTGTTTCAGTCCAAAACTTCAATTGAAACTCACAGTCGTAGAGTGCAGTTTAGTGACACAAGAAATATACACAAAACTATTTAATCCGTCCATGCCGTTGACACATTTAAAAGTACTATTTTGTGAATTAGTGAGTATAACTGCATTATAGTACATTTTATTAGTTATTTTTATTAAAAAACAATCTATATGAATTTTGTAGGGCAGTGTTCAAACTTTGAATGCACTGCAGAGTTATAAGGATACGTTGAGATCGTTAATTTGGGTTGATAGACACGGATCAACGAATCCTTACTGCCTCATAAATGGCACACTAAATTTAAACAGTATCGAAGTAGCAACTGTACCTGAAAATTGCCAAGAAGCCAATCAATTACATCCTCTTGTCAAATTGGCGTTAATTTGCAGAAAGCTTAGTGAAATTGTTATTATGGGTAAGTAACTATTAAAAAAAACCCTACAACAATAAGTCTTAACAGTCCTAGTTGAATTCTTTCTTAGGATACTTTTTGGATCCATCCGATGTTTGTTCTATCGCAAAATTTAGAGGTCCCGGTTTAAAGCGTTTTAGACTTATAAAAGGCGATATATGTACCGATCGACCATGGAGCAAAATAACTTTGAACAATGTCGAAGAAGTAATTATTGTTTTATTAATTTTAGTTCAACTTATTTTTTGTTGATTAAAACAATGATTAATTTGTGGAACCATTATTTTAAGGTTGTATCGTTATGGCTTAAGCGAAAATGGAAAGCATTGACTAATGATGACTTACCAAAACACCACATGACTTTTGCCAAAAGATGTTTATTAGAGCGTTAAATGTTTATTTGTAATGTATACTAAATTTCATTAGTACAAGTCAAAACCAAATTCTCCTAATTTGTAGATCTAAATAACAAAAGTTTTCTATTTGTTGTAATTAATTAGTAACTGTTCCCTAATTAATGACAACTTAATTTGATTCAAAAGCATTCGAGTCATTTGTTCCTTATTTATCATGTTTTCAACAACAACGATATTTAAAACTATATAAAACTCTAAATTTATAAATTAATAAATACCAATAGAGTTTAGGTATAAGTTAAATATTTCATTATACTTACTAAAAATAGTAATTTCATTATATGCTTGTCGTTCAAGTTGTGTTATTATAAGTTGAACATTTTCTTTTTTTTTAATTGTGAAGTATTTTTTGTCAAACAATATATTTGTTCAATAACTAAATAGCTATTTGTTGCTTTGTGTCAAATTTTTTATTAGTTCCCGATTTAAATTTTGATAGTTACAATGTACAATGTAGGATTTGTTGCATTTGACTATTTTAATTAAAATCAAAATTGAAGTTCTGAAAGTACCACTGTTATCTATTATGTATTAAATGGTATAATGTATGTATTTGCAAAAGATAAGTGTATTTTGATGATCTTCCATGTGCATAGTGTAAGTAGATAAAAACTTGGCGACCAACTGATAAACGTGGAGGATTATAAAGTCTGGCCAACTTCATTTCTGTATTTTACATAATATAAGACGAGAGAGAGGGATAATATACATTTATTTAAAACTGTAAATTGAAGTACAAATTAAAATCACACGTCATATGTATATAATTATTATAATATTATTTGTTATATAAATTACATATTATTATTACGATTAATACTAGGTATATTTGTAATTGATAATAAATCAAAAACATGCAAACTACAATAATATTTAAAACAATTTCTAATGCATCATAAATCATAAT
Organism: Adelges cooleyi; assembly: GCF_023614345.1. NCBI lineage: Eukaryota > Metazoa > Arthropoda > Insecta > Hemiptera > Adelgidae > Adelges > Adelges cooleyi. The sequence continues at coordinate 13,011,102 of NW_026095871.1, read as the reverse complement.
TTTATATATTTTGTCATTATTATATTAAGTTATTTAATGAGTATATTATTATGTATTACTTTGTAAAAATTATTCGTATATTAGTTAAGGATACATTTAAAGATAATTAATTTTAAGTTATTAATTAATAACCAAATACATACATTGGTAAAATATTATATGTAATACAATTTGATTTAAATTATTTCATTTAGATATACTTTTTCTAGAGTATTTATAATACAGCATTCAGTTACATTTTTTAATGAATCCTTACAACAACGGACTGCTGAATATCGAAAAATATAATTACCTACGTTTTTAAATTATCTTTCAATTGCATTTAAAATTAATAATGTTATATTAAGTTTTTTTTATTATGATTTTTTAAAATTGTTATCCGAAGAACGTTATTAAAACGGTTTCCTATATTTATTATTTTTTTCATTGGCGAAAAGCCCATTTTAGTTAGTTAAAGTTACAAAAATTAAACTTATAAACTAATAACTTATAAGTAACATAAATTTATGAACTTAATTTCATTTTAAAATTAACACATCTGACTTGATTTGGTTTTGTTTTGTTTTTTGTTTTCAAATATGATAAAATATGAAACGATAGTGAATTTGAAGGACAACAAAATAAAATAAATAAAACCAGGGGCCTAAATTTCTCTAAAAAAAGTGGGTGTTGCCTAAGCACTAAACACATTAGTAAGTCTTATCTCCTTATCGTGTAATACACAAATAGGTTGCTAATTTCAAAACTAAGGATGCTAAGCCACCCAAGCTGCCTCCAAATTGTCCGTTTGAAAAACTTACCTAGTTAGTAAACTTTGGCCATTATAAACACGACTAACGCGGCCCAGTCGGTAAAAGATTTAGCTCCGGCTCCTTTGTAAACTGGACGGTTATTTTTATTTTTTTTACACCTGTTATCATCGGCTACCTGACAAAACCCGTCCAGGTCTTCAACGTAACGCTCCCAAATGTAACCGGTTTTGCGCCATTCGGCAAACACACAATTGATAAAATCTTTCCTTAACTTTTTGTACAGCCGACCAGCCCTGTTCCGCGTGGCCGTGTTCAGACCTACGCGATTTTCCGTGTAAAATATATCGTTACCCTTTCCCAAGTAGTATTTCAAAGCCCTCAACGTCAAATACTGAATGTTAATCCAAATCGTGTCCCTGGACAATGAATTTTCGCGCTTCGGATTGTCCACACTGAATATGTTTTGATGTTTCAGACCACAACCGGCGGTCGACAAATCGTTATCGATCTCATCGAAAATGCCGTTCAACTTTTCTTCGGACGGCACGATTTTCATCAGCAACGGGAACAGCCTGTCGTAACCGTAGCTGTATATGTCTATATGTTTCCATTTGTCCTGGTCCACTTCGCCGGGGGGCGAACCGAAATCCGTGTACACCTTACTGACTTCGCTCCAGTGCGCGTGGTCTAATTTGGAAACTAATTTTTCACGAAATGCCCTATACTTCTCCACTTCCACCGGGTCCAATAACAAGTACTTGCCCAATCTGTACATGACCTGGGCACCGTGCGCCATATAGCAGTACTTGCGCAAATGCTTATTGCGTCCTTCCCATCTGTAAGTTTTCCCTGTATAGCTGGTGTCGTTGACGTACGAATACCAAGCCCGCAGTCGAGGCCACATTTTCCGCAGTAGGTTTTGTCGTTTGATTTTCGGCTCGGTTTTTTGTAACTCGTCCAAAATCGATTCCATGGTCAGCAAAAGAGCCGGAGTGTCGGAAGGCTTTGAAAATTTTATCCCGTCGGAATCGGTTGCTTCCCTCACTATCGCCTCGCTTCCCAATATCTAAAAAAATCAAACCAACATTACAATATATTTTTTTACTTCAACGCCCTTTAGTAGTAACTTGTGGTTTTGTGTTGGCTAACTGGCAGTCTTGCTGTTGTGAGTTAAAAATAAAGTATTATTGCACCATCAGAACTAGACTTAAAGAAAATATTATCAGAAGTTTAGATTTGGAATCTAGATACTCTCCGAGGATACAGGTACAGATGCCCAACAATTTCCAGTAGGAGCTTTTTTTCTAATTCAAAAAATTACTCTACTCATTAACTCCTCTGGTATTCTCAACTCTAAAACAATACATGGAGTAAAAAAAATCCAAGTATGATGTGTATCAGAAAAATGACTTTAGTAAAACTTCCTATGAAAATAATCTGTGGCGAATGCATGGCATTGTGCGCACAACTCGCGGAATCTTGCTGTCGTAGTCGCCTTAAAACGCGGTTAAAAGCTTAACTCGTGTAATTACCGTATCACTCTACCATATGATCAAAGTCACGAGACTCGCACACTTAAATATGACAATCGCAAATACCGACCGCCGTCCACTGGACACCGGCCAAGCAACCTTTTTCCAGCATCCTCACAAATCCGTCCATAGTTCGTATACACATTACCTATGAAATTATATTGGTATTCTGCCTATTTAGCACTGCTCTTTATATAAATAAACAATGAATGAGTCCTGATAGTTTCCAGTGAATTCCAATATTTCAATTCTGCTTGGGAAAAATTAGGATTCAAGGCAACTCCATGGCACGCGACGGTGGACTGCGGGGTGCAGGGGTGTCGAGCTGGTACCACAGATAGGAGCACAAAATATTGAGCAAACGAAGAGAAGCGCAAAGTTTGACCTAATATTAACATATTATTTGAAATTTTCCTTTTGACAAAAGTGCGACTGTTGCTTGACCTAGCCGTGATGTTACGTATCACCAGCACGTGTCTGGGGCTTTTCTTAAAAGGATAGTGCTCTATAGGCAGTCTGCAAGGCCTTCATTCTCAGACAACAGCATCCCACACAGACTGTTTATAAAAAAAAAATTATATAATTTTAAGTTCAATTATATGTTATTTTTATCCAACTTATAATTTTTTTTTTGTTTGTAATCGAGGGCTAAAATTTTGAAAATTCAAAATGACGTATTTTAGTACAGCAACTTAAAAAAAATAATTCTGGCATAAAAAAAACAGTTGAGTTACCGGTTTTAAGGGGAAAGAAAAAGGGTATTTACTAATCGGCATATACCAAAATAAAGATTAATTAAATAATCAAAACTATCAAGAAAACATAATTTTTATGTCAAACAATTTTCTATTTATTCTAAATTTATTTTTTGATTATTTTATTTTTAGCTTTGATGTGGAACTGAGACTGTATTTACAATGATGGTTTTTATTAATTTTTTGTATCTGGAGTCTGGACCCACGATATCTTAAACCTCTAAACAGATTTATTCACGAAGCAACTCTATGTAGTGATGGGAAACATTCGAATAGTTTGGATTCGAATATTCGGGAATCGAATCTTAATAAGGATTCGAATCCTTCGAATATTCAAATAGTAATAATAATAATTTACAAATAGTTTTTTTTTTCAACTATTCGAATATTCGAAAAAGTATTGGAATATTCGAATATTCGAATCTTTAAAAATTAGGTACGCGAATCCGAATATTCGAATCCTTCGAATATTCGATTCCAAATTACAACACTATTCTATAGATCATAAATCGTACTTAAAAGATACTTTATTAGGCCAAACATTTTTAAAAATTACTATTTCCCCTTCAAAATCGAGAAAAACACCCAAACAATTTACATAATTTTTAACTTAAAATTATGTTGCTCTATATTTTTTTTTTAAATAATGAATTAATTCTAAATTTGAATGGAATATTTTTTGAACATAGTACTACCGATAAACATTGATAAACCAAAAAAAAAAATTATAAACCCTTTCCTTTAGAAGGGATAGAAATGTTTTCTTTATTTCACTTTTTCAAGCAAAGTTTTAAGGATTTAGGTCTGAAAATTAGTTCAAAGGTAGATCCAGAACGGAACTATAACGTATACAATTTTCTCAAAAACCCGTAGTTAATCTTTATTTTATTAAGAAAAAACTCAAAAATGGGAAAAATTACACTGATCGTAATCAATTTCCAGGTTGATGTGTTAGTGAATCAACAGTGAACAGGTAATGAAAATATTTTCATTATATTATTATTTGCGATTTATGAGTAACTATAGCAATACATTTCCTATGCAACCTAACCTCCCTCACTTACTACTACACTTATTTACGTAAAATAATTTCTTATTGTGCTGATTTATACTGTGCTTGGCTTGGACCTATACTGGTTTGAACTTACGATTCACAGATTCGCGTCAAAGCGTTTATTTAAAAATGTTTTTATGACATTCAATTATAATAATTCCTGTAGACTTATGACCTTTTGTCCCCATTAAGTCCCGACACCACTGTGTTGGCTTTTTGTTAACTCTACTACTTTTTTTTATAACAGCCTTTATTGGATAATATGATGGCTGAGCAATTACATAATATTATTTAAACAATAGTTGCAAGCACATTACAATAGGTAAATACTATGTACATAAAGATATCTAAAAACAGAGTAATATAGAAAAAGACAAAATGTATAATTAATTGTAGACAAAAAACAAATAGATAGAAAAGAGAAAGAAAGAAAGCTTTATTTAGGGTGGATTTGAAGAAATAAAGAGCATCGAGGGATAAAAGATTAAATTGGGGATAATTAGAGTGATTCAAGGAGACTTTGGCAGAAGAATTGGCTATTTCACTACACCTAATCCCAGCGTGACCTGGAACCCAGTTAGTCTAATACTTAAATAAATATTTTTTAATACCTGTATGGCAGGCATCCATCCATGAGCGTTCATTGAATCAAGCCAGGAACTGACAATTTCTAGTGCCAAATCTGGATCCCATTTAGCTAGCAAAGCGCAATGATTGCTTTCACTCCAAAAGAACCCTTGTTGAAATTGAGCTCTATTAGGAACGGAAATAATTAATCCATATCTCCAATAGTGTTTCTCTTTTTCATTTTCATAGCGTACTTCGATATTTCCGTACATATAACCTAAGCTACTAGCCATCTGACTGAATGCCGATCGAGCAAACTCAATATGCTCCTGAGAATATTTATTTAACTTAAATATATGATCAAATTTTTCACGAAATTGTGTGCTGTATGCTGAAGCATTTCTTGTAAACGTCTGTTGAGTTAGTAAAGAACTGAATATACTTTTTTGTTTATAAACAATATCAAAAGAAGCCGTTTGAGAACATAACGTAATTTGGACAGCAACAAGATTTTTTAATTCAGCTGTACGAATACCTTCATGCCAATACATTTTTTTATTATTATGTTCAACTACTATTGTATCATTTGTAAGGCAGTTTTTTAAGTTAGCCATTGAATCACAGCGTGTTCGACCTACGCTCACGTGCATAAAAGATTGATTGTCTTCAACGTTCTCATTATTAATGATGACAGACATTTGAAAGTCGTTTAAGCTAGGAGTTAGCCCCTCAATAATTGCTACAGCAGGTGACCCCGGAACATTTTTCATTACTTCTAGCTCGTACTCATATTTTGAAAGAGTATCAATGCTATCGCCTGGATCAATTATTGTGTACCATACAAATGATATGTTCTAAAAAAGTTTTAATTTTATAAAACCATTTAAATAACCTGTTAAACATACTTTTTAAAATATAATTAAATTCTTACTTTTTTTGTTTCCTTATTATTAGCGTAAGTAATTCTGACAGTCCAATCTTGTTTATTATTTTCTTCGGGTCTTAAAAATGTAGTATTTATACTATAATCTACTTCTTTAGTATTTTCTTCGTTTAACTCCTGTATTACTTGAAATCCATAATTACGTGCATTGTGCTCAACATATCCGTATTTAATGGTTTCTCTTTTTTCACAATTATATCGTATTGCATCTAATCCTTTAATAAGTACTTCCTCATTTTTATACCACATTAGACCCGCACTGACAGATCCTTGATCCTTCGGTTCTTTAGTCCTTAAACCCAGATATTGACCGGGTCTCAGAGTACCCCATAACACATCAGTTGAATCGTTTTTTAATAACTGTAAAAAGTATGTATATGGTATTGGTATAAAATATTTTACGATACGCAATAAAAGGAGAAAAAAAATATAAACAACTTATCTGAATTTTATTTAATGTATTGTAAATGTTATGTACATACCTTTGGTCCCAAAAACGGAGTATTCATAGGGGTATGGGTTGAGTATTCTAAATTAGCAAAAAAAAAAAGAGTAATCGCGATCAACATGTAGCAAGTATGACACAATAATTTCCACAAATCAGACCTTAAATTTAACTTTTCAATTAAGTTTTCTAAAACCATTTTTTTTAGGCTACTAAATAACTAAATAATATGTACTTCTTATAAAGTTGAAAAAGTTACGCACTACGCACTAAACAATATACGCCATAAAATCAATATCTCGGCGGACCCTCATTGGCCCCGCCATCTGTGGCAGTGCTGAGAAACGAGGTATTCTGCCCTCGAATTTACACTGTATATTATCTGTCATGCCGCGGCGAAACACGAGTATCGTGAAAATGTCAACACTGTAAACGAACTTTATCGATTATATATATATTTATAGGTTAGGTTCTTAACAACCCGCTTGTTCGTTTCTGGCCAGTACACGCCTGTTATAACTTTTCACGGCAATTAACATGCACATAGCGGAAAACTGAAAAGGAAAAAAATATTATGCTACATAATTATCACAGTTATCCTTACTCTGTCTTATATTCCTATTTCAGCCTTTTTCTTTTAATTTTTTTTTATATTCTGTGCCCCACACTCACTTTATGTTGTATTTACTCATTAGTCTAAAGTAACAAATATCACTTTTACTAGTACCTAGTTTTGAAATGCTTTGGAACAATTAAATAGTATGAAAATACAACACCTAACTGGCAACTGCCAACATTCAAAGGGTTATAATACTAGTATAATATTCCGGGACCTATTATAACAGTGGTTTATCATACGCCGTTAGATATCCAGTTATCTTATTCGTGATAAAACAGCATTGCCTTACAGTGTCACCACCATAGTATGTAGGATGACAAATGTATAAAACAATAGAAATAATATGGTTGGCTACACTATGGAGAACTTAAAATTTGCACGTAGTCCTCAGAAAAGCGCTTACCAAACTCAGTTCAATAGTACACGCCCTACAGACTAAGTCGTTCGTGGACATTTTGTTGGACAGATTATTCCATTTTTATGAGTTTCGCGTACAATCCCCTTCCTCCTAAGAGCAATTTTGGAATCGTGAATGAGAAATTACTTACCAAAATTTAAGTAAGTACAAAAATTATATTATAATGTACCTAGTGTTTGAAAATATACCATTAAAAAAAACTATCGTTGCATGATCACCAGGGACGGCGCCAAGAAGGGGCGAGGGTGGGCGGTCGCCCCCTCATAACAAATTATTGCCCTTCTCTCGCCCCCCCCCCAGATATTTTGCTAAATAGTATAATTTTAAATATTTGATTATTATTCCTAAAACCCAGATTTTGAATTACTATATTTTTATACATACAAATTTAGTTATTACGAAAATTGTGAAAACAATTGTTATTTGATTTAAACCTTTTATTGTATACAAATTTAGTTATTAGTTATGACATTGATTTGATAATGAATGGTTTAATAGAATGTAGGTATAACACGATAACTATAATCTCCACTGACTGGTTGTTGGGCGTTTTATAAGCCTTCATTTTTACTTCGACTTTCATAGAGTACAATAAGAACTAATTGATGGCCGACAGGTAAAAATAACGTTTATTTAAAAAAGTTGCCTTAATTAAATTGTGCACTAGTATATATTGTCCCTTAATATGAAATAAATTCATATTTTATATTTTATACTATTTCACTGATAAATATTAAAGTCATTCACTGATAAATCATTATAATTGTTTTTTATTGACAGAAGTAAGTAAAATTATTGTGGTTGCCCCTCCAAAAAATTCACTTGACCTTTCCCGCCCCCCTAGAAAAAAAATTCTGGCGCCGTGCCTGAATCAAGGTATTAAAACATATAATTTATAATAAATAATTTAATAAACATAAATATATAACATTAAATAATTAAATTACCATCAATTTTAAGGTTTTGTCCTATAACAGACCTACAACATCTCAGGACTTTGTTTCGATTTCTGTGGTCTGGGTGTCTCGGATTCCATATGGGTTCTTGTAGGTATACAGCAGCAGCAATTTGTTCTGACAGAACCGACGATGATACCATTTTAACAGCGATTAATCGCCGAAAATCAAACAATTTAAGCTAAGGCCCCACTGACCGCGTGTAGCGTTTTAAGATTTTAGCTACACGCGCGAGAATCACTGAAAAAACAAAATTGTTTGATTTTCGGCGATTAATCGCTGTTAAAATGGTATCATCGTCGGTTCTGTCAGAACAAATTGCTGCTGCTGTATACCTACAAGAACCCATATGGAATCCTGATGAATCATGATGATCACATGAATGAAATTAATGAACAATTAATGTCATTTTCGATAATTACAAGTAATAATTATTCCCTCCTGTCCTGGTTTAAATCTTATCTCTCATCCAGGATGTAGTAGATAAAAATTCTGGATTGCAATTCAGAAGTTACCCAAAAACACATCTGGTGTTGTTCCTTATCCCCTTTACTGTTCGCCTTGTTCGTGAATGGAGTTAGGAATGCCTTTCAACGTTGTCACTTCTTAGTTTTTGCTGACGATATCAAACTTTTAATGCAAGTTGATTCTGAGGCAGGCTGACTCTGCCTTCAGAATGAACTTAATAATCTGGTTAAATACTTTAGGGTTATCATTAAATATAAATAAATACCAGTCCATGTCTTTTACTAGACGTAGAGCTGAGAGCTCCCTTATCCTTTACCTATTCTATAGATGGAACCACTGTTAAGCGAGTGTCATTCAAGAAAGACCTGGGAATTATTTTATACTACTAATTTAGATTTCCATCCACATATTGAATATATATGCTGCAAAGCCCTGAAAACACTAGGCTTCATTAAACGTATCTCTTCCGATTTGAAGTTTTCATGTTCATTAAAATATCTTTTTTGTTCATTTGTTAGATCCATAGTAGGATTCGGATCAGTCTTATGGGACCTTACACAGCGACTAGCTCATCTCAACTTAAAAGAGTTCAGTTTAAGTACTTAAATTACGTTCCCTACTCCCTTAAGATTAACTATTACACAAATACAATAAAACTCAGTGGTTTTTTATTGCCAACCCTGATTTTTTACGGTATTTGTGAGTTCAACCATTTAGACGATGCAATGTCCCGTTATAGTTAACGTTGTAGCCTACAACTAGACTTTACAATTTATAAATATGTGCGCATTTTTATTATTCATTTTGGAAAATATTATAAATACCAAAAAAAAAGCCAGTATATTGAGGTTGGGGCATAGTGGGGACGGAGAGGTCACAGTTCTACAGATTTTATTATAACTAAAAGTGATTTTATCACTTTTAAATAAACGCTTTGATGTGAATCTGTGGATAGTATGTTCAAACCAGTTATAGCGGTTTAGAAGATATCGTGGGACCATCAATAATGTACTTAAAATTTAATATTTAGTCTTAAAGGCCCCACTGAGAGCGATTTCGCGATTTTACACGCCAGATGTCCACCAGCGATTTTGGTGGAGACACTTTAGCGTTTTTTTATGTCGCGCGTGTTCATTTCTACATTCATTTTCAAATGCATTTTAGGTTATTAACATCCGAGCTCTATTTGTATTTATTTTATTACTAGTATTAAAACATATAATTTATAATAACTAATTTAATAAACATAAATATATAACATTAAATAATTAAATTACCATCAATTTTAAGGTTTTGTCCTATAACAGACCTATAACATCTCAGGACTGTGTTTCGATTTCTGTGGTCTGGGTGTCTCGGATTCCATATGGGTTCTTGTAGGTATACAGCAGCAGCAATTTGTTCTGACAGAACCGACGATGATACCATTTTAACAGCGATTAATCGCCGAAAACCAAACAATTTTGTTTTTTCAGCGATTCTCGCGCGTGTAGCTAAAATCTTAAAACGCTACACGCGGTCAGTGGGGACACTACATATTTATTTCTATACTGTTGATAAAATCGCTAAATCGCCAACACGCTACACGCTATCGCAAAAACGCAAATCGCTCTCAGTGGGGCCTTAGCTTAAATTGTTTGATTTTCGGCGATTAATCGCTGTTAAAATGGTATCATCGTCGGTTCTGTCAGAACAAATTGCTGCTGCTGTATACCTACAAGAACCCATATGGAATCCGAGACACCCAGACCACAGAAATCGAAACACAGTCCTGAGATGTTGTAGGTCTGTTATAGGACAAAACCTTAAAATTGATGGTAATTTAATTATTTAATGCTATATATTTATGTTTATTAAATTAGTTATTATAAATTATATGTTTTAATACTAGTAATAAAATAAATAAAAATAGAGCTCGGATGTTAATGACCTAAAATGCATTTGAAAATGAATGTAGAAATGAACACGCGCGACATAAAAAAACGCTAAAGTGTCCCCACCAAAATCGCTGGTAGACATCTGGCGTGTAAAATTGCGGAATCGCTCACACGCAAATCGCTTTCAGTGGGTCCTTAGCTTAAGGGTGGATACGATAAGGGTTGTTCGTCTGTCTATAAAAATGTACAGTCCCATATAGGTACATTTTTATAGACAGACGAACAACCCTTATCGTATCCACCCTTAAGCTACCCATATATCGCAATTAACAATATAATGAAAATATTTTCATTACCTGTTGACTGTTGATTCACACACACATAACAACCTAGAAACTGACTACGACCAAAGTTTAAATTTACCCTATTTTTGGGGTTTTTCCTTAATAAAAAAAAAATTTGCCTACAGATTTTTGAGAAAATTGTATATGTTATAGTTCTATTTTAGATCTAAATCTTTAAAACTTTGCTTGAAAAAGTGAAAAAAATTCTATCCCTTCTAGGGGAAAGGGTTTATGATATTTTTTTGTTTTGTTATTGTTTATCGATAGTAATATGTTTGAAGAACAATTCATATAAATTTGGAACTTTTTTGGCTATTTTTAAAAGAGTTATAGAGCATCGTAATTTTAAGTTGAAAAATTTGTAAATTTTTGGGTGTTTTTCTCGATTATGATTTCTGATCTATAGAGTTGCTACACGAAGAAATCGGTTCAGTGGTTTACAAGATATCGAGGGTCCAGACACAAAATTTTTAAAAAACACATCATTGTAAAAACAATACCTTCTCAGCTCTGCACCAAAGCTAAAATAGGACTGCATAAGTATCCGACACCTTACAAACGACGCTCCTGATTAACAATTATTTTATCGCCAAAAATTGAGATACTTTTAAACACGTTCAAACCTAGTTTCAAAAAGTTAATGTTAATCAGCTAAAAAGTTCGTATTAAAAAATCGTATATGCAGTATCTTTTTATTTTATTTTAACAGTTTCTTGAATATTAAAACAACGTTATATAATTTATTGACTGAGTTATTAATAAAATAATCTGTATTTCGTTAATGACATAATCGAATTTTTTATTTAATACATTATGAATCTAACGAGTTAAAAAAACCTTACTCCTGCCTTCAAAAAAATCTTATATGTTTGTTTAAAATAATTGAAATTTAAAAAATCTAAAGATATAAAAAACGCTAACATTTTTTTAAGATATTATTATATCTTTTTTATATTACAATATTTCTTTAAATTCTTGTATACTTTGTTTTAATTTTGGTTACATTTATTTCTTTAACATGACAATCATATTCAGTGTTATTTTTTAATGCGTTGTTATTGTTATGATTTTTACAATCAATAATAAAGTAACATTACTAAATAAATTCAAAAAATCCGTTTTTATTTCCAACCTACTACATTAACTGTTCTATAAAATAATTAAATATTTAAATTTCATATTTACTTAACGAAATATTGGGGTTAGGTTTAAAGAACATAAAAAAAAACAATAAGTACACAAATCTCCTGTTGCGGAAAGTTTATTGAATACATTCATAGCATAAAATCAGTAAAATTGCTTAAAAATTTTAATAATTTTAATGAATTAAATTTAAGGGAGGAAATTTAAATGTAGAAAAATAGGAATAATTATTGCCAATATAAGTCTACGCGTGTAGAGAATTATTTTTGTAGCGGGTTTATTTAAATATTTAATTATTTTATAATATAAACCACAAGTGTCGCTTAAGTTTTTTTCTAGAACTGTTCTATAATCTATATAATGTAAAAAAATAACAACTAGAAATAAAATTAGTAATATTGGAAACATTTTTTTTTTTGGATAAACAAAATGTAAATTATATTTTTATTTATTAATAATATATAATAAATCATTTATATTTACAAACGATTTTTTTTTTTCAGTTTTTTGAGAATCATAATCATTTATCACGTAAAGAATTTGTAAAATCCTGTGAAGACCAGTTAACTATAAAAGAAACAAGTTGTAAATACCGATTTATCAACAAATTAAACTATATTTTGAAAGGACAAGAAAATCAATTATGGAAAATAAAAAAAAAAATATTGTCTTTACTCAACTTCCAGCGAGTTCAAATTCTGTCAAAAACACAAATATCAGTTATACATCTAGTTCACAAGAAAGTAAGTCTTTAAAAGCTATCAAGTCTCCGAGTTTGCAACGTCCTGATTTTCTAAATAACTACAATGTGACTGGAAATTCGAAGTTCGATAAACTGACATATGTTAAAAAAATTGAAAACGAATATAAAAAAATAAATTCAAATTTAAATGAAGAGGTAGTTGGTATCAAAAAGAGGAAAAATGAGTATAAGGAAAAGAGTAAACAACCTCATAATAAGCGACCCATGAAATCTAAATCAAATTCTGTCAAAAACACAAATATCAGTTATACATCTAGTTCACAAGAAAGCAAGTCTTTAAAAGCTATCAAGTCTCCGAGTTTGCAACGTCCTGATTTGCTAGATAACTACAATGTGACTGGAAATTCGAAGTTCGATAAACTGACATATGTTAAAAAAATTGAAAACGAATATAAAAAAATAAATTCAAATTTAAATGAAGAGGTAGTTGGTATCAAAAAGAGGGAAAAGGAGTATAAGGAAAAGAGTAAACAACCTCATAATAAGCGACCCATGCAATCTAAATCAAATTCTGTCAAAAACACAAATATCAGTTATACATCTAGTTCACAAGAAAGCAAGTCTTTAAAAGCTATCAAGTCTCCGAGTTTGCAACGTCCTGATTTGCTAGATAACTACAATGTGACTGGAAATTCGAAGTTCAATAAACTGACATATGTTAAAAAAATTGAAAACGAATATAAAAAAATAAATTCAAATTTTAATGAAGAGGTAGTTGGTATCAAAAAGAGGAAAAAGAAGTATAAGAAAAAGAGTAAACAACCTCATAATAAGCCACCCATGAAATCTAATTCTGAAAGTTCACCTAAAGAGAATAAACATCCTATCGCTGGTACGTCAAAAGGAGAAGAACAAATGGAACATACTCATGAGTTATCTGTAAATAAAAATACTAATTTAAACAATGATCTAAAAGAAAACGAAAAGGATGATATAAGTGAAGAGGATGCTGGTATCAAAAAGACGAAAAAGAAGCATAAGAAAAAGAGTAAACAACGTAAAAATAAGCGACTCATGAAAGCTGCATTGAAGTCAATGCCACAATTGTAATCTTATGGGTCCAATGAACGAAATAATTTTTAGTAATATTGATGACCGAAAAATAAGAAAATAGATTAAAAGGCATGTAAGTGGATCCACGCAAGCCTGATTATTTTATCAAGTTATCACTTTTTTAGCTACTGATTTAGTCTAATATTATTAGTTAATTTTAATTGTGTGTAATTTGTATGTTTTTTGCTGTATTGTGTGCATTTAATGAAATTTTTTTTATCGTCTAAACTCTAAAGAATAATACATTAATTACATGTATTATATATTGACCCGGCTTTCATTATAAATTTGCTATTATATATTTTATGCTTACAATTATATTGTATCCTAAAAAGCCTTAAATATTTTTGTAGTCATAGGTACAACACTTAGACCTAATTTTTTAATGGCTGGGGATTTAATTGTGGACAGCTAAGAGGTTGGCGGTGGTTATTGGATCTACTATCCCATTTTATCACTTATACTATAAAATATGAAATCTAACTTTTTATATCTACATTCTTGTACTATTTGCTAATGACATCGCGGACCAGTCTCTTTATTTTTGAAATGAATGGTGTTAAAAATATTATTGAACATAAAAATCCTTTTATTGGATCGTCATAGAAATCCATTTCATCCGCATAAAATATCGTCATTATGTTTTTGTAAGTGTTCCTGTCAGTTTTGTTATATAGTTGGATTTTTTGCGATGCATTAGGAGTTCTCCTAATTGTTGTGCCTATGGTTTTAATTGGAAAAAAACATGTATTATTTTATTATTCATAAAATAAATGAATGGTATTTTGTTGTAGGTACAGACTACAGATGCTTTAGTTTTCAAAAGTGTTATCATTATAAATTTAATAACAATGATTCATGTTATATTTTCTAATATTCTAATATTTTGAATTCATTTTATCTTATATCTTATAATATAATGGCTTGAAATAAAACGGTTGTATAATAAAAGCTTTATAGCGTTGATAATAGATTACTAAACTACTATTTGTGAAATAAAGGCGACATGGTTACCCATGTTCAGTAATTATTCTACTATGAAAAAGCGTTTTTTTCAATGTTTTGTACAATTGAAATCCAAACTAACCCTTATTATGTATGTATATGTATACATTTCTTCACATGGACTATGGACGTTCTCAATATCTTAGTTCAGAGGTATAAAAATTAAAATAGAAAATAATTAGCTAACAGAAGTACATAAAGCAATATATATATATATTGTTTCATATGTTTTGAATCATTATTAGATTTTCCGAAAACTTAAATTACAAAAATATACAAAAAGGAACACAATATCATCCAAAGGTACTTAAGTTAAAAGATTTAAAATCAATAATAAATTTCAAAAAACAATTTAATAAAATTCAAATTTTTTACAAATAGTAGATAAATGGAGAATGGTACAAAGTTACTTTGCAATATATTTGATAATCATTATGATATGGGAAAAAAGTTGGTACCCATATTTCGACTACCAAAAGTTTTATATGGAAACTAGCAAGTTATTAATAATTAGTGTGCAGATAAAAATTTCGAAATTGCTCTACCACACTTATTATAAAATATCAATCAATTATACGTAATAAGAGTTGAAAAGTTCAGTACTTTCTCTCCGTTTCAATAAATGTTAACGCAATTTAAATAAATCGTGGGCGTGTACTCAATAATGACTGTGACATTTTTACGTAGTTTTCAGTATTATTCAATAGGTATAACATTATTTTTATATCCATCTGTTTTCTATTTTTGGACATTTAAACATTTATCGTATTTCTCAAATACGATATTGGTACTGACTCATACTGTATTTGATTTGCTTTTTAATATGAAAATAGGTTTAAGAGGTTGCACGCGGTGTGTTTAAGGAGTTTTATATAGGCTATAAAATATAAGCAAATTATTAAACGATTTTAATCAATTTCGACAAAAAACAGACCGCAATCCCCTTAAAACGTCAAAACTGTGTATTTGCCGACAATGTTAAAACTGAATGGGGACATGGACCCTGCGCAGAAGTAGGTGGACATCGATTTTATTTATGGTGGGGTGGACGAAGAACGGAGTGAAATTATTCCAGTCACGAAGGCCAGATGAGCTCGATCGATCCACAGCTACCACTTTGTGTAAGTAGTGGTTGGTGTTCTGAAATCTGAGTCACCGTTTTGAAGTTACGGCCATTTGTTATAAATACATTTTTTACAATATTTATTTGTGAACATTTTTTTTTTAATAGCGGCATCTGCCCAATGTGCTGTACTTTGCACAAACATGTTTGTGGGGATTTGAAACACATAGGTCGCATGATCTATTAGCGTACCTACCACCGACTGTGTTGCTATCTTGAATCGATTTTTTAGGTGTATAGTTCATTTTGTTTATACTACTAAAAATATTAAGTATAATTTTTTAAATGCCAATCCGTGTTTGTAATTAAACGACGATTGTTAGTCGTTATTTTAACAGTTCACAACTGTCTTAAAAAGAGGTTCAAAAAACATAAATATATATTTAATTATCATTTATCAATAGCAGTATTCCTATAATTAGTTTTTCTATTTCTATTTGTATGTGTGAGCACTGCTCATCATCAGTGCTCACGTGTATGATACAACAATCCATTTAAAAATAATTGTTCTTCATAGTTATTGTTTATTGTAAAAAATCAATATTTTATTTCTACTGAATTCAGTTTCTTCCTAATAGTTCTTTAAAATATTCGAGTTAATGGGCTATGAAAAAACTGTCAAACAGCTGTAGGTTTGTAGGACTGCGAAATGTCTCGTCTTGGGCTATGATAAATGAAACGTTGATACTCGATAACATTTTTTTACTTTGCCTTTCGGTAAATGGGCTTTTGGAAGTTTCACCACCATACAACAAAATACTCCATTCGTAGCTTTTGGCAAAGTTTTTTTAGTGATTAGTTGTTTTTATTATGTGAAGGGTCTCATTGCCATGGCTATTCGGTGTCTTATTAGTTATTTCTGCCGAACATCTGCTGTCATTGGTTGGTGTACTTCCTAAATATTTATACTGTTGTACGTGATCAATTGTATATTGGGGTGCCTGTTCTCTTTACTCCCAATTCCCATGACTTTTGTTTTTTTTATATGGTTCTACATAAGGTATCGATTTAGCTGTCGTAGATATTATATTATATCTATGGGTTTAATCTACACATGCGGTAACCTTGGTAACTATCATAGATAAGATATTTGAATATTATGTTATCATTGGATTCTGATAAATAGTAACGAAAATTAAATTTGACAAAATAATATGTCAAAATCTTAGTTAATCTTAGTTTGTGGTAATTAGTCAAATCATACTTTATATTTTGCAATTAAACTATAACAAGTGTGTAATTAATGGTGTTATTATTAGGTAGTCCAATTTATGTAAGTATAATATATAGCAAGATAAATAAATAGTAAAATGTATTATCCGTTTTTTTTTTAAGCTACAACTTCATAATTTAAAACTCGGAGGCCTTTCTACGTCTTGGATGTTTAAACACTGTTAGTGTGCTAAAAAAGTATTAAAATGTCCAACTTCAATATTGGAGATTTAGTTTGGTAAGATCACGGCTTGGAATATAATGGGTTTTTTTTCATTATTGAAACGTTAAAATAACATTTAAATAACCAAAACGTTTCCATAATGAAAACAAGTAAGGAAAAGTCCTTGTTATTTATTATTTTCAAGCCCGAGGTAAGTACTATCATTTGTTACGATGTCGACTCTCAAACTTGATCATTATTTCATTTAAAATATTTAGTATTGCATATTTTTTAAATAAAACAAATTACATATTGCTTTTGTTCTATGAAGCAATAAGTTAATTCATTCAATCATTAATATCTAATTTGTATACTAATTTATAAATCACAACAGCTTAAGTCCAATTTTGGCCATTAAGAGTTTTGTAATGAAAATTAGCATTATTGACGTAGCGTTAAACAAAACGTTCTAATAATAGCAACCCAACTTTTCTAATACTGATAACATGGGGTTTTAAATTCTATAAATTGCAAAAGCCTCTGAATTACTTATTAATTATCAGTATAATGTATCAAACGTAATATTTGTTCAATTTCATTAGTAAACATTAATAGACTTTTTCATTACTATTAAATGATTTGTGAAATCAACTAATTAAGTTAATAATAATGATTGTAAAGGCATTGCTACATTTTATTTTATGATGATACTTATTAATATTATTTATTGGTATCGTTAGACATTTTATATGGTCTTGCCATTCCTAAGAATCTGTGTAAAAACCGATTACTTACTATTATAAAATAATAAATAATAAATCATGTGTAAAATTTAAATTGCAAACTATAAATAAAAAAATATCATTATTAAAAAGGCTACTTTTCTACGATATAATGTATGATTTCTTAACGTAAATATTAATTTCAGGGCAAAGATGAAAGGTTTTCCTCCGTGGCCTGGACTTGTAAGTACCTATTTTATTTAAAATTAAACACTAACACTAAAATTTAGCAGTATACTAATGATAGTATTGTATCATGGTTATAGATTTCTGAGCCACCTGACATCTTAAAAGGAAAAAATGGCGAAGGTAAAAAATGTGTGTATTTTTTTGGAAGTGCAGATTAGTAAGTTTCTTTTAATAATATAATTTGATTAGTGCAGACTGCAGTGGCTCTGAAGGTTCAAAAATGTAATAGAGCAACAAATTGTCTGTTATAATTTTTTTTTTTTTTTTAACATAATTATAACTAAATAAGTGTAAAAATTATAAGGCTATCAGTTAAATGTAATCAAAGAAGTCTGGCGTTGGCCAAAACACAACATCGACTTCAGCGCCATTGTTAACAGTCCAAGAAAAAAGCATCAACATTTTTCCCATGTTTGAAAAATACCCATAGTTTTGAAATTTGGTTTAACTCTCAGTCTTATGATACACTATACTTATTTTATTACTTATTCAATTTTATTAAACAATTAAACCAAATTTCAAGACTTTGGGAATTTTTTTTTCTGGTGATAGTGCTTTATTTCCTGAACTATAATAAGTGTATTATGTATTCAGTGGCATATTTACTAGAGGTTAGCAGAATGATATTGACTGCCCCAGAATTTTTAAATTTAATATAAATGTTATAACCATACAAATATTACTGATAACATAGGCAATTTGGGCAAACTGCTATAAAACATTTAACATTTTATTATATTATATTTAATAAATAAATGTAAGGCAATCTATATTTTAAATATTTTTTTTAGATATTTTATACAAACATGTTTTGATAAAAAGCAAACTTTTTAAAATGTGCTTAAAATACATTTTGTCTTTTTGTAACTTAAAAACAAACAAACTGTATGTTACAAACTAGGGTTGGGCCTATCCGGTTATTTGGATATCTGAATTATCCGGATAATTCGGATACGGATATCCGAAATCCGGATAGTTTCGGATATTCATTTAATTTTTATAAGACAAATATATCTTAATAATATATAGTGTTTTTAAACATACCGAATAATAAAATAATGACACCTAATTAAATTTTACTATCACATGAATGATTTTTAGATATATCCGTGTCAGTGGTTATTAACCGACTATTCGGACTCTTTGCAGAGTCCATCCTCAGGGTTGTCACGACTGTTCCGCTGCCGGTTAATAACCACTGACACGGATATATCCGAAAATCATCCACGTGATATTTCAACCCGTGAAAGTTTCAAAAAATACATAAATTTGAGTACTCAAAAAAATATATTCGGCTGGTTAAAAATTAAATGAATATCCGAAACTATCCGGATAATTTTTAACTATTCGGATAGTTTTGGTTCTAAAGATAATTGGAAATATTATTTGATATCCGAAATTATCCGGATTTCGGATATCTGTATCCGAATTATCCGGATATCCGCAAAATCCAAATATTAGTCCCAACCCTATTACAAACAATTTCTTACATTGTATATAAAGCAAAAAGCATGGTTCACGTGTTTTGGTCTGGCCATTAGGATAACAAGAATTATATAAGGGGGTTAGGGGGCAATGTTTTTTACATATCACCCTCTAGAAGAAAATTGTAAATACACCACTGTATGTATAAAAAGGTAAAAATGTATGAAAGGTTGAACAATAATTTTATATATTTTTGATAAAATTACATGTTTATAGTGCTTGGATTAAAAACAATTTAATTAAGCCGTATTTCAAGTATGAACATGAATATAAGCAAAACTACAAAACCGCCGATTTTATAAAAGCAATTGAAGACGTTGAAAAATACATTGATAAAAATATGGTTACATTTTACAAAAAAGTAAAATAAATATATGATGATAAAAATCATGTATGCATAACATTAATTTTACTAATATATTAATATTTGTATATTTATATTAGGCCAAGTCACCAGTGGCACCTAACAAAGAGGATATTGAGCCATTTAGTCCATGGAACAATATGCCTTGTACTGTATTGAATTTAATATTTAAAAAGCTGACTCATAATGAACGAAAAACAGCATCTTCTACTTGCAAGAGTTGGAGAAAAGCTCTTTACCATTCTGCATTTTGGACTAATTTCACTATTTTGATAGTTCCCAAGAGTGATAAATGTATAATTGACAACCGCATTGATTATCTAAACTGCCATATAATACCTTTGGTGAGGAACTTGAGATTATGTTTTGATACTCGTAGTGAGCTGTGTGTTAAACTAGTCATATCAGTTATAAAAAGTTTAAACAACGGATTACTGAAAAATTTAGATATTGAGTCCATTTATTGTGATACTGTACTTAGTGAAGAGTAAGTGTTTGCTTAATTTTTTTTTTTTTTAATGTATCGCTTAATTTAACGTTATATTTTCAGCGATAAAACTGAAGATCTCGTCATTTCATTCTTATCCCTAGAGTTGAAAATTGTAAAATTAATATCTACAACAATGTCTTTGGAAGGATTCAGTTATAGTGGTGTTCTTTTTAACAAATGGCGTGAACTAATGTTAAGATTATCTCAGAACAGCCACCGTACAATGTGTCGATTAGAGCTTGCATCTGCCGGAGTAAGAGTTGGGAATTTTGGAGAATATGTATTGACGTTAAATGAATCTGTAGTATGCGATCCATTCGATAGTTTCATATCCTTATCCAACTTGAAAGTAAGTATTTCTTAGAAAACAATATGATTAAAACAAGAATTTTTAAATATTGTGTTATAATATTTTAGATATTGAGTATTGACTACAATCAGTTTACCTGCCAACTATTTCCAGCCATGAGTTCAATGCATAAGTTAAGATCGTTAGTTCTACACGTTCATGAAGATCCAGTGACTGAATTGTCTGACGAATTTTGGGTAGACTTTAAAAACAATTGGTAATATGGTTATACTATTTGTATTTGACCAGTTTTTTAAAAATATAATTTTTTAATACTATATAAAATAACTTTAAAGACATGGGCATTTTATACGTTCCCCATAATTTTTTATCTATTTTATTTGCCTATTAAAATTCTTTTACTTTTTCTAATTCCATTATCAAACACCTAAAATATACTCTTTAACATTTTATTAACCTTTATTGTTCTCGCTTAATTTCTATAGTTCATAAAAACTTGAAATTTAACTGAGAATTAGTTAATAAATTATTTAGTTGAAAAATGAAGTTGTTATTTAACAATAATTATTTCCAATAAAATGTTATTTAATTAATAAAAATGAAAAATATGTTGTTTTAGTCCAGACGTTGAAGTTAAGTTGACAATTATAAATTGTCTAGAAGTTATCCAGCATTTGCATACTAAAATATTCAGACCATCTATTCCACTAATACAACTTAAAGTGCTCTTCTGTTGTATGGTATGTTTTAAAAAGTCAAAAAAATTGTTTTATACATTTTGTTAAACTATGTATTACTGTAATAAGTAAATCTAACGAGACTGAAGATAGATTTGCGAATTAGTCATAAATGTCCAAACCCCAAGAAACTATAGGTACATTTGGACCAGTAAACTGGTTATTTACTGGTCTCTTGTCATGTGCTTCACATGATAACAAATTTTTAATAGATACCTGTTATATAATATAATTATTGATTATTATATTATATTATTTTGCATTTTATTAGATATCGAGTTTATTAAAAGGTCTTGTCGATTTTAAAATTATTTCCAAATGTACCTATAGTTTCTTGGGGTTTGGACATTTATGACTAATTCGCAAATCTATCTTCAGTCTCGTTAGATTTACTTATTACCATTACTAAATACTTAAAGTTGTAACAAAAATTGTTTTAATAACATTTTATTTAACTTTTAGATGAATATTCAAGTAATACATTATATCCTACAACATTATAGAAATACTATGCGTTCTTTGACGTGGGTAGATGGGCATGGTACTACCAATCCAGCTTGTTTGATGGAAGGTCCATTTGAACCTGTAGAAAACATTGATGAGATTAACATTGAAATAGATGAGGATATGAATCCTCTTTTACCACTATTAGCGCATTGCACTCAACTCTCTGAACTCACTGTGATTGGTATATTCATGACTAAAAGAAAAAATTAAATAACAATTTTTTTAATTTCATTAAAACATTGTTTTAAACCGCATAAAAAAAAACATGCATTTTTGAGCTACTATTGTACAATGTAACAAAAACAATTTTTTTTTTACTTCCTCAAAAAAAAAAAATGTTTTGCAATGCTAGCTAAAGCTTCTGGCCATTTACTGTAAAACAGCTGCTATACAATGATAGCCGAAAATGTATAGTAAAATAAAGTTGACAATTACAATTTTTTAAAGAAACAAAAACTTAACGATTTGGCTATCAAAATTAATATTTTGTCACACAGCCTGTGCAAAACTTTTTTTACTTAATACTGCATCGATTAAAAATAATATATATTTTTTAAAAAAATTTTCTAATAATTTAATTAAACAATTATTTGAATAAACTCTGACTGTATAATATGTAGTTAGTATTTAAAGTAGCTTTTTTAATTCTAGGGTATTTTATGGATCCATTAGACATTTGTGTGATGTCTAGATTGAGGGGAAGAAATTTGGAATGCTTCAATATTATGGAAAGTGATATTTGTCTTGATAGGCCATGGAACAAAATTAAACTTTCTAAAATTAAAAAGGTGATTATAATATAAATGTACTAATTAATATTTATGTATTTTTATTCAATACTATAATACTATTTCTATATATGTGAGGTGTAAAAGGAAAAGGGGCTTCTTTTTTTTGTAGTCTCGAGACTCCAAATTGCAAGAGAGGCCAAAAACAGGGCTTTGATCAGGGCTGAAAACATATTTATAAAAAAAAAATTGTTATCGGCTTAAGGGCACCTTAATTTTAATTTTTGGTTTCATTCATCAAGCATGTAAAATAATAAGTTGGCAATATTTCAAAAATGTAAAGCGTTTTTTTCTCAAAAAACTCATTTTTCAAAAAAAAAATTCGAACAAATATAACTCTGATAATTTTAAGATAGGAGAACGATTCTGGTCTCTAATTGTTCAGAACTTAGAAGAACCGATAACTCAAAATTTGATTTTTACAACATGAGGTCCCTTTTTATTTTTGTCTCACATAATATATTATATTTTTCAGTATGTATATATTCATTTATTTTAGTTAAATATTATAATACTATTTCTTATGGGCAATTTTTAAGATGTATCCATGTCTTCATATCTGAAGAATGTTTATATCTAAAAACTATCTACATAATATTTCAATCTGTGAGGGCTTTAAAACATTCAAACACTACTATATATTAATATTTTTAGGTTGTATCAAATAGGCTGGGTAGAGAATGGAGTCCATTGAAATCTACCGACTTACCACACTGTACTAAATCATATACTTTAAGTTCTACTTTAAGAGACGCTAGCAGTACATCTGTGTTACACCATTCAAACTGTTATACTAGTTAAACGGCAACAAAGTCACTTTAACATTATTGGATATGAAATTCATATAACAGTATTTTATTTTATTTTGTTCCTCATTGTTAACATATTCTTAAAAGAGTATCAATTAATTTGTTTTATTTTAAAATGTATTTTTTTTTATATTGAGCCAGCTTGTTAAAGTTCAAACAAGGTTTTTAAAAATAAATTTATAAAATATTGATTGTTGTTTAATTTTTTTTTTTTTATGATTAGCTGAAAATGGAATATTTATACATTCATGTTTTTTTCTACTTGAAGAAGTTTTTTATGTATTTCTGTGGACTTAAGAATTATATTTTACAATATTAATATGAATTTTTTACAGGTGACAAACATTCTACAAAAAATTGCATAAAAAAAAATTAAGGGTAACATTGTAATGAAGCTTTGAGATGCATATATTTTTTGACTCCTGAGTAGTTACAATATTTACCTTAAGCTAGTCGTCAAATTCACTTAATCCACCTATCAATTGGTTAGTCTCGTTCTAGTTATTGAACCATTCTCAATTCTCATGCTTGTGATAAACCCGCCTATGTTAGAATGGGAATAAGACAAATAATAATGTAACACTTATACTTCTATTTTTGTTTTATTAAAAACTAAAACAAAATCACTATACGAAGATTAAATTTTCAAATATATTATTAGATAAAAATTGATAATAAAAAAAATCAACATTTATTTATAAAATTACATTTTAGTTGATAACTTATACGTTAAACAAAATAATTCCACATTAAAAGAAAAGGTAAGAAATTTTATTTACAAATTATACTTAAACAAAGTTTCATAATAGCACAACACATTTAAAACACAGTAATTGCAACCATGGAATTGTCTTAGAAATGCTACATTTGTATTCTCTTGCTTGTGGGTCACGAAAATAAATTAAGGATGTAAAACATTCATAAGGCACAATTTTTTTGCACGTCCCACATCGACCTACTGTATCAAACAAGTGCCAGAGTGTTCTAGGTATATTTTTTCTACTGAAGGTAACATGGTCACGTATAATTGAGCAAATACTGAGGGACACTAAATTCTTATAACTCAAAGGTGTTCCCCATTCTCTTGCAACATTTTTACAATTTTCATGAAACTTGTCTAAAATGTCAATGTCTTGTTGGTAATTTAAAAAATTATTTTGTGCAAGATCTAGTAATAAGAACTCCTTCAGAGATAAACGGGCCGGCATAAATCTTAACTTATTGTCCGATAATGAGAGCGAGTGCAACTTATCTAGTTCTCCAATACAGTCTGGCAAATGTGTCTAGAATCAAAATATTCAATATTTTTATATAAATAATTTAAAAACTACTTCACTTCAGTCCAGTATAGTAAATAACTTCAAGTATTAACAAATATCAATTTTATATTTATAATAAACTCACCAATTTATTTTTTGTTAAAGATAAACTTTGAAGATTTCTCAAAAACATTATCTCAAATGGCACTATAGTCAAATTTACGGAATCAATGTTGAGGTTTTTCAAAGTATTTCCAATAGTAGTTTTAGACATCCAATCCCAAAAGATGTCTTGATCATATTGTGATGAAGTAGCCAGTTTACTGCCCGCCAAGCTGAGAAACGAAATTGGTAGATCACCAATTTGTTCGGGTAAAGTAGGTAGAACACAGTTTTCTAAAATAAGCGAATTCAACTGTCTCATATTTAAAACACGTCTATCGAAACGGTCAACGGCTTTAAATTCACGAGCTGCAGGATCAAAACGGTTGACGTCTTTTTTCGCGGGTACTTTATTAGGGATTAGGCGAGTGCCGATTTTTACATCTTTTCCCTTAATAATATCCTCGAGCTGTCGTAAAAACATGAGTAGCATTTTAGTGTCATCGGCTTTGACCGAAATCTGATGCTTCGGCTGTTTGAATCGTAGTGTGATTTTTCCTTCTTTGGCGAATTTCGCGTGTACTGCTTCCAAGTTTTTCACGTTATAGTTAATACAATTTGGATACATTGAATTTTTAATACACAGAACATAATTTCCATTTACCTTTTTACTCAATAAACACGAACGAAGAGGCCGGATTTGATTTTGTACCGGCATCGATTGATCCTGAATGGATATTGAACCGTTAATCAACATCTTTCGGACGTTTACAATATCAGGGACTCTTCAATTAACTCCTATATGTCACTTTGGTCATAATGGCATAAAAATTATAAATAATAACTGACAAATATTATCATTTATAGAATTATTGGTAATTGAAGAGCACTGAAACCAAATCTAGCAAAGATAGGTTTTTGGATTACATTTATTCATATTATTGTAATTTGTAACGGGCATAGAATCATGGAAATTGGCAAGATAACACGAATAAATAGTTGATAAGTGTTTTGTTAATCAACGTTTTTACCGCCTTTTTATTTTTTGCGTCCCGTGTGAACTGAGAAAATCCGCAGCAAAAATGGAATTGAGAGCATATTACATTATTATATGATTAATATAAATGTATAAGTACCTATTTAACAATTTTATTTATAATTTATAATGTGTACCGGTCATGTTCTTTTCAATTTCAGTGATACATAACGTTACTACAATCCGTAAGCAAAAATCTATTGTTAAGTGTTAACTCGGCTCCTATATTCATTTATTTAAGGCCACATTTCCAAAAATTAAAAAAAATAATTTAAATAAAAATTCAGAATAAATTTAAATGTAAGCTCTTCTTCTTCGCCTTATTTTACAAGAATAGGATTGGCCAGCCAAATTCGATCCCTCCACAAATCTCGATCAAAATCCATATCCATTGACATTTCTTTATTTAACTTACAAATTTCTTACTCTGTGTTACGTTCTCATTTCAGCCACTTCAACTTCCAATTTCTTTTCATCTATCAGCTATCTTATTTTGTGCTCAACACTCACTTCCAAACATTATTTCTGGCTATTTACTGGATAAATAAAAGTGTATTTGAAATTAAAAATTAAAATTTCCTGGTCCTCTCTTCTCTTATATAATAACCGTACGCTTTAGATGATAGGATAAGAGAAGCTATTTGTTATATCTACTTATTGTAAAAAAAAAAAAAGATTTAAACTTTATAAAACTATAATACAATTACTTTTATTTTACAATTAAAAAATAAGTGTTATTATTCCATATTTATTTTATTAACTAATTAAAATACTACAATATTACAATATACCTATATTCTATTAAATTATACATATTATATATATAAATATTATAATAAATTCATTATTACTATGTACACAATATAATGGACAAAAGCCATTTTTGGTTGTGATCAATTTATTTATAAGTGCATAGTATGCACTTACACTGCTATTTTATTTACAATCAACAAATGTGATTATAGAATCTGTAAAGAGACAAAAAATTCAAAAATAATTTAAGGTTATTGAAGTTTGATGCAATCTATCAGATAATTGATGTGTGTTAAAAAATGAATATGATATTCAATTATTTTTACTAAATTTAATTATTGTTATAAAATATAAATTTATTTTTTGACCTAGAAACTCATAAAGTTATGCTAATACTAAAATGTTTAAACTATTATAGAACACCTTCACAATTAACCCAATACTAAAGTGCAAAATACACATGATTATATCAACAAACACGTTAACAATAATTTTGATTATACACCAATTCCACAGCCAATAAACCTCATTTTATTTTAACTATAAAAATATGTAACATTGAAATTTTTATGAATATAATTATAATATTGAAATATTTAATACTTAACATATTTTGTAAAATATTAAAACGAGTATAAAAAATATGTACATAACCTGACACCATTAGACTATAGTATAGAAATAGAGTCTAACATAATAAAAAATTGTATAACAAAAATATATAATTTATAAACTACACATGAATTCAATTTTCATCAACAAAACACGTTAACAATAATTTTGATTATTCACGAATTCTACAGCCAATAAACCTCATTTTATTTTAACTATAAAATATGTAACATTGTAATTTGTATGAATATAATTATAATATTGAAGTATTTAATACTGAACATATTTTGTAAAATAATAAAACAAGTATACAAATCTGTATATAACTTGACACCACTAGACTATAGTATAGAAATATTTAGATACGATTTATTAAATCGTACAACAAAAATATATAATATATAACTGGAAACAAAAAATATTTTGCCATCATATCAATCATAAAAAAAGAACAACAATAACCAAAAAAAATATAACAAGAGCTAAAACATAAGACAAAAATTACAAAACCAAGTAACATGAGAGAAAACAAAGTTTGTTAAAAATATATTATTATAATATTTAACTTATAATTTTGTTATAATATATTTTAAGACTTTTTATAGTTCAATCGTTTTCAGGAACAATAAAAGTGTGTCCGGTCTGCTTCACAGTGTTTCTGATTATATTTGTTGGTCTCAAATCTCCGATATTTCTCGTAAACCGTAAACCATGTCCTACTGTGTCTAATGTCTCTTCAGTTACACCACCTACATTATTACCATACCTATGAAATATATAATTATAACAGTATGACTATTTTAGAAGATTTTTTTTTTTCATACTTGTGGCGAACAATTAGGACCGTATTATCTCTAATGCTTGTGCCCAACATGATTCCAGATTGTTCTAATCCATCATAAACAATTCCCAACCCTTCAATAGCACCAGCTGCGATGTCTAGAGCATTGGACATTTGTCTTGACGCCACATCTGAATTCATCCCAGAGACACCGGTTAATATTTTCGTGCCACCTTTGTGGACATGTGGAGCCAAAAATTTGCCGAGCGCACATGAAGCTAATCCTACCTTATCGGCTAAATTCATAAAAAAAAAATATATATCTACATATTTTTTATAACTATAATATGTCATGTTGTTAGAATTTCATAGTATAACTACAAAAATGCTTTCAATAGTTTTATATAACATACTTAGTGGACTTACCGACAAAACAGGTAACATTAGCAGCTTTGGAGGTCACATTTTTAGCCACTCTAACTCCACGTTCTATTTTGTGGTTAACACGTCTTTCATTCTGAGATGGTGGGAGGTAGTTCAATAGGCCAGGAGTAGAATTGTTGATGAAATCTGTGGTTTTTTCAGCACCTTTTACTAAGCCACTCGAAATATACATTGCTCCCTTAATGATATGTGCTGAAATTTTACGACCTTGTTCCCGAGCTGAATCATTTGTTCTAAATGATTTTTTTAGAATATCTTCCAATACTTCAGTGAACAATTCTAAATGCTCTGGTGGAACTAACACGCCTATAGAAGTATCGGTAGTTTGGAGATCAGGAAAAACAAATGCACCATAATCGGTGCGCAGACACGGCGAAACATTGGCGACAAGAGGATAGTATATATCTTCTATGCAAAGAAAGCAACGTGGTTCTGTGTTTTTTTCACCTATAAATTTTAATAATTTTATTTTTATAATTTTCACCTATAAATTCAATTAATAAAAAAAAAGCTCAATACTATATAGAATGTAAGTATTACTACTAGTAGTACTGTCAAAAAACAACAATTTTTTTTGGCTACCCCTGAATCGTTTTTATGTGTTGAAAAGAACAAATGTTTAAAATTTCAGCCTCCTAAGACACTCTAAATGGTTCCTGCTAATTTCTATAGAGCCAAATTATCTCCTTTGAATTTATCCGCAAAAATAATTTTTTTAAAAATCATCAAAACTTATTGATATTTTTTTTAATTTATAAATACTAACATAATATATTTGTAGTCTTTTCTCAGTTTTTAAATTTGTTACAATGATTTTTTCTTCATACACTATCTCTAAAAATGTATTTATATGCATTTTTAACCAATCGTTTTTAATTTAATTAAGGTTTTTCTATCGATAATAATAAACATGATCAATTGTCTAGTAGGACATTTGAACACAAAAACGATTCAGGGGTAGCATAAATGTTTATCAGCGAGTCTAGTAGGTACACTTTATTCATGTTCATATTAACCTTCAATCATAAAAATTTTTATGATAGATTTTTCTGATGGCGATGTAACCTGTCCATTAGCAGGGATAAAAAATACTTGAGATTCATTGCAGCTAAAAATTACAGTAGCCATAGATTGATGTTCAATGTCCGTTTGCAAGTCAGTCAACATTGATGTCAGCTGACTATACGACACTGGCGGTTCGGGTACGTCAATGTCCTGTTGAAGATCAGAGGCTAACGAACGCTCTTCGTCAGACCGAATTGTTTCCTGATACGACGGAGGGCTTTCTATTGGTCTTTCTACGACCATAGCAGAACCGCTAGCTCTTTGTAATTCCATAACTTTGTTTAAAATCTCTTTCCTAAACATACAAAATGCAATGTTTAGACAATAATTATCTACATTACAACGCACAGCAGTTAACGTTGTTACTTTTCCGTTCGCAAATATTGAAGAATGTTTTCGACAGCTATCCATTCAGAATTTGGTTCGGCTGGACGTGGTAAGGGCACCAACAGAGCATCGTCAATGAGAATCAAGCATTTTTCATATTCCAATAGAGCCTGTAGTGTAGAAATCAACAGCGAAAAATCGTCATAAGTGAAATTGTATTATTGAGAGTTCAAAAAAACTTACCAAATTGGACTTGCCCTGTCTTTCTAAATCCCGTGCTTGACGCAAGACTCCAAAAAACTTATCTGTGGCGGCTCGGACAATTGCGCACGATTCCGCTGTGTTCGTCTTCGAAGTAGACTCCATCATGTACGTTGGGGGGTTTGAAATAACTATTAGCTTTATATCATAGATGTAAAATTAAAAACAACCTGTCCACAAAATATAATATAATGATAAATAATTGTTGTAGTTGGAAACCAAAAGTGAAATGATTATGACGTATTGTGTGTGTGCTGATACCTACGTCTAGTCAATGGTGTTATGTAAAAGATGATTTAAGTCTTTAGGACGTTGTAGATGGCTCGACGCGGTTCGGTTGTTCTGAGTTGAGTGAAGTAAGAACCGACGAGACTCGAAGAGGTTTTCACTTTTCGTTCAACCTTGCAAGAATTTAACCAACACAATCTTAATTATTAAATGTTGTGTTTTTTTTTTACACTGATAACGCGTGAAAACAATACTTTATGGTGGGAACCGTCGACTTATCACAATGAATAATGATAATAATTAATATTACATAATACCTACGTTCATACAGAGGCGAACTGGGGTGAATTAAAAATCGGTCCACACAGATATACGATTTGGTCCATTAATTACATAAAATTCAACTCTCATCGGTTAGTTTATGTGGCAATAGTGAATTTAACGAGCTCAATAGACCCAAAACAGCCGTCTTCTCGCCTTCTGACCCAGGCCGCCACTGCATTCATAGTAATATAAACATTAGATAGCATTTTGAAAACAACGCAGTGAGCACAAATACGTCACGATGAAGACCAGAGTGACGTCGAAGGTTCTAATGAGTGGAATAATACAATAATAATATACCTATGGTAGTTGAATTATTATAGTTGTTACCTATGGGCTATGACTAATATATCATCACATGTACGGTTTAAGTACGGTCAATAGTATAGACCAACGTACGTCGGACACGTTGTAAATCGGTGCAATTAAAAGTAAGACTCATTAACCGGTCAGGTTACATATTTTATAAAGGCATTACTCACCACACTATTTACAGCTAGTGCATATTATTATTACAAAATTTAAACAAGCCGAATGTGAAACCAATGTATATAGACGTATGCGTTGGTGAGTCATTCCGAATATGAATACAGTGACGAGTTCTAGAATTTCCCACTGGTTTATATAATTTATATAGTTTTTTGCAACTAATAAATAATATTAATATTCAATATTATAATTTATAGGTATGACTGTCAAGACCATTTTATGTTTACTGCTAAAAAAATTATTAGTATTAGGTACTATTTATTTGTTGTAGTTTAATATTTATTAGATAATATTAAAATAATAATACTTTCATGCATAATTATTAATTATTAGGTGTACATTTTAAATTGGTGTGCACTAGGACTAGGGCTGAGATCATACAATTGTTCATAGTAAACGTGAAGAGATGTAGAGCCAATTATTATGTAATTATTATTTATAACTTATGCCTCGATTTATAATAAGGTATTATTTATTAACTACTCGTACACGCAGGCTGCGTTATTACTTTTTATTATAACTTTTAAACGTCAATTTGCAGTGAAATTAACTGCATTTTATTTAGGCTCTTCTCTTCGATATCTATAATTAATTTCTGGGAACCTTCAATTATGTAACTTAGTTTGGGTAACCTTTTGAAGAAAATAGATTTAACCCCGAGAGACCCTATTATGATTTTAAGTTACATAAATTATCGAAGGTATAGTATTATGCGATTCTTCAACTATCCATTTTTTAAATATGATTATGGATCAACTGTTTTCAGCTTATTTTTGAGAAAATGAATCCTAGAATGTAATCAGTTAATGTAAAACATGTAAGATTACAATAATAAATAAAAATAAACAATTATTCTTAAATTTATTGTTAAACTTAATTATTAAAAAAAATAATGATTTAATTCAACTAATTTTACAATAATTTATAAATAATATAATTAATTTGATAGCTAGAAGGTAATTTAATGTTTCTCGTGCGTTATAACTTTAACGTATTTCGAAATAAAAAACATAGGTAGTGACTTTGATTTCTGAAAGGTTTAATATGATTTAACAATTCAATGAAGTTATGTATATTTGAAGCGTGACAAATTTGAAGTGTTTTAATAAAAAGATAAACATTGAGGTGTTTAATTCTTATTAAATTTTAGAACTTATTACTAAATACTTTACAATTCACTAAAATATATAGTATAAACACAGTTCGTGCAAGTTGAGTCTAAATTAATTCAGAAACCATAAAATCAGTTATTTTTAATGTTTCGCAAATAATAGATGTGAGTATCTAAAGAAAAATCTACAGTTTTAAATTGTTTTCAACGGGCATTATTTTTATGTATGCCCCTAATAATATTATTTTAATTTCCACGATTCCACGAGTGTGAATTATCACAAACGCCATCGTCGTAATCGAAAAACTATTTAAAATACATTTTAGGTAGATTAAGATTTTTTCTTTATTTGATTTTATAGGACAATTAACTATATAGTCATTATTGACCATATTGTGTGATTATTGGTGTTGTACTTGTACGCCGCTCGCGTATAACTCGTTAGGAATAATATAGTACCTACACACACACACGGGACACAAAAATACATAACATAATGTAATAACAATAAACAATAAAAGTAATTTTGATGTAGCGCGCGCGCACAACACGAGGCCACATACGTAGCGCGCGTTTCGATCGATTTTCGGCGGGACGGTTGTCGGTTGCCGCCGCGCACATTGCGCTCGACCCGTACGCTAACAACATGCCAGGCGTGCCGCAATCGCTGGTCGGGTGCGCGCTGCTCGCGTCCGAAACGGCCGCCGATATCGCCAGGCGGTGTCGGTCCGATACCAGGTTGCTGTCGTTGCTGGTGCAAGAGAAGTGCGGCGACGATGCCAACCACAGTCGGTTCGCCCGCGACTTCAAGACGCTGGCCGACGTGCTGGTACAGTGCGTGGTGGCCAAACGAATCGGCCAACAGGTAGTAGCACCGCTTACTATAATAGTATTTGTGATAATGTAATTATTTGTTTTTTGGGGGGTGGGAGGGGGAAGACCGAAGAAGTTAATTTGAAAATTCTCCCATCTAGTCCTCCCCGGTACAAGAATGAAAAGGTTCATCCGATAATAATAACTTGAAAGATGCATTTCTAAAGTTCTGTAATAATATAATACTTTTTTATACGATAAAACACATATAAACTAAAAACAATTTTTCATTTAAAATTGTTGCCCAACATACACGATACACAGCTTTTATAAAAAAAACTTCCTTTTGTCGTCATTGTTTACCATACAACACTTGTGAGGATACAAAGTAAAAACAGTCGATATAATATTATTTTGCTGTTGTCAAGTTAATTGTTCTGTTTTTGTACGTTTTATAAGACTTCGAGTTGTTACGTAGACAACAACAGTATGAATTATTTACTTAAAAAAAGAGTTTCAAAAAAACGTTTTTTTCACGAACTTGACTCCCAAAATTAAAGGTTTAACTAAAATTTTAATTAAAAATAGACAAGTATTCTTGTTAATTATTTTAGAATAGATGATGTAAGCGAAATATTAATAGGTTTAAAATAAAGAGCCCTCAGTTAAACACAGTAATAGCTCTAATCTTAAAGTTATAGTCATTAAAAATTAATATTAAACATTTTCACAAATAATTATCTACATAATATTTGGCTTTGGTTTTCAGTTTTGGGGAACACATGTCCCATAAATGTTATCTCAAATGATCCGTGTGTACTATTACTTCCTCAAGGTTTTGCGGGTTAATAACATCCTTGGGTTCGCATACAAAACAAACTGGTTTAAAATTGTAATGATGTGCGTTTAAGTATATTTATAATATTATATCCCATTAGGTCCCAGGCTTGAGAAGGTGGTGGTATCGCTAAAAATAATCGTTTTTCTTCAATGTTGAATGCATTAACCCCATAAAATAATAACACGTGCACCTATAATATGAACATAAAATAAGAAGAGGCACAAAATTTGTACTTTATACATATGTATATTATTGTAATAATAATATATTACATTATGTATAACGCAAAAACACAAAAGCAGTGTTGTAGTCTATGTGACGCATACATTGTAATAGTATATATATATTATTTATTTGTTATTTCATGTTGTATTTGTTTATTATATTTTTTATAACTCGATGAGTTTAAGTAATATTATATTTTTCCCCCTAAAACTGATCTTAGTAAAAATATTTAAGAGCAAACGCGAGTTATTGAAATTCACTCAAAACGATTTTACTTTGGCCTGACAAATAAAAATTATGTTTTTTAACGAACTGTGGCTTTGAGCCAAATTGATTAGAAAAACAAATATATCATAGGTTAATTAGACTCATAGTGTTTAATTATAGTGAGACAAAACATTTATTTCTTTATTAATACGAGTTTTATAAAAATGTCTCTAGTAAATTTACCTCAACTTAGCTTAAACGCAAACCGACTTAGCAATTAATAAAATATTATCGAAGTTGTTACAGGACATTCAGTTGTGTTAATTTAATACCTAAGGAACGTAACACATGTTATACATGTATGATTTTTTATATTTTTTTAAATACTACTGTAAAATTATTACAGCGGGGAATCTATCCGAGTACGTACGCGATAAGTAGGAAATGTGTATATTATGTATTTGTGTAAACATAACACCATCAGCTTTAACTAGCAACTGCTGTGTAGGTATAGTATGGCCATATAATATAATATAACAATAAATCATTTCGCGTATTGTGGAGCATGTAAGTATTTGCGTAGGTTGCGTTTGCAAGTTTTTGGGCAAACAAATATATTATGGGTCCTAATCTTATTGCTGTTTGTTATTGTGTCATTTCCGCCATAATCAATTTAGGTCAGCTCGACGGGAAAATTAATCTTGTTGCTCATATACTAAGATAATATTGTCGTCCGATTCATAATATACTCTATCAATATCGCCGATGAATATAATTATGATACTGCAGTTACAAATAAAGTAGTAAAATTAATAACGAACATTAAATATCGGATTATTGTTAAATTCAAAAACTTATAAAATGAATTGTATCCTTAAGAAGAGTACATTTGTATAAATTCGTTTTCACAAAATTCGATACGAAATTCAACTCAAACAACGAATTATTTATTGCGTTAAATAAATAATAAAGTCCACTTTGTTCTCAACTATCGGCGATGCACAAATATGCACTTAGAATACACAGAGCCAAATTTGATAAGGGTACTTTTACGGAGAATACTTACGCCATTCACGTCATGCTAATTAAAGTGTTATTGTTTCGTACCTGATGCTGTAGAACTTACATTATACATTACATTGTCCGTAACCGCGCATTCTATACACAATGAATTTTATATTAAACGTTTGATACATTTTAGATTAAATACATGTTATTTATTTATTTGTTTTTAAATTTAGTTTCCAGAGCTCAACGACAGTGTTTACGGTGAAGAAAATGACACTATACAGAATAACGTGGGACGGGACGTGACTATAAGGGTTGGAGACACGGTCGACGAGACATTAGAATGTTTGTGCGAGGCTCTCGACAATGACCTGGAGTCGGCCAGGAGCTTGGCGGAAGCGGCTCACAGGCAGTTTACAGTGGATCAGCTCAACGTGGACTTGGTGCCACCCGATAGTGAAGTCTTGGATTTGACAAAGGTCGGCATTTGGATAGATCCTATTGGTGAGAGCGATAACATTTTGATTTTAGATTAACCGCATAAGTGAAGAAACTGACATACTACCATGTAGTATATTTTAATATGCTAACAAATCATAGTTCATAAACAAACATTGAAGTAGGGAGGGCAAGGGAATTCAATGGGTTATGAGTTGGCATCATTCAACCACAATTAAATAAACCGAATAATTATAATTTTATTTATTTTCAATTTAAAAATTAAAAAAAAGTAGTGTTTATTATGTAATTGCGAATTTAAGTGTGTCAAAATTTAATATTATGGTGACACAATAAGTATAATATTGGTTATTACGGTTTGTTAGGTAGACGCGCTTTTAAGATCCCTTCTTATAATTTAAGTCTTTTATTTTTACTTGGGGTATTTATTTATGATATGTTGCAGTATAATATTACT
Source organism: Adelges cooleyi (assembly GCF_023614345.1). Lineage (NCBI taxonomy): Eukaryota > Metazoa > Arthropoda > Insecta > Hemiptera > Adelgidae > Adelges > Adelges cooleyi. The sequence goes on along the minus strand of NW_026095871.1, from coordinate 12,974,647 downwards.
CATAACAAGGGCTGTCAAAACTTATACTTATGGGTTATGACTTATGTGTTATGACAATGTGTCAAATACCCAGGTTAAGCCCTAATATTCCAATAGGTTCAGTTTATGTTAATTGTTTTTCTTTCAATAAACTATGAAATTATTTTTTTTTTTTTATTAGAAAATCTTTGTAGATTAGCTCTACCGGCTTATAATCTTTTTTTATATCAGGCTAGGCTTTTTTTATAACTATTTTTAAATATTTAACGTTTGCGTTGGACAGATTCGACTAACGAGTACATAAGTGGAAACGTCGAAGCAGAAAACGAATTTGGGTTCCATTCAAGTGGACTTCATTGTGTTACTATAAATATCGGTGTATTCGACAAGGAGACCGGCAAACCCTTAGCAGGCGTTATCAATCAGCCGTTCTACATGCGCGACGCGGACAAAAGGTTTATTGTAGTATAGCTTTTTTTTAAAGATAGGCAATCTGGGGCAAATTAACCACCAAAGATGTGAAAATCAATATTTTCCGCTTTCCTAGATTACAATTTACTATATTATACATAATGTTTAATTAAATATTGATACATATTGTATTTTATGTTTTACAGGTGGTCTGGACGTTGCTACTGGGCGTTGTGCAACCAACAGCAAAAGGGTCTCCATTCGTTACCAACGTTCGTCAACGAAAACAAGGTAATTATTTTCGTAGTTTTTAAATTATTCCCCGAATGGCAATGGCGCAATCACAGGTACTCGTCGGTACCTTAGTTTGACTAACTCCTGACAGTGTAATATATTTGAACGACAGCTTGCTCCCACGTTACAGTCTGAATCCTACAAAGTGACCGAAAACTTAATCAATAAGAGCGAGCTAAACATGTCCGTTGTCAGTGTTCTGCGTGGAAACCTTTTAAGGATAATAGCTATCAAGTGTAATACAAACATAGGTTGTTTTCAATCATTTATTTTATTTTTTCGTATATCAAAAAAGGGTAAGTAACAATTTTATATACCTTCACATTCAGTTCCTAAGCCATATATCGAGTGTAGTGTTCGGACTCCTCCCCATCCATATTCGAGGGCTCGAAGAAGACATACGTTTAAGATGTGATCCAGGTTTTCCGCTCCGCAGTTCCACTTTGGATCTTCCTCCAAATCCCATTTTGTTAATAATTTTTAGCTTATATCCGCGTATGCAATCGTTTTGGATTATGAAAACCATTCAAAGTCAGCGCACTACGATAAAATATACATTGTTCCGTGTTCAGTTTGTACACTTAGACACAGCAAAGGAATTAATAAAATGAAAAGTCATCTATTTTCTCATAGACTTAAACTAATTTTATTACTCCTGTTTCTAAATTCCTTTCAATCCACGTCTTGTAATAATTAGTAACTATCACTTTGGTCAATCGTGTGTCAATAAGTTTTTTTAGCCGGCGTTTCTTATAGGCAATCAAGCGTCATGTATGCTGACGATTCAAAAATGTTGTTTATGTTTTGACATATTTTTGTTCGCAGCCAGATGTGATCGTGACCAGCAGTAGCGAGTGCGAAGCGGTTACAACATCGCTGCGACAGTCCGGTTACACTGTGCTGACGGCGGCGGGCGCCGGTTACAAGCTCTTGTGCGTCGCGCTTGGCGCGGTTCGCGCGTACGTGCTGACCAAAGACTCGACTTTCGCGTGGGACACGTGCGCGGCTCACGCTATGATCGTGTCGCTGGGCGGCAACGCCTGTCACTGTGTGCGGCCGGCCGGTCTGGAACCATTGACGTACAGCCCCAAAACTCTGTCGGGCAACCGGACATACTGCAACGCGGCCGGCATAATAGCGTCCCGTCACCCGCAGACAGTACAAAAGGTGCACGCGCTCATCAACGACTGAGCCACTGCCGGTGGCCAACCGTCGAATTATGAACTATCTATTGACGTGGGATAGATATGGGTTATAAACTAGATTGCCACTGAATGATCCAATTTCTTTGGAGATACGGGCTTCACGCGATGAATTCGTTGGAAATTGTTATTATTTACAATAAAAAATATTTAAAAAAAAACCCAAAAATGTATGAGATAGTGAAAACCCTATAAAACCCACCGGAGTTTAACTTTGGCGGCTTCATTCGAGTGATTGCATGCCCAACATAATATTATGACAGTTAGCAGTCTAGTTTATTATTATCTATATCTATGAACTGTGCTTATATTAAGTGACAATTTTGTAAATGAAGCGGTCAAATCCCTATGATGTCGTCAAACCCTGCATGTAAATAAAACAAATTTGGATAAAGAGTGTTAAAGGGTGTTTATCACTGACATGTATCGTCAGCGATTATTATTTTAAATTATAATTATTATTTATTATTACTATTATAATGTGATTATTATTTGAAAAAAAAACTTATTACTATACGTTTAGTGATATATGAAGTTTCATAATTATTTAATCGTTGATAATATATATTTTTTGAAAAAATAAAATCAGTATTCGTCGCACTATAGTAGTATTTAAGTAAGTTTTGTAATTGTATTTTAAAATACGAATTATTTTTTTAGACTCCCAGTTCACCGACTACCGTATTAAACACAAATAACTATTGTTAACTAATATAATATAAGCCACCGCTGTATTGAATGTCTGTGATTACATTTTACTTTTAAGGCTGTCAACACAAGAATATTTATCGTTTATTTTACAGTTGATCGAAGAAATGGTAAATATTTTTGTGTTGATAGTTGCGTAGAAAATATTTTGTGTTAGTGGATGATGGAGTGAATTTAGCATTTTCACATAGAAATACAGTATAATATATACATATGTAATATTAATTGAACTTTGTCAACATGAATGTATTTTTTTTTTTTACATAACGTTGATTTTATATAACCTTTGACAATATTATAAGAATTTAAATTAAATGTTACACTAATATGGTCGATAATACCAAATAAAGTGATAGTGATCTAAACATACAGCGTAAAAGTATTTTATGTGTTTTGTTATTAAATTTCTAATTATTTACCTAAAACAGAAATATTTAAAACTTCGTTAATCGTTAGGTACCTTTTTTAGTAAGCACTGTGTAAGCATTTTATAATTACAATTGTTTTGTTAATTATAGAGCGAGTTAACCTATTTTTGCTGTCTAACTAGTTAAATTTTTATTGTCTATGGCTGTATAGTTGCTATAAAGTTTTCTAAAAAGAAATATTTTTAAAAAATATGTGATTTGAAAGTTTCGTAACTGTAATTGCTAAGTGAAATTATTATTTTGTTTGTGTTAATTATTACAATACATTCTAATATACATAATATAACATCAATGGGTTCCTCTCTAATATTACAAACCTAATTTTACAATAACTTTGATAGTTTTTTTTTATCGGTAAATCAGTTAGCGTACTATTGTGAGCTAAGGTACCTACATTTTCTAGAAACACATTTTAATTTAATTTGATGTTTGAAGGGCGCGTAACTTTACTCTTATTTATTGAAGCATCTTTTTTTTTAAACGAAACTTAATTCAGTAAATGAAAGTTTGAAAAGTGAACAGCTATTTATGTAACACAACAAATGTTTTATAATTTTAGTACACATTGAATTATACATTATTTATAAGATATTAGAATTACACCATTAATTGAAAAGTTTAGCATCATTTTAATATAATAGTTCAACATAATTTTTTAGTTCTGAACTAATTTTCGTAAAACATTTAGTATGTTAAAATTATACTATGTGTGTACGTCGAATTAACATACCGGATACTAGAGTATAATGCAATCAGCTCTAGAATAATTAAAAATATAAATAGTGAAAATTACTGCATCGGTAGTCAAAAGGTTAGGTAGTTGTCCACTCAGTTGTCATTGTAGATAGTGAATTTTAATGTTACTTATAATTAAAATAGTATTTAAATACGTCGACGGCGTGATGTTTGATTATTTTTTTTTCTAATTAAGTTTTACCTAATTGTAATCAATGATTAGTCAAATTATATTTACCATAGAATAGCGATGGCACTAAAATTCGATTTTCCTATGTCCGGATTTGGTGGATTATTAGGATTTTCGGATTTACTTGTTATTAGTAATCTAAGTTGAATAATAAGATTACTGTTACGAAACGTGCATATACTTTCGTTTATAACGTTTATTTAAAAAAATAATTGTATTATTAAATTGGATAAAAAAAGTAAAATTCAAAAATCCAGATAATCCGTCAAATTAGGATTTCCGAAATCAGAATATTACCACCATGTCTCTCTTCAATGGTAATAATATGACAAATCCCTGTTTTAGTTCTTATTCATGTGATAAGTCATACATTTTAAACAAAAAGACAATTGTTATAATATTATAGTGTTTTTTTTTTTATTAAACAACAATAGTATAATTGTTAACATAACTGTATACTGTATATTTTTCATAATTAAAATATTCTAACAGACATTGTGATTGAGCAATATTGTATGTATCGCTGTTGATCGACTACTGTGTTGTTTTGTTTTTATAACCATTATTGCACTGTTGAGATGTTGTATTGACGATTTTATTACAGCAATCTATTATAAATTCACAACAGCTAAACGTAAACCTAACGATATAGCTGATCAAATTGAGAGCGTTGGGATTTTATTTGAGACGGTCATTGAAACAACAAGAACACTCCGTATATTATCAACAGTAGAATAGCCCAGAGAAAGGCGAACAGTGTATAGTAAATGGTAAGCATCCTGTGAAACAAAAACAAATTGAACTAATTATTGTTAAACATCAGGTCAGTCGAGATTTGGCGAGAGAATGTACACTGACTTTCTGTAATGGACTGTCCCTTCCGGTACGGTGTCCAACGGGTCTTTGAATATGAAGCACCTAATACCTCTAATATGGTACTTAAAATAGTCGTCCCAGTCTATCTTGGCCACGTCAAAGTCAAACAGTGTTTTGTCTTGGTCGGACATCGCACTGATCAGATTTCTAGTGTTTGTGTCGTAAAATGTCCACGACTTGAGGCTAAAGAACGAGATGACGTCGACGAATTTGTGTATTTTTTTATAAGCGTCCACCAACCTTAAACAAAAAAGTCAAACTCACATGTTCAACTTCAACAATAACACATGACAACGTAACAAATGGTCAAGTTGAGCGTCAAAATCGTTAAAAAAAGTTCCTGTTCTTTTCGGTTGACGCGAGTCTCACTCGGACAGACCATCGTTTAAATTTAAGGTCATACGAGTAAACTCTCGACCCAATACTCGAAACTAAAACAAGCGTTGCGACAAAATACTTATTTTTTACATTGTTCATCGTACCCGATAAATAAATAAAATAAAAATATCACATCCATACGGTTCATTTCAAAACATTTTGTATTGTTTTGTGTGGGTTTAATTAATACCAAGTTTGCTAATTTTGTTGCGTTGTAATAATGAACGAACAAAAGCTACCTGGGGGGTTTTCCCATTAGTTTGGCTAATGAGTCGACGACGTGAGCCGGTACGGTGTGGCCCAAGAAGCTTAGTACGGCGTATTCGGTCTTAGATCCTGTCAGTTTCAACATGTACGGCCAGATCTGAAAGGAAATTTGATGTGTTTTTCACAATATTCACTACACGGTGGTTATCGCGAAAGTACTCACAATCTGGGTGGACGGTACTTCGAGTCCATGGCGTTGGTTAAATGTCGCAAACTCTCCCCAAGTGAAAGGATTCGTTGTGGTCGACACGCAGTTGTAAATTGGTGTCGAAAATGTCTTGTCCCCTGCGCTTTCGACTTCCCACGAGTTGGTGTTTTTGTGCGATTTCCTGTAGGCAATAAATGAAATAAACACGAGTGTGAGTTTTGCGAGGTTTAGCCTGATCGTGTACACGGTCCTCGAAGGTTCTCCAAAGACCTAAGACAGTAGGCCGATCGACCCGAACACAACTACGTTTGGACCTTTTAAAAAAACAGTGTCCAAAGAAATCAAAAGTGACTAGAAGGCAGTCCTTCGAAATACACGGATTAACAGTTGCCGTGGCTACACGATGTTTGGATGGCAGACACGAAGAAGATAGTAACGGATCGCGTCGGGAATCCCGACGAAGAGTCCAAGAAAATAAAAACAATTGTCAAGAACGGTGAACGAATCAGAAATACTAATGGATTTTCAAGAGTTTTAACAGTCATGTTAATTTTCCATTTTGAGATGGCCATAAATTCAACAGATGCGTTTTTCGAGAATAGCATCGTCAAATTGTAACAATTTGTACATATTTTGGCTTTACCATTTATTGTTAATGTCCCATGCACTGACGATTACCGCGTTGCTAACAAAGTCGCCTGGCACACAGTCGGCATAGGTGTTCGGATCGGCGCACATGGTCCTCAAGAGACCCACACCGACGGCGGCAACGACCCCGGTTGGCCCGTAAACGTTGTTTATCCACCCACGGACAGGCTCGTTGGCAGTGGCTATGACTGTCACGATAAATAAGAAATAAATAAATACGATTAGCGATCATCGTGTACTATTTAAACAAAAACAAATTTAGACCGGACTTACTCATAGAAGGTCTGACGACTCCCAAAGGCAGTCCTTTGCCATATTTCAAAATCTCACCTTCGCCGATAGCCTTGGTGAACGCGTACGTGTTGGGCCATTTGTCCAGGATTCTGGAAAATGATGAATTTTGTTAATTATTTATTTATTTATAATTTATACGTCAAACAGTTGTTTTTATGGTATTGCTCGACAAAATTAACCCTTTGTTAACAATTATTATATCATACAGACAATAGTGTGACTATTCATAAAATACAACAAATTAAAAAAAAAGGAAAAATGTATAAATATACATAGTTAAAAGTACAGTACGAATACCCTATTGGTACTTTACTTTTAATTATTATGGTCACGCCGCGCCGGCCACAATATGAATTATATGTAACATCATGCGTTATTAAAAATTTCCATTATGAGATTCACATTGTAAATTTATCCAAAACGGCTTGTAGTGTAAGCCAGTCATCCTGCAAAGAAATTGCATAAAAAATCTTGGCATGGGGAAATAAAAGCCAAAAGGTCCTTTAGAATTTTTGACATCCACGGTGGGAAAGTACGAAAGGTACACAAGGTTATAATAATCATTGTTGAATTTTGTTTGTTATGGTGTTTATCATTACCCAACATCTTATTTATTCAGTCATTAGGTTCTTAGACAATAATATATTATATTTTCTATGTTATTATGCTATACAGTAGACAAAGCCCGGTTATACTTGGGTTGCAATAATATTAATACAAAGTCGGTTTAATGGCTAATAAATAATTACTATAGGTGTAATATTTTGTTGAAGGTCATCGTTATTTATGTTTATCTAATGGAGTAATAATTGTACATTATCCTAATTATTAGCTAATCGTTAATGCGATCCAAAATAAGAAAAGTGTTTATAGGTCATAAAATATATTATTCGAATCTAGATCTACATCTAGCACAATGAAAAACATGTTGCAAATTAGGATCTAAATCCCAGAAAGAATGTATGTCTTCAACAAATAAATGTTTGCAAAGAATACATTGGCATACTTACTTAGGCGTGACTTTATCGATGTAGTCGTCGCTGAGAGAATCCATCACTTTCATAAGGTCATCTCCGGATATTGGTAGATCATAGAAGATCTCGTCTACGGCCGTCCTGCCAGCGCAGTTACAATAAGCGGTCGATATGTGAACAAAAGCCTGCGCGATCCGACATAATACGTATTATATGATTAACTAATTATTATTCGAAAAACATTTTACTTTTAAGCATTTGATTTCATGTGAGATCTTCAGAAGGTCTTGTAGTGCTACAATGTTGATTTTCACGGCTCTCTTCATGTGTTCGTCAAACCGAACGGTTGCTGCCGAATGGATCACTATGTTAACCTATATTATTATATATCAATAAAAACCCAAGCCGGTAGAATGTATTAATATTGAAGTCCCTTTCCTTCCCTTTTTTTTAATTACATAATTACTAATTGTTTACTTCGTTTTGAAGCATTACTCTGTCCTGTTCGCTTAGTCCCAAGTTCGGTTGTACGCAATCACCGATCACCGCCGTTACTTTTTCCAAGTAATCGGGAGTTTCTTTTTTCATAACTTCGAACACCTGTTGAAATCCCAAGATAAATAAAAATGGTAATTCCTCTCGAAAAACTTAACCGTTAAGTTAAAAAACTGAAAATAAATTTCATACAATATGATGGCCAATCAGCATAGAAAACGGTCTAATTTTTTACTATCAGAAATATTTGAACTTGTTGCGATTACTTCAGAAAATAATAATTTTATATGATTTACATAAAGACGACTCACCGGATTGTCGAACAGATCTTTGAACCGTTCTTCTGTCGTTTTGCCTTTTTTCTCTCTGATCAAAATATATATCCTTTTTATGCCAGAACATGTTCTGTAAAAGTAAAGAGAAATGTATGTTTACCATCACCAGTATGATTATTTTGATAATGGTTTATAATAATTCTATGCCCGCCTATGTACTTATTATGTTTTATTTTGTCCCCGCCACGCTCAGAACTAGGCTCATTGATATCGTGTGTGTTATAAATATACTAGTACAATTATAAAATAAAGACTATTTCCAAAATATGCAGTTGCAAAAAATTGTTTGGTAAGTAGTCATCGTGGTATCAAAAAGTCGGTTATTGACACAGTGTGTTTTTTTTTAACAATCCGATATTTTCAAAAAGGCAAATTTTTGAAAGAATTTTATAAGAAACATGTTATTTATTCATGCGGTCATAATTAATCAAGTTTAATTTTAGCAAACATGATATTTGTACTATTTTATAAGATTTTTTTTCCGGAATATTAACAGATGACATCTAATTTTTGCTAAAATTGGACTTCAATGGTTATGACCGCCCATCGAAGAACTATTTAATTTCTTAAATAATGTTACTGTCATCATTTGAATATGACGATTAGATTATAATCTTTCAAACGATTACTATCCTAATTATACTTTGATTTTGATTGCATTAATTAACTATATACATTTTTACTCGCATCTATTTTTTTTTTTTACAGAAATATTTATAAAATTGTAAGTTTCATTTAACTTTATAACGCATCTTATAATAATAATAACATCTAATAATTACAATCTTACAACAATTAGTTTTCAAATTTGCCTTACTTGATCATAATATGCGTGTGTGGGTACACAGTCGTTTAGGTAAAAATAAATTTTAGTGTTTATGCTACGCGTTCACCTTGATACGTCTGAATACGAAATAATTAACATGTACGTGTCTATGTGTAACGGTTATTACTTTGTTCAAACCTTTTAAACTTGCCGTTTTTACAACTATATTCAATATTCACGTTTGCTTTACTTAATATGCAATATTAATAAACACTTATATTAAGTATTTGAATCGGACCCCGACAGTTATCATAATAACAATAATAAAATAATAAAAAAAAATATATTCGCAGACGTTTTGCATTTTAATATGTCATACAATAAACCTTGATCGTGGTAATGGTTTTCAAGGGGATTATATAGATAGATCAGTCTGAACTCTAAACTCGGAAATCTAGAAATGAATTTAAATATATAAAATATCTTCTAAAAAAATAATTGAAGTACGGTATCATACGCGAAATAACAACGAAAAAAATGGTATTCTAGTATATAAGATAAGTTTTTTTTTTAAATCTATGTCAACTGCTTAACATGACTCGTGTAGTGCAAAAAGAATTAGGAATTATAATGCCTAGTTAAATCCAATACTGTAATTCGTTACTATGATAATTTTCAAATGGAGACAGAATGAAAACCTTGGCCGATATTGTTTTACTATTATGAATCGTATTACACTTAATATTTCACTTTTGAAACCTATCGAACGTATTTAGTTATTATTTTACCATTCCTATTTTCCAGGAGAAGGTTCTATCCGATTATGATGGGTACAGACTTCTAAAAAAATGTTAATATTTTTTAACACTATTCGTTGAAGCGTTCGACAGTGTTTTTATCACCTTGGATAACCGTCGGATGCACACAATGTGTTTGTATAATAGACGTTTAGCGAAGTACGTTTACAACTAATGCATGTACTACTTTGTTCAAAATCTTACCTTATTAATTTTTCCAAAATTAAAATGCCCACGAATCCAGTCGCGCCTGTCAGGAAAACCGTAGTGCCATTATAGAAAGATTGTACTTCGGACAGCGAAGGACTTGTATTGTTTTGACAAGAATTACAATTTTCCATTATCTTATTAGCACTTGCCATTGCTGAAAACCACAAGGAGCAACTTTCATTATACAATATAATTATCCTCTGGTTTTCTTATACTTAATGCACATTGGATTCAATTTTTTGAGAACCCATTTAGATATCACAACTCACCATCCCAAATAATCATATAATTAAGCTCAGGGAGACAGACTCGTCAATTACCTTAATCAGACTGCCTCTGTTTACTTTGTTTAAATAGCGATTAATATTTTATTTTTTTAATAAGCGGACCGTATTAGATTTTACTTATTATATAGGAACGTTATTATTGTTATATGGGTTTTGCAATATAAATGACGTCACTGAGGACTTACGTATGCTTTGTGCTAAATATTATAAATTAAAATGTAATTTCTGTCGAGTGAAAATCGTTCAGCGTGGATGCCTCATAGTTATACACTACATTATAAAATCTACGGCTCAACATCCAAGTATCTTTTATCATGGTCATTCTAATGATCAATTATTAGACGATCATTAACTGTTCAGACCTAAGACCGTAACGACTGTGTGTGTTAGATATTATTTGATAAATATACTTTTATCTTTGAGAAACATCCGAGTATCTGAACAATCGTACAAATTGTTAATGAATAATTAAAAGTTATAAGTTTACTGTTTAAACGATGAACAATAATAATACAATTGTTCTTCAATAGCAAAAAAAAGTTGTTGCACCTTTTGTGTTTCATATTATTTCTTGTACACAAATTTTATTAGTTTTGGCATTTATTTTGTATTAGATTGGTATTTTCTATTTTTGTGCAACATATGTAAGTACAAATTTAATTTTGAAACCTAAAAAAACTTACTTATTTGTAATGGTTATGCCAAAATTCGAACTAAATTATCCAAACATTATATAATTGTAATACTTAACTGCGATGAGTAAATTAATTTATATTAGTGAGACACCGCGAATACCTAATTTAGTTAATTTATTCAGTTAAGTCAACTATTGTCACGTACAATAGTTTGGTAAATTATTATTAAACCATGAGTACTCCTACCTACCAACCTTTGACCCTTTGTATTAAACATAATAATGTACATTAAAATGTCAATTATCATAAGAAAGAAAGGAATACATTATCTCATATCCGTTTGAAACGTAAGTAACAATGATATCATTCTTAGAGGGTGCATAATATAGCATTTGAAAGATTATATAAGTTATTATTTTTAATGGTATTTCTCAACAGTCGCTTGAATAAATGTACATCTTTCAAACGGAAATCAAATGTATATAATTTAAAACAAACACAATTTATTTTGGAATATGACAACGATAAGGTTTCAATTTGAAATTAATACATTTTTTATTTTTCCAGTGCCTTGACGAAAATATGACAAAAAAAAATGAACTGCAAATAAATAAATAGAAGTATTATTTCTGTACAAAACATTCCGCATTTAAAAATACATATAAAGCTAATTTTTCGTAGTCACATTTTATTAACATAGCAAAGGTAAATCTATATAGATACTTGATATTTATTTCATACAAAATTTCTACATAGTTGTTTACTTATTATTGAACCAAAAAATGTCTTAAAAGTTGACGAGGAGGGTTTTCTGAGAAAATGTGTGGTCTATTTTGAACGCTATACACACGAACCCCATAATATACTGCGTTCAAAATAGACCCCCTGAGTAGTTTTAGGACATTGTGTCGTTAGAGTCCAGAGCTTTGAACCAACATTATTTTTTTAGAATATCATATTTTGAGTACATAACATTTAATTTTGGCATTGAATATAAGTTAAAAACTTAATTATTTTTTTGAGCTCCGTCCACCCAAGTTATATTTTAAATTAAAATAGTCGTTAATGAAGTTTTAATACGTTGTGCTGTACGTCATTTGTCATTTCTACCTGTTTTTTGCTTATAAAATTATTATTTTTAAAATTGAAATATCAAAAGTAAATGTTTTTATTTTGCTCTAACGATGCGTATTTGGTTTTAGCTTGTTTAAGTTGTAAGTTCTATGTACGTTTTTATGTAATCCAGAAAGACAACGATTAACACCACTACCTTTAAGTTATGTTTAGTAGGTTTTCGATTTCGAGTGTTTACAGGTAAACCCGGTAATAAATGAATTTATTTGCTTCTGGTATAATTGGCTTTTGGGTTTCGGCATTTGTGGTATTTTTAACGGTATTGAGCAACGGGTTTAAAGCTCTGGTTTTTTTTTTTTACCTTGGAATGTTATCTTTTTAGATTTTTACAGCATTCGGTTACCTTAGATTGTGTTTGCAGATTTTTGCGCTGGACTGTTACAAATCGGCTTTTGAGTTTCTTCTCTAGACAAGAAAATGGCAGCGCGTTAAATCCACAATTTAATTTGGCTGCTGCGATACGGGTGAGTACTACCAAACGACGAGGGTGCGTGCAAATAAATCGACTTTCGACTTAAAGCCAATGTCTGAAATCACGTGTAAGTACTTGTTGCAAGCAGTCCGGTCGATTCTATCCAACTGATTCGTGTCGTATCTGCGTGCCTCTACCTATAGTAATGATGTTACTGTGTTTTTGGCGTTGCATCGACACACGCCGACTTCCTAGGTCACGACCAACAGACAGCGACTGAAAAAAGTAGAGGACATTATTATTATGGTTTTGTTTTTGATAAATTTTCAAAAATTTATTCAAATTTATTGTGTAGATAAATTAACGTATTCACACTCACGTTCATAAAAAAAACGAGAAATGTATTAATAACTATATCTAGAAATAAGATTTTTGTTTTATTTTTGAAGTTTCTGCTTTTAATAAAATTTAGTAACAGTAATCGGTTATGCAGGCAGTAAACTGGAGTAATACTCGTTTTATTATCTCTTGACTAATAAGTTTCAAAAAAACACTGACATTTAACCGATATCGCAATATATATTGACAAATATAATATAAACAAACAAAACATACTTAAAGAAGATATTTTTGGGAACGCATTCATTTTTTAAAATTTAAATTCGCGTGCTGCTCTAAATGAAAACAATTCATTTACCGTTCACTAAAAAAATAAATGTAAATAATGCTTTTTGTAAATGCGTTCGGTCTGAAATTTGTACTGCGACTTGCGACTGTTCGCTGTAAGTGTAATGTTTATGGCCGGCCCATTATTATGACTAATATTATAATAAATTGTTTTTATAATTGTATTTAAATAGAGATAAAGTTAAAATATTATTATAAAAATTGAATTACATAAAAAATACATGTTTAAATACGTCTTATTAAAATATTCGAATTAGCAACAACACTTAACTGCTTAAACCTGAATCAGATTTATTTTTTTGTATTTAGCAGTTTTGGCCGGGGTAAATAGGAGTATAATTGGAAGACGCTTTAAAATATTTTGTAATAATGACTTGTTATTAACATTTCTAAACAACACATTTCATTTTGCATACTGCTATACATATTTTTATTGTTTTTATATTTTTACTACTGCTGTCTTTTTTGTTATTATTAATAATATAATAACGATGTTTACAGATACAGCGGAGTATCACTGCGTTCACTCGTATATAATACCTTTACTATTTATTATTAACTATGGGTATGGTCGCTGGAGGCGTTGTGTTATCAGGTAATTAATGACGAAAAAAAATGTTTTTAGACTTATAGTGTTTAAAATACGTCGTAGACAAATATTTTAAGTACCTACTATTAAAATACTAAATTAACTATGTATTCTTAATACTATAATGTATATCATAATACATTTTTTACTCGAGTATACGTTGATACAAATGAACAAAAACAATTCTTGGGATTCCAAACAATGTACTTTATAATTTAGTTGTAAATTTAGTCTTGTAAAGTATAAATAAATAATTATATAATTTATATATACTTGTATTCTAGTGAATATTATTAAAATTTTTTTTTTTTTTAATTAATTCGACGTGCCCAACCAAGAAGGACGTAACTCGATTTTTACAAATTTTCAATACAGCCGTTCAAAGTTTTCTAAGTTAAGTTCTACTATTGCATTTTAATTTTTTTCCAAAATGTGTACAACCTCTTTAGAAGTCAGGAGTTACAAATCGTCCTTATGGGAGATAAAGAAAATGAAATGCTATTTTATTATTTAATAAACCGAAAAATGATAAAAATCGGGTTACGTCCTTCTTCGTTGAACACATCGAATTACACTTATTTGCGCTATAAACACCACGGTTTTTATTGCTCTTAACTGTTTTACTTTTTTAGATTATTTGTTTAATATTTATTGCTGCATTACTGCACTATATGCGCGCATTACTTTACCGCACCCCATCTCCCGTCCTAAACTTAAATAACTTTTAATGTAATTATCCAAAATTGGTTGTCGAACAGGCACGCAGGCAAGGTCTTCCATTGGTCACTTTGTTGTTGGGTTTCTGATCAGGACATTTCGTATAAGGCTTTCACCAGCCTGTCAAACATGTTCAGTCCACTCCAATCGTTTTGCTTTTAGGAACGATCTGATATTGGGCTTATTTTATAACCTTTCTAGATCACCGTTTATCGTCTCTCACATTCCCCATTTTGGTTTCGAACAGGTCTGTGAATTTTCCTGAAAAATTGTCTTTCAAAGGTGAGTAGTTTCTCTTCGTCCCCCTGCGTTGTGGACCAGGCGTACATTATTATCGGTTGTAGATAGGTTAGGTTAGGTGTACAGTTTCTCTTTTGTAGCTTTGAACAGTAGTCTAGAACTGAGCATATTGTTTATGGCAAAATAGGTATTGTTTGCATTACTTATTCTTAACTGGATTTTATTATGCATGTTATTTTTTGTGTTTTTGTCGACTCATAAGTATTTAAATCCATTCACTTGCTCAAAGGAGTAGGGGCCTACTGTTAGTGCTGCTTTGTTTACCAGCAAATTATTTTTAAAAAAATGGCTATCTTAAATTAAAAAAAGTAAAACAGTTAAGAACATTAGTTAAGTTATATTAGAGACCTAGAATATTTATCGTCATACGATAGTACAGTTATTTTAATTGATTGTTATAAGTACGTATAATCATCAATTCAAATTTTGAAAATCAGACGTGCTTTATGTGTAACAACTAACAAATATTATGTGCTAAATCCATTTCTTAAAAAATTTTTCAATAGTTGGTAATAATATCATACCATAAACGATATAGGTACTACTGTTTGACAAACCTTTTAATACTAAGATATAAAATGCTAAAATATTTGTAAATCTTCGATACTATTATAAAAGCCTGAGAAAATTACATCTACTTAAGATAGTCCGATTTCAATTCTATTCATATATTTGAGCTTATCGTCTTCTTTTCAAGATTATTGCAAAAATCGATTTTTGATATTTTAACTGAACCACATATTTGAGAAACAACTTAAGTCCAAAAAATGTAATTAGGAGAAAACAATAAAAAACTGTTTTAACGCTACCAGTGTTATATATCGGCGAAACTGAAAGGTCCAATGGAAAGTGCTCGTTTAGGATACACAACTTAAAAAAAAAAAATATATTGACCTCGTTCTGGCCTTGGGGGATGCATTTGAAATTGCTGGACTTACGTCATTTCTCAAATACATGATTTTCCGTCATGCAAATGTGTGGTTTTATTACTGTAGTGTTCACTCTGGACTTATGTTCATTCTGAAATACACGTAGTTAATCATAAATAGACGTGTTTACCTGTAATACTAAATTTAAAAATATTAATTTTTCACCTTTATTCAAATGATGAGTAAAAAAAAACTACTAATTTACTGCAATACAATATTTTTTATTGATAATTAATATAAATCATTAATGCTTTGTTAAATTAATTTTGATATACAGACTTAGTATTTCGAAAAAGAGAAAACAAAATTAAAAACAATGAAAAACTATCTTAAAATTAAATATTTCTCTCCAAAACTTTTACACATGATGCGTATATCAATATAAAACGTATCCCATGTGTTATCTCATTTTTCAATATTTGGTGACTTACGTTGTTTCTTAAATATGTGGTTCAACTATAAGTCTGTTTAAATCTTAATTGAATTTCTCAAACTTTTAGTATTCCCATTGGGCATTATTGGTTTTTTTAATATAGTTAAATAGTTATTAACAAAATCGACTTCCACAATAAGTGAATAGCCTGGGAAATAGGTTTAAGGGCTTACATATTTTTACAGAACCAAAATCTGATCAATCTAAGTAGTAAGTAGGCATAATTTGGTTAGGTTTGTAGCTCTAAAATGGTTTCTTGTAAGAACAAAATGGATTTAACTCGTAGAAAAAATGTAATGTGTTAAAAATCATACCTTGATGCTTTTACAAATTATCCTGAAAATAATTAAAAATAATTGCTTGTTGAAACATTCGTTTCGAAAATGTTGACAGTTTTTCAGATCTTATAAATACCAGTACACTTGCGTATACGACATTGATATTGAAGTATTCATTGACGCCTTACATTGTATTAAGTAATTAACGCTTACAGCGATTGATAATTTCTGTTATATTACTGAGCAGCTCAATTAATCTATTCAAGTCGGAATACTTTCCAATGTTAGATGTTTTCAAAAACGTCTTGATCAGATAGCACGTCTAGTTCCTTGACACGCAAAATTTTTTTTATGTCACATCATTCAGCGTAACGCTCACGTTGCCGACGGGGTGTAAACTGTATTGTTTCTAATGCGTTTTCTACAATATGATAACTGGCTACAGAGTGAGTTCAGCAGAACTTTGATTTTTCAATTTTACCGTCGTCGTTGTAATATTCGATATCAAACAGAACACTGTGAAGCTAAGGCATTTTATTTACAAACGACTGATATCTGAAGATACTTTCTACGTGGTAACCACTAATGACGCTTAAAGAAAAAAAAACACTTTTCTATTACATGATTGCATGATATTTTTGACATCACTAGACTCTTGACTTTTTTTAACTGCAAGATCACTTATATTTTTACGATCGGTTTACTCATTACTAGATTATTTAAAAAATCAAGCATTAAAATATTACAAAAATGACAGATTAAATAACCCACGAATTTGAATAAAATTAATATATATTTTACAAGGTACACATTTTTTCCGCTCATTATGCTCGATTGTAGATTGTCGTGTAGTGAAACGAGAGAAAATCCAGACGATACTGATACTGATTTTTGGGTGAATATTTTTTTAAAAACATATATCGCACACCTAGATCGAAACTGTAATAACTCAAAAAACACCTTTTTTTTAGAAATTCCCAATAATGTTTTTTCAAGTTTAACTACTTAAACGTGTTAATTAAACTTTAACTGATTTTTTTTAATAAAACAGTTTGTACAACCAATGTACGTGCACTCCGCTTGATGTCCGGGCAGAAATTAATGGTTTTAAAAATTAAATGGTTTAAGTAGTTTGGATTATGGGATTAGTGATTTTTACAAAAGGTACCTACAGCGACATATTTCGGAGAGTAATCAAGATAAATTTAAATTCGTTTTGTTGGTTCATGCAAAAACTTCGTTTGTAAAATCCGAATATACAAATAACTAAAAATACGCACTTTTTGAGTTGTTACAGTTTTGGTCTAGGTGTGCGAATTATAGTTTTAAAATTTTATACAAAAAGCATAATATTCTGTAAACGATTTTATTTGCAATATATATACTATATACTATATGCAATATTATTATATTATACTATTGATATATTTCGGTAAGTATACTTAGGATATATGGCAAGTATAAATATGAATAAAATGTATGGTTTTCCAACAGGGTTTACAAATTTTGAGAGGACAATTGTGTTGTTAAATTAAATTTGATATTTGCACACTGTTCGTATTCCACAAATTCTTTTGAGCTTATACTATAAAAAGTAAACATCGCGATTGTTACCATGTAAAAAAAACAAATTACGGGGAAATAATATGTTATTCTGTTTTGTTTTTATATCGACACGTATTTTGTTCGTTAACGTTTAATTATAGCTATGCAGCGTTTAATAAAAGTAGTGATAGTCGGTGACTTCAAAATATTTAATGTAGAACTTGTTTTTAATTTACTACAGCGGAAAGTGTTCGCCGACTGTATGTTAAATGTGTATATTGTAACCTTAGAGGTGGAAGAAGTAATGGAAATGACAGTGCATGTTGAAAAGTGTGCTTTTTGTAACATGAATGGTAAATAGTGTTATTACAGTTTAAAGGGTCCAGATAAAGTTCCGGACAAAAATCGCACTTTACTCGATAGCAAAAAAAAAAATGTTATCCGAAATAAATTTTTTTTCAGAATTGGACAATCATTTAACACAATAATAAAAATTGTTCTAAGTTGTGTAATATTATTGTCAGATTCTGGAAGTATATTAATTTTTTTAGTTAGCGAGTAAGGTGTGATATTGGCCGGATATTTATCCGGACCCTTGATTTATACACAATATTGTAAAATTATTCTAAATTTTTCATTCGTCGACGGCGTTGTATAGGCAATATAAATACTCCTAGGTTAATCACAATTTTCCTTGAATTCAGTTCAACTATTAATGCGGTATCAATATTTTTAGTTTTAAGAAAATAAAATGCTAACGTCAAAATCGTTATTTACCCAACTGCTATGTATTTTATATGTTGTACAACACACGGTGATATACTTGCTGAAATCTCAGAAATTGTTCTTGAGGAAAATTTCAAAATGTTTTATTCAACACTGCCGCAAAATCAAATTAATTTTTGAATTACTATTTTATGTGTGATATTACAGTAATTGAAAACTTTGTAAAAACAAGAGTTAGCATTCTGTATATCTTTGAGTCTCAACATATTTATTGTGCAAATTTAATGTCAAAGTTATTATAAATATCAAGACTTATACAATGCGTTCATGACGAATTTTTTTTAATTTCATGATTATTTATTTGGTTTATATACTAATCTAATCTAATAAAAATAAAGAAAGACATTTTAAATGAATCCTCGTCAGTTGTCACTGTACTGGTAAACGTAGAGTTATTATAGTTTTAACTAAAAATACATTTTTTACGAACATTTTTCTATATGTAACCCCTTAAAAAGTGGTAAATGTTGCGTTCTCTTAAACACAATTAATTTAAAAAACATTTTTTGTGTAAGCCAAAGTTCCTCTAAGTTAAAGTTCTCTTTAATATACAGAGTTGATCGTGACCAGGGATATCAGGGAAGCGTTTTTGGACGCCGACTATCTGATCATGATGTCCGATCTGAACGTGCAACACATCGGCATAGAGGACATGGTCAATTTCAAGTATTTCATAGACAAGGTCAATATTATTGACATGACACAGTCATCGAAATGCTAAGTGTTGCGAATTGTTACTGTGCTGGCAGGCGCGATTGTTTGACCGACTGGCTAACCCAAACGCCCGAGTACTAATGATGGGCCCGCAGTGCTACACTTGGCTACAGATATTCGCGGAAATCGCTTCAAACTTGTCCAAGGAAAATTTCACCGGTCTATCCAGGCATTATGTGAACAAAGCAGTGACCCTTATCACACAAAAACTCAGCGTAAAGTATAATTTTCACAATATATTATACTATGGTTAAACCGCTGAGAATCGTGAACGAGTTGTACGCTTAACTTATACTTTACTATACTCCTTTGCACAACAGTGTGACGCTCAAGACGTGACGGGTGTGTACGTTTGGGGTCCGGATTACTTAGACTTTGTGCACGCCAAAAAACGGTCAAAACTCGGTCCCGGCAAGGACAGCTTACAGTGCAAGTTGAAAACCCAAAGCGTGGTCGAACTGCTACCGTTGAACTGGATCGACAATTACCTTATACCGGTACCGATTACCACGCAGTGTTGTCAATTTTGGCGTCTGACGACTTAATCGTCTTGGTCGGTTCGCAGATATTTATCAGTCTCCTCCATTTTTTTTTCTTCATTTTTTTGCATGAATATCTTAGCGGTTTTTGCTACTCGATGTGGGTGGACTTGCTATGTTATACGATACCTATCAAACGTTTGTTTCCATAACGGAACAGTTCTGCGTAATAACCACAGACAGTAATTATTGTTTATTTTACATTTAATATATATATATATATATTATATATTATATATTATATTAATAATTAATATCGAGGAAATGTTCATCCAATTCTTGCTTTTCCGCGATATTGTTTTTCTTTCGCTGAAAAGTTAGACAAAGCGGAGATGTCTGGTTATTGCACAGATTCAAATCAATTAGTTCATGAATTTTCATATGATTTTTCCGTGTATACTATTTGCTTAGATGTGCGGTCATAACAAGTTATGTTAAATGTTCAGCGAAAATTGGATTTTGACTGTATCTATCGAATCTGATCAAAAACAGTTGTTAAGAGGGCGTCACACCGGTGATTTTCAGTGGTAAAAACATGTTTACGCCGATTGAAAATAACTCACCTAATTTTGATTTTAGAGTAAAGCACCCATTATAAAATTAAAAGAGAACAATATTCCGGAGGCCAAGACGGTGCGTTTTAAAAAAAAAAAAAATCATTTTTTGAAAAGTTACAGTCATTTAAATATGTTAAAATAGTCGTTATTTCTAAACTATGTATTAAGCGTTATACTTGGAATAATAAAAAAAACGCACCGTCTTGCCCTCCGGAATATTGTCCTCTTTTAATTTTATAATGAGTGCTTTTACTCTAAAACCAAAGTTAAGCGAGTTATTTTCAGTCTGCTTACATAAAGAGATGAAAAAACATTTTTAAATGGCTTTTAAGGATGCTGTGATAGTCTAAAAAATAAATTAACTGCCAAAATAGAGTCCTAGTTATTGAACTAATAATTACACATCACAGTTTAACCTTTAAATTAAGATTTTGTAAAAAATTGCCTATACTTTACTCCTTAAAAGTGGGCGGTGCGACGCCCTCTTAAAACCTCAGTTTTGTATTTTACCAATATTTATACTTAGTAGTAGTGACTTAAACAGCCCAATTTATCTTTAAATATTACGTTCTATACCACCATAGTTTTCTAATGTTACAAAACAGTAGTTGTTAAGTGCTGATTGCACAAAAATGTCTCGGGAGGTGCATATTTCTTACAAGCTGAGAAGTTTTAGCGTTAGGATAAGTTAAATTTAATTGACTTCATCTAGATTTGGGCATAAAGAATATTTTATTTAAATATTTAAAACTAAGCTTTAGGACATTAAAATCTATACATTTTCAAAGATTTATAACTTGAGTCAAAATTGTTTTAACGAAAATCGCACAAGTCAAAATCTATATAAAATCTCGATCATTATTTTGTTAATATGATTTTTAGACAATAAAACTACTCAGTTATTCAGATAAAAAAGCCTATTCCAAGACGAAAATAATAAGTGGTGTAGCCGCCCTCTTAAATTAAAAAGATAATATCTCAAGTCTTTTATTATTATAATATTATTTACATTTATTTTAATCCTTTCCGTATGCGATTTAAAAAAAATGTTTTACTGTCAAAGTTTTTCAAAATTGTAATTGCGAAAACAGGTAGATAGTTTAACTGTAATTCATTAACCACGACAAGTATTGAATTATGCGTATCCGCATTTACCCGTCCTGTTCGCAATGGGTGAACAGGCTCAAGTTTTACTGGACGACTAATACGCACATAAAAACACTTGTTGAGCAAAGATATTTTTTTAATGTTTCATATAAAAAGCTAAGGATTTTGAAAGTTCTTGATATAATTGAACAGTTCTGTGATGATTTCACACGGAACAGGTAATCATAGACAGATAATGAATTTTTCAAAACCGGAGTTTTAGGTAGACCTAACCGGTAGCAAATACTATAAATAATACCGGAAGGCTAGGTCTTTTTAGGGCCACGTATCGTGATACAATATACCGTATGCATATTACTTATGATAATAATTTATATTTAATAAACCTATGTACAATTTCAATTTTTAGTGTAGACATCGTTTCGGAATAATGCTATTTTGATTCGTTGATTTGGGAAACACTATTGTTGGGGGGGGGGGGGAATTCTGAGTCAATACAAATTAACACTAACTTTCCGGTATTATCATCTATAGTATTTGCCGGTAGACTTTAATTATTCTCGCCGTTGATATAGGAAACACTTAATCTGAAAACCGGTCGCCATTCTATAATCTCGGCGGTGTGTAATCATTTGCACGACTGGTACAAAGGCACTGGCGATCGGATTGTATGTATGGTGACCATTGTGCAGAAACCAGGGGACATCGCCGATGGGTTGTACTCGTCGTATCCTGTAATAATCGACGAGAACGGCGTCGTGACAATTATAAAGGCTAGTCCATTGCAATTGCTAAGCTAAATTCTATTTGCGATTGCTGAGGAAATTTAACAATCACTATTCATATCTCTCTATTTACTAAGAGCTACTATCGGCGTTATTCGTTCTAGGATATCGACATGGAATCTTCGTTGTACGTCAAGTTGTACAATTTTCACGACAAACAACAGAGAGAAAAAATTCGCATTCGAAATTTTATTGAACACAACGAATTGAATAGCAACAAATAAAAATAATTATTATAATTCCCTCGTTATTTGATAATAAAATATGATCATCGTTTGTTTTGAAAAAACAATGTATTGATGAATATATTGGAGAAAACGTTTTGAGTATTTTTCGATATAAATTATATTATACAGAACAAATTAAAAAGTATCATACAATTACATAGTAAATTTAAGATGCCATTATGTCAGATAAATTATATTTAGAGGACGTTTACTCTCAATTTTCTACGCAGAACGCATTGTATGATTATTATCAACTAATCGCAATCTCATTCTCGCCTAATCTTCAATCCATCCCATCTACATTGTCAAGCAGCAACGGACACAGGTTAACCTCGAGTGCCATGCGGCACCTGAGATGTCCACTGCGCCACACCTCCCGGTTAGGGTAAAAAATAATTGATTTACTCTGACGTTGATATTTGGTGATAGCGCCACGAAACGCACAAATCGAAACGAGATGTCATCTTCTATTTCGACCCTAACCTGGCCAAACACCAAAAACGTACACACTATATTCCAAGTTACTATTACCTTATAACCCTCCATTAGTCGCCTGATTTTTGGTCACACTTATATGAAGTATGACTGACGTACAATTATTATCTGAGTCACAGTGTGACTAAGTGTGAATGGTCTAAAACAGCTATAGATACGAATATTTATCACGCTGCAGAAACTAGTTGTAAGGTTTCTATATTGATTGCATGTTAGAATCAAACAAATATGTAAATTAGGTACAGTTGATAAACATTACATAGTTGGAAATCCCAAAAGGTTTTGTTAAAAAATATTGAAAAAATTTGGGAAAATAAAATAATACCTAACAATATCATCACCCAATAAAGTGAGTGGGAACGGCAAAGAACCTGAAAAATAACTTGCTGTACAAGCTTTAAATTGTTTGGTTAAAATAATACCACATGTTTTTATTGCTGCTGGTATTTCAAGATTTTTTGATCTGTTTGATTGCAAATAAGATAGGTTTATGTTAATTAATGGTAATCATGTTAACACAGTTTTCCCATAATGAAAATATATAATTATTTCAATATTTAATAGGTATAATCTATAAACTATCACAATACTATGTTTTTTATTTTAAATTTACACTTTTTTATAAATGTAAAGTTAACACTGGTTTCAACTAAAAAGGTTTTAACATAATCTCATAAAACGCTTTAAGGTGCCAATCTTCGAGAAAACCAATTTTTAAAAGGGAATCATTTATGATGGTAATAAAAGTAAAATATTTTCCAACATATTCACAAACTCAAATTTTAGTGTTTTTTTATTTTTATTACTTCTAAACCTGTAGCCGATGAAATGACGTATTAAAAGGATTAAATATTATATTTATATGCGCAACATAATAATAATAACAGATTTATTAAAAAAATGAGTAATTTCAATAATATAAGTAGTTTATATATATACATGTAATATCACATTGTTTAGAGCAACTGTGTTTTAAAAACCGTGTCATAAAAAGAGAGCGAACAATCCGTACCCAATCAACAATAGGAAAGCCACGACACAAGCGAGTAGCGTGTAGTAAATATTTTGCAGTCTGGAAAAAAAAAACATAAAATAAATTGTAAGCTGTTTATTGATTGTCGTAGAATTAGGTGAAACTATTAACTGACTTTTTGTAGTGTTTCAACCCTTTTGGCGCGGTATCCATTGGGTCGTTGATTATGTAACGTCTGATACCGATTACTTGGTGCTCGAAGTAATCGTCCCAGACCAGCTTGGAGATGTCGAAGTCGAACAGTTTCCTATCCTGGTCGGACATTTGTGCGATCATTGTTGTTGTATTCGTATCTTTAAAAGTCCATGATCTCAAGCTAAAGTACGAGATGACGTTTACGAAATTATTGATCTTCTTGTAGGTGTCCATCAATCTGAATGTTTAGTAGAAGATAAACAGATACTGTGTTAATATTATAATTTTAACATTAGTCGGTACATCCCTTGTGTTCGTACGTACTTGGGCTTTTTGCCGGTCAGTTGGGCCAACGAGTCGATAATGAACGCCGGAACAATGTGCACCAAAAATTGTATTACGTTGTAATGGAACTTGGACGCCGTTAGTATGATCATAATCGGAAAAATCTGAAATATTATACAGTTGTTGTAAGGAGACCATAAATTGTAGAGTTTTTAGTTTTCAACTGACACGAATCTATTAACAATCTTATTAGTCAGCCAAATCGCGACTTTTATACTCACAGTCTTTGTGGAAGGCACGCTGAATAAATGTTTTTTGTTGAACTCGGCGAATTTTTTCCAAGTACACGGGTTCGTGTTTGTCGAAACGCAATTGTAAATTGGTGGCGAGAATGTTCCACCGTTCGTGCTTAGGGTATTCGAAGAGCTCTCAGACATATTATGTGATTTCCTATCCAACAAAAACCGTACTAATAGATTAAAAATGATGAACATTAATGATGAAATTAAAATAAAATGCACAAAACTCTAACTTAAAAATGGCTGTGAAAACTTTCAAGAAGACAGAAATTAATTTATAGAGACAAGATAGTAACGGGCGGAAGTATTGAATAATAAATGTACATAATTTGACTACGATTGAATAATATGTTAAAAATAATCGTAGCGCCAAATATATTTTTTTATTTTATTTGGTAGCGCGAAACAAATCAAACATTTTTTTTCAATGGCGCATGTATAACATGAAATTATCAATTTTTTGGCTATAGTTGAGACACTTTCTCCGCCAAGTCTCAGCAGAGATGAGCAAAAAGTATTAATTGATACAATTATCCCTAATAAATTAGATTGATAAATTATTAATTGTCCTCACCATTGGCTGTGTATATCTTTAGCGCTGACTATTACTGCGTTACTAACAAAGTCTCCGGGTATGAGGTCGGCGTACTTTTTTGGATCGGCACACATAATTCTCATAAGACCCATATAAACGGCGGCAACGACCCCGGTTGGTCCGTAAACGTTGTTGATCCACCCACGTACAGGTTCGTTAGCAGTAGCTATAACTGTAAGCAAACCGGAAAGTATGAAAATAACTATCTGTTATTCGTCTCATTCATTTTATCCGATGCAAACCTATCATCACTTTACTATTCACTTCACACATCATATTTGCTTTATTTAAAACATTCACTCACGTCTTCTTTAGTTTATCTCTACCTCTAAATCCTTACTATCTCTAATTATCAGTAACTATTTCGTTTGTCCCCATCCTTTCAACACGTCAAAACCATCTCAATCTATTCTCACTTATTTAGACTGCTGTTGCCGCCACTCTCAACATTTATTTCCCATACTCAGTCCTAAATCTGTTTAATCTGAATCATTCTGCATTAATCGAATTTTATTTTCCTTTCGTTTACGTTGACTTTACCCAACACTCGATTACATACATGTCGTTGGTCTAACTACACAGGTATCATCAAGGAAAAACTTACTCATAGAAGGTCTAACCACTCCAACCGGCAGTCCTTTGCCATATTTCAAAATTTCTCCTTCAGCGATAGCCTTAGTCATCACGTAAGTATTGGGATATTTGTTTAGCAGCCTGAAAAAAATATACAATGCAAATCGTTAACACTTTTATTTAAGCAATTTGTAATTTATATACCTTAGCCACCCTAGCCCCCCCCCTATTAAGCGTAGCCGCTTTATCTTTAAAATAAATTTTAAAACATACTTAAGAAATACTACATCTGGAGTATGTTAAAAAAAACAAATTATATATATTTTTCAATTGTTTGTTTATTTATAAGTATGTTCAAAAAAACTAGTCACCCACACACTACATTTATATCTCCATTGTAATAACTAAAATTTTTCATTTCTCGAATTTTTTTTTCTTCGACTTTAGAGTTCTATAGTTAAACAATAATTTATTATGTTTTAAAATTTTAAATGAAATACTTAATTGTATGTGTTTATGTCAATAACGCGATTGATTGCATGCTGTGACGACCGGCAACACAAACTATGTGCAGCTGACTTTATATATATATATATATATATTTTTTTTTTTTAAATAGAGTTGTTTATATATATTCATTAATTAATAGGACTATTTAAATGGATTGGTAATGTTGGCTAATTATAAAATCATCCAAATAGGTAGATCATAGGTGCCTAATATATAATTTAACAAAAAAAAACTACCCATCTGCAAGTATTAAATGAATATGCTTAAATTAGAAAAACGAGTTTAATAGAAGATCACCTGAAAATAATTATGGTGAATGATCACAAAACTGTGATGCTAAATTTAACATTATTTAGAGGTTTAATAAATTAATTTAAAAAAAATGAATTTATATTACTGTTAGTGTTCACCTTGTGTATTTGTCCGATATTATCTATAGTGAAATATAATAAATTATCATACACATAATTTACAATTATATCATTTTAATTGTGCATCTAAAGAAAAACCCCGCTTATACTTTACAGTTGAACATAAAATATCGAGCAGGTTAAACGACTTAAAAATTGTTATTATATAAAACCCCTTTTTAACTGCTTTAACATAGTTTGCAACTAAACTTTTTTAGTTCCGCGTTGAAGTTAAAAAAATAATTTCTACAAATCTATAAATCAGAAAGATTAAAGATAAATTTATAATTATCATATCCATTAATTTATATGTTTCAATAAATATTTGACAAACACTAATAGTCTATATAAATATATTGAAAAACATAATAATAACCTTCTCACAAAGTATTGTAAATAAGTAATGTAAAGCCGTTTTACCTGTTCGATATTTATTGTTTAATTAAAATGTAAGCAGGATAAGACATACAATATGATTTTAATTCATAATGTATGTTCTATAATAGTTACTAATATGAAAATACGTATAACCTTGTTTCCTGAAATAATGTTTTCATGTATTACCTATATGCAATTATTGACATTAAAGTAGTATTAAAACATAGAAAACTAGTTATAATAGTTTTATTTTTTTCTACTAATTGGTTACATATTATTATTAAAATATCACAAGTTCATGAAATAACTGTCATTTTAATTATTACAGTAACAAGTTTCATCTTTATCCGGTATTAAACAATTGTTTTTTTTTGTACCAGTTATTTTCACTTGAAATCTGGTCTACTTGTTCCATTAACATATGCATTCGATACTTTGTATACTAGCATAGACACAAATAGTATATGAAATTAGCCATAATTAGAAAATTCTAAAATGAATGAGGAGTTAGGTTAGATAGTATTATAAATGTGAGTAGGTATAAAATAAGAAATATGAAGCTTGAGGAATGCACCAATAACAAAAGAGGTGGTAGATCGAGATGGTTTTGATATGTTAAACGACGAGAGGTCTGATTGAAACAAAATAGTAAAACAGTTTAGAAGGATTTAAAAATAGACCGAAGAAGTGTGTGACCAGATAAATAGCATATTATTAAGCATAAAACCCAAGTAAAAAATTTAAAAAAATCCAAAACTTGACGTCATCAATTATGATTCTTGTGAATATGTTAACAAAACGGTTTGTATAGTAGAATAATATAAGACATTAAGTATTACCTTTTTCAAAAATGGTCAAATTATTTAAACTTGAGTGGGGTACACTATTGTACTATGTATAACTATTAACACAACTCTAACATTTTTCTCAAAAATTTGTAGTTATACTTTTTTTTTTTAAGGAAATATCAGAAAAGTGCACAATGCTCTATCGATATTTAATATTCCTACCATCTACAGATTACTATCGAAGTTTTTTTTGTAGTGATTTTATTATCACCAATTATAATCATTTCTGAAAACCTGTGACTCCCCGATCTCAATATGCTACGTTATTTGCTATGTTATTGACTTACGAAGGTGTAACACTGGTTACGTATTCGTCACTGAGAGAATTGACAACTTGTATGAGGTTATGTCCGAAAATCGGTAGCTCATAAAATTTTTCTTCTACAATTTTTCTGTCGGCACAATTGGAATAAGCAGTCGAAATGTGAACAAAAGCCTATGTAAATCGAAAAATAATATAATCAAATCCATTTGTCATAATTGCAGATGACTATTATTATATTCATTGATAACTCACTTTTAATTGTTTGATTTCTTGTGAGATTTTAAGAAGGTCTTGTAGTGCTATTATATTAATTCTGATCGCTTTTCTTAGGTGCTCATCAAACCGAACGGTTGCTGCCGAATGAATTATTATATTTACCTAAAGAATAATAAAAAAAAAATTAAATAACACATTGATGTGCTTTTTTTTACAAAAAAAATATTTGATTTACTTCGCTTTTAAGAATTTCTCTGTCGTGTTCTTTCATTCCCAAGTTTGGCTGTTCACAGTCACCAATAATAACTGACACTTTATCTATGTAATCCGGTGTTTCTTTTTTCATAAGGTCAAACAGCTAAAAAATAGAACTCAAAATAGTTATAAGTGATTTTAACTGATTATTTTAAAATAGGTTTAAATTATTTTAAAACATGACTCGATTTTTAAAATAAACTTAGCCACACAGAATTTTTTAAAACGGTATTGTCTTAGGTTGTTAGAAATCGTTTTTCGGTACAGTGATATATTTAAGAAGAGAACAGAAAATGTTAAAAAATTAAGTAGTGAAATTCTGAAATTTCATTGAGTATGATATTTTTGAGGCATTATGTTGGTGAATGTTTTATAGATTAAAAGGGATTATTCTAATATTATACAAACAAACCCTTAATTTTATAGATTTTTAAACCAAAAAATTTTAAAAATTGATAATAGTAATTTTATGAAGAAATATTCAGAAAAGACGTCCAATATAAAACGTATAAAACCTAAAACCCAAACCTTTTAGTTATACCTTTTATATAACTAATTATTTAAAGTGTCATTTAGAAGATAAGGTACGCATGGCTCGAAGTCTCTAACTACTAGATAAGTTGCACTTTTTCTGTACATTTATTATTTAATATATGTGTACTCACTGGATTATTGAATAGATCTT
Organism: Adelges cooleyi; assembly: GCF_023614345.1. Classification (NCBI taxonomy): domain Eukaryota; kingdom Metazoa; phylum Arthropoda; class Insecta; order Hemiptera; family Adelgidae; genus Adelges; species Adelges cooleyi. The sequence goes on along the minus strand of NW_026095871.1, from coordinate 12,944,869 downwards.
TAAATCGGGTTTCTGACGTTTCTCCTTTTTTGTCCCTGATTAAAACGTATATAATTTTTAAGCCGGAACATGTTCTACAAATAAATCAGTTTGTGTAATTTAATAATATTGTTTTGTGCTTAGATTTATTTCCATAGCTTGCGCTATAGTTTTTTTGTTTGTTATATTAGTCATATTTAAAATTAAAATATTAAACTATCGTGAAATTATGAGGATTTTCTAATTAATTAATTCCATCTATCCATCATATAGCTTTCAAGCCTTTAAGGGCCAATGCTGTCATCCTGTGATGATGTTTCTTGACGAATTAATGAAATAGACTAGCAAAAATCTACGCATATACAAATTGTGTATTTACACGAAGAGCTACGGGGAAAAAAGATCAATATCAATTTTTTAACATTCTGAGAAAATCATGTTTTTAATTTCAAACCGTAATACATTTTGCCTGTATACCTAAACTTCCGGCGATCGTTACTCTCGACTAATTTATTTTTTTTCCTGGTTCGAGCGCATAAAAGATACAATACATCAATACTAATAAATACCAATTACCAAATACCAAAATCTCATTTTCAAAAAAAATTGACATTAATCTATTTTTCCCGCAGCCCTTCGCATATTATTAACGTTACCTAAAACAAATAAACCAGAATTTCCACTTTATCTAATAGAAGGTCATTAAAAGAAAATTTTTACCAGCTACTTTGATTCAAACGATTTAGGATTTTTTTTTAATGATACTACTCGATTTAATTACCAAAAAGATACATTACATAAAGAATAAAAATGTAGAATCGTTGATTAAATAATACTTAATAGCTTACCTTAATAGCTTTTCGAGTATTAAACCGCCCACGAAACCAGTCGCTCCCGTCAGAAAAACTGTTGATCCATTATAAAACGATTGTATTTCGGACATGTTAACATTTGTATTTTGTCGACAAAAATTTAAATTTTCCATACTCGTATCAGCAATAGTTCCCATTGCTGAAAAATTGTACATTATCTGTAAAATGTGCTCATAATTCATATTATTACTAATTATTTGGTAGCTATTGATTATCAAACATCCCTAACAATAGTTTTTTAATTTTTTTTTTTACAGATTTAGATTAATTCAAGTGGCTTTGATATGTTATACCAATAAAACCTGAAAAGCATAATTTAATTGCGGTTTTAAAAAAATAATGTGCTGGTTACTTAGTTTTTTTTATTAATTTATGACATTTATAATTATTCGATACGTACATAAGTTAAAGTACTTTATTGAGGTATAGGTTAAACAACTTTAGTAGCTTAATTAATATGTTGTTAATTTAATTTATACGTGTAATAACTATTAAATTATTGGGCACACACTAGTTGCCTCTCAAAAATATCTGAGTTCACTCCGGTAACCTTTATTTCTTGTCGTAATATTTTGGGTCATAAACTACTAGTTGCCTCCCGTGCCAGGTATTCAATATTTTTCATTCGAGTTGCCTCCCAATGATCCCTTTTAAACCAGGTACACAGTACAACGAAACTGTACTTATTTTTGATAATTTCACATAAATACTTGCAATCTGCATACTACCAAATTGCATACTATTTTAGAATAACCAATTATAGTGTGTATTTTACTTTGCATGTGCAATAGGTAACCGATAGTATAATTTTGTATGTATCATTTTTTGAAAATAAATTTAAAACCATTTAAAATTTTCAGGGTTTTACCTTTTTTGCTTGTCATTTCTTTAGTTACTTCTATTTTACACAAATTAAATTAAAATTAAACACCACGCAATTACCGCATTTTAGACACTACAGACTACTTTAATCTATAATAACATTGATATCGGGATACCCACACAATAGACACACTTTATGCGATAAGCAAGGGAGGCAGTTCGTTGTTTTTAGGAGGCAACTGTGGTGTGCGCACAAATTATTAGTTATAAAAACAATAGAAAATATTATAGTTGTATTATTAGACAATACATATTACACACTGCACGTGTGTACAACTGCACGTGTGTACAACTGCTAACGGATGTACAATATAAAAAATGCCCTTTAAGTATAATTTAATTTGTCAATATTTAATTGAATAATTAACTAACAACATAACGGTACTCTGGCCATATTCTTAGTACTTTTAAATGAAACATTTTATTTTCAGTGAGTACGGGACCTTGAACCCATCGCAGGTGGACTGTAATTCTTTCAATTTTAATTAAAATTCCGCTCACGAATAAATTAAATTTATTGTAATTAAAATCCAGGAAAAATGAATGGAAGTATTTGAAGAAGTTCATTGTGAAGTTGAGGACATTAACTCTGGGTTAAGGACAGGAGGATCGATATTATAATTATTGATCGACGCTGGTGCGAAGGACTTGTTCTCGATCCTGCCATATGGTGGGGAACAAATGAAGTAAGCCAAGATGCGGCTACTAACGAAGAAAAACGTTGTGAATATGCAGATAAGCGGTGCTATACACAAAAACTGCGAACGTTTTTATGTGGGATTCCCACTCGTAACGGAGGTACCCATAGATTACCATCCACCCGTCTATAAGCTATGACTAGAGCACCACGGTTGCCAGCGGGAATCCCTCATAAAATCTGTTGCGGTTTTTGTGTATAGCGCGCCGTTAATCTGTATATTCTAAAATCAATGCTTCTAGCAATAAGATTTTTATTTCTTAAAACGAAAATACAGGATTGATACATATGATGTCTATGCTTTATGGATGGGGTTCCGTGGAATAGCTTTGCCCTTCTTGATAGAATTTTTAAAAACCAGAGTCTTCCAAAACACGGTTCACTTGAAATTTATCTTTGAAAATAAAGGGTGCATTTAGTATCCTCCATTATTATTTACATTCTTTATATTGTCATTATTATTATCTTTGATTTATCTATTATTGTTTTTTATTTTCTATATGATTGTATTTTATTTGATACCGAGTGTTTAAATTTAAAATTATGTTTGCATTTATTTGTATATGTTTAAACACTGAGTAGTATGTCAGGTGTCGCAAAGCAACTCGTTGTTTTTTTTTTAATACATTTTAATAAATGGTTGTATCTCTTTCTTCTATTTTTATTTGCAATTTTGGAAAATTGCTAACTTACAGCACTCAGAAATTTAAGTTTTTTAGGTTTAATAATAGGAGTTTTTATTCTAAAACTACTCAAAAGCTTATAAAAAAAAATCTCCATTACCATGTTTTTTATTGCATACAAATGTAGCTTTTAATAAATACTTTGTAATCGGTTCCCACCAATTAACTATATATATATTAACATAAATAAATAATTTATTTGGAGTTCATAATTCTAATTAATTGTGTGTAGAATTTAGATGTAATAAAATCGTTTATTTAAATTAGAAGTGTAGATGTCGTGTAGTGAATTTTAAATGACCTTTAATTTGTTCAAATATATTCAACACTATACTAGCTTCTTCTGATCTTTTTTATTCGTCTTTGATTATTAGTGTCCTCAGAGTTATATTATTTCTGGTTAGATTTGTGCACAGATATATTTTAAATATGATAATTTATTGAATCCAACCCACCTATAGTACACAAAAGGTACGTTGGCTAACAATTAAAAAAGTTCACGCCTCCTTTTTCGAAATTAAGAATAACACCCCAAACATTTACATATTAATTTACTTAAAATTATGGCACGCTATAACTTTTAAAACAAATTATCAAATTACTCTCAAACTTGAGAGGGATATCCTTTGGATTTAGTGATTTTATCACTTTTAGTTGTAATATTTTATATAGACCTGTGACCACACACCCACCCCAATATAATCCGTCCCCACTATGCCCCGACCTTACTGTACTGGTTTTTTTTATTACTACAGCTTTTTTATGTAAATAATTATTTATGGTATTTATGGTATAAATAACAAATAAACCGTTCATCCAGGTTTGAAATTAATAACTTACCCGAAATTTTTAACAGTCTATACGAAATATGTTAAAAATAATTAAACGCTATTTTGTATTCATTTAATCAACAGAAACAATAGTCGGTATAGTTTACAGAATTATTTATTCTCAGTCATTGAAACTCCTTATTGTGCCATTGGCCGGTTCAAGGTCATGTTTTTTCGATTTCCTAAAATTGATTTTTAACTGTATTTATTTTAAAACAATAACTTTAAAAACAACATATTATTTTTCACCCAAATTAGGAAGTGCCTTCAGAAAAAAAAAGTCATAGGCTTTCCGGATATTACAACATTTTAAATTTAATTCCTAGTGGTCATCTGATACGTGTTTTTTTGTGGGAAACGTTTGTATGACGTAAACCTATTTATAAATATTAAATACCATAATAATCCTCGGTTAATAACCATTAAAAACAAACCTGTTCAACAGTAACTATAATAATGATAATATTAAATTAAGTGTTTCTATATTGTAATTTGCATTTATAGCGAAGAAGTTATTTAAAACAATGTATTGAAAATAAACAAATATATTATACACAACAAATATAGACACCAATACTAGTTTTTGTATTTTTGAGCGAGTACCATTTTTTAACATTAAACTGATGCGGAATTATACATTTTAGTCATAGGCGTAGCATGATGAATTTGTAAGGGATTCTAAAACCATAACACAAATTATGAACATACTTGTAATGTTATCTAATCGTAACACTATACGTTTTAGTTAATTTGTTAAAAAGACGAAAAGTCAAAATAGTTATAATAAATAAACCAGTCATTAAAAAATTATAATTATTTTACTGTCCCCCTAATATATATATATATTTTTCTCGTCAATGGGAAAGCAACAAAACTAACTAATCATTATAGTAATAATAATAAAAACGCCAAATACGAACGACCGTTTGGAGCGACCCACCCACGGATTTTTTTGAAAATTATACTGCATATATGTTACGAGGAAAAAAATGTTCTCAAATTTTTTTGGCGATGATCGTAAGTATTTTAAGTTTTTTTTCGACACTTCTTTTTTATCATCTTTTGTTTCTTCGGCCAAAAAAAAAAAATGATTAGTATTTATAGTTATTTAAGTTTACATAGTTTATTAAGAATTAATAAATCAATCTTTTTTTTTCAGAAAGCTAAGATAATTTTACATGAGAAATTTATTATTAATAATTTCTTTTGATGGCCGAAGAAACTAAAAAGATGATCAAAAAGATATGTCAAGAATAAAACTAAAAATACTTTTTGCGACCATGGCCAAAAAAAATTTTTAAAAAAATTTCTATTACAAATTTGAGAACATTATTTTCATTGTAACAGACATGCAGTGTAATTTTCAAAAAAAATCCGCGGGGGGTCGCTCCAAACCTTCGTTCATATTAGACGTTTGACCCATGAATATATTTTAATACTGTTTAAAAATCATCGGGGATTTAGTTCAAGCTCATCTATAATAATTTGTGTAGGTTTTATTGTAGGCCCAACATTTTTTTTTTTCTCAATACAATAAAAAAATCGAAGGTTCCTCGGGATTTGTGCTTTACTCAAGACCATAGATTCTCGACCAATGGTCTCAGCCTCGCAACGCCACCTTGTACAACGATCAATTGTTTATTTTAGATACGCGATAAAATTAAAGAACTGCGATTACCTTAGATAGTTTTTGAAGATACTCTCGATGGACAAAGACAAAAACTCAGAAGCACTTAGTAAATAACTGTAGAAAAATAACCAGTTTTATACTGCCCAGGACTGCGCATTCCTCATGTGTTTACTGTCTGGCTGACTTGATCGAATTGGTACGGATGTAGGATCGCGCTACAATATGGACGATCAAGTAGATGTAGGTGCGACTGTGGACTTTAAAACCGGCTTTATCTGTGATATTGTATGAAAATTACTATACAATCAAAGTGTAGCTCACTGGGGTAGGGATAGATCAAAAAGGATTCGCAATAATCAAGCTTCTGTATAAATTATAATCTGTCTTAGTGACAAAGTAATAAAATAACAGGAAAAACGACAATTTATTGCGAACTTAAAGGTAAATAAAAGTATTAAACATCATGTTAAGACAATATTGTTATTCTGTTAATCAGTCAAATTCTAAAAAACATTTTCTTGAAAAATTAAATCTAGTTTTTATTATACTACTTTTAAACTACATCTAAAATTCTTCAAAGTCGTGTTAATTGAAATCGAATGTTTACGAAATAAAATTAGAACAAGCAGATGTATTTGTTACCGAAAATTATAGCACTGCACACTGCGCATCGAAGTCTTTCAAAGAAATATGATCCCATACGTATACAATATGCCTATACAATGTAACATTTAAGTATTTAATATTTAATGTTACCTATAAAAGTGAAATAGCTACAGCAATAACAAACCTAACCAACACGTTTTGTGCACATTTTTTTCATTTTGTAAACCTTCGTTAACGTTTGAATAATATTTATAAAATCCATTTTGATCATTGAAGGTGTACCGGAAAGAGTATAATTAATTAAAAACAACATAAATACATTGTTATTAAATAACATATATTATTATGGCAATAACGATTTGGATCGTCGCTTTTAGTATTAACCAACGGTACCCTATTATTTATTAATGATTTAAAAATATAATTCCAATTCGAATAAACCCCAAAAATAAAATAACGACATTTAAAAGTTAAAAATTTAACAACATGTTTTTCATGTAAAACGGATCACCGGCTTAGAACTGGTGGATTATTCAATATTCGAATGATCATAGCAACAGTTTTATACCGTATACTATTAATAGCAGTAGACACCCAAGGAAAGCAAGTAGCATGTAGAAGAACACTTTTAACCTGAAATTAATCAAAATAAATTATTTAAAAAAAAAAACATTTATTTAGCTATCCTTTTCATACGATTTTGCACTAACTTTCTATTGTGTTTCAACCCCTCCGGTACGGTTTCAATTGGCTCCTTAAATATATAGAGTTTGATGCCGATCATTTGATGCTTTAAGTAATCGTCCCAGTCAAGTTTGGAGATGTCAAAGTCAAACAATGCCTTGTCTTGATCTGACATCGCTTTCATCATACCTTTTAAGTTTGTATCGTTAAACGTCCACGACCGCACACTAAAGTACGAGACAACGTCGATGAACTTGTGCAGTTTGTCGTACTCTTTCACAAGTCTAAATAAGAAAAACAAAAATTAAATACTGCCAAAAAAATTGTAAATAAAGTTTCGTGTTGTGGAATTCATGATTTCTAAAGTTCGTTCTTCTATTTGTTACAATAATTCAATATACTTAAATATAAATTAAAAAAAAATAACGTATAACTCAATTAAAAATTGCATTATAGTCATTTCTTTACGAAATTGTTTACAATAAATTAAATATTTTACTTAACTTATAAAAAAATAAAATATTGACAAAAATCATTTTATACAAAATTGACGATACTATTATAAAATATTTACCTACTCTTATATTCCATATTTAAGATTTTTTTTTTATAATATTATTATTTTTTGTATGAAATGAAATATAAAGCTTAAAGTAAATTTAAACTTTGTAAACAAAACTAAAAGACAAACACATATATATTTGTAGTACATCGGGTAAACCAAGTTTTTCCTAACGGACAAATTCCTAATAATGCTAATAGTTTCTCATTCAAAGTTAAACAATTTGCCCAATCTTAAAAATATGCCTGTTTTTTATTGGATTTTCTGGCATCTAGAGAAAGGTGTGAACTTCTCGAATGCGGACTTGTACTCAATCCAGCATTAAATAAATATATATTGTAATCAAAATGTTCAAATAAAAGTAAGGCTAAGGCACATTTTGAAACCGTGTTTGTACATATTTGTATGGTTTATTACCTGGGCACTTTCCCTACGAGAGTCGCCAACCGATCGATTATCATTGCCGGAAGGATGTGGACCAAGTAGATAATTATTTTGAACTTGAACATGGAGGTTGTTAATGTCAACATAGGTATACAGATCTGAAAACGGTGTATAAAATAATATTATAATAAATTAGTTTTAATTAATGAGTAACATACAAATTATAATAAAGGGGTAAACAGAAATTTTAAATTCAACAATGCGTAGGTACAACAAAATTAATAATAACAAGTATATTGTAGAATTATTAAACACGTATCGTCTTTCTCAACTATTATATTTTGTAATTAATTAACAAATCAGACAAATGGTTTAAACTCAATAATAATTAATACTATAATTGGTATTATATGCCTGCGAAATAAGGCATCACTATGTAAACATACATATAATACATTTTTTAATTGTAATAAGACTTCAACAGCACAGGTTACATATTAGTATATAAAGTATTTTATACATGGTATATTGGGGTAGAACCAAAATATAAAGATGGCCGATAATAGTTATTCGAACAATTTTAACAATTTTAAGAATCTAAACTTGGTAAGATTTGGTTACTCTAGAATAAGATTAGATTTAAGTGTCATCGATACTTAAAGTAATTCATTGTTTAAAAAAAACAATTTTTTTAGTATTAATGTAAGAATGCTAAGTTCGTATAATAATTAAAAATTAAAATTAATCCGGAATGTTAGTTTCTATAAATGACTTGGCTGTTGCAGAGAGATCAGCCTTTCTTAAAAAGAAAATTACTGTGACCGAGTTATTTAAAAGTTCAAGTGTTAAAAATAAAACACTTTAAAAGCACTGCAAAACCGTAAAACCTAAACTAAAATTAGCAAAAAGTTTCATTAAGACTAATTACGTTAGACTGATTATCCAAATTGTTAATAGATTATTTAATAGATTTATTAATATATTGCGTTGTGACTCTATTGCGTTGTGATATTTATTATATATATTGTTAATGTGTAAAATTGCTTTGGCCTAATGAAGGTTTATATTGGCAATGATAGTATTGGCATGGTATAAATAATTATGTTATGTTAATTTCACAATTAGGCGAAACTCCAAATTCAAAACACATTTTGTTTATTTTGTCAATACTTATGGACGGTTTAAAAAAACTGATTATATAATTCAAAAAAAAAAAAAAAATTAAATATTCATAAAGTAAATAACCTATTGAATGTTAATCTAGTTACCTAATATAATATAATATAATATAATATAATATTTAACACGTTGACTGCCACAATATTTTTTTACAACTTTAAACTTATTTCTATTATTAGACCCCTCGTGGCCCGCTTGAAAATTCTACTGAGGGGCAAAAATGACCCTCGTGGCAGTCAACGTGTTAAAAATGTACTGTCCTGTAAAATATACTCACTGACTGAATAGAAGGTAGGCGTGCTCCGTGCTTTTTATTGTAGTATGAAAATTCACTCCAAGTTAACGGGTTTGCATTTGTCGACACACAATGGTAAATGGGCGGTGAGAACGCTCTAACGGTTGCACTTTCAGCTTCCAATGAGTTTTCTTTAGTGTAAGATTTCCTGACGACAATTATAATGATATCTTATAAAATATAGTATAATAGTCAGCAATCTAATTTTTTTTTATACATTTCTTGGATTTGTTTTTGTGATGCCAAATAAAATAATTTTTTTACCACGTTATATGAGTATACTAATTAGTTAAATGTGTTAATTATGATACAAGCTATATTTTCTTCAATAACGATTTTTTAATTATATAAGATTTGAAAATATACTATTTTATACTTGCATTAGAATATTTCAAACATATTGAAAAAATATAATTTCAATTTAGTTCTGATTGTTAATTATCTCTATTTTAATAATTATAAAATTTAATTAAACATTTTAAATAATAACTTTAGAATTAGTAGACGTTATCTTATTTTATTTACCGTCAAAACAAGTGTGGCTTATGTGAATTTTAGTTACTTGCTCAGCCTTTAAACCAAGATATCGCGCAAATATCAAAAAATATACATGAATTGTCTAAATACGTCAATAAATAATAAGATTAGTTTGAATATAAGGGTAGTATAGAAATATTATTAGAAGTTCAAATTGTATTTGATTTACTATTGTATAAATAACGTTTTAACGATTTAGCATTGTAACTACTGTTAAAAAGTATAAAACAAATCATCTTACAATATAATTACGTTTTGAATACTTCCACCTTATCTCTCTTGAATGGACCTACAGGTATGCCACTGGCAAGGACTCGTTGAGTAATATTATATTAACATCAGGGTTCGAAACAGTTATATACGACTATTTCAAGAAGTTACATTTGAACAAATATTTAATAACTTTTGTATAATAATTTCAATCATAAAAATGATTTAACCCTTTCGGTCCTGTTTATTTAAGAATAAAATAAACATGGGAGAAAATCGTCGATTTTTTTTTCGAAAAAAAAAATAATCTGGGACCGAAAGGGTTAAAAAGTTTTTAGATACAATTTAAAGTTTATTAAACATTGTTTGTTACATGAGAACTTTTGTGCAAAAAAGTATTTACTCGAACATCTGGAACCGATTAGTCGAGCGTTAAATGAGATACATACGCAGTTGCGAAAAAAAACTTTTTTTAGAACTTTAATTTTAAAAGTTCTCATAAAATAGGTATGAAATAAAAAATGATTATGAAATTGATTGATTTTAAATGATTATGAAATTCGACCCCAGGTTAAAAATAATTTGTCAATAGTTAAGGCACTAGTATTTGTCCAAACCATTTGTTGTGCACATCCCATGCGCTGACGATTATCGCATTGCTGACAAAGTCTCCCGGTATAAGTTCGGCATTGGTCTTCGGGTCAGCGTACATGACTCTCATTAGACCCACAACGACGGCTGCTACAACTCCAGTTGGCCCGTACACGTTGTTTATCCACCCGCGTACCGGTTCGTTGGCAGTGGCTATGACTGAATGAAAGAGAAACACAATAACAGTTGTACATAATATTACTGCTTTAGGACGAACTTACTCATAGCTGGTCTAACGACTCCAATCGGTAGTCCTTTACCATAACGCAAAATCTCCCCTTCAGCGATAGCCTTGGTCATTGCGTACGTATTTGGCCACTTGTTCAAAATTCTAAAACATTTTTTAGAACTCGGAAATTATCGCTGAATTTATACTAGTAAACGATCGCGTTGACAGTTTGTGAGTAAAATATTGGTTTAAAGTGGGTCAGGAAAGACACAGCTTTACTTTAGAACAAAATCAAGCGAACTGTCCAATGGGTGTGTTGCTTTGTGACACAGTATACTTATCAGTACTAACGTATTTATAGTATAAGATAATATAACTTGCTAGTAACTAGTTGTTAGTAAGAGTTATTTTATAAAAATATGTATTGTACTTGCAGTTTTCAACTGGTACCGTATTGCTTTACCAGATAAGAGTTTGCAGCACTTCCCGAACTTATTTGCCAATAAGTAGGTACAACTATTGTTTCTATCTCTACAACATTCTAAATTGTCTTCATTAACGATTAACGTCAAATTTATGATAAATTGGTTATATGATTTGTTTTTTAAACTGAAACATGACGTATATTGTTGATATTTTTGTGTACTTAATTTATAATTCTAAATCGTTTTATGTCTTTGGCTTCCATAGGGTATGTACACATTATACCGGGTGATTCTTTGAAAATCCTTCACTAGTTCACTCTTTAAATTGCAATTTCGTAGTGTTTCTTTTTAAAACAAATTTTATTTATGTAATAGTACAATATTAGGCTATATTCAAATTGTAATCTTTTTTAGCATTTGCTAGAGCCTTGTCGACTTTTGAAACTTAAATGGTAACTTGTTTAATTGTTTTAATTAAATTTTTCAAATTAAGAATGATTTACTGAAAATGTTAACTGGTCGATAACCGATTTTGATTATTTTTTAAGGTATTTAAGTTAAAATTTAGGGTGGGGGCTGGAGTGCGGTTGAGAAATGCGCACTGATAAAAATAACTCTACTCTCCACCCTTCTTCCCATCTTAAATTTTAACCTTTAATGACTTTAAAACTATTTATTTAAAACTGGTTATCGATCAGTCAATATTTTTAGCAAATTATTCTTAATGTAAAAAATTTAATTAAATATGTACGCTACCGTTTAAGTTTAAAAAGTCGATAATGCTCTAGAAAATACTAAAAAAAAAAAAAAAAAATTGAATATTGTATTATTACATAAACAATAATTTGTTCAAAAATAAAAACTACAAAATAACAATTGTTTTAAGAGAAAACAGATGTAAAGCATTAAAAGAATCACCCGGTATAATAATATACACGGTCATGAGGAGGTACTAATTTTATAATGATAAATGATATATTATTCTTTATTCTTTTTGTTTTTGTAATGAAATACGCACATTATATTTTTTCTTAAAATATTTATGATTTTTAAAAATTGCTTGTACAGAATCCTAAAACAAATAGAAGGTCATAATAATATAACGTACTACCTACTAGTCCCATGATCATTATCATTACATGTTATAGGACGGCGTCACGGTAGGCAGCAAAATACATTAATGTGTGAATTTATTGCCAATCGTTAAGGGGACGTCGTACCGCTTCTTATTAAGGAGTTGGGTATAGGCAATTTTTTGAAAATTTCAATTTAAAGCTTAAATTGTAATTTGTAATTATTAGAATAGTAATAAGAATTCTTTTTAAGGCAGCAAATTTATTTTTCAGACTATCGCAGCATCTTCGACGGCTGTAGGTGAATTGCGGCCCGGCAGTTTTCGATGGACGTATAAGTTGCGGCTCGTACAACCTTTTTTATCTTGAAACTTTTAGCGCCAATTCAGTTATACAGGATGATTTTTTTAAAGAGATCCACTCAATATCTTATAGCCTATTGGATTATATTTAAAAAATTTTATTTTCGCATTTTTTTTATATTATGTGATCTCGTTACTTTTGAAGTTATTACAGTGTCAAAGTTAGGACAGATGAATTTTTGTCAACTCAATAATATAAAAAAAACTAAAATGACAACGACGGAACCGCTCGTCGGCAAATAACATTACGAAACTTGACCTTAACTTTACCAAAAAACACATTTTTGGGAGATAACTCAGCCAACCTCCCCGTGGTGTCTAAATAGCCTAATATAAAGTGGTAATTATTATGTGGCCGCAACTCATACGTCCCTCTCCTAACCCGGGCCGCATCGGGACATGGGTTTTACATATTTTTTCATCTAAACATAGTTTTCTAATTCCAAAAACACGGCTTACTGAGTGGCTTAAGAGTAAAAAAACCAACTATAAATATTGTAGGTGAAAACTTTGTCTATGTTTTGTTGGAAACCAATTTTCGATTGTTGGTTTGGATATGGAACAATATGGCATAAAGAAAGGGCATATTTTTATTTTTCAAATGTTCATATCTTAAAATTAAAATCTAATTTTTCAAATCTAATTCCAACAAAGCATAGTTAAATTTCTCACATTTCAAACAATTTATAATTATTTATATTCCTGCGTGCATTGTAGACTTCATACCATTGTGCTATTATTTTGAGGTGCGACGTCCCCTTAAACCCTTGACTGTGATTTAGTGACATTAGGGTACATTGTAATGTATTGTAATTTGCCGAGAATTTTATAATTTATATTGTTTATATTTACAAAAAATATGAATTTAGCCTTGTAAATTTTTGTTCCTTTTTAAGTTAATCGAATACTCGCACGATGTAATTAGTTTTTTAAGTTCACATTACCGTTTTTCATACCATAGTATAAATTCCTATTTTCTTATTAATTCAATCATTTTTGGAAATTTTAAGCACTAGTATAATAAAACGGTGTTCACTATGCTTTTACACAATAATATGATGATCAGATTTTATAAGTACTTACGTAGGTGTGACATTGTTGATGTATCCGTCGCTTAAGACCATTCATGCCGCTCATGGTACTCAGTTGGACACCCGCTTAACGAAAGCCAGTTTTTAAATGTATATTATATGATTTAGATAGACAATAGGTATACTGGTAATGTATGTATATTTATGATTACGTGTTCTACCCTAAAATGAATGAACTACAGTCTATAATATAGTTAATAAACAGAATGGTGCTACGTTTTTGTTTTTACAGTAGTATTCGCAGGAGAACCATTTCATTTGTCTAAGGTTTTCAAATTAACGATGAACAACCTGTTATTATTTACCAAAAATATCAACATTTTTAAATAAACTGTGTTCTCCCGCTGTCGTGTCATCCTAGTTAATTTCTAATAGAAGTCTTATTAAGTTATATTGGCAAGTTTGAATCCTTTTTTCTTTTCTATACTTTTATAGTTATGTGTGATAAATGATAATCGTATAATATTATGAAGGCACTTACGAAGGCGTGACATTATTGATGTATTCGTCACTGAGATTGTTGACAACTTGTATAAGGTTATCTCCGGAAAACGGCAAGTCGTAGAAGACCTCGTCCACAGTTTTCCTGCCAGCGCAGTTGGAATAAGCGGTGGAAATGTGAATAAATGCCTGCGTAAGCCGATCAATATATAATATAGATATATACATTTATATATTTTAACCAAAAAGCCATTTGGAATAAATGCCGATAATTATTATTTTAGTCACATAAACTCACTTTCAAGTGCTTGATTTCTTGAGAGAGTTTCAAAAGGTCTTGTAGAGATATTATGTTGATTTTAACAGCTTTTCTCAGGTGCTCGTCAAAGCGGACAGTTGCTGCTGAATGGATCACTATGTTTACCTAAATGTATTTTTGATTTTAAAAATTTAACATCAAAACCATTTTTTGACCTGATTTGTTTACGATAAAAATATTTTGTTTACTTCGTTTTTAATAACTTCTCTGTCCTGTTCGTTTATTCCCAAGTTTGATTGTATGCAATCGCCAATAATAGGTGACACTTTATCAAGGTAATCCGGTGTTTTTTTTTTCATCAGGTCGAATAACTAAAACACGATTACTAATAATAATAATACGTCATTTCGGAATATAGTAATACTTAAGGACTATAGATAAACAAATATTTGTTATATTTAAAAATATTAATTTTGCCATTTTATATTTATGCATATGAGGAATTTTTTCGATCATACACTTTATTTTAAATATACTCACCGAATCATTGAATAAATCTTTGAACCGTTCTTCTGTGGTTTTTCCTTTTTTCTCCCTGATCAAAACGTGTATCTTTTTTATGTTGGAACATGTTCTGTAAATAAAAATCATAGAAAGAGCTTAATAGGTATAGGCAATTAAAAAATATTGAGTTTTAATCAGTTATTAAAACATTTATCTTATTCCATGATAGTTTGGCAAAATCCGTAGAAGCAAAATATTTAAAATCAAAATCCAAGAAGAAACTTTTTATTTATTTCACTTTTTACGTGCAGTTACTTAAGTTCTGACAATTATATTGTAGGAAAGTCTAGTGTAACCCTATAACATATACTATTGGAGAACCAATTAAGGAAAAAACATGCATACAAATACTTTAATAGCATTTAATATTATTACCTGTTGGTATCACTTTTTATTAGTGATATTACATACATACAATGTTATAAATTTTCTTTATAATATTATAATTCTTTTTTTTGGTGGTCTGTTTATAGTTTAAAAAGTAAATGAAATAAATAAGACACTATTTAGGTTTTAAATATTAGTACCTAAAGCTCTAAAAAAATAGCTAAATATTTAGAAGTCTTATTTAATTGTAAAATCACAAGCAATATTAAATGTAATCACATTTAATTCTCTCGAGGAGAGATCGTAAAAAAAACAGATGAAACAATTTGAGGTATACAAAATTATATGTTAATTTATTAATTAATTTAATACAATTATTATAATTACTGAATAGTAAATATATAGTTGTTTAGTGTCAAACGCGAAAATTTACCTTATTAGCTTTTCCAATATCAACCTTCCCACGAATCCAGTTGCACCCGTAAGAAAAATCGAAGCACCACTATAAAAGGTTTGGACTTCGGACAGCGATGAACTCATACTTGAATTTTTTTTACTAGTGTTACAAGTACCTTTAACTAAATCGATTCTCACCATTGCTGAAAAAAGTATTAATACTTAACAATAATACAACAAATCTAACATTTTATTAATTTAGCTTCGATGTATAGATGAAAAGGAATTTTGTTTCAGCTATTCTTAGTTGGTAGGTATGAAACACGTGTGAGACACAGCTTAACACCTCGGATGCCGAGTGAAAACTGAGATGGTCACTGCGCCAGTATCATTTACAATGATGTGTTTTTTTTTGTGTGTCTGGATCCAGGAAAAAACTACTTTTTTAAGTAAAGTTTTAGTCCTCTACTTCGTTCAAAAAATGTACACAAAAGTATATTAATTAGCTTAAAGTAATTTTTTTTTAACATTAGGCATTTGCACCGAGGTGGTTTTACCCTATGAAATTTTCTTTAAATTTGCACATGTTTAACCTTTTGTCCTAAATTCAACTGTATGTAAATTAAGATAAATTTAATTATTAATTTTATGCATAAGAAAAAAAAAAATTTAACTAACTCCAAGACCCAAACAAGGCCTTGACTTATAATGGTATACAGGGTGATTGGATTCTCTCGATCTGACTCTTGTTATTTGTAGTAAATGGGTCCCATATAACTGCAGCAAAATTCAAAGTAGATCTAACAAGCACATAGTATAGAACTTATAGCGGAACTACCATCTTGATTTCACTACGAAATATACTTTCGTATTGTTATGAACCCCTGAATTATTTATTTTAGTTAGAATAAGTATTCGCAGTAGTATTCAGCAGTAATTGTAAAATCAGAGCATCAAATATTGTGTGTTAGACGCGGTCGGCCTAAAGAATGTGCTATTGTTTTATTTTATGGTTAAGCAAGACCGGAAGGCTAGCCGACCGCGACCCTAACACATCAGAGCATCGTTAGTCTTTTGACAACCGTACATGTGTATGAACTTGTGAAGTCGTACTATTTTTAATAAATTATTTTAAGATTAATAAAGGTACGTTTTTATTTTTTGTTACTCTCGTAACATTTTTGGCTCGGCAGGCGTGGGATTCGAATCCCACGCTCGAGGAGACTGGTGCAAAAATGTTACGAGAGTAACAAAAAATAAAAACGTACCTTTATTAATCTTAAAATAATTTATTAAAAATAGTACGACTTCACAAGTTCATACACATGTACGGTTGTCAAAAGACTAACGATGCTCCGATGTGTTAGGGTCGCGGTCGGCTAGCCTTCCGGTTTTGCTTAACCATAAAATAAAACAATAGCACATTCTTTAGGCCGACCGCGTCTAACACACAATATTTGATGCTCTGATTTTACAATTACTGTTGAATACTACTGCGAATACTTATTCTAACTAAAACTAAATAATTCAGGGGTTCATAACAGTATATTTACTTCCTTACTCTAACATATTCTCTTACCCTAATCTCCTACCCCTTTCTCTCACCCCCTATCTTCCACCCCCAACCCCATCACCATGTGGTAACGCTTTTTTCGGTTATGTGCCAGAACTAAGACATGAAAATGTCAAAAACCAACGGTACTTAGATTCTCACAACATGATGCTTCGTTATGGGTATGAAAACTCAACCTGCGGTCCATAATTATATCAAGATCTTTGGCCGTATTATCAACGGGGATAAGTGAAAAGCCACTCAGTGAGTAATCAAACTTCAGCGGCACGTGATTTCTACAGAATGTTATTAGATGACATTTGGTGACATTAAACTCTAAACCAGGGTTTTCAGACCAAGTAACTAATGCATTTAAATAAGTTTGTATACACAGACAGCCATTCACTGTATATATTTCCCTGTAAAACTTTAAACTTCAGCGAGTAAAAGATAGTTGAATATACTAATAAGTAATAACACTCTTGACGCTATAATTCACTAACGTAAACAGCATTGGACAGTTGGGGTCTACCCGGAGGAACCCCAGAAGGTGTATTAAGAACTTCAGATCTAATACCAAACACTTTTACCTATAGTTTACGATTATTTAAATAAGATATGCACCAAGATAATAGAGGCTCGCCAAACCCACAACTCTCTGAAACATTCAGTAATACAGCATGGTTCACTTAGTCAAACGCTTTTTTGAGATCGGTGTATATGACATCGACTTGGTTACCCTTTGAGAAAACGTCAAATACATAAATTACAAAAACGAGTTTGCACATGGTTACTGAGCATCCTGGACAAAATCCAAGTTGTTTCTCAACCAAGATTTAATTTACAACTGGTTTAATACATTGCAAAACAAAATACTCAAATAATTTATCGATATGGCTAAGAATCGTTAAAGTAAACTTGAAAAATAAACAATTAATGAAAAAAAGTACCAAAATTCACTTCCTATTACGTATTATTTTTATTGTTCATATTTGCAATTTTGACTGTACTCAAATGTTGGATTTAAAAAACAAATTGATGTGCTAAAGACATTTCAAGGCCAGAATAGGCCAGATTCAACGACAAAAAATTATATCAACTGTGTATAATTTGAGTTGTTTAAAATGAAAGAAGGCAATTTTATGTACATTGCAATCAATTAAGTTCAAATAAATATTGATTTATATAATGGTGAAATACGTTTACAACAATATTTGATTTTTTTTTTTTTGGAACAAAATTCTAAATATACATATTTTATTAACAACTGATGGTTAAAGTGGAGATAAGATAATAACAAGAAAAAATCTATAATCCCTGGATAACTGATAAGAGATTTATTATCGATCTATTTAAGCCCTGGCGGAGCCTGGTACACAAGCAGCTAGTATTATTTCAATACTAATATATTATATATACAGGCTGTAAAGTGAAGTTCCACCGATCTTCAAATGAGACATTAAGGATGCTCTATGGGTACAATAAATGGTATTCATTTATTTTAATTTTAAAATATAACTTATATCTCATTAAAAAATGGTCTTACAAAAAAAAAATTCAGATTTGAAATCAAGATAAAAAACTTGTTGAGTTGATATGTAACATGATTTTTTGGTTAGAATTGTATTCTTAATTCAGTGGTGTCCTTAGAATATGCTGGTTTTAGTCACATGCCGGCCACTCTGTGGACATATGTGTGCCAGATACCAAAAAATCATGTTACATATCAATTCAACAAGATTTTTTCTCCTGATATATACATTGTAGCTCTACAAAATATCCTGGCGCATAAATGTTATGTTTTAAACCAGTTGACGATTCAACTCGGTATGTGTAATAATATATTTTTAAAAATATAACTCTTTTGTAATGGATTCTATTTAAAAACTCACCTTGAAGTTTACTTATAAAAATCACATTGTAAAACAACAATCAAACTGGTTATGTAAGGCAGATGAATTATAACTACACTTTGTGCGTCATAAATTTAAAATAATTATTAGTGAACTTTATAAATGATGAGATTTTGAAGTTCACCCTTATCCAATCTGAATGCAGTAAATAATGTGACTGATATACATATAATATTAAAGAGTACTTTTAATGACTGCAAATTCAAACCCAACTCATGTCACAAAAAAGATATAATTTAAAATTTGCTTATAGAAATAATATTTTTTTTTAATAAAACAAACTGATGACTTCTTAATTATGGCAAAGAAACGCTTGATATGTTGAAACCATATTGTATTGTTAAGCCCAATGCAGATCCGTTTTGGAACATTGTAGCCAAACAAATTGTCTACTAAAATCAGAAGTACAATTTCCCTAAAATTAAGGGGAGGGGCGTTTAAGCTCTGACAATGTTATACAGTTTTTCTCTCCCATACTACTTATGATAATAAACGCAAAAATTGTTAAGAGCTTAGTATACCCTTCCGTACCCCCGGACCTAAATTGTGTCTATAACTAAATTCATAAGCAAATATACAAATGTATATGTAAAGCATGCATTTAATTTTGTACTACTCTATTAGTATTGGCTATGGCGATTGATGAACGGCCGAATGATACATTATAATAGAGTATTAAAGTCTGAAATCAATTACGTTGTACAATGAAATAAAGTTACATAATGCATTTTATTAAACTGACTGCGATAGGTATTATTTTATAGAATATTATTATTTGAAGAAAATTATAAAAGACTTCTGTTTGGGATAAACTATTCAAGGGAGTAATAGGCGCTATCTGTAGCTTATATTTTACAGAGAGAAATCATTAAAGAATATTACACAATAATTAACGATGTTATGTTTTATTTTAATTACAATTAGGCATACAAATTCTAATCACATTTTTATATTGCACTTACAATGATAACACTTAATATACTTCGTTCATTTCCCAAACATATTTGAGTTTGACCAATTCGTGTTATAATAGAAAATACATTTTATTTTTAATTATAACTTAATATAATGAAACAAGATATTGTTGATAGGTAATTACTTACCTCTCATACAATATAAATAATAATAATGTTTTTTCACAAAAATATTTTTAAAAAAAATTGTTATATAATATGTAAATACAATATAATAATAACATTGCGAAAATATCTATACAATTATCATACTTCTCGCTCTAAAAGTTGTATTGGTGTAAGTTATTAGTTTTGTCATGTAAAATTATATGTGTAATCACTTACAATCTAATAAATAAGTTAATATTTGTATTTTAAATATATATATATATATAAAACTACACATAAAGAATATAATCACTTATATCACGTTGAGAGCATCAGGATTTTTATAAGGTTCGTCATAGAAACAAATTCAACAACCCGTATACTAGTAGCAATAATAGAGCGCATAACAAAGCTACTAGAGTATAGTATACCGTGTATAACCTAGAAAAAATTCACACCAAGTATTAAAACCAGTACAAAAATTTAAAAGACGGCTAATCGAGCAAAACTTACTTTCTATAGTGTTTCTCTCCTTCCGGTATGGTATCCAAAGGGTCTTTTAGTATATATAATCTAATGCCTCTCACATGGTTTTTGAAGTATTCTTTCCAGTCGAGTTTGGAGATGTCAAAATTAAACAATATCTTGTCTTGGTCGGACATCGCTTTGATCAGTCCTTTTGTGTTGGAATCGTAAAACGTCCACGACCGTAGACTAAAGTATTCAATAACGCCGACGAACTTGTGAAGTTTTCCATATGCGTCCATCAATCTAAAAGATTAAGCCCAGATTTCATTTGTTAGGAAATATAATTGAATTTACTTCTCATTAGGAGTTCATAACAAGTTTACCACTTTTAATGTGCAACTTTTTATAATGTACGTACCTGGGCTTATAACCCGTAAGTCTTGCTAAAGTGTCAACGATAAAAGCCGGAATTATGTGGATCAAGAAACATAGTAGGTTGTACTGGAACTTGGAAGCCGTCAAAAACAGCATAACTGGCCAGATCTGAAAATATGTAAGAGGAGGTTAGAACCATAGTAGAGTAAATCACAATTTCGTAAAAGTTGAGTAGAGTGTTGTCGGCATATATTAATAAGTCAAAGAGAAGCAAGTCATAACTCATAATATCTACCACCAGATAACGGCAAAATACAAGAGTTTTTATTAAACCTTGTTTTTCTTTAGTTAAGGATAATGTGACTTACGCCACTGTCGTTTTTATATATATATATAACATTCATGGAATGACGATGTTTAGCAGCGATAGACCAAAGTATAAATGGATAGATGAAGAAATGTTGCTGGATAGGAAAAGAGAGACTTTTGCGGTACTATTTCATTTGTATTGAATAAGGCCACACAAAATAAGATGAAGAATATAGACTAGAGAATAACAATGATGAGCTGTATACTAGCAATACTTACAGCCTTGACGGAAGGTATACTTTTGCCATACTCTTTGTTGTAGTATGAAAATTCTCCCCAAGTAAAAGGATTCGTGGTCGTCGACACACAATGATAAATTGGTGGTGAGAACGGTTTAACGTACGCGCTTTCAGCTTCTAAAGAGTTTGCTTCAGTGTACGATTTCCTATAAATAATATAAAATATTTGTATGTTAGATACGAAAGAGTCAAATGTACTGACGCTCTAAATAAAGAATAACGGTAAAAGATAAAAGATTTAAGGGACACCGATAAAGTATGGAGTGACGAGCTGGTAAGAGACAATTTTTCAAGTACTGAAAATAATTGAAGCCAGTTTTATGACAAGGATTGGTAGACGTATAAGCGTAAATCAGACATTTCTGATTGGGAAAATACATATTATGATGGACATTGGTTCTAACCATCGGTTGTGCACATCCCAAGCACTAACGATTACAGAATTGCTAACAAAGTCTCCAGGTATGCAGTCGGCGTTTTTATTCGGATCAGCACACATAGTTCTCATAAGACCAGCACCGACTGCGGCAACGACCCCTGTCGGTCCGTACACGTTGTTAATCCACCCACGTACCGGTTCGTTAGCAGTGGCTAAGACTGCAAAAGAAGGAAAAATAAGAAAATACACAATACAAGATACACCACCACGAACTTACTCATAGAAGGTCTAACGACACCGACTGGTAGACCTCTACCATGATGCAAAATTTCTCCTTCGGCAATAGCTTTGGTCATCGCGTACGTATTAGGCCATTTATTTAGAAGTCTGAAAATGTGTACAACTCATTAAACAAACGGTTTACTTAAAATCATTTTTTATTATAAACACTGAGAATAAAAATTAAGATAGGTAACCAAAATGCTTATGCATTGCAAATAATGTATAATATGCACATAAGACCATTTATGCTGCTCATGGTACTCGGGTTGACTCCCGCTTAATGAAAGCATGTTTTTAAATTTATATTACATGATATAGATAGGCACAGGTATACTTGATACTATGTATATGTATATTTATGACTACGTTTTGCACCCTAAAATTAATGAACTACAGTCTATAATATAGTTAATAAACAGAGTGGTTTAATGCTACGTTTTGTTTTTACAGTAGTTATTCATAGGAGAACCATTTAATTTGTCTAAGATTTTCAAATTAACGATGAACAACCAGTTATTATTTACCAAAAAGTTCAACATTTTTAATATAAACAAAGTATTGTCTCGCTGGCAGTGTCATCCTAGTTAATTTTGAATAGAAGTCTTATTTAAGTTATATTGGCAAGTTTGAATCTTTTTTTCTACTCTATATTTGTATAGTTATGTGTGATAATCGTATATTATGACGGCACTTACGAAGGCGTGACATTGTTAATGAATTCGTCATTGAGATTGTTGACAACTTGTATAAGGTTATCTCCAGAAATCGGTAAGTCGTAGAAGACTTCATCGACAGATTTCCGGCCGGCACAGTTGGAATAAGCGGTTGAAATGTGAACGACAGCCTGCGTAAATCGTTTAAAAATTAATCCAAGCCCGAACACAAGTTATTATTTAGTGATATTTTTTTTCAATAAATACCTTCAAGTTTTTTATTTCCCTAGAAATCTTAAGAATGTCCTGTAGAGCTATTATGTTGATTTTCACTGCTTTCCTCAAATGCTCGTCAAACCGGACGGTTGCCGCCGAATGTATCACTATGTTTACCTAGGTAGATAATTAATAAGTAGGTATTTAAGTATATTAACGACGAATTCCTTCTTTAATTCTATTTTATTTACTTCGTTTTTTAGGATTTCTGTATACTGTTCGTTGATACCTAAATTCGGTTTTTCGCAATCGCCTATGACTGCCGACACTTTTTCTAAGTAATCGGGCTGTTCTTTCTTCATAAGATCAAACACCTGTTCAATAAATTTCATACAATTTGATTATAATAATCAAATTTCTCAATGATATACATATTATTCAAAAAGTATTATAGTAAATTGAAATAATAGTGATAATAATGTAACGATGTTAATATTACATAATATTATGGATCAATGGTCATATCATCGTTCATCGCGCTAGGGTATACTATTTAACGCTATAAAGTTTTGACTATAAAAAATAAACTTACATTTCTAGTGTTTATCACATTAATATATAATAATATTACTAATAATAAAAATTATGGTATCAATTTGAAACTAGATGGAATATAATACTATTTGTTTTAGAAATAATTTTATTAGCCATATAATGAAATGTGACAGTGAAAATATATTTTTAAAAAAATTATATTAGTGCAAATACTAATTTACATGTATTGTACACCGAACATTTAGACGATGTAAAGTTGTTCCACAGTTGACCTAGTGTCAGTTATTGACTATAAATAATACTCATTATGCCATAACAGTATAATGATAATTTTTTTATTCTGTCTACAAAATTTAAAAGTAAAATGCGTTTTCTTTTAAAATACTTTTTCTTAATAAGCTATCTAATTGTTTTGCTCACTGGGTCGTTGAATAGATCTTTGAAACGTTGTTCTGTTGACTTGCCTTTTTTCTCCCGGATTAAAATATATATTGCTTTTATGCCCGAACATGTTCTGTAAAAAAAATAAAAAGACGTTGAATAATATTTATAATGTTTTGTGTTATAACACATTATTTAACGGTAATTGAAACACATCTGAGTTCTAGTATAATATTTATGCCAAAAACTATTCATGCTTGTTGTTTTTTATGTTTGTTAAAAAAATGAATATTTCAAATAATACAGAATAAAAACATTCGTTGGCCGTTGCATTATATTACGCAAAAAATGTAATACATCAATATTTATAAATTACAATTTATACTACGTAGATTAAATATAGTAGATACGTAGATAAACGTAGATTATAAATGATGTCCATCTGCACTAACTATATATTTAAAATTTAAGTATATAGCTTAAACTATAGTTTCAGTATTGTAACATTTAGGTTCAGTATCATTACATTTTAAGTATAGTTGGAGCAAACGGCCATGTGATTATTTTTTCACGGAAAACTATTAATTACAAACATACTATTTAATATAATTGTTACCGCTTTTTTTTTATAAATCTCAGGTTTTCTTCCTGTGCTGTGCCTAAAGATTTAAGAATGATTATGACTATGTTTTCAAAATTATCGTTACATTAACTACTGTATCACGCGTACTGTCATAACCGCATAACTATAATTAGAATTTAATTCCGTTAATAATGATTATTATTATAAAGATGATCCTATAAACCCTATATGGTACTCTTGATAATCAACATTGGACGCATACATTATACACAACAGTTACTATTGCTATACTTTAAGTTTTAACGAACACTCGGAAACAGGTATTAAAACAAGTTTGTAAAATGTAAACGTCTATGCTCTACCGGGTTTTTTAACGGTATCACAAAAGAATTATAATATTTTTTAGTTTGTATTTAACACAAATTAAATTATTCATAGTCGGCCAATGACGTCTAAGATAGGGAAGCCATGATTTTGCAGTAATGATATACCAGATGATTGCGCAACTGTGAGTTCAACAATCAACTTGTTTTACAATTTTAGACATTAAAAAAAAATGTTAGCCCGTTTTTAAGCGTCAGGGTGAGTAAATATAACAATTAATTTCTACGAAATAACTTTTTAAAAATTATATTAGCACACAATACATCCCACTCGGTAATTTGACATAATTATGAAATAATTATAGTCTTACGCTTATTAGTCATTATATGTATTAAGTAATATTAGACATTGTTTCCAATGAACATTAAGCTATTCAATTCAGGGGCAGATATGTAGTCGACAGTGCGTCATATATTTTAGTTTAAAAAAGAATTCTAAAATAAGAAAAATAAGATTACAAAATGTATTACTTAGAACAAAAAATGTAATAATGTGTTTACAAAATAACACTTACACAAAAAAAAAATCTTAATTTCTAAACAATCGAAAGCAAATAACGTACCTTATTAGTTTTTCCAATATCAAATTTCCCACAAATCCAGTCGCACCCGTTAAAAAGACCGTCGACCCATTGTAAAATGTTTGTACTTCGGACAATGTAGGGCTAGTGCTTTTATTGCTTTCACCAGAACTAAAATTTTCCATGGTTCTTACATCAGTAATTGCCATTGCTGTAAAAACAAATTGCTCGATAAGTAATAATATATTAGTACAATATGTCAACAGTTAAATTGTATATGTTTAATTGATGTGTAAAATAAAGTAACTAATAGTAAAATGAATTAATGAAATAATATTCATAATAATAGAAATATAGAATTGGATAAATATATAAATCCTGTAAGGAATAATAATAAATACATTTGTATTGAATTCGTACATAAAATTTAAACTCGATATTTATTATTTATATTGGATCGTTTTCCAAGAGAAAAATGTTCTAGTAATAACTTTTGGGACATCAAAGTTCTGAGATTAGTTTTGTACATAAAAGGTAAATGTATCGAATGAATTATAATGTTATCTTGTGTTATTTACATGGTAAAATATTTTAAAACTACTAGCGTCTAATAGAATAATTTACTTAAGACTAATTACAGCAGCAGACGTTATTACTATGGTAATTTCATGGAACATACATACCACACTACAGACCTCACTTATTCATTGGTTGGGGTTTTACTTGCATTTTTATAAAAGCATCTCATTTTCATTTAATGACGTCACCTAACGTACGTAGTCTACATTTTAAAATATTATCATGGTTAAGAAAACCGCAGAAAAATGATCGGACCCGGTATCCATTAGATATCGTTACCTACATCTTAAGCTTAATTATAATACTTAGACCGAAACCAAATTTATTCAAGGCCAAAAAAACTAGTAAGGTCTTGAGTAGTCTATAAATATATATATATATATTAATTAAATAGGATACTCGCCAAAATATTATTTTAATTTATAATTATGGGTGATTTGTATGTCTATATCAATTTTATTGTTGATAAAAAAATGATCTGGACAAAAGAAGTTTTTTCTCTTCGATTTTTACAATTTCTAATATTATATTATGAAAAAAGGCTCTGCTAATAATAAAAACTAAAAATGTATACCGACTTATTTATAATCATCTAAAATAAAACGAAGTCATTGGGCAAAGGGCAAGAATGAAGAATAACTAGTTATAAAATCACAAAATCGTTTAAAAATTATAAACAATTTCAAAGGTACAATACAGTTACAAAAATCAATAGCTTTGTAACTTAACGTTATTTTTCTCCCGTTCTTAACTAGTATCTTGACGAATTACATAAATGGAGTTACTTGTTCAACTTTGGCGAAAACGCTTGCCACTACATAAACCCGTAAAAGACTAAAACTGTTAATTTAACTCACTTATAGGTTGGACAATGAAGTTAACAAGCAATCCTATGTACCATTATAAACGCTTAAATTCAGCTAAATTCCGGCTTTATAGACACACTTATTTCATACCACTAAAGTCCAAATAGATTTTACATACAATAAAATAAGGTCTATTCGAGATTTGTACAGATCAACAAAGGTTTACTTTTTGAGAGATAAATAATTATTGAAGACATAATATGAGATATTATTATTCCACTATCGTCAATATTCAAAAAGATAATTTTTAGTTCTCATTACATGTAATCTATAATTACAATTATAAAAATATGCCATCTGAAAGTTACAAAATAGGTCATATTATTATGTGATAACGTTTTTTTAGTAATAAATGTAATTTTAGAAAATTAACTGTTATGATTATATCCCAAAGAACTTTTAGGATTTGCATACATATATTTTATTTTAGTCATTAAACAAATTATCACTGTCACCTTCGAATGTAACTTAAAAAAAACTAATCAAATGTGGATACTAATTACCATTTCATAAATATTGAACATCTACTTCATATTCACAATGGTGTGACTACAAGTTTAGGATCATGTCGAGTCATCGATACAGTTAAATTAGAATATACGTTAATTAATAGCAATTAAGTACAATATTAATAGCAAAATATAACGTATGTATGTTAGTCAACAGTTACCTCTATAAAAAATTAACATAAAAATACAAGTTAACTAATTAGCTTATGTAAGTTTAAATATTAAAAATAGTACATAATGTGTATGGTATCTATATTATAGATCCAGAACAAATATAATTGAAGATTATATATCTGTATTAGAAGAGGGTCATTGAGAACCTAAACTTAAAGAAAATGGGTGGGACTCGCGTATATTTTCTTTGAATATATCCATCTCCCTGTTGGGTTAAATTTAGATTTTTTTTTATGATTTTGGGGCATTTAAGGTACTTTTGTAAATTAAAACCCTATGCAGTTTTTTTTTGTTACATAAATTTAAGATACAATTGTGACACACTGTGTCTGAAAATCAGTCAAACCGAGAACGATAGTTTAACTTTAAACGTTTGGTGCTAGAAGGTGCCCACCTTGTACGCTGCCCCTTTGGGCTTAAGAGATACCTAAGTCCTGGACTTAAGTCCTTTATTATTATGTATTTACCACGAGTAATTTATTGTATTAATAGACACTTGAGTAAATTTTTTGCTAAAATTAGTTTAGAAAATATGTAGTTTTGATCTTATGCTCGTTTTGTATGCAATAAAAACGAATTCTTGCTTGTCGAATTGGTTTAATTTTTTTATTGAAAATAAGTAAAATTTGGTGGGTTGTTTTAATTTGAGCCTTTCAGTTTGTACACGACTTTATAACCCTCGAAGGTATGTTTACGGCTTATGTTCACATACCACAGTGTACATAATTAATGTGAAGTTGTAATGATCTATGA
Source organism: Adelges cooleyi (assembly GCF_023614345.1). Classification (NCBI taxonomy): domain Eukaryota; kingdom Metazoa; phylum Arthropoda; class Insecta; order Hemiptera; family Adelgidae; genus Adelges; species Adelges cooleyi. The sequence goes on along the minus strand of NW_026095871.1, from coordinate 12,916,270 downwards.
TCTTTAGACCAATTAAAGAGCTGCGCACGACGATGTTGGAAATTATATTTGAATAAGAAAAACGCTCATTGCTGCGAAACCAAACAAAGCTTATAGATAAATAATTAGTAGAGGTTACCTTATATTTTTTTTTTTTTGAAGACTTCCTCAACGGACGGTCACTAAATCGAAATAGCTTCGCGTTCACTTCGACAACTCCAAATGTACCTTCTTAGACGGTCATATGGACTTTGCCGGCTGCGAATAAACAAACACGCGGACGATATATGAACGCGCTTTGTAAATATTCCTGAGAAAAAAAAGCTAATCTGATTCAATTGACGTGTGTCTAATATGTATAAGAACTACACACAGTTCGGTAGGCACGAATGAACTGACTCGAATACTGGGCGAGTAGTGGTTTTTCTCAATATTTAAAACACAGAGAACGCTTAGGTGACGGACTACTTCCTAGATAGTTTTCGACGGGGAAATGTGGCGGGGAAATACACATTATACCTACAGTGTCGGTCGAAACCGAAGAACCCGTCCGTGGGTAATTCCATAAAAACTCGAACAGATGTCTCGAGATTACCGATTGCCCTCGATTAGGTGGTAGACGACCGTTGCCAGCAACCGAGTGTGATCGGATATAGTACCGATTTTTGTGGGCATTAGGAAAACGGATAGGACTTGAAGTTTACTACACGAGAATTTACTATGGGTTATTGCAGTCTGTCTTTATCGGGTAGTCAATAGATTTCGTATATTTCTCTTTCGCCGGGTAGGTCTTATTCGTATAATTTGTTTTTTATCTATCTTGCGAAACTGGTTTAAAAATAACAGTAACTACACACGTGTATGCATTCTAATGAAATGCATAATTTCCACTTCCACGTCTTTCCACTTCCAGTGAGTCGGACTTCTTTAAAAAAAAAAAACCAAATTCTCGGACACTGCGTCCTTACCAATTACCGTTTGATCCTCGAGCCGACAAACCGGATTTGTTATTGAAAAAAATCAAACGAACAAAAACAGGTAAACAAATAAACCGGTGATTAATACAGTGATATAACATTTCATAATAACGAATATTCGATATTTTTTACATTTTTCTCGTTACAAACAATAATGGGTATCACCGAGAAAACTTATAGGAACACTCATATTTGTGTTTTTCGTTAAGTTATTCGGATATTATGTACGAAAATAAGTCTTAAATATCAAACCCGCCAATGAATAATTAATAACCACTATTATATTATAAATACTGTGTTTTTAATTAATTCAAAAACCAATGAATCACATTTTGTTTTCATTAAATAATTACACATACGTTGTAAACACTAATAACTGACATTATAATATACTAGGCATCAATCATCATAGATGTCTAAATATTGTAAGTAATAAATATTAGTCTTTATTATTTTTTTTTTTATATTCTTCGCTAATTGTTTTTAAATAGACTACTAATATATGTACAGAAAAAGGCAAATTTTCAATCGACCTGAAATCTGAATAAAATTTAAAAAATCGTCATAAATGTTGAGTGATAAGTAAATTAAATTTGATTATCAGAACATAAATTGATTAAGTAATTGAAATAGTAACTTTTGCAGAACTAACGATTAAATATTTACTCATAACTAATTAATTTAACAAGTGCAACTTAAAATATATCCTAATACGCTTTATACTTATCAGTGAAAATGTTCAAAAGTTTATTCTAAACTTAATAGTCAAGTTATGTTATATGTTGACACTTTTTTATCTTGAAAACCCAAATAAATTAAATAACATGATTGACGTTTCTTAAAGTTATTATTATATTTATACCTATTGAAGAGTTTCGCATCAAAACGCTTATTTGAAAGTGATGTTATCACCTTTAGTTATAATAATTTGCAAAGCTTTCTGTCTGAGGTTCGTGTGATAATCATTAACTTATTAAAAATTTAACAACATCCAACAGTAGACACCTTGTGTATTGGTGTTCTAGTTCACTAATCTTCAAAATCATGTATCAGTTTTTTTAAAAAATTATTACACGTTACATGTTATACATAATAGTACAGTTGAGTCGAGATTGAGATTTAACGTGTTCGTAGAATAAATGCTACTGTATTGGTTATCTTTTTAATTCTGTGTAAATAAAATGTTGTAAACAAAATTATGAGAGTGCGGAAATGACTGTCAATGTACTGATCTCATTAATTCCTCTTTTGTGCTAAACTAAAAAGAATTCGATACTACTACCATAAATATCATAAATAAAGTGTGTCCACAGGTACAGGTCCACATACTGTTCGCAGTTCAATGTAATTACATTTCAATTAGTTATACTACTAATTATTATCGGAAAAGAGGAAACGTTCTTTTGCATATTATTATAAATGCATATCTTTATCGATAGAGTTACATGTTGTGAATAAATAATAATTAACAAGTTCTTAAGGTATACTATTAATGTTGTCCACGGCGTGTAGGTTATTTATGAAACTGTAACGACTATTACACATTTAAAAAAAAACAATTTCGCCAAATGAATCCCATAAGTACAAATAAAAGTACATAATAATATAGTAAACTAAAAAAAAAACTTATATAAGAAACAACATGTATAACTATAAATAACATTATCATGTAGTTGTTTAATTATTAGTTGACACTTGACATGATCGATAATCAATTTTTAACAGTAATAATTTATTCCACACAACAAACCTAACCTAACTATGAACTTGACATTAACAACGAAATCAAGTGTATATATCACTTTCACTGACTAATTTAACTGTGGCCGGGCATGAGCCAACCTTTCTCTATCTCTCTCTCCCTCTCTCTTTGGCTCTTCATTGTCATGGTTTGTGATCAGGGTTATGTTACCTAACAGCAATACCATGACTGTTTATATGGATTCAAGATTAATATAGCTGTCCTCTGTAAGGTAAAGACTAAATTAAATGTATAGCAGAAGCGTTAGATAAATAAATAAATAGCTAAATAGCAAATTCTAGCAGGAAATTGTTCCATAACAAATAATCGTAACCAATTCTATAAAGAGCGTATGTAGATTAGTAAGATTTGTGGTTTTCTTTTAAATCTTCTTATGTCACGCGTGCTTAGAATCATACCTTAGACTAAAACTATCGAAGTTGAATATTTTTTTGTTTTGGTCAGTTAGAAGAGGGAACGTTAAGAATGAAAAACCCCAAAAATATGTACCTATATGTGTCCATGGGTATAAGCGCACTCAAACAATTTTTTTTTATTCATCGGTAATCATTAGTAAGCAATTACAATTTAGAAGTCGAGAATAAAATTTAAGAGATGTACGTGATGTGAATGAAAACGGACAACGGAAACTGATTAATGTTTAAATCAGTATTACTTACTAAGTAAGATAATTAGTACCAAATAATGACTACCTTAGTAAACTTCTATCGCCTACTGAGTACTTTTCAGTTAAATAATTTGTTTTAAACATGTAACAAATACCTATTTATATTTCAAGATATAAATTTATTTTCGGGTCTTCTGTAAAATTCGTGCTTTTACATTAGGCATGGTTTCTCAAAATCTTTCACAAATATTATTAGAGGACAAAAAAAATATTATACGAATGTCTGTAACAATCATACATTTATTTGTCAATATTGCTGCACTAAGTGTGATTACTTCAGAGCATTAATCTTAACAATACACTCCAGTACACTGTACAAGTGACGTTAACAGCCATTGTAATAGGCAAAGCACGGTGTGTGTTAATCGTATGAACTTTGTTGTTTATAAATCAAAAAAAATAAAAATCACACAACTTACTGTCCTTTACACAAGTCGTACACTATGCAAGTAAGTTAATATTATAAAATATTTTATTGGACTTACGACTTATAACCAATAGCATAACGAATGTAATTTTTTGTAACACCTAATATCAGATATTAAATTGATAAAGATGACACTATGACAGATTATTGGAGTTCTAGTTTTTATATAAATGTAAAATTGATCAACTTGATGGGCGCATGATTGTTTTATTTTACAAATATATTATATTTTTACTGATGAAGTATTGTGCAAATAAAACTATTAAATCTAAAGTAGAAACCCAATCTAACCTTCATGTAAAACCGACCTTCCTATCCAAGTTCAGGGACAACATTATAAATAAATTTTAAATAATATGTCTGAAAGCATACATAATATGAATCAGAATTAATTCATAAGTAATTAACGATAAAAGGAAACGATCCCTGTATAACTTATAAGAGACATTTCAAACTAAATAAAACAATGGTCAGGAAAAATAATAATAATACTAAGTAGTCAGTAAAATTGTATACTATTTTTTTTTTGGGGCGGGAGTCTAAATTTTGGCACTAAGGCGATGTCTGATAACATGCTAACGACTGAGTTGGGCATTGATTATTTCAATGTTAATACAATGTATAAAACGTTTATACACTCATAAGGCATAGGTATCTTATGGTAAGTAATGTATACCTATACATTTACTTCTTGAAACATTCTGATGATAGTTTGGAAAAACTAACCATCATATTGTTACTTGTATGATTTAATACTTCGATCCTTATTCCCATCTCTGATTAACGAACACAATAATAAAAAAACAATAATAATAATATAAAAACATATTTGTATTTTGAATGTTCGGTTTGTATATTTTGTGTAAAGATCAAAACACATTTAGCACATATTATATTGCAGGTATTTTAATTTTTAGTGTCTTACACGATTTTATTGCGATACGTGTGTATACAAGATCGCTCGCGTTCTTGACATAAACCAAGCATTCATAGTTGTAATTATTGTTTTTTATTATTTTACTATGGCGTGCGCTACCACATGGCCGTGACGAGGTCGTGACGGAGTCCAGCAGTATTATATACCCTATGCCGTGTATACAATCGCAACCGTCAGCATCTATATCAGAATTACATATTGCAAAAAACCTCTAGACGCGCATAAAATGTAAAGAAAACCGACGATCTTATGTACGTTACGTTGTACATACATTAGGTGTAAAGTGCTAGTAGCACAATTATTTTTAATTAAGAATTTACCACGTATATCGGGCGTATGACGCGTTAACCGAGTGAACGTGGGATTTCACAAAATCCGCCTTGGCTGTACAGCTGTCTTAGAGACGAATCTTAGTGCAGCACTAATACGTATAAAATGATATCATATGAGTCAGCTGCATAATTGATTTCCGTACTCCACCGCGGCCTTAAACAGTTCTTACAATATTAGTACAACGGAAAACACGCACGGTTATGACTTATGAGATAAAAAATTATAATACAATACTGTAGTTTATTTTTGTTTTCCACAACATACGGTTTAACCAAAATATATATGTACACGGCATACACCGCAACACCACTTAAGTTCATCGAGGTCATTTTGAAACGCTACGGCCTACGAGGTACGGATTTTAATAATTGGTATCTAATCAAAAATGTACGGCAATTTACCGTCTTAACACGAAAATATTACTCTCCGCGAAGAGTAATAGTAATAATTATTACTTTAATGATAGCTGTAACAGTATGCAAGTGTACACAGTTTTGAGGCCCAAGGTCCATCTGGACAGTACGAGCTGCACGTGCGATCGCAAGGCACGCTCTGAACAAGCGGGCCTTTTTTAATAACGCTAGGATTTATCCACCCAAGAGGGATACATCTTAACTAGGCAGTTTTATTTAAGACACATGGTTTGTAGAAAAGTTTGTTTAAATCAAGTTTAAATAAAACTCTTATAAAAAAAAACAGGAAAAGTATTTTTTTATAGACTTGTGAAAAAACATTTATTTCTTAAAATATTCCAAATATTTTCAATAACATTATTGTATAATCGTATTTTGTATACTTTATGAATATTGTATATTCTACGTATGTATTTAAAATATTTTTTTATGGTTCTATGTATTGTTGAGTTAACTTTTAGGTATTGTTAATAACTAAAATTTAATAATAATAAGGAGTACGTAGTGGATAGGGCTACAATTCAACAACTAGAAGCTTTAACCTAGAAGAGGTGAGAGAAAAAACGTAATATTAGTTTTATTATTGTTTTTTGTTATTTGTCATATATTTTATCAACTGCAATCTCATAATAAAAATATTTTCTACATTTTCCATTGAAATTTAATGGAAATATTAATAGTATACAATAGTTTGTATAGTTAGTAAAGAGTATAGCATTTAGTTTTAATTTTTTTAGATTACTTACGTAATCATAAGTTCTAAACTTATAATCTATGAAGAGAAGCCTTGAAACATATTTTGTGCTATTAATCTTCTATTTCCTGTTAATAACATAATGTGACAATATTTTGATAAACAATTTACCACAAAACTAGTTACTGACCGGTAATTATTTTCATTACATTTTAGTTATTTAAAATAACAAATCAAACGTCAAGATCCAATGGTGTATAATAACAATAATAATATATATTTATATCAATTATTATTATTTTTATAATAATTTTATTGGCCGGGAATAGGTTTTAAATCTCGGTTAGGTCACCTATGAGGAGGTCAATGCAATAAATGGGTACCAATAGAAACTAGAGCTCCTAATTACACGTGAAACACGTGTAATTAACATAAACGTGTAATTATAAATACACGTGTATTCAAAAAAATTTTTTTTGTGATTAATTTTAGTTTTACGTTTAATATCACGTCTATTTAATTATACGAACTCAAACACAAGTATAATTGTGTAAATACGTTAACTCAAACTAAAATGTTTAACAAAATAATTTTTTTTAAATACACGTGTATGTTAATTACACGGGGTTCGTGTACACGTGTATTTAAATTACACGTTTAAAATCACAGGCACTAATAGAAACCCAATAGTCTTCTATACATCGAGTATTATATCGGGTGATTCTTTTAAAATAATTGATGTTTGTAGTGTTGGAATACATATTTATTTATTCTATACTACCATATGAAACCAATTTCACATTTTATTTTTTTTAGTATTTTTTAGAGCTTTATCAATTTTTTTAACTTAAATGGTAACGTATATATTTTATGAACTTTTGAAGTTAAGAATAATCTAACCTAATCAGTTTTGAATACATATTTTTTAAAGTTATTAAAGTTTAAACTGAAGGACGGGAGGAATGGAGGAGTGTAGAGTAATTTTTATATGCGCGCATTACTTAACCGCACTCCACCTCCCGTCTTAAATTTTAAACCTTAATAAAATTAAAAATCTTCATTCAAAAGTGGTTATCGACCAGTCTACATTTTCAGCAAAATATTGTTAATATAATTAATAAAATATATTCGTTACCGTTTAAGTTTCAAAAGTTGATAAAAAGCTCTAACAAATACTAAAAAATGAACATTGTCTAATATTTTACTATAACATAATTAAAATTTGTTTTAAAAAGAAACACTACGAAATTGCAATTATTTATAGAGTGAACTAGTGTAGAGTTTTAAAAGAATCACCCGGTATAATGTGTACAAACCCTATGGAAGCCAAAGACATGAAACGATTTAGGATTATAAATTAAGTACACAAAAATATCAACAATATACGTCATGTTTCAATTTAAAAAACAAATCATATAACGAATTTATCATAAATTAGAATTATAAATTAAGTACATAAAAATATCAACAATATACGTCATGTTTTAGTTTAAAAAACCAATCGTATAACCAATTTATCATAAATTTGACGTTAATCGATAAAAATTAAATTAAATCATTGAAATTTAATCCACGTTTAGCGAATAATTAATTTAAGTTATTGACTTAACAAGTCAAAAGTATTGGGAAATCATTTTTAAGGATAAAAACAACCAATTGTATTTATGGCCTCAAAATAGAAAAAAAATATTTTGACATTTTCATGTCTTAGCTCTGGCAAATAACCGAGAAAAGCGTTACCAAAAGTGTTACGCTGTTATCTGATATAAGATAAGAGATAGGGGTAGGAGATAAGGGTAGAGGATAGGGGTGAGTGATAGGGGTAAGATGTAGAAGATAAGAGATATGTTGTACGTTCAACGTTCAAATTAGAACTAAATAATAAATTCAAAACAGTTTAAGGGCCCAATTTCTCTATGAATTGTTTTAAGCCAGATAATAAACACTACAATTTTAGCCAGAAACTTGACGTTTTTAATATACTAGCTTGTTACCGCTTGTTAATATACTATATCATTATCTATAATTCCACCACTACTCTAAATTTATTCGGTACTTCAACGAGACATGAAAATGCTCGTTCGTGGTTGCAGACTCGGCTGAAAAACTTTTTTGACATTTTCATGTCATAGCTCTGGCACATAACCCTGGCAAATAACCGAAAAAAGCGTTACCTAAAAAGCGTTATTTACTTAGTGTTACCAAAAAAGTAATGGGGTTGAAGATGAGGTTGGGGGTGGGAGATAGGGGTAAGAATTAGCCGGTACATAACCGAAAAAAAGAGTTACCAAAAAAAGCGTTACGCTCCGCAAGGTACCAAAAATCATTCGTTATGCTAACTATGAAGCGACGACGAAAGACAATTATCGAAAAGACCATTTCGGATCCATTTCGAATGTTAATCTGTTACGCTGTTATCTGATATGAGATAAGAGATATGTTGTACGTTCAACGTTCAAATTAGAACTAAATAAGAAATTCAAAATAGTTTAATTCTCTATGTTAAGTTACTTTTGGCCAGATAATAAACACTACAATTTTAGCCAGAAACTTGATTGTACATAATTTTTTAATCTCCTTGGCTTATGCTGTAACTGGAAGCTCCATGTAATTTTTTTTTTTTAATTATAATTCCACAACTAATCTAAATTTATTCGGTACTTCAACGAGACATGAAAATGTTCTATCGTGGTTGCAGACTCGGCTGAAAAATGGCTAATTTTTTATTAACTTCCACATTCAATGACGCATTTGGATATTATAACGTAGATTATTACATGTTATAAGTAATACAATCGCCGAAGCCATATGCATTAAAAAAAAGTAATACAATAGTTATTATTATTATTGGTTTAGGACAACAATTCTAACAACTACCGGCTTAGATCAAAGTGTAGTTTAGAACAACATTTTTTTTTTTTTTTTTTACAACAATTTAAAATTTACAATATTTATACTAAAAAAAATGGTTTTATTGTTTTCGTTTTAAAGTAATACTAAACTTTATATTTTGTATTTTTTTAAATAGGTTAGGTAATCTATGAAAATTGTATTTATTAATATTAATTTTTTTTTACTTACATATTATACAATATTATATTTTGTAGTATTCGTGACTGGCTAATTGCTTGTGTAAAATGTGATCTTATACATTTTATAATCAATAGTCATACGTTTATAACCCTAACCTTGATGTATTAATGTAAAAAAATTATGTACAAAATTAATTACACAAAAAAATCTAGACTGTAAATAATTTTATTACCTTTTTAATTTTTTTGAAGGTAAGTCACTCTTCAATTAATAAAGAAATTTCAATCCATGAAAATGAACACATTCATAGTTATTCATCATATTTTTATATTTCTAATAAATATTAATCTTAGCCAGCCACAGGAACTATAACAGCGATCCAGTAGTTCTTGTATAAACAGTTTTTTTTTATGTAAATTTGTTTTATATGATTTGCAAGGTTGGCTTATGGCGATAACTAACATGCAAAATCACATGAACCGCGCAATGCAATTGTAGTGGAAATGTACTTTTCAATATGTTTATATTATGCGTTATGGTAGTGCAATCTCCTGAACCAATTTAAACGTAGTACCTAGTTATTACTCATATACAATGTTTAGTATATAACGTACACCACGGACATTTTATTTACTATCATTAATTTATTTTCAAAATGGCTTGTTTTAGTTTAATATATTGTTATACAATTATTGAAAAGTGCAATGATTCATGTCTATAAATTATTAATAATTTTATTTGTGAAATGTTGCCTTTCTTCCCTAAAAATAATTGCATAGTATGTAGTAATTAGATACCAAATAACTGTTTATTATATTTAAAAATTATTTTTCGTACAACATTCACATCAGTTATTTTAGTTTACTTTTTAACGAGTGTTGCATTAAAAATTGACTTGTGACTTGATTATACTTGACATACGCAGAACAGAATTTACATATTTTGTACTAATATGTTGTTAAATGCTCAAATTACGATCAATGTATATCATATTAAGTTTTCATTAAAAAAACATAATTAAAATACATTTTATTTTTATTTCCCAATTATAAACTACTATAATTATAATTAATATTTAATAACCTTAATAGGAAATACACTAATTACCATAGTAAAGGGCAGCGTAAACAGCTAAAACTTAAGTAAAACACGAAAAATTATAATTTATACTTCTAAGTACAGTGCATGTTGAGATTAACATTAAATATCAATAATTTGTTTGTAATTATTGCTATGTAAAAGTGTATAGTGGACCTAATTAAATCCACGTTCAGGTTGGAAGTGTAATTCATTCCGAAGTACCTATTAAGTAACCTAACATGGTAAAATTAAATAACCAAAATAATTGTAGTAGAATCGCGAGGTCACGGAACCTGTATTAACAAACAGCTTGTGAAACTTGTACGCACCAAACTTTATCCCGTAGACATAATAATTTCAAAGAAGAAGAGACTATATTAAAATAGGCCAAGTATACTCTCTTATTAATTGCAAACGGTAATAGTGGTTTGAGCGTACTTGGATAGTGGGTGGCTAGCTAATTAAAAATGTAGTTAACATAATAATAAAATGACCTCAACCTTACTTGCAGAATGAATAATAATCGGTGGTTAACATTTGGGTTGGGATTCAAAAAACTTCCTGGCTATTCTATTTGCTAGAATCGATATTAATCTGTAGTCAAGAGTCAAAAGCTTATACGTGCAAAAAATACAATTTCAAGGTTTTATATGTTAAAGATGAACAAATACTAGTGTCCGTAGCTCTAGTATCAATGAAATGTTCAAAAATGTATTAAAATAATCTGTGTAATTTTGTATAGTTTTTCTTTTTGGAAACATTGTTATTTAATATGTTATTTTTACAATATTATAAAATTACTACATATTAGGTACTATATTTACCTTTTTTAATATTTTCCATAGCTCAATCAACTATTTAGATATAAATGGTAAAGTATAATATATATAATTAAGTTAAGAATAATTTTCTGAATAATTAGACTGGTCGATAACCAGTTTTTGATAATTACTTAGAAGTTTGACTTAAATATTAAAAGTTAAATTTTAAAATTTAGACGGGAGGAAGGGTCGAGTGAAATGTTATTTCTGTCGGCACTACTCTACCACACTACACTTAAGTAAAAATACTGAGCTGTAGAAAATAATAGAAAAGCCAAAAGGTAAAATGTTTTCAAAAAGAAAAATAGTTATTACTTTTCGAGAAAATGAGTGTCTTATGTTAAATTGATCACCCTATATAGAAAAATAGCTCTTTAACTTTCATAACAAAATCTAATACAACGTAGTTGATTGCATCAGACTATCACAGACTGCATAATTTTCAGTCCGTGATGGCTATAGACCAAAACATTTTGTTAGGTTATATAGTAACAACATTTATACTTCAATAGTATAATGCCTTGATAAAGTAAACGTAAAACTTATACGTGAATTAGTCTTAGACCCTTAAACGTTATGCTTATAAGTATTATCTTAAATCATTAAACTTTTTCATTTCTAATCTTGCTGAATACTAGCTTTTACACTTACCATTAGCACATAACCAGCATTTAACCAGCAAATAACAATATAATTAATAAATAATACTGATCGATAACTACTCTTGTATAAATATAGTGTACCATACATTAAAAACAAAATAATATACAATATTAGTCTTATTTTTATAAAAAATTAAGTAGGTATACTAATTAAACAAAAATGATTTTGAAAAAAAAATGTATTATTTTTGTAATATATTCTATTTTTACGCAATTATAAATTGCAAATATATGCAAATTGTTAAATATTGATCTATGCCATTTTTTGGCCTCGGGGCACCTACAACTTACCATATCCGGCCATGAATAATTTTACTATATTATTTTTTATATTAAATGAATATTTAATATAAAATAATTATATAATTTTTTTTAATTAAAAACCTCTAGAAAATATTATTTGGTTTTATCATCGTTTTTACTTTTCTGTTGTTATGTCTTGAAATAAGAAAAAACATAATTTTATATAATGCTGTTTTGTTAATTTTATGCTTGTTCTAACAGTTGTCTGTTAAGCATACATCAATGTACTAAATACGAATTTTATTCAAAACGAAAACAACGTCTTCTTAACATCGACCTAGTTATATTATTTTAATGTCTAAATTAAAAAAAAAAATTATTAATTTCTGTTATTAACTATAGTTTTAAAGATTTTCCTCCAGCCTATTTCTCAAAATGCTTATAACTCCATACATTTTTTTTCAAAACTTGTTATCGACCAGGCATTTTTTTTTTACTGGATATTCATGATATACCTATTGAATATTTGAAAAACAATAATGTGTTAGGTTTTATTTTATACTCAGAATTTCCGTTGGTAATATTTTTTTTTTTATTGATCTTTACAAAACATCGACAACATAGGTCATTAGATAAAAAATTAATTACAGTTATTATTTACATTTTTTTTTTATAATTTATTGTACAGATCGGTTGTTTTTAAGAATTTTAACATTTTAAATATATTCTGTTCCTCAGGTCCCAATGATTCGTCCAGTTGTTCAATTATTTTGAGTTGTTGTCTAAGTATTAGATATTTGCGACATTCAGTAAGAATGTGTTTGACGGTAACTTTGTTACCGCATGTTTCGCATATCGGGGCTTCCTCTTTTCCCATGAGGTATCCATGCGTTAGAGCCGTGTGTCCGATTCTCAGCCTGTTTATGGTCGACTCTTCCATTCTCTTAAGGGGGGGGGGGGGTGTAAAGTTAATTCGTGCAAAAAACGGTGAATTTTTGTGAATTTTTTTTTACGACACAGTTAAAATCTATTTACTAAAACTAATGGTACATTAAAGTATAACATTCGAAGAATATTGTGTAATATTTTCATGTAGAAATATTACAAAATACGGCAATGGCAGCAATTATTCGGAAGCGACTCGGAAAAAAGTAGAATTGCGGTGTCCCTCATAACTCGATGCTGGATCATCCGAAATTAAAAAAATTTAGTTCTTTCGTTAGATAATTGCTTTCCTCGGGTAACGCCGGGAGGGTTTTTTGAAATTTCAATTTTTCACTTTTTGGGAACACTTTGAATGGAAAAACGCGATTTTTGCGAAAAAAAATCGGCTAATTTGTTATTGTAAAATAAAAAATATTAGCAAATTTGAAAAAAAATCTCCAGCGTTACCTCGTAAGTTATGTACAAAAATAGTGTTCAAAATTTCAAAAGGATCGGTTTAATAGTTTTGAAGTTATGAGGGTCACCGACTTTGAAAACGTGAGTTGTGGGGAAAACGCTTTAAAGTTAACGATAGTGCGCTCGGGCCGGGCAGCTATAAAATTCCGACAACTTATAACGTCGTCAATTTTGGTCCGATCTACTTGAAATTTTGACACAATATTCTTGAGATATTATGCATTCAGTTAAAAAAAAAAAAAATTTAATACCATACCCCCCCCCTTAAGGTTATGATTTGGCCATTTGGAGAGTTTATTTTCTCCATATCATTCATTGTATGATATCTCTTTAATCTTTTTTTTGATGTCATCATAAGTGATAATGTTCAATACGGACGCCTCGGTCTCCTTACGGCGATTTTGGCCTGCTCATCTGCCCTGTGACATTGCCATCCATTCCGGAATATCCAGGGATCCAGGTGAGTATAATCTGGTTTCTTCTGTCCTTTGCTTCCTCAAGTTCATTTTGGATTTTGATTATAACATCTCCCGGGTTGAGTCTATTTTTAATACCATTTAGTACACTTAGAGCATCGCTAAAGATAGCACCGTGTCACCTTGTAGGCTACGCTCACAACATAATATACTAATATTTAGTATATTATGTAATGCGTTCTATTTACCTTAAATTCGTATTTATGTAAAATAACATTTGAGTAGGTAATAAAAATAGTTAACAAAATAGTCTGTGAACCAGATTTTTTTTACTATGAAATGCGTTAGTGTTTAAAAGACCTTGAAGTACTGTGTGTAAAAACACACAATTATTTATCTTTTCATTTTTCTTAGTTTCGTATCGATGTGAAAAACATAATATGAGTAAAAGCCCACACAAAAACAGTTCTCTAAATCAATACACAACCACATAAACAATTGTACAAATTTGGAATTTAGTTGAATGCGTTGAAAAACAATTTGAAATCAACATACTTTTCAATATTTTTTATTTTCGAATTGTTCTTATATAAATCGTGTTCAAGCCAATCCAATTACAATGTGGTTGGCCAGCCAGGATATTTTTCCTACAACTCTCTGCTCTCTCACTATGTATTCCAAGCCACTGATCAAAACATTAATTCAGTTCGGTAAGGTCAATGTTAATAATAAATTATACGATGATAATATACGTACAAAATTATTTGAATAAATTATGTTATTAGGACTTCACTTTTTCTTTTAATGACATACAACGTCATAGGTTTTTCGTTACGCACAACCGAAAGATATATATTATGATCTAATAAGCAATAAAACGCAACAAATATCACACCAACGACGAGGTCCGGCTAGAAGCATTTGCCTTTAAGGCATTTTATTACGAAATCCTACAATAGATGAAACCGGAAAATTATTGAGCTAAACGAGGACATATCTCAATTGTAATCTCAGCATCGAAATGATTTAGCCCCGGGCCATCTTATGAAATTTCTAAGAAAACTGACTCATTTAACGTTTAATCCTCTAAAACTATTTGACTAAAAATCGTGTTTTTTAGACTAACTGAATTCTAGAAATTACCATTTAACTATCTACATAATTACATTTTAACTATTGTAAATGATAAAATGAGAGGAAAACCCTAAGCAATATAAAAAAATACATTACCTAATGTATTTTACACCTGTTCACGCTCTACGTAATTGATTTATTAAAACGATAAAATATTATATCAGAGAAAATAGTAATAACGCGCGAAAATCGATTTACTAGCTTATAACAACAATACATTATTAGTAGGTTAAAGTAAAAATTAAAAAACTAAAACAATTAGTATTTGTGCAAAGTTACCAATAATTCAAGGCGCAACCTAACTCTAAGTTAGGATATATTATTTTTGTTCCGAAAGGTGACAAAAATATCTTACATGTATAAAAATATTTGTTATAACTTAAATTTACATTATGATATGTTTGCGTTATAGCTCAGACGGCGAAATAAAAATTTAATATAATAAAAGAAAATTGAAAATGTTTTTAAATTATATTTTGTTCGTTAAAGATAATCTTTATAAATGTCTTTTACCCTCTCCATTTTGATATATTTTTGTTTGGGCTAATTGAAGATGATTTTAACCTTAAACTTAAGGAAAAAGCTATTTGTTTTGTATGTTTTAAAAGGAACAAGAGACAGGTTGAAGAGTATTAGTTTTTTAAGAAACAATGAAGGCTCTTTAGCCTTCTTATCCTATGCTACACAAAAATTAATATATGCTTTTATAAAGAAACCTTTTATTTTTCAATTTATTCAAATTACATTTTTTTCCTATACATATAATTTAATAATAGTTAACCAAACTGACATAAAGTGCCTCTGAGAAAAATCTTTTACAAACAAACTTATATAGCACAAAACAATTATTTACTCCGGCGACGGATTGACGACCCGTCCCGGAAGCGAATTCGTCAAGAAACCATCTCATGATGGCAGCGTTGGGCCTTCATGGCCCGTTAGGCTACATGATGATGAAAACAATTATTTATAATTTTTAAATATTCTAAAAAGATATGGTATACATTTGTTTACAGTCAACAATTATTGTTTAAAAAACATTTTCAAGATATATTTGAAATAATAATTTTCAACTTTGCTGCTTGAGAATTTAATAGTTATAAAAATTAAAAGTTATCAATAATTTGATAAATTGTTTGATTTAACTCAAACTAACCTGCCAAATTTGAAATAGAATTTTTTATTAGCCATCGATGATTTTCAAAAATGTTTCTTGCTAAACAAATATCTATATCTAAAAAAAATTGACATAGACAAAACTTAAAAAATAATATTTTTACCAAATATTGCCTTTATAAAATATTAAGACGGAATCATCAATACTATTTTAATATGGTTTTAAAATTTTGAGTAATACTGACGTGTAATTTATGCATGTATGATTTTAAATATGTCTGTATTTATAGTTTTACAAAAAAAAAAACAATTTTTATCGTTAAGATATTTTATAAATAATGACTCACCTGCAATTATTGCAGTATTTAATTGCACTAATTGCAATTCAACAATTTTTAGGCAACGATGAAAATTAGTATACAATTATTTTCTGTAAATTTAAATAATACAAGTTTTACTGGGCAATTCATAAAAAAACACATAGCTGATAAGTTGGTTCCTTCATTGCTTTCCTAAGCTAAAATACTGTTTCAAGAGAATATTGAGTAGATGTACTTAAATTAATAACCTATTAATAAAATGTCGAACACACATGAAATCTTAAGAGAACATCACGGTCATACTTTTTAAGGGGCTTTTTATAAAGGCAACATTCATTTACTAATGAAGATTGATCTTTGATTGCTAATTTTTATCAAACTATTTCAGTGACTATTCATAATGTTGTTTTAAAAAAACTGCAATGACTATTCATAATTTTATTTTTAGTATAATAGCATCACATTATGTTCGCAAGTTATAAAACATTTTATAAATACTTTTTTCTATACCACTTTCGGTTATTTTTTATTTATTTTTTATTTGTAGACATCACAGCAATATTTTCAAAAACAAACGGATTGCTTAAAAATCGTAGGTTGCCAGGGATGCCATAAAATACATTTTAATATATGGGTACACACATAAAATGTTTTGGCAAAAATAATAAAAATTTGGATAATTGAAAGTAATGCAAGTCTATAAATAAAAAAAGTACCTGAAAAGTAGGTACTTTCTTTGGTAAAAAAAAACAAAGGTCGTCACCCTTTTCCCTACAAAATTACCAAGATACACAGATTACCTAAATTTACGCTAAAATTTACTGTTTGGCGTCGTCCTAACAAAGAGACCGGCAACTAAGTTTTTCAACACATATTTCATCAGTTTCGGGTTTTATGAACGTAACTAAGATTTTGAAGAAGAAAGATGTATTATACCATACATTTTTTTTATACCATCGGTAACACAAAATGTATCAAAAAAATAGTTTTAGCTTTGATTAATAGAAAATATGCAAGTTAAAATATCTAATCTCGAGATTACACAGTTTTAAATAAAGTTTTTTTTATTTTAATATGAAAATGTTTAAGATGTGTACTTCATAAGCAAGACAAGTTGATATTTACAAAATTAAATGTTTAATAAATAGTTTATTTTGTCTCCATACGTTAGGTACTTATAGTATACCATGTAAAAGTGCTTCATTAAAAACAAAAAAAGTCTGCGAGTATCCTTGACGAAGGTCAAGAAACTATGGCTTTCAATTTTTATTCTGATTATTTTTTTTAAATGACATTTATTACATTAATATAATATCATTAAATTTTCATGTTGTGTTAATAGCTTTTTTTTTAGATTTGTAATGCTCGTCTAATTAAATGAGGATCGCTA
Source organism: Adelges cooleyi (assembly GCF_023614345.1). NCBI lineage: Eukaryota > Metazoa > Arthropoda > Insecta > Hemiptera > Adelgidae > Adelges > Adelges cooleyi. The sequence continues at coordinate 12,898,465 of NW_026095871.1, read as the reverse complement.
ACGTACACATAACTAAAATAAATACTCAATTATTTAAAAATTAAGCTAGTTAAATATGGGTGATTTTTTCTTTGCACGTGTAAAGCCATTTTTAAATGTACATTATACACGCATTGTTGACCTTAAAATGTTTGTAAATCAGAATAATATTGTCACTGCTACCTGTATGGAGAAATTGTTGAATAATAAATTAGAAAATACAATAAATAATCGCATCATTTTTCGCTAGCGAGTCGATATTACCATCAAGGTTAACACTATTTGTAGACATAATGTCTTAGTAATTAGTTTAACAAAAAAACATATTACTTTGCGATATTTTAAAAAAATACTGAAATTATATAAAGAATACTAAAAAAAAATAATAGTTTCTTTAAAAAGATTAGGTACCAAATCAAAACTTTTTTATTTTACCCAAAATCGAATAAACTGGCAGAAACGGCGACACCCTTGAATACAATTTAAGTACTTAATAGTTGTATTGACTCAGTATCAATAAGCAATCAACATTTTGAAACAAAATATAACATTCTATATAATCTATCTTATTTTAACAACAATAGTATATTATGTGCTAATTAATAGTGGTCATTAGTGATCGGAATACTCGGATTATCATTTTTATTTGGCTTAAATGCTCAAAAAATACACCTTGCAAAAAACATTTAAAATTTGATTTGTAAATTAGTTCTAAGGTAGATCTGGTATGGATCTATATATATACATATACAGTTTTTCAAAAGTATAGTCCACTATAGGAAAAAATCCCCAAAAAAGAAAAAATTAAATAGAAAAGTCGAAAAAAGGACCACAGTTATCAAAATAGTTGAAATAATTATGTTTAAAAATAAGATAATATTTTGTTTTTTGACTTTGCTGTGAATTATTATTTTTTTTGGGAGAGTTTTTTCCTTAATATAATAAACTTTAACTACTCATTTTTGAGAAAAGTGCTTTTATAGAGAACCTAGTTTGAAATTTACACATGTTATGTAACATTTTCTAAGCTTTCTGAAAAAAATATAAAAAAAATTCTTAAATTTATTTTTTTCAAAATCATAAAAAAACCAATTTTTTAGATTATAAAAAAATATTAGAAAAATTCTTAAATTTATTTTTTTTTTAAATCTTGGAAAACCCAATTTTTTAGATTATAAACTCAATTTTAATAACTCTTTGTTACTCGAAAAAAAATCAATTTTTTAAAAAAAGCCAATATTATTTTACATAAAAACCTGGTTTTTTATTTTTATTTTTTTTGTGGCCGAAGATACTATAAAAAATCTATATAAAAGAAGAGTAAAGAAAAAAACTAAAAATATTTTATACGACCTAAAATAATAAATAAAAAAAATTAAGAACATTATTTTTATTGTAACAGTCATGTAGGGTAAGTTTAATTTCAAATGGTTTACGCCACAACAACGACTATAATACGTTATACTATTATAATACAATTTTAGTACTATTATAATACTATTATACTATATCCGTATTATATTTTTTATTTAGTTCGGCATAAGCTTAATTATTAATACAATTTCTAATACTTATATTTGGCGTTGTTTACTCTTAAACAACATAATAGACGAACTAGCAATAACAAAATAATTAAGTATTAGTGACGTTTTTTAAAAATAACATAATGAGTCTTTACGAAAAACAAAAACCCCTTATTCAAATGGTAAAGAATATTGTGTAGTGTCACATAAAAATAGTACATATTGATTATTATATTAAAATATCTACTTAAGTGCATTTTTTTAAGCATGAATAGAGTAACCATAAAAGTTTTTATTTCATAATATTGCCGAAAGACAATAATATGAAATTTGAATTTTCATGTTGTTTGGATTTATTAATATTTTATAATTACGATAGTAACAAAATGAAAAGTCTATTTTTTTTAAATTTAGATCATACTTAACTGTCTGTTAATTGGTCCTGATTTTTTCAATTGTAATTAAATGGGGAACAAAACCAATTTAATAATTTATTTTACTTTAACTAAATACACAATTGAAAATCAAATACATTGAGTACAATAGTAATGCATAAATTGTTCCATTGAATATGTAGTAAGCAGCCATAACCCTGAAAAAAATAATAACTGTTAATATTGTATTTTAAAATAATTTCTAAATACCATAAGAAATGCTTTGTATAACCACAAAGTTAATAATATTAATTTTAATCTATTCTGTTTTGCCCTTTTACAATAATGTTATTTTTAAAGTAAAAACAAAATTGTTGTACCTTGCAATCGTATAATATGTAGTAATTTAGTAAAGAATATCAGAGAAAACCAACTATAAGTAATTAAGTACAGTACTTAAAATAGAGTAAAAAATAAGTAAGAATGATGGAATTAGTTTAAAAAGTAGTGTTGATTTAATTTTCGGAAATTATTCGATAAAATATTATCATACAAAATATTTAAATCATAATTAATTAAACATCCTTAATTTGAGCACTGTCAATGTATTAAGATTGAATAAGAATACTATATTTTGTTATTACTATATTTTGTTGTAAAGAAAACTATTATTATACATCGGATGAATGTTATGGGTATACGCTATACACACATTTTATGTCTTTTTATAGCTTGAGCAGAATTTCCAGGTTCATTGAGAATATATCGACGAATTCCTAAAGCAGTATTCAAAAAATATTTTTCCCAATTGATTTTTGATATGTCGATATCAAACAGTGCTCTGTCTTCGGCACTTTGATGAGCTATTAACATATCCAGGTTCCGATCGTCAAATTTGAAATTATTAATGGCGAAATATTGCATATCCATTACCATTGTGTGCAGTTTAGAATAGAGTGGTGCAACCCTATAATTTGTTTGAAAAATTGCGTAAGTCTACAATTATAATCTTAAAAGAAATTATTAGTATCACATGTACAACATCAAAATATAATATGATCTATATATTTACCTAAATTTATTTCCAATGACCCATAGGATAGTATCAATAAATAGTGATGGTATATAATGATACAAATAAAAAATTATATCATAAATAAATTTGTGTTTTGTATTTAAAGTACTTTGATTCCAAACCTGAAAATGTTAGGTAACATTAATAATAATTTAACAATACTCAATTGCTCAATCATAACAATATAATGACCAAAATTTGACACAGAATAATATGTTAGTCTATATTTCTATTACAACCGTTAACTGTTAACAATTAACATATGGACGGCTTGTAGTGAGGAAATGACAGTAAATATTGAGTAAGAGAGGTATAAAGACAGTAAGGATTTTTATGGAACTTAATCGATAATTAATATATTGGAATATCGTCGCGGAAAGTCGAAAACAAAAAGGTATGCCGTATGAAAATAAATGGTTTCATTCAATCCAATAAATATTTAACAATCAGCATTTCCGTTAAACCTATTTTGCAATTTACTATTATTATTGAATAAAATTAACTACCTGTTTTTCCGAATATATTTTATATGTTTTCATTTTATCAACGATACTTTTTGAACACTGGCCAAAGGTCAAAAGTGGTGCTCTGTTATTTGGAACAAAATTAAATATTGGTATCGATGAATCTTCATTACTAAAAAAAAAAATTACTTTATATATTATTAAAACATAATGTCTGGACCTTTTTTTTAAATAAAAATGCTCCGAAACGCCGTTTACGGTCTGTCCCATTGTAGTAACAACTAGATATATTATATTTAAGTTTTTATAATAATACATGTTTTTTCTTGATTGGAAATTATTTACCTACTAAAAAATAACACCATATTTTAGCAAAATAATATTATATACATCGAACTATAAGTACACAAAATAGTTAAAACCAACAAATTTTAAATAAACAAATTGGCTCTACATTTTATACCTATTAATGTGATACGGTTTTTTAAGAATGAAATTTTATATTTTCCTAGTAACTATATAACACAAATTATTTCATACTTGTCGTCGGAAGTAAATGGGATGTGGTAGAGAATCTTAAATAGCAACAAAACATTTTGTGTTATACCTTTTTTTTGTAATGTGCCAAACAGCAGAAATGATCAAATTGGCCACTTTGTCAGCTGGCACAATCACAGCAGGAGTATCTTTGTCGATTAACAGTACACGTATCGCACCTAATCCAATACCTAGACAAAGACCTGGTACGCTGCTCATGTTTGTAAACCAACCAACTATTGGTTCATCTTGAGTGAACACGACTATAAAACAAATTTTGAAAATTTTAAATAAGGTATAATAACTACACAACAAGGTAACATTTACCAATTGAAGGTCTAACTATACTAATTGGCATATCTTGCCCATACTGTTTGACTAAATTTTCTGCAACACATTTCGATAATGTGTATGTGTTTGGCCATGTTCCTAAACACCTTAAACATAATTATTGAGTTTCGTTTAAATGCACAAAGTATCTAATAAACAATAATGAAATTATTTTGTCAGAATTTAATTTTACTGTACTCTTTTGTTATGGAATCGATAAAAGAAGATGAAAACGATTCGGCCATTTTGATCAATGTCTCTCCTGGCATGTGACAATCGTAAATAATCTCTTTACTGATTTCCTGGTTGGTGTTTGCAAATGCCGTTGATACAAATACAAATGCCTAAAAATATTTATTTTTTAGTAGACAGTTACAATCACGTTACGTTACCTGATGAAAACCGAAAATTGGTGAATTTTTTTGAAAATAAGTTTATAGGAGTTGATGTTTTTATAAAATCTATTGAATTCACATCATTTCATTTATATTAAAATTACAATTTTTGTAATGTTATTATTAAACTAGGTACTTGTACTTGGATTGAAACACTTTTAGAAATTCGACATTTGTGAAATAAAGCTTCAGATGCAAGAACCGGTGGCTATCTCCATATTTTCAAATTGTTAAGGACGGCCAAAAAAAAATCCATTGTCCCATTTACCACTATCAGCGGGGAAAAATGCGTTTTGTAATATTATTGTAGGCATTAGTCCGATTTTACTGGTTCTTGCACCGTGCCCTTCAAATCTGCTATTAACTATTAAGGGCTTCTCACAAAACCATTTTCCCTAAGTTGGTAAAACACAACACTAGTATAAAAATTGAAAAAACAAAGTGGATGATCCTCATTTTTTCCCGTTTTTCTAGATTTTAATTACATAATTTTCATTATAAATTATAATTTAATTAAGTTAAAAAAAAATGATTTACTTTCAATTGGTGTACTCGACGAGCGATAAACATTAAATCTCTTGTGGACCTGATATTGATAAACGTCGTTCTTTTTAGCGATCCGTTGAGATGAATCGTAGCCGCGCAATGGATTATTATGTGCATATTGCGGACAACATAATCTTCGTCGGCTGGCGATAAACCTAAATTGGGTTCTTCGCAATCTCCAGACATTAACGATACTTTCTCCATAAAGTCTGGTTTCTCGTTCTTGAGTATGCTATACAGCTACAATTAAGTATAATAATTAATCACATATTGATAGCGAAAAATGCATGAATCAATATACTACCAACCGGATTACTAAACATTTTGTTTAATCGCGTATACGGTCCTTTTCCTTTTTTAGGTCTTGCCAACAAATATACGTGTTTCACCGGACACGACCTGAAAAAGTTTTAATACTATCATTAATAATTATATAGTGTGGATAAAAGTGAATCTGTAGATTGTGGAAACACAAATATCGATAAAAGCGTTGTAATGATGATAATGTGCTTAAAATTGTAATTTTAGTATTAGTGTGGTCGAATATGTTTCCTAAAAATTCGTTTTAGTTGTTACTAATTGGCTGAGCAGCAACACAATGGAAATATTTTTTGTTGGCTTTTATTTTATTCACGCATGAATCGCTATCTGGAAATTTTATAAAGTCAAAGTGTAATTTTTGGTGGTTTTCTTTAATAAAAAAAAAGTTTAGCTAGGTACAGATTTTTGAGAAAATTGAATGTCCACTGTAGATCTACCTTCAATCAAATTTTCAGATTTCAAATCCTAAAACTACGCTCGAAAAACAATTTTTTTAAACTTTTTGCCTAATAAATTACTTTTTTTCTAGTTAAGATGTTGATGCTTATGTCATTATTTTTAGTAAACTATTTAGAAACAATCTCTTATAGCTGAAATTTTTATATTTTCGTTTTCCTATTTGTGTCTGTAAATATCATAATTTTTTTGCTCTCGACCGATTTACTCGAGTAGCGCCTCTTTACATCCGAAATCGTATCAATTGGTACTTTGGTGGGTCAAAAGTTGAAAAACTATTTCCTTCAGCACAAAACCGGAAAACCCCTAAAATTATTTGTCAGTTTATCAACTTTTAACTTTGACTTGCTGTATAACTTAGAATATTTATTAGTTATGCTCCTATCCACAAATCGCCTCAAATCCAAATTTCGATAACTCTATACTCTCCCCCCCCCCTTCGCAAGAATTTTATTTTATTTTTATATTTTAGGTACAATTTTAAGACATAAGAGCTAGGAAATAGGTCTGATGTGTAGAAAACGTATTTAAAAAAAAAATCCAGTACATTGGTGTCGAGGCATAGTGGGAAAGGGGAGGTCATGTGTCTGTGAGCATTATTATAACTAACTATTTAATTAGTACTTAACTATTTATAATTATAATTAATATTATTATATTATTATTATAACTGATCAAATAAACAATTCGGGGCGTATCTGTGGGCACTGGACCTTGCTTTAGTATTTTCTTACTGTGCTTGGTTTAACTTAAATAGATCAGTTATAATAATTCCCGTAGAGTTGTGAACTGCCCGTTACCAATATGCTTCGTCCCCACTAATTTGGATATCAAAATGTATTATTTAGTAAAAAGGTATCAACATTGTTATGATTAATCGGGAGGTGTGGCGCAGTGGACACCTCAGATGCCGCGTGGCACTTGAGGTTAAGCTGTGTCCGTTGCTGCTTGATCCCGGATGGGTGACCACCCGGGATTTTTAGCGGCGACCCATACTATCAACCCCGAATGCTTGGCTGAAATGCCATGCACCCGGCGACCGAACTGGCATAAAGTTAGCCATAGCCACTACCGGTCAATACGCCATACGCATAATAATAATAATAACATTGTTATGGGTAATCTGTTTGTAGTTCAAAACCTGATGACGCAAAATATGTTATGCAATTTCTTAAAGTTATTAATGATATTGGATTGTAAAAAAAGTACCTGATAAATTAAATGTACTTGCCAGTGAAACACTAAGACACTTATATTAAAAAAACATTTTTAATAGTTTCGTATAATTACCGTTTTTGAACTTGGGGGAATAGTTTTAATATCGTGGTTAAAGTAAAAAGTATATCTACTTATTTCTCGACTGGAACTTGGTTCCCACTCAGCCCCTTATGCAAGCGACCATATTTAGTGAATTTTAACTTACACTTACACTTTTACTAAATATTAGGCACTATTTTATAGTCGCTTTATAACTAAATTCTTACCTGAGAATTTTTTCTACCAAGACCTGTCCAATGAAACCCGTTGCTCCAGTAATAAATACATTTGTATCAGCAAAGACTTTTTGAATTTCAGTAAGCGGTTTTTCAAATAATGCCGTCATTTTCACTATGATAATATTGTATGTTAATTATTATAGAAAGAAAATTAATCTTTAATTATCTATAAAAAAACATTGGAGCATTTAATATTTAATTTAATTACTTAAATTAGTTCACAGAATACGATAAAATATTTATACTATAATATGAACGTTCATACAACGAATAACTCGATTATGGTGAATTTATTCTTGTCATTTATTTGTTATCATCAAATTTGAATATTCTAAGAATATATTAGTATGCAGGTCAATTTATCACCACCACGAAAAAGCCCGTGTCAAAATATGTATATATTATCATAATGTACAATGTGTATGATATGATGAAGACCATAACTTTTATTTTATTTTATCAAAAAAAAAAATTATTATATATAATTTGATTATAAGCAGAATATTTTCTATTATTCTAGCAGCCGTGAGTTGTCGGACTTCATCCCGGTTGTTAAGTCATTAAGTGTGGAGTTGAAATATAAAGATGACACGAACTAATAAATACCGATTGATGGGCCGAATATACAATATATCGACATAGTCTAGCCATACACCTTATAAATAATGAATGTGTATTGTTTAAAAATATTACTAACTACTAAAAAACATATAAACATTAAGGGATGGTAAAATAATTACCCCTAAATTCATTTTTATCGAATAATTAAATATATTTGCAAATACATAACGATACATATATTTGTGTATTATTATAAAATCTATAAATGAAACACCTCAGCTACATTGATTATCGATTAATGATTCACCAGGCATGTGACAATCATAAATGACCTCTTTGCTGACATTCAGATTGATGTTTGCGAATGACGTTGTCATATATTATACAGGATGTTCAACAACGATTCTACAAATGAAATAACTTTTGTTGTAGTGAATATTTTTAAGATTTTTTTTTTTTTTAATTAATTTATATTCATTTGCGCTATATATAAGCACTAAGTTTTTTATTGCACTTAACTATTTAACTTTTTTAAATTATTTTTTTTTTTTTTTTTTAGTTACGTTTTTTTAAAAAAATTCAAGATAGCCATTTTGTCAAGAATAATTTGCTCGAAATTTTGACTGGTCGATAACCAGATTTGGATGATTACTTTTTAAATTACTAAAGTTCAAAAGGTAGGATACTAGGTGGAGTGCGATAGAGTAATGCGTGCAGATAAAAATAGCTCTACGCGTTTACTTTACCGGTGATTTTGTCCTACACGGATGTCATTTTAAGATCCGCGGTGTTTTTAAGAGCGGTGTTCTAGGAACGTTAGACGATCTCGATATTAGACTTACTGGCTCAACCCCACAGTTGAATACCATAGATAGTACAAAATAAAAAGTCTACTATTTTATTTAGATCACGGTGAGTTGATACCCCACTAAATCACCTTTTTATTTTAAAGTACCTAATTAAGCAATACGCTTTCACAATACGAATTTTTCAATTGTAATTAAATAGGGAACAAAAACCAATTTAATAATTTATTTTATTTTAACTAAATACACAATTGAAAATCAAATACATTGAGAACAATAGAAATGCATAAATTGTCCCATTGAATATGTGTAGTAAGCGGCCATAACCCTGAAAAAAATAATAACTGTTAATATTGTATTTTGAATAAAATCTCCAATTACAATAAGAAATGCTTTGAATAACCACAATGTTAATAATTTAAATTTTCATCTGTTCTGTTACAATAAAGTTATTTTTAAAGTAAAAAAATCAATTGTACCCTGCAATCGTAAAATATGTGGTATTTTAGTAAAGAATACCAGAGAAAACAAAACAATAAGTATTTAAGTACAGCACCTAAAATAGAGTAAAACATAAGTAAGAATGCTGGAATTAGTTTAAAAACTAGTGTTGATTTGATTTTCGGAAATTATTCGATGAAATATTATCATACCATGTTTTTAAATCATAATTAATTAAACCTCCTTGAGTTAATGACTTAAGATAGAGTTAAAATACTATATTTTTTTATTAAAGAAAACAACTATTATACATCGGATAAATTTTATGGGTATACACTATACACGTATTTTATGTCTTTTTATAGCTCGAGCAGAATTTCCAGGTTCATTGAGAATATATCGACGAATTCCTAACACAAATTTATTTTGTAAAATAAATGTTAAATGTAGTATAAGTAATAACTTTTAATTTTTTTAATTAAAAGTTAACTGTATTCTGATTTTTGGTAAACAAATAATTGCAAACATTTTACAATATCTTACGATAAAAAATCTCGGACACTATGTATCTATTTGGTTAATAATATGATCCAAGAAAGTTTTACTCAAATCCTCGATCCACTGATTCATATTTTTGTTTGTTTGACAATTTATAGATTAATTGATTTTATTTTAATACTAAATAAATTAGTGACACAAAATTTAAAAAAAATATCTGCCGCCGGTAAACATACGCGTCGCTGGGCGCTAAATCGGCGATTTTAAAACGTCTGTAACTTCCAAACTAAGTGCGATAGGCGCAAAATATTTGCAGATTCCTAATCTACATGAAAAGTATTATCTATTCAAAACAAATGATAGATGATAGGTATACCTTGGCTTTAGTGGTTCGTCCCGAAGGGATCCCTTACGACCGCGGACCGACTAGTAGCACTGGGTGCTAATTGCGGGCCGGGGAAGATGTGTCTCAAGAAGAAGTGACCTGTCGGAAGGCTCACGTTAGTCGCCTTTTACGACAGGTGTGAAGACCTTGGTAGAATTCGTTCTCCCCTAACCACAGGGATCTAAGTAGAACTGATAGTAAAAATCGAATGACATATTTTAAATCAGTACTTAAAATACAATCAATACCAGCAGGAAATTCTTTTGTGACTTAAGACGTTTCTCAAGTGACCGATTCAATTATTAAATTATTACCCATGGTTTCAATAAAACCAAAATAACAAATGGTATTAAATAAGTGTGTATTATAATAAATTATCATAATATGTATGTCCATCAATGGCTTGTTTGACACCGTAAACAACGAAGTTAACTAAATTTTTTTTATTGTTTGCATAGGTTATTATCATATATACTTATAAATCAATGTAAAAAATCAATCCAACAATTAAAACATGCAACGATAAGGTTTTTTATTTCATTAGTGATATTATGACAACGACTTCCTAATATCCTAAGCAAAGACGAGTATATCCGGCTAGAATTAATCTAAACGCGCATAAGTATGCAAAATTACGGGTCAGACGATATAGGCTATGGGTTGACCTAAGGACCGAAATAATAATATTAATTATTGTGTTTAGAGGTCATCAGAAAATAGTCGTTTTCACAATAATCCCCTCACTTAAGTTCATAATATAATTTTTAATAGTATATGGTATTCACAACAAGCCATACATTTATTAAAATTGTATATTTTATTATACTAATAATTAATAAAAAATAATTTCTAGTTAATATCATGTATAAATTATAATCTATAAAAAATTGTTTAACCGTTTTTTTAGAAGCGTGCCAAACAGTGGTTATGATCAAATTGGCTACTTTGTTTTCTGGAACGATCATCGCAGGAGCATCTTTATCCATTAGGTTTACACGTATTGCACCTATACCTAAACAGAGTCCTGGTACGCTGAAGTAATTTTTAAATCAGCCAACTATTGGCTCATCTGCAGTTAATTTTTTTATTAATTATCGATTACCGGCCTGACAGTGCTTATTGGCATATCATAGCCGTACAGCTTGACTAGATTTTCGGCAATGTACATGTATTACGCCATGTTCCTAAACATCTAAAAATTAATAAAAAGGGATTGTTAAGAAAAATATTACTTAATACTAAATAATGTTCGAACATTCGGGGTGGACTAGCCACTAGTCATTACAATAATTACACTGTCTAGGGCCGGTAAGAAAATATGGGACCTACGACTAACTGTGGAAACTGGACCATTACCCAGTACTAACAAAATAAAAAAATGAATGCATCGGTCATTGAAATTCAATTAATGTTCAACAAATGCCTGTCTTGTGTGATACTTTTCGTTTTAGAAAAATTCATTTCAATGCACTTGTGGCTAGAACCCACAACTAAAATATTTCGACCCTGCCATCAATCGATTAAACTTACTGTTTTGTTATAGATTCCATAAATGATTCGGAAAACGTCTCGGTGATGCTTATTAGTGTATCCCCTGGTATGCGACAGTCATAAATAATCTCTTCGCCGACTTTCTGATTACTGTTCGCAAATGCCGTTGACACATACACAAAGGACTAAAAATATTAAATATTTACAGTTTAAATTTAAAATATGTATAATATTATCGAATTGTGGTGTTTACTTTCAAATGGTGTAATCGACAAGCGATTAATAATAATAAATCCCTAGTGGCTAGTGGACATGACATTGATAAACGCGGTCCGTCTGAGCGATCCGTTGAGATTAATCGTGGCAGCGCAATGGATTATTATGTCCATATTGCGAATTATGTATTCTTCGTCGATTGGCGATAAACCTTAAATTTGGTTTTGCACAATCTCCAAGTACCAATGTAACTTTATCGGCGAAACCGGGCTGCTCGCTCCACAGTTGGCCGTACAACTAAATTATAATACATTACTCTTTAATCATTTCGATGGAAATTATCTAAACAAAACTAGTACTATCCGGAATACAAAACATTTCGTTTGATCAAGTATACGATTTTTTAGTTTTTTCTTGAACTCAATAACAAAAATACATGTTTCACTGGACATGATCAAGAAGCATAATTTTAAAATTAACTATCCGTAAAAATAAAATAAAAAATTGTTTCAGGTCAAACATAGTTTTGAAATCCTTTAAATATATTTGGAAGTTTTGATTATGTATATTTCAAACTTCTTACTTTATTACAGTTCGATTTGAAAAAATTAGCTCATCGGCTGAACCAATTTCTAAATAAAATTTGACGTACTTAAGCTTTTATAAAATGAAATAATGTTTTGACTGATCCTATTTCTGGGCGTTTTTAAGGAGGGAAAATCGGTTGGGTAATTTTAAAGATCATTTGTAACTAAAATTTATTAACTCCAATTTTCCCTCTCAAACTGAAGCACCGTCACTTCCGTGTCACAATAGTTAATTTTTAATTTTGTCTTAAGAGTTTATATGATTTTATTGTGTTCCTTTTTTTTCATTTATAAAATATATAGTTTTAATATTTCTAAGTGTGCATCTAATTTCTCAAAAAAAAAGAAGTAAAATAGTTGCACTTCAATTCTGCAGTTCAAAACCACTGAGAGTAAAGAAAATTGTACTTACTTTAATTTTACGTACTTGAGAATTTTTTCCTGAATCCTGTTGCTCCAGTAATGAATACATTTTTTACCGGCAAAGAATCGTTGAATTTCTCTAGTAGGTTTTTTAAACTTTGTTGCCATTTTTACTTAATAATATTTAATTTACTTAAAAGCTCACAAAAAAATAACTGAAACGTTTACCTGTTAGTTGTTGTTATTGTTACTCCTTTTAGTATGTAGAACTAAAACCACACAATTGTGTCTTTATAATTTATGTATTATAATTTATTACTTATAAACGTCTACACATTGATAATAGTCAGGTCAAATAAATATGTGACACAGGATGTCAGAATTATATTTGTATTCATAAACAAACTATTTACATAAATTGTGTATTAAATATATTAACTGTATTTATTATAGTAATTCCGAATTATAATAAAAAACAATTAATATAATTCTAAAATACCGCTGGTGATAAGGGTGTTTTTTTAAATGTTCTTAGTTAACTTTATAGTTAACTACAAATTGAGCACAGGAATTTTCTAGATGTTCATACTGTAGTTGATACATTTTCTTTATTTATATTTTCAGAATCGTGCTCACTGCTGAGTAATGATTAATGTCATCTAATAAGAATTTAATATTTAGGGTTTCAGGCTTAATTAGGATACCCCCATATTCGTAATAATTTTTCCTAAAAACTACAATAATTTATATAAGAATCCTACATTAAAAAAAAAAACAGTTATTTTTTTTATTATTAATATATGATTTTTAACAATAATTTGTAACCTAATTTTTAAAAATTTACCTATTTTATCTTAGTTTACCATAAATATAAAATGTTTAAGCAATTGTTTTTATTATTTTTGTTGTATACCTACTAGTAATCATCAAAATGATGAAGAGGCACGACAACACCTTGCAAGGTAGACCATATGATTATATATTTTTTTTAATTTGTCTATCTGTGTGGCGTGCTGAATACGTTGCATATAATAAATCACTATTTTTAAAATTTTTTTTAGATTTAATATTTTATTTTATTATTGTGTCGTTTATGTTTATATATATTTATATATACAAAAAGTAATAATCTAATGTACTTAAACACAATATTATCAAAATAAAATATTTTGTAGGTTCTGTAATGTAACCAACTAAAAGTAAGTAGATAGGTATGGTATTTTATTGTAATTAAACACTAATATAACAAATATTATAACACATTTCTTTTCCTTAAAAAATACATTTCAATACATATTTTAATATAAAATAAGCGATATAAAATAAAATCGTATAAATCATTCCGTTTACTACGTAGTAAGCAATCATAATTCTGAAAAAAAAAAATATTTTAGATACTAAATTACTATAATTAAATAATAAACTGTACCTATACATAATATAACATAACACACGAATAACGTCGAATTTACGTAATTTAACAGTTAATTAACTGAATAAGATAATTAAATAATTAACCTTACTGTAATATCGGACCTTGAATAATAAAATAAAAATACAAAAAAAAACCAAGAAAACTAATAGATACACTAAAAGTTAACACGTTGGTCACTTTTAATGACGTTATTAACAGTATAATTTTATTTTAATTAAAAATATATTTTTATAAGTAAATTTAAAATTATTATAAACAACTACAATACTAAGTAATATTACGGAAGTGATATTGTAGTTTCCAATTATTAACTCCAAACATTAAGTTTTTAAAATAAAGTAATTATTTTTTATGTTGAAAAATTACAAATTTAGATAGCCATTAGAGTAAGAAACAGTTCAGAAGTCACTATGAAAATTAAACACAAAATTGTATTGACCAAAAAAACAATTCAAATGTATTAATTGATAAATACTGAGCATCGTTTTGAAGGGACAACTATGGGGAGGTTTAAAATAATAATAATAATAATATGTAACCATACTTTTGGTGTCTTTTTACGGCTGCGGGAATGGTTGAATCGAGTTCGTTCAAGACGCTTCTCCTAACTCCATAGACAGCTTCCAGTAAATAAGTATCCCAGTTAATTAATGTTATGTCCATATCGAATAGTATTTTGTCTTTTGCGCTTTGATTTTTAATTAAAGTTTTCAAATTTTGATCGTCAAAAGCAAAATGTCCAGTAGAAAAGTACTGCATTTCTTTGGTCATCGTGTAAAGTTTGGTGCAAAGTGGCACTACCCTACAAAAGTTATACACAAATTGAATAACAGAAAACTAGGTATGCTCATAATCGTTATTAATTATTAAAAACTAATATGTATATTTACCTAAACTCCTTTCCACTGATCCGCAGGATTATGTCAACAAAAAAAGCTGGTATGTAATGGTAACAAAAAAACAAAAATTTGTAAAGCGTTTCGGATTTGGTCAATGTGATATTTGGATACCATACCTAAATTACATGTACAAATTTCAATTAATAATTATAAAATAGACAGCTTACTTTATTTAAAGGCGGTAATATTTTGGCTAAAAACATTGTATCTAACAACAGAATCGAAAATCTCGTTAAACTTATTCTAGATCGTTAAATGAATTACTATGTACTTTTCACAACCATGTTACCAGTAGAAAGAATCTTACGAACTGATGTGCTAATTTTTTCATTTGTTCTTTTTTTTATCTAATGAAGAATTGATATTTACACCAAAAAACAATACATTTTAGAAGTTTGAATTCTTCTTCTTCTTCTTATCGTGTCCATAAGTTAAAGATGCGTTGAAATTAAACTGTTCGTTGCTATGTCTTGGCCGCGTTTGTTGCTGTAATGGTATAGGAGCATGTCACGTAGTCTCTTTCTCTCCACATTCACAGTCTGCTGGTTTGACTGTGTCATACGTTTTGGTATTTTTTCCTCTTTTCGACATTGATTGAAAAATAATAATATCCATTGGAGCGTCTTTGTTTCAAAATGTTCAATTTGTCCGTTTGCATATCGTCAATTCCTGGTGCTTTCCCGGTTTTCATTTTTTTCAGTCCTTATTCAGTTCCTCTATGTTAAATTAATTTTCGATGTGGGATTTTTCGATTTCTCTTTGTCTGATTATTTTATCCGACCTTACTACCTCTTCCGGTTTTCCATTATTCGGGAGTATTATAGTTTGATTTTCAGTTATATGAATATAGTACTAATAGGTTTCAGCTTTTTTAAAATTGTAATTATCATAATTTAAAAATAATAAGTGCTACAAAAAACGAAACGATATTTGTAAAGTACATGTTGCCCTTTAACACAATTATTTTATTTTGGTTCCATTTGTTTTAAAAAGAAGCTTATTTATATAAAAGGACAGGAAAATCTCATATTTAACGAGTTACATTAAGCCTCCATTTATCGACATATAATCACTGAATATTCCTTGTATTATCTAAAAATAAGATAAATGAATTTATTTTAGAATATGATGAGCAGTACATTTGACACGCCACATAGGCTGTACAAAATTAGAGGGGCTTAACGACAGATGGCAGACAAAGAATAGAATGGAGTTAAATCGTTGCTAGTTTACATTCTTTAAAATGATTCATGGAACTTTCATAGAAACTGCAAGAGATAGTTTGTTCTATGCAACTTTGAGAACTAATTGTGACCATCTTAGGAAGCATACCGTTTTGCACGACATCACGTTTGAGAAGTACTTACTTGTTTTTCAGAATGTATCTTATTTTTTAGTTCAGCGTTTAAGATATTTTCCAAACATTGAGCGTAGGTTAATGGGTTTTGTGTGTTATTCGGCACAAAGGTGAACACGGAAATAAGTGAGTTTTGACTGAAAAAAAAAAATAACAAAAGTTAAGTAGGTATACCTACACCAATTAAATTTTAAAATTGTTTTTCTTTCAAGTTTGATATTTTTACACTACGGTATAATTGATGGCCCGTGAGTAGAACAGTTACAAAAATGTAATCGTTAAGCGTATTTTCGGGGTGGTTCGCTTTATAATATGTTTGTGTGTGTAATCGTTTTGAGATAAGTACCGTCTTTTAGAAGCGTGCCAAGCAGAAGTGATGATGAAGTTTGCCACTTTGTCGGCTGGTACGATCGGGGCAATAACTTTGTTATCTAATAACACTACACGAACTACACCTAACCCCACTCCTAAGCACAGGCCAGGAACGCTTTTCATCGATGTAAACCAACCGGCCATCGGTTCATCTTTGGTGAACACGACTGTCAAGAAAATTGCATATTTATTACAAACAAAATATGCATGATATATTATTATACAACTAATAAAATACTATACTCACCGATTGATGGTCTGGCTATACATATCGGCATGTTTTCACCGTACTGCTTAACTAGATTTTCCGCTACACATTTTGACAATGTATACGTATTTGGCCATGTCCCTAAGCACCTTTATAATCATTTATTGTATCGTCTTAAAAAAAATTATCGAATACTTATCATTATTTCTATATTATCCAATGACTTCATACTCGTTTGTTATGGAATCCATCAACGACTCTGGCAGCGTCTCAGCCATTTTGATTAATGTATCTCCTGATATGTGACAGTCATAAATAATCTCTTTGCAAATTTCTTGATTGGGATTGACGAACGCGGTCGAAACGTAAACAAAGGACTAACCATTTTTTTTTTTTTTTTTTAAAAAAGGTAAAATTAAAACAGAACGGGTATTTAAAAGTTATATTTTAAATCAAGGTTCCGTTAACCGTTATTTATTCGTTCAGTTCAAAATTATGTTCATGAACGTTAACTAGGAATAACGTTATAACTTTTTTTCCCGAGAACGTTATACCGAATAACGTTTTTAGTTTATTTGTTCCGAGAACGTTATAACGAAAAACGTTTTAAATTTATTTGCTCCGAGAACGTTGTACCGAATAACGTTATAATTTGTTTTACCCCGAAATGTTAAAACGAATTTTGCTAAGTTAGGCTAGGTTAGCAAAAATAGTGATAAAGAATAATGTAGTAAACATTTTGACTGGTCGATAACCAGTTTTAGATCACTATTTTTGCCAACTTAACCTAACTTAGCAAAATTTGTGTTAACGTTCCCGGGGTGAAACAAATGATAACATTATTCAGTATCACGTTCTCGGACCAAATAAATTTAAAACGTTTTTCGTTATAACGTTCTCGGAACGAATAAACTAAAAACGTTATTCGGTATAACGTTCACCAAACATATCCTAATATTGTGTTATGTTCTGAGAACTTTATTTTGGTGAACGAAATAATTGAGTTTATAACGTTATATTTCGTTACGTTACGGAACCCTGTTTTAAATAGGGGGGAGGTAACTGTTCAATTTTTTATCTCTTGCTAAATTCCAACTCGCAAGTTTATATAAGATTATAGTATTTACTCCAACCAAAACAATGTGTACAAGTACGTATTTTAATAAACCGGCTGTAGCCGGGTCGTTGCGCAGTGCGCGGCCGCCCGAAATCGCGAACTTCAAACGTCTGCAACTCCGAAAGTAAGTGCGAGCGGCAAAAAATTCATTTGCAAAAGTTTATCAACATTAAAAGTACTATCGATTAAAAAAAAAAAAAAAAGGGGTGCCCGGTAAACTAGATTTATACCTTTAATAATATTAATTACTTTTAACTGGGATATTCGACGAGCGATCAATAATAAATCCCTAGTGGATCTGACATTGATGAACGTGGTTCGTTTGAGCGATCCGTTGAGATTAATCGTGGCCGCGCAATGGATTATTATGTGCATATTGCGAATTATGTATTCTTCGTCGATTGGCGATAAACCTAAATTTGGTTCTTCGCAATCTCCGTTTATCAACGAAACTTTATCGATGAATTCTGGCTGCTCACTCCGCAGTCTGTTGTACAGCTAAAATACATAGGATTTTATTCAAACGTTATTACGAGGCTGGTTAATTTCACATAAATTGGTAATCGCGATACTGACCGGCATGCTAAACATTTCGTTTAATCTGGTATTGGCATTTTTCCCTTTTTTCTGTCTGACTAATAAATATACGTGTTTCACCGAGCACGCTCTAAACAAATAAAACGCGAGTTATTTATCTGGAATGTATTGTATTGTATGTGCAGTAGCGCTAGTTTTTGATCATACAATTTATTTGAAAAATTAAAATAACTCTTTTCCTTTCTCAATTTTCTTTTTAAATACCACGAATGAAACAAATTATACTTTTTCTTTCTCTAAAAAAAATTTTTTTTTGAAATTTCTAATTTAAGTCCTTTATTATTTGATCATTTTGATGTACCTGAGTATTTTTTCAAGCAATACACTTCCAACGAACCCTGTTGATCCAGTAATGAACACATTCGCACCGGCAAAAAATTGTTGAATTTCACTTTGAGATTTATCAATCATGGCTGTCATTTCAGTTTAAGTAATCAATTAAAATAAGTAAATAACAAGACGTGTTGTTATAAACGTCAAAACAAGTGTTTGAACATTTAACGTGTGAATTGACTTAGGAAATGATAATATAGCCACAATAGCACATTAAATATTTAAATTGATGGTATTGTAGTAGCTGCACTATGACGTTTAATTTTATTCCTCCGTTAAATATTAATGATATTATTATGCAGGGCTTCACGAAAATAGATAGTTTTAGTTGTTTATTAACATTTAATGGACCAATCGCGGTCCACTGACGAAATAAATAGGTATAACCTAAATTAAATAGGTATTTAATGATTCGTCGAACACATAACAAACACAACTGTACACATATTATGCACTATACACTACGCAACTAGAAATTATTTAAATTTTATTTTAGTAATATGATGCCATTCTAGTAGGTATGAATATTTTAAACGTTAATGTTGATATGCAAGTTTATTTGACTATTATTGCTAACATTATTATCCTAGACAAGAACAAAGAATGTATTCATATAAACTTAACATTAGGCTGTCAGCAGCACTACTTTTCCAAATAGTTACATTTTATAAATATTAATCTTTTATAATCAATTACTTAATCGAAGCACCAAAAATCAAGTTTTTTTTATTTTCTGCTGGCTCATTCAAATGAACCCGGTTTTTTAAGAAAATTGAAAATGTTACAGGGCCACACTTGATCTACATTAAGTCTTATTTTGAGACCTTAAGTCCCAAAACTACACCTAAAAAGCGAAATAAAGAAAAAGTTCCCACCTCTCCTGGGGTAATGGTTTTTGATATATTTTCGATTTTTCAACGTATATTGATAATACTATTTATAAAAAAAATATTCCATACAAGTTTGGGAGTTATTTGATTATTTTTAAAAAGTTATAGCGCGCCACATTTTTAATTTTAAAAATATATTAACATTTTGGGAATTTTTATCGATTTCGATGGCGAAGCGGTTAATTTGTTTTAATTGTTGGCATCTAAAGTACATTTTAGGTACGATTTCTGATCTACAGATTTGACATAAAAAAAAATGGTTAAGCGGTTTAGGCGATCCGGTAAAAGAAAAACACACCATTGCAAAAACAATACCTTCTCAGCTCCGCATCAAAGCTTAAATGAAATGTTTATACATAGGATCATTTTTTGACAATATACTTAGTTACTTTTTCGTAACTGATTAAAATAAGCAGATGAAACGAATTTATTTTTAAATTGTACGCGTTATTCGCACATTATCGAATATAGGTAAGATTGCTTTAAACATATTCATAAAAATTAAAATGCTCTTTTGTTCACTTTACAGCTGACTCAATTGACCCGAGTTCCTGTATTTGTTTGGAACGTTATTAGTTATTTTAATTGTAGCATCCGTTTTACTAGAGTGTATTTCTTTTAATACTTAAAATATGCAAAATACTAATTTACATTGACTACATTGTGTTTATGTAAAAATTACAGTTAGCTACAGGTACCATACTTAAAAATAATATGTTTGTGTTTTATCATGGATAATAATTTCTTTGTACAAAATAAATTATATATTAGTTAGGTATGTCAAATAAACGATGAAAACATTTGTATTATGTTAATCGGGCAATGATAAACTCCTAAATAATACATTTAACCCTATCCAATTATATTTTAGTGTTTACAAATGACTTTTCTAGTTAATATTTTTCTTGAATATTTGAATTGTTATCATTTAAAAAAATAAAATTTTAACGGTAAATCTGAAATTATCCGTTCTATTTATATATTTTTATAAATTAATACTTACAAACATTTATACACTAATAGACACATTTTGAGGTAAAAACAACGCTAAGAAGTAAATAAAAAGCCAATTTGTTAAATACATACAACAAATAAATTATGTTAAATCGTTTATTAAACAAAAAACATAAAATATAATATTGTGATGGAAAAAATGAAAATAATGAAATTGTAGTGTATAGTAATCAGTCTGAAAAAAACAAAGAGTTTACATAAGTTTCACAATTTTATAAAACGTAATCATTTTTTCACAAAACTATTTTAAATATTGATTAAAAAAAAAATCATAAAAATTACTAATTAAATATTTAATTAAAAATTAAGCTATATATTAAGATAGATAGATAAATTAAGCTTTAATAACAGTGCATTTTTTTAGTCAGAAACTTATATTATTCTTGAAAAATAGTCACTTGAATTATACATATATTGGAAAATTACAAACATATAAATAGTTTCTCCATAAATCACCTTATACAAAATATAAGAAATAGATTTACAAATAAACATTTAACATAAATCATGATGTTATAATACGTATGCCAGGCTCTAAATTATTGTTTTTTTTTTTTAATTGAGGCATAACTCTAGTTGCATCATAAAGTAATAATTTTAAATGTTCATTAGGTAGCAGCTAAGATAAAATGGACGGAGAGGAAAAATCGGAGATTTATAAAATACAACGTGAAGAATGTTATGTGTATCTCAGTTAAAAATTGTATTTTGTAGCTTACTACCATTTTTTTTGACAAGGTAAAAACCATTCGCATTGTACCCAATTTATTTTTGGCGCAATTTACAACTGCCCACAAGTAAGATACACCCTGCACTACACTATACAATCGAGGCGGACGAAGACAATCGCCCGACGTTTAACACAATAATACGCTCTCCGTGTTACAGATTTACCTCTTAATTGTTCTGTTCGAGGCAGTCCTATGTAAACGATTTCCCATCAAGTACACTTGTAGACCGCGGACGTACCTATCGAAGTAATCGTGCCAAGACAACGTGTTAATGTCAAAACAAAACAAGATTTTATCTCTGGCCGACAACTTGTTCATCAGCCGAAAGACGTTTTGATTGTAACACTTTAAACGCATTTGCTGATAGGCGTTCAAATGTTTGGCGGACACGTGTACTCGCTTGTAAAATTCGTTTAACCTGTAGAATACAAATTTGATAAAACAAAAAAAATACCTTCGTCGTCAAGTGTCATCGACAGATTTGTTTTGTATTTTTACACTTACCTGGGCTCTTTGCCGAGCACCCAAAGGTACGTGTCGACCACGTTACCCGGTATGGTGTGTAAAAATAACGAAATGACCCAATACAACAGTGTATTGCCGGTGACAAAATATAATGGCAAGCTGCAGTACTGAAACAGTTACGTCGGGTTCAAAACGTACAGTGCGACACGATGAAATATTATGAATATCGAACCATCGAACGGCATTTATTACATTATTTGGCGACGACACTCTTTTTTCGCTTTTGAAAAACTTTTCACCCAACTGCTTCCACGTGCAACACTTGTAGTTGGACGACACATAGTTGTAGATGATCATTTCCTTGTTGTCTCTGGGAACTTCCTGGTTGACAACGTCGGACCTGCATGCGTTAATAGTCCGATAACAATGCGAATACACAGTTTACGGTAGCTAACTAAAACCATTCACACTCAACGGGGTAACCGTACATGGTGCCCACAATATCCCAGCAAGCGGCTAAAATCAGATTCACTAGCATGTCGACGGGCACGATATCGGCATTGACGTTGGGTCCGTGGAAAATCCGAACCAAGCCCAGCCCGGATCCTAAAGCGCAACCTGTCAAGTTATTCAGATGATTCGTCCAACCGGCTATCGGTTCGTTAGCGGTGCCCAACACTGGAAAACAGCATAGAATTTATGACATATGACACCCATTTACTTTCACCGTTAGCTCTCCAAGTTCCTAAACTTTGTGGACGTCAAAAAACTGTCAAGTTCTTGTGGATTCCAAGTCGCGGTGATAATATGTCACGATAAATCTTACAGCAGACCGCTTTGCTATTAAATATCTCACTTTTTCTACTTTGTTTCCTTTTGAAACTTGCCTTTCGTCTTACCTGAACACAGTTCTCCAAAATGTTTAACTTTCTAAAAGATTCTATCATCCTTCAATTTTCACCGCATGCCATAAGATGATTTTTCTTTCGATTATTCCTTATCATCACTGGTTCCGAAAACTTGACCAATCTACAGAACAATTATAGTTTTTTTTTCTCGACGACGTCTTGCTCCGAATTTCCTCTTTTTTGTTTCTATTAACTCTACCTTGACTCGTCTCCATACGTAAATTCGTGGTAATGATGTGTGATTTATATCATACGCTTTTCAGCCTACTCCTCTATTTCAAATACGAGTAGAACAACATTTTTTCCCAACCTACTTGTTTACTCTTTTCCTGACATATTACTATGTTTCCTTTTAACATACAACCACTTCCGAGTAATAATTATTTTTTTGACATTTATTCGTAGTGCTAGCATATTGATGATTATTAAATGTGATTGTATGGTGGGGTGGGAGGAGGGTGGTATTATACATACCGAATCCTGGTCGAATGATACAAGCCGGAAAATCATGACCGGCCGAACGTATGACTTGTTCAGATACGGCTTTGGTGTAAGTCACCACGTCTGGCCATTCGGACAACAGTCTAAAAAGTTAACAAATCCCCTGAGAACGTGAATTTACAAAGTCTATCTAAATTATACAACAGAACTATATTGTATACTACTAGGTTGTATGCACTTGCCCAGTGGACAAACGGTTAAGAACGTGATCGGGTATCGTTTCGGCCATGTGTACCAGTGTGCTGACGGGCATGGGGAAACTGTAGAACTGTTCGTGAACTTCTGAGATGCCGTGATGAGCGAACACCGACGAAATATGTATGAAAGCCTAAAACAAACATCAAGAGCCGGTATAATTCGATAACCCAAGGTAGGCAGAAACTATCAAAGTATCATTAAGTCTAAATTACATTACATTGTTAAGTTAAACAAATTAATAATTGATATTCTCTTTGCAAATGTAGTTATAATAAATAGATCGAATTTTACCAAGATGTAATTTTATAGGTGCGTTTCAATTTATGAATGTATCAGTATATTATTAGGTAAAAATAAAGACCTTGAGGTTTGGAAAACGTTTAGCCAAAACGACAAGATCGATAGTGGCCCGGACGTTCGTGTAAATGGCAGAGCGCAGAGTGCAATTGCTGTTGGCAGCTATCGACGCCAGATGGATAACGACATTTATTTTGCTACTCAGTTGTCTTAAGTCCTCTTCAGCGATTCCTATGTTTGGACTTGCGCAGTCGCCGCAAATCACCTGCACGTGATTGACGTAGCCAGGATTTTCTATTTTCATCCGGTCAAACAGCTTAAATATTATTAGAAATAAAATCAAAATGTTATTACAAATACTTGCAATTTAAATCAAGTTTTAAGATAAAATATTACATATAACACTATGTAATCCAGTATTAATACAGTAAAACATGTAAGTAACAAGTAACGGTAAAAAATTGCATTCTTTTAACCAAATCGGTTAAAAATGTGCACAAGTTTATGACTCTCTAAACGAGTCGTATCTCTAATACTAAACTCTAATAGGATTACACGGAACGCTTGTGAGTAAATCGTTCTCGAAGAAGGACATTTTTGTACAATAAATGGGTTTGTTGTGGCTATGCTATTTACAATTTATGTTTATCAATTGTTTTGGAAAAATACTGGTAAATTTTAAGGTAAAAGTAGAAGTAATTTACAATTTTATATTAAAATTTTTATGAAGATAATATTACTTAAACTATTATTACATTTATCCAATATCTCATTTTTAAATAAATCACAAGCTGGGCTGGGTATTATGTTTAAGTAAAAAACTAGAATGAATTCACGTGGCTATACCTCAATATGATAAACTCAGTTTTACGATAATATAAAAACTTGATTATAAAAAAAAAACCAAAGAACTAAACATTAATACCTATGAAGTTTTATTTAAAGTTAAGCAGTAAATTTGAAAACACTTTATTTATTTTAAAATTTTAATTGGCGTTTTTATATTGTGCCGTTTTGTGTACTTTTCAAGGAAAACTTTTTCTCTTTCGACGTTATGTAAGAATTGTAGAAATGGAGTTAAGATTTCAAACCTATACTGAACACCCTGTGTAATGTATGTATATATTTTTCATAATTTTTGGTTTATAGGTAATTAATATTATTTTTTTTTTAATTTTGAAAATTGTTTCCTTGATTTTAAATTAATAATACTCTATAATAGGAACTAATACTGTTTTATTAGATACTTCTTAGACGTTCCTTAATTCCAAAAAGTGGAAAAAAAAGTATTTTACTAAACATATATAAAACATTCGCCTCATTTGTAAAGAAATCGGATTTTTAGAATTTCGTCTCACTACTTAAATAGTTAACAAGGAGAAACTTTCCATGTTATTTAAATACAAAACATTTAACGAATAGTGATACTGGTAATGGAGTTGGTATGCATTTTTTTGGAAATATTTGTTATCATCATCGGGTCTTGAATGGACTTCTGAAAGAAACTATTATCGTAAAAGAAGACAAACGAAGACCCTAATGGAGATGTTTATCTTTTACAATGCCTAAAGTATTTTCTAAATTATTCTTTATTGTTATTTAACTGTTTTTAACTAAACGTACATTATTAATTAGGTTTTTGGACATTCCAAAATATATATTACACTAGAATGATGTCATCATATTTTGTTTTCATTTAATTGCTTTTGTAGTTTTAAGAAGGTATAGAGTGGATGTTGCTGTAGTGGGGTTAAGGGGTGACGAAAATTGGTAGTCGTTGTTTGGAAATTATCCGTGTTTTACAACCATTGTTGGTTAACTATGAACATACAAATATTCCCCTGGTATTTTATACTTTGTATCCAATTTCTATATAGTTTCTTATTATTTTTACATTTGATATTAATTCATTATATGAAATTTTAATACAGTTCTCTCGGGAGACTGAAGACATTTTTGGAGGCGTGGGACCTACTACTCCTTACCCCTCCCAGCCCGTATGCATACGCCACTGTATTTGACGGGGTACCAGATAAAAAAATACGAATTACCGGACTGGTAAACATTTCTTTGACTCTTTCGTGAGGGGTTTGTCCGTTTAAAGGCCGAGCAACAACATAAATCATATTCAATTCACGGCAAGATCTGAAAACAAAATAAAATTCTCATTAAACACCGGTGTAAACGCAATACATTGTTTTGTTGATTAACCTCAACAGTTTCTCGATTACTACTTTGCCGACAAATCCGGTGCCGCCTGTTATGAAAATGTTTGACCCTCTAAAACATTTCTGCACTTGACTTTCCGGCGACTCTTGAAGATCGTTTATGAAATCCTGTATAAAAATATCACCACCTTCCATCATTGCACGATCGTCGTCTATTGGTTCGATAAAAACTCTAAACTACCTAAACAACGTCTCGCTACAAACTACAGAATATTATAATACCGTGGTCATAGCGCTAATTTATGTACACCATATGAACCAATATTCTATGAATAATTCATTTTGTAATGTCAGAAAGTATAACACCTAATCGCGGTCAATTGTTTAACGGAGTGGACGCCTCACCACTTTTTTAAACATGTCTAGAGAAACTCACTTTTCTAAAGACCCGAACAGTTTTATCGTAAAACACATATATATGCCAAATTTAAAGATCGAAACTTAATCTAAATTTTGAGATAGAAAATGTTTAATCATTACATTTCTGCTTAAGTATAAAACTTTGTGTTAATATAAAACATTTTACCTGAATATTGTGCGTAATAACTAATAACATAAATAAACAAAATTTGCTGTTCAATAATGAAAACAATTGATGTAGATTGTAATAACTGTAATATGTTTTACTTGGTATTACAATAGGTAGTTCTTATTGTTGGGTATAATAACAGATCAGTTTATCACTCTACCACATGAAACTTATGGTTTATAAGTTTTATGACAAATATTGAAAATGCATTTAAAAAAGTATACATTTTTTTATTAGTACAAAAAAGTTAAAAGCTACCTTATCAATTATAAATGCTGACATGGTTAAAACAATAGTTTCAGGTATTGTAAAAAATACATTCATAATCAAATTTTTACATAAAGAACACATAATTGGTCTGAAACCTTAGGATACTACAAAAATGAGATTACAGAGAAAAATCAATTACATTTTTAAAAAATTACCGCAACAAATTAAAAACATTTATTTTTCTTACATTCGGACCACTTTTTTTTAGGCGTCGTACTATCTTGAAGTTTTAGTTGATCACCGTTCACACACACAAAGTCCTAAAAACAAAAACAAAATAGATAGATACATAGATTTTGATCGTGATGAAATGTTTCTATACATTTATTTTAAATAATGAACAACATAAGTGTTAATGTTCCATAGACAGTTTATTAAATGGACCGCGCATTGACACCTATTAATGTTACTAAGATATGTGCAAGAGACAGAGCTGAGTTGGGCATGTGTTTCAATCTTATCATGTAATGATTGTTTCATCATTATGCATTGTCTGTCGCCGATATGCGCGATCCATATTATTATCAAGTCTATGAAATGTTAATTAGCAGTAATTCGATTACACTGTGAACCTACCATATAATAATTTACTATTTGTTAAACAAAAAATACTTACTTTCAACATTTCAGTGTCTGATTCTTCAATTGATAATTTTATCTTCCTGGCTATTAATTCAAACACTTTTTCTACATTAATATTTTCTTTAGACGATACCTCTATAAATGGCATTTTAAAATATTCAGCCACCTGCACATACATTAAGTAAAAATGTTATAATAATATATAATAATGTAATATTTATTTCTTAACAATTATAATTACTAATTAAACAATTGAATGACGTTAAGGGTTATGTGTACGGTTATTTATTAAAGGGTAAGTTATAGGTAATATTTGACAAGTTTTATGACAGATTTTTAGTAATGGCAAATTGTGTAAGAGTAAACGAATATTTAGTTGCAAGTATAAGTTTTTTGCAATTAAGTATATTATTTTACTAGCTTCTTATAAGAGAAAATATTTTAAGGGTCGTAAGAGCCTATAGAAATACAGATTCAATAT
The DNA here is from genome assembly GCF_023614345.1 of Adelges cooleyi. Classification (NCBI taxonomy): domain Eukaryota; kingdom Metazoa; phylum Arthropoda; class Insecta; order Hemiptera; family Adelgidae; genus Adelges; species Adelges cooleyi. The sequence continues at coordinate 12,870,209 of NW_026095871.1, read as the reverse complement.
AAAAGCCTCAAGTTTCCCAAACAAATTTGTAAAATCTGATCCTTGCCCCTTAAAAGCCAAAAATGAATTATTATAATACAAATAATAAATTATTGAAAAAGGGCCCAACCCATTCCTATAAAACCCACATCAAAGCCACTTAAATTATACATTAAATTAAAATATATGTATAATATTATACTGAAATTTTCTATTTTATAGGTATTGTTACCAAGCTCATCAGCAAATTCAAACTCGACATAACCAAATCTCTATTGGAATTTAATATTAAGAAAATCATTTTTACAGAAAACAAAATAATATTGTACCACTCATAAATGCATCGTGGATTATTTAGCATTAATTAATATTAAAAGTGATAAACTACTATACAAATAACGTTTCTCCTTCACTTCTTGAGACGGCTCTATACGCTTCATCATCACATTTCAGTCCAACCAGTACCCTTTGAGCATGTGAAGGAGCAAACTATAAAATCATTTTATGTAATGAATTAAAAATTTGAATCAAATAATACATTTACTCACTTAAGGAAAAATAACTTATGAGCTAATCTTACTTCCAAATTTTTAGTAGAGACCAAAACTCTTTTACATACTAGGATACGTTGGATATTTCATATTTCATTAACCCACCGTTGTTGGCGCAATTTTTTATCACATTTAAATAAAGTTTGACCTACGTACATTTTTACACGAGTCACGACTCACTAACGGCAGATTAATAACATATAATATAAGAAAGATGGTACTTTGCAAGTTTTTTTTTCGATAAAGAATTTTTTTTCTGAATTCAAAATTGTATACAACGTTGGTTCACTTAATGAGCAACAATGAAAACCTACACCATTGATGTCTTTCATCCAATTGTCTAAATTTTGAAATGATGTTAAACTTGTTACATCATAAGTTAGTAAAATTCCCATGGCATCTCTATAATAGAGTCTAATCAAGGACTGATACTTTTCAGAACCAGCCGTGTCCCTATAAAAATATTGAAATAATACATATTTAAGCTTACCAAGTAAAAAGTTAAATATCACAATAAAGATATTGTAATTAGAGCCTAAAACAATTAATCGTAAATTATTACCAAATATGTAGTGTCATCGAGCTGTCTTCGATATTAACTAGTTTTTTCTTTATATCCACAGCTGTAACATTATAGATGTATAACAATATATTTCAAATGCACAAAACATCAATCAATATTGGAATTTTATAGTTTTTTTTTACTTATAGGTATCATATTATTATTTATTACCAGTAGTAGCGTCATAAACATCTTTATAATCATTGTTGCAGTACCGCAACAATAAGCTTGTCTTGCCAACATTTGCATCTCCAATTATAATTATTTTTGACCGGAATATATTTACCTTCGGTTCATTTTTATTGTTCATAACTATGTTAATAAGTATGTGATATTTAGTCCCCTAAGTAGTAAATAAATCCAATTTTTTCATACCGATACCGGTCTTTTAAGATATAATGACAAATGACAATATTGCGATTATGATAATTCGTTATTTATTATCAAATTTCAAACAATCATGTGAGATTATAAAAAATGATAAGAAATTATAATGGTTCATGTAAATATTTAACTCAAAGAAGTAGGTATACACATTATTTTTAAAATACAGAAATTCCGTAACACGTAACCTAATATTATTATTATTATCGTCAGTAAGTAAAGTATGGTTGTGACGTATTCACATATTTTCTGTAGCCTGTAGATCAGCAAATTTACAAATAATTAATTTAAGAATAGGAAGGATTGTTTTGTTCAACAAAACTTTATTATAAGATTTATCATTTTGAGTGTAGGGTATTCTTAATGAAAAAATGTTTTCGAAAATTTTTTTTTTAAAACTGCAATCACTAATAAATTATTAGTAATTGATAAAAAATTGTAATGGTGCATATTGTGTTGCCTAATATACCCAGTCACACGGAGTAATGTGATTAATACAATATGTTAAATTTTCACAGTGATATTATTACTAGTTACAAATTACAATATAAATGTATTGTTATGTGATATTGTTATGTATTTATGAGAATGGCTTGAATGGAGATGATAATTTTTCCATCGTTGATTACATCATTACAATAAGGAAACAAGAACCAAAAGTTTAGTAATGGAAAATCATTATGGTTTGTAAATTTTTTTAGGAAGTAGTCCGTTTTTTAATATAACTTTTTTTAATTCGAGAATCATACACCAAAAATGGTACCTTTTAAAGCAAAAATAAAATCAGAACTTTTTCACTGATAAAAAATTGCAATTTTTATCCAGTTTTTCAAACAACTTGTTTTAAAGCATGCCCCAATGTACCAATTCGCAATAAAAATTAACTCTCAACATGATTTTTCCAAACAAGTATAAAGTTTAATTTGTATTGAAGCCTGTCATTTAGTATTTGCCCTAATCGACGTGGCTATGTCCTCTAGTCAGTCGATCATTTTTAAAGTTTAAGTGTAATGAGACAGAATATTGATTAAATAAACAAGTGACCTAGCAACGGCCTTAGATATTGATAAACTGATTCATTATAAATAACGGTGGATCAGTAATAAATAAATACCATAAGGGCTACAAGATCTATGATCCATGTTCTAATGTTTTTCCCACGAAAGAGTACAAGGTTTATGAAAACTTAGTAGTAATGTTTGATGACATGTAGGTGTTAATACAAATTTTAAATGTTATTTCTCAATACTATTTAGTCAAATGTTCAAATGTCTTTTGGTTCCTCGATAAATCAATATCATAATAATATTATTTAACGACATATTTTGTGCAGTCAATACAAACTAGATGCAAGTATTATAAATATAATTTTCATTTTACAATATTTTATGTGAACCTTTCATGAATTGACATTCTAAAACACTCTAATCTGTTGTTTACTATTTTGCAGGTTTTAATTCAATCATAAACTCGTATAATATACATAAATAACATACATGTAATAGCATAAATAATTACATTATTTTCACCAATTAACAGTACAAATTATGTATACATATTCGTGCAATTTGATTTAATAAAATACAAACCTAATGGTTCAATAACAACTCAAATAGAAATCAATGCAATATTAAACTGGCTTGACAAGCTCTTTGTCATTAGAAATTATTTTTATAGTATAGTTAAGCGAAAATATTTTTCAGTTCTTAATAATATTAGTGCAATCGACGTCACAAAATAATTAAATACCTACGCCTGTCTAGACGATTATCTGTATTATCGCCTATCACAAGGTACAATTCAGATTTTAATAGGTACCTAAACAGTAAGTACGATAAAGAGCGAAGAACAATAAAATATTAAAATGGACGATTTTAACACGAGTTGCATTTTTTCGAAGATTCTGCAAACGCTTTTTCAAAAAGGGGTGAACATTTTTCTCCCGGCGTTTCATCTTTCACACCGAACGCTCCCTGTAAAACAAATATCATTATGCACTTGTGTTGAATTATTGTTAAGTAATGTACAATAAAATATCATTTATTATAGCAAATCGTAATACGTTGTATCTGGAACGTTCTTTGATCAATTTGGCTAAAGCTTGGAACGCTTCTTCCACGTTTACGTCCATTTTGCACGACACTTCAAAGAACGGCATATCGTAACACTCTGCAATCTGGAAAACATTTTTTTATAAAAATTAGAAAAAAATCTATTTTTGAACAGCATAAAAAAAGTTAATTTACACGGAAAACGCTTACTTTTTCGCCGTCCGCCTTGTCCACGGCTCTCGTGGATTCGTTATCACATTTGTTGCCGGCCAGCACTTTAATCACGTCCGGGGAAGCATTCTATAAACGACAAAAATTAATATTAATTTCAATTGAACTTAACCCCAACAGCACCGGAAACTTCCATTAGCTACCCAGCTTTCCGGCGCTGTTAGACAATAAAAACCACTTATCACCTCTTGTATGTTTTTCAACCAGTAAGTCAAATGGTCGAACGAATCTAGGTTAGTAACATCATAAACAAGCAGTATGCCCATAGCTCCTCTGTAGTAGGCCGTGGTCAGGGTACGAAATCTTTCTTGGCCAGCCGTATCCCTGCAACAAATTACCCTTTTGGTTATGTCGTGTTTAATCTAGAACCGCGGTCCCGAAAATTACCTAGAACCTGTATCTGTTCGTGGCCCAACTAGATAATTCCAAAGACTTTTAAAAATAAAGGATATCAAAGATTCAAAAACGTCAATACTTGCTCGGACGATTCCAAAAAGCATTATTGCCACCGAACTCCATTGAACGAATGTCCATAAATTAACCGTTTGTTTTTTTTTAATTACACGTATGAGTTAGATACCATTGATAACTCTGAAACAATTGTTGCCAGAAAAATGTCGAAGTCCTACATCGGTAAAAAGAATGTTAACTTGTCTTCGGTACTTTAAAGTCAAATTTAGTGAATAAGAAAAAAATATTTCGCATCGAAGTTTATAGGCAATTTTCGCTTGCTGTTAAAATGTACAATGTAAAACGGAACATTTTGGCTCTCTATTGAAACTGATCAAGAGGCAACCCTTGGATACTTAAGCAAAATTATTTTATTAGGTTTTGAGAATATTAAGCGTATTTTGTGTTATACTAGAAAATCGAAAATTTTAAAATATGTAAAATATAGCAAAACTGTCTCGTATGATCTCTACTGCGAATGCGAAAAGACTGAAATTATTCTGAAAAAATATCCCAATATTAAGAGGTGAAATTTCTAATTAAATTGAAATATATTTACGGAAACGAGATCGTTGAGGGGTCTAAAATAGTACTATAATGTAATAATAATAAGATTGCAATGAGTTAGAAAATAGCAAATATTGTGTAAAGGAGTAACTTGAAAATCGTGTCAATGCAATTGTATTTCTAGGAAAAAATAGACTGAGCTAGTTATGGCGAAATATTGAAAAATGTAAGGACAAAATTAAGTGACAAAAAAGGCGAAAAGCTTAGAGTAGAGGAAAGCAAAGGACAGTGGTAGACGGAAAAAAGTATTTTGTGATGGAGGCATTGTGACAATAGCAGACGGAGAAGCTGTATGAATTCTAAATAAGGAGAGGAGGAGAAATACTATATTATGTACATTGTTGAATTGTAAAATTGCCTATACGACACGCCTTGATACACTAAACGTTTATTATAACTGTCTGTCAAATGTTTTAAAAATTTGTAAGTACACACTATTGACTATTTTGTTTGGATTTTACTATTTGCTACTTATCGAAAGACATGAAACATTGTGACATTTGAAACATTTTAAAACGACAAAACCAATTATAAAACTCAAGGAGAGTTTTTTTCTAATCAACAACACACGTGACAAGTCAAGACTCGTGGAAGTTGTAGTAGGTCCAATATTATAGTTTGATGACTAATGTAATATACGTTATGTTACTCACCATATTTGCAGTTTGATTGGTTTGTCGTCTAGTTGTATGATCTTTTGTTTGTAATCAACTCCTGCAATTCCAAAACGTTATTATAAAAAAAAAACACGTTCGGAAATGTTTTTTGTAACACTTAGTAGTTTAAAAATATCCAGAACGTTAAATTTTATGCAACCACCTAAAAACTTACCAAATTTGCATACAAAAAACGTCATATAGTACCTGAAGTCTGTGTACCGAGTTTTGTACAATCATATAATTAAAGTGTCGCGATGCTTCTGCGGCTATTTAGTATGCAAGCAACGCATTTTTATTTATAATGTTATAAATTACCAATGGAAGGGACAAGATATTATATAAAAAGATGTAGCGTGTGCATTACCTAAATATATAATATTGGATACAAAAAACCACTTTCGTCGGCGGTACTGATATTATACAAGACGTTGTTGTTTTGCATAGGAATTGTCAAAACACAGCAAGACACTTTTCAGATATAGTTGGTATCGGTGTTGATTTTATAATAATATACGGATATATACAGATAAGCGGTGCTATACACAGAACGGTAACATTTTTATACGGAATTCCTCTGGCAAGGGGATTCTACCATCTGCGTGTCCATAAACTATGACGTGGGTACCTCTGCTGCCAGCAAATATCGGTTACCGGGTTCTTAAAAACACCGCTTATCTGTATAATATTAAAATATCAACAGTATTGGTTATTTATACTAATGTAAATTAGTAAATTAAAATTAAAAACTTAATTAAACTAAAAAAGTAGTTTTTCATAATTGGTTGGAAAACTAGTTCGTCCTAAGAGATAAAATGTACAAAATTACAATATTTCTACTAAAAAAAAATATATATATATATATATATATTATTGGGCACTTGTTAACTTAAAACAAAACCAAAATAACGAGTAAGTGACCTACATTGCGATTGACATTGTAATCAGTAAAAATGGGTAAACATGAGTAATCTATTTGTAAAACAATTTATATAAGTAGCGCGTTATAAGCAAACCTATTAAGTAGGTTTTTTGAAATACTATTTTATTGAACCACATCAAGTATTTAGCACACCGTAATCCATCGTTGTTTATTATCTTTGTTGTCGACTATAAAAGTCTTGGGAAATTATAAAATGCGGATATTGTTTGCATTAACGTCTCGTTTCTTTAAAAACATAGGTATAAGGTAATATTTTTAAGGATCTGATTATGATCAGCGTTGGCATAATATATGTGTCATGCTCACGTGTTCAGATTGTCAAATAAAATATAATCATTAAGAACTTGTGTCTTGTGTAATGTGTTGTTGTGTCCTAGTATAAAGCTATAGGTTCACGCGGCAAAAAATGTATTTAGAAATTTAATTTTGACTTTTTTTAAACATTAAACTATTATACTTTTGTACCGAATTTAAAGCTACTAATATAAAATATTATAGATTATCACTTAATATTTAAAGAATGTACTTTTTACACTATTTTTGGATACTCGGTGTAAACTGCTTTTTGACCAGATTATAAAAATTCAAATAATTCTTATGCCTTAATAGCTAAAAAATAATTGTTTATTCGAAATTTATCAACCTTTAATAAATTATATTATTTTTAAATTAAACATAAGCCAGTCCAGTATGTTAGATTTAAAAAAAAAACAATAGAGTTTATACTTTTTAATTGCAATTATCGACGCTTGGTTGAATAGGTATAATCCTTTTATTACAGTTTTTATTTAGAAAAACAACAGACCATACGTGTTATCGTCAATCATCAAGTGCTTACTCACGTTATTTAAATAGTACAAGAAAAATAAGTAGTCACTCACACTGAATAGTTGTGCAATAAAAAATAAAATAAAAAAAAGTTACTCATTCAAAATTTACCAAAAAAACAAAAACTTAAGGGGATAGAGTTGTGAAATATTTTTATAGAATGTTATATGAACGTTTTTCCAAACTCCGATGGTTTTAAAAAACACAGTCCAGCATAGTAACTAATCGACAATTTGAAAGCTGGACGTTCCCTCTGTTTTATTTTATTGTATTTAAAAAACTAATCATAACATAATAATTAGATTATTGATTAGCAGAGCTTAGTTAGAGACATGCGTGTTAAATTTTAATCTTCAGAAAAGCCGAGCTAGCTGAAAGGAAATCTTAATAACGGGATAGTATTGTACATTTAAATTATTATTATTCTTTTTTCATAAGATACCGATGTAAAAATACTTAATTTAAGACAACAGGCGGGACGAGATTTCAATGCTCGCCATAGATATATTATTATATGTCTACATATATAATAATATTATGTGTGCATTTTTATTGGAAGTTTTTTAGTTTTAGTTTTTATCGGCGTTTTCAAAACGCATGATAACGCGAACAGTGTGGAAAAACAAAACTGTTGTTACTATTTAGGTCAAGCTAAACGGCATCAATAGGTAATAAAAACATTAAAAATACTTCGTGTAAGTCCAAGGTCGTAGCCACGAATCGCTATTATCTACTTATAACATCGTCACTATAGTAAAGGTAGCAATCACATAAATCATTTCGGTATCGACTTCACTCAGACATAACCGCCAGATATACTCGACACACATGATATATATATATACATAAATAACATATTACGATGAAGCTTTAGGCTTTAGCATATGTGTTATGTATGTATACTAGTCATAAAGCAACGAAACGGACTAGAGTATGTATTTCGTGTCGAAAAAATCGATTTTAGGCCAGTAAAATATTGTGTATCCGAGTTAAATGGGTCGTCGGGGATGAAAAGTCATAAGATATAATAGAGAAATGTACAATTTTGAGCTGATTGAAAACCCCAGTAGAGAGATTCGGATGGTTCATAAAACAAACGGCGCAGGTTCCACCTTGTAATTTATCTGAGTTATCGACCACTAGTTGGGTATGATGCACAATAACGATGCCGTTGAACTGGTGTGATACGTCCTACGACCTACTACCACAACGATGATCTGACAGTAAATACATTACGCTAAACAAACTGTGCAAGGGATAACTCGTTGCAAGTACACATCTGAAAGTTAGTTTCGAAAAAGAATTGAAAAAATACAAGTTTTAATCAAAGTTCCTATAGTAGGGACGGGACTTTCAAAACAACCATTTTTAAGTATTGAAAGTATGCAATATCTGATATCATTAAACAACACGTTAGAAGTATATAACAGAATAAAATTTTTCGAATTTCTTTGATTTTTTTTTTTTAACAAAATGCGATTTATATAGACTTCTAAAACGAAAATTACGGTTTTGTTTTCAATGTGTTTTTTGTAAAACATACAATTTTTTTTACAATAACTGACGCAGAAATCCAAGACAAAAACGTCCAAGTTAAATTCCAGTCAAGCAATATTAACATATGTAAATTGATTAAGTATCACATGATTTTTTCAAGTTTATTCAATTGAACATTTTCCTATTGTGTACCTATTTAAAAATGTTGCTCGATACTAGTTTTTAGTTTATACATTACACGTTTGAGTACGCCGTGCTTACCTATGGTGGAGATGTACGTGTCGTAGTAGGTCTCGTCGCAGAATCTGTGCATCAGACACGTCTTGCCGACGTTCGAGTCGCCCAGCACGAGCACTTTGAACGATTCGCCGGCGTTCATGTCGCGGCATCGCCCTGTAGACAACTGCCCTTGGTATTACACCCACGAAGTGGTGGCCGGTCGGGCTGCTGCTACCCCTCGCCGACAACAATCGCGGCGATATATCGATATTATGGCCAACCCTCAACCACCCCCCCCCCGCCCCATCCAGCCTCCCAAAGGGCGCAATGAGTCATACGGTCTGGGTTGAGCGCCCGCGGTGGTGCAATATCGATTTTATGTGCTACCGACAATAATAAACCTCTCGGCGGCAAACGCGCTCTCTCGTTCATGTTGCAATCGCCATCTAAAAAACAATGTCCGTAAAAAAATAATTTTTTTTTATACAGACGCTCGATTATTTAACAATTTCAAAACTAACGCACTGCGGGCTACATAATAAACCATAATAATATTGTATCGTCGCTCCGCCAAAAGTTATTTATTTACCGGACACTAAAAAGTAGCAGAGATGGGGACATTATGTGATGGGGAACGCGATTTTTTTTTTTTTTTTTAAACACTGACCATATCAATTGTTTTTTGTTTAATTACAGCACAGCGCACTGACATTTTAAAACTAAACGTATTCATTTGAATTTTACAATAATTCTCTATTACTCGAATGTCAAAATTACATTTGCCCCATTGAATTACAATTAGGTACCGCCCTTGACCCTTACATTAGATAACGCGTTTTAGCTACTCGGGACTTTTCCATTCTCGAGTCACGTGATGCCGATCCAAGCTTGTCGTTAATACCATTAAGCAGTACGGGTAAAGTATGTGTATTTCTATAAATATATATACATATACATAAGAAAGAAAACGATATTTTCAAAATGTTATACTCTTAACAAAACCGCCAAGGCCGTTTGCCAAGTGACGGTTGACAATAATTTATAATATAATCGCGCGCGAAAAATCCATATGATAAACAATGGAAAATTATAATTTGATGCGTATAATGCCGTTTGCGAACAGGTACATCGGACATCCTACAACTATTAATACAATAGCGACCAAGCATTGTATTACTTGTACAATATAACACAATGTATTATATCTATCATACCTATGTGGTGTATATGTTTTTTATTCCGTTCAGCATCCGCATAATAATAATAATATAATATTGTCATGACCAATGTGACGACGACTGGTGTAGGTAAAAAAATTTTCACAATATATAATACGACTTAAGCCGATACAACTTCATAGTAGTATACGGTTGGTGGACGTCACGTGATATTAGTATGTGGAAAGCGTACTTAACGCCACTAGTTTTTTAATTGTTTTTCATTAATGTTATTTGTTTGGCAAACGCGCGAAGCGCCTTTTTTTTTACTTCCCGCCACGCACTCATCACACTGCTACTAGTATTTGTAAACAATAATTTTTCGATAATTATTATCATACTATGTATACCGAATATTGACTAATTATTTGGTTAATTATTTTGACCGTCCACCTAATAGCAAAAATAAATAAATTAGTTCATTGATAGTACATAATTAGTCAGTTAATTGTCTAAAAGATTTTAAACTACCGGCTAAGACATTTTAAAAATAAATTGGAAGTTGACCGAAATATATTTTTCTTTGGCCTAATGAATACAAAACAATTAGAAAATCTATTTTGAATAACTATCATTGAATTTCCAAAAAACAGAAATCATTATCGTTTAAAACAATACACATTAAAATCATTGTAAATTACAATATAATTATGAGTATCAACGTGCCGACCACTTGCACGGAAAAATGTAATGTTAATATTATTGGACACTTATTTTATTGCTATGCTTCGCATTGCATAGTAAATAGTAATACTGCATAGTAATTGTATACTTTTTTAACATAATAACAAAAAAATATACTCGGCTCATTGTCTGGATAATAATTATTTTCTGGCCGCATTGCTCGAATACTATCTGCGTGCAATTCATATTATACGACGTTAACGGCTTTCATATTTTTTAAGGCGTTAGTTTACTAAGGCTGAGGCTTCTGGTTTTTGTTCTGCAACTATTGGCTACTTCAGAAGTTAGATATATGTAATAACAACTTTCTTCACTTATCATAATGACATTTCCCGCGAAAGACCGCTTATCTTCATTTGTTTAATCTAAAATAAATGCCAATTATAAATAATAATAATAATATCAATATGTCATCTCTTTTGATTAGTTCATTCGAAATAAATAATAATCTCGCGGTCGCCGGTGGCAAAACGATTCGGTTCGGATATAAAGTTTTCTGTCGATCGATTGCGGTAAGCCGTTTCCATTCCAGTCGAAAAGTACGACCGTCGCAAATCGGCCAAACTCTTTTCCAGCTGTTCGGCCGTCCTGTCCACGAACTCTGACTCGAGTCGCAGTGACCGTTTTTCTGCTTCCAACGCTTTCGCTTCCAACTCGGCGTCCGCTCGGTGCTCGGCTAGTTTTCTCGACGCGAGCCCAATGCCGTCGCGTAACTCGTTGACTTGGTCTTCGAGTCGGCGGTTCGCGTCGTTCAGCCGATCCATTTGTTCGTTACCGCTGTTGAAGTCCCGAAGTAGATTGGTCCGTCGCGCTTCCAGGCGTCGCATGTCCAGGCATAGTGCGTCGACCGCCGCTCGACTGCGTTTCCCGTCGATCGTAAGTCGCTCGATTCGGCCACGGTTGGTTTCGAGTACGGCCTTCCACACTTCGTACCTGTCCGTCAGCTGCCGCTTTTGTTCGGAGGACAACTCGTCCATCAAACGGTCGGCTATTCGCTCGACGTCCGACTCGCGTTCATTCAACTCGGACGTCTTCTGCCGGAGACGTTCGTTTTGCCGTCTCAACTCGGCGATGTCTGCGATTTGTGCTTCAACCAGTTCGGTCTTGTCATTCAACTCCGTCTTTGCGGCGTCCAAATCGGCCGCTTTTGTCTGCACTAACGCTGTACACTCTTCGTTGCGTTTCTTCAGTGCCGCCACGCTTTTGTGCGTCTCGCGCAACGTTTCGTTCAGGCGGTCGCGCCGTTTCGCGGCACGCGCGTTTTCTTGCTCGCACTTCTCCGACTGCATCTCGAGTGCTTCGCGCGTCTCCGTTAGTTCCTCCAGCTGTTCTTTGGCCGAACTAACGTAGGCCTTGCTCTCGTCAAACGCATTGCTCACGGTCCAATACTTGTGTCTAAGTTTTTCATAGCCTTCGGTCAACTGGTCCAACGATGCCTTTTGGGCTTCGGCGGCCTCACTGATGGACAACGTGACGTCGGTCAGCGATTTGCGCAAATGCTCTTCCATCGACTGCCGTGCAGTTACACAATACGATGTTATACACAATAGTATAACAATATAACTTTAATTTGTACAACCAATTAGACTGACAAAATATCATACAAGGCAAAACAAATATTATAAAAAAATAGATACATACTTTTGTTCTTTAACTGTTATATTATTATATAATAAACATAATAGTTTCAAGAATGTTGTTTAGAAATTGTACTGTTTCTACATAAAATACTAATTTAAACAAAACGTAAGCTAGGATACGGAGCTTAGAAAATATTAATTTTACATGTGTTTTTCAGATTAAAATCATAAGGTACATTTTTTAAGACTAGAAGTTCATTTCTTTCCCTTTTTAACCTAACATAACCTTACATAATAGAAACCCAAATAGCATTAATAAATTGACCTGGAAAACCTTAATCATTTTTCTAACAACAGTAATGCAGTCATGAACAATTATTAATTAACAAATATACAATTTCACACTATTCTAAATATTGCCTAATACATTTATTTTAATTCTTTTAAATACAAAAATGTCTCTCAAGTCTCAAATATGTTATTTAAAAAAATAAATATTAAAAAAAGTAAATCGCCTTTGCTAAAGAATAATGAACAACTTGTTACAACTTAAATTCATACTTTTACCAAACAATTGTATAAAACCTAATTTAAAACAATTTAAGTAATAATGTATTTGTGTCATGAAAAACATGAAGTATATAAATTATACATATACTTTATTTATATATACATAATATTTTTTTCTATGTATATATGGCTTTGTATAAAGTAAATCTATAGGCTTGATTTTCAATTTTATAGGTAATTGGACGTGTTTATAATTACACATAATATGAGTCTTCTAACTAATTTTGAAAACCATTCAAATAGTAACGTTAACGTGTTTTATTTGTATTTCAGAGGCGTTTGACTCTTACCGTCGCACAAAATTCATAACTCATTATTAACGGCTATTTTGAATTTTTTTTTATCCGAGTCTTCCGGGACGTATATAAGAACTTTTCTAAAAGAAGCAAATGTCCCTACGCTAGGCATTTTAGAGAGAGAGAGAGAGAGAGAGAGAGTTTCAAGTTAGTATTCAAGTTGTGTGTGTTTTTTATAGCTATCCATTACACTACAAATCGATAATGGATAATACCTAGTATTATATTATGTATGACACACGGTTAGCCGTATTGTGTTTGTGCAAAAAAATAAAATATAAATAAAATCGACTTACATATAGTGTGTAAACTGGGAATACGTCATTTATACGGCCTTAATCCATTGTGTCAACTTATTTTACACTTAAGTGCTCGCTTATACTGTTTGCACTACGAGATAACGCGATTAAAAACAAAATAATACATGTTTAATAATACTCTTGTAGTATATTATAATATTATAATTGTATTATTATCTGGCCCATTGGTTAATCCTTCGCCGACTTTTACCGTATGTTTATTTATTATACAATATAGTGTATAGATATGTAATAATATCTAATATAAAGTCGAGCTTCACAACAATAAAATTAACTCGAGTGTTTTTTTTTTTTGGTCTGTTATTTGTAATTTGTGCATTTGATATTTGGTGTACACCATAATGTGTACCTAAGTTATCTAGGAGTACGATATTTGGTGTAAAAAAATATTCTGAATTTGTCAAAATTAACAAATCAAAATTATGTAATAATAATTTCACCATACCCGATAATGGTCCTGTTGACTTCACTGTTTATGATATTTGTGATATTTTTAGTAATTTTATTTATAAAAAGAGTTCAGTAACTCAGTTGTTTATGAAAAAGGTAAAATTCGATCAATTAAAATCCTTACTGTTGATTAAAAAATATATTTGAAAAATTGGTATCCATTAATTTGAATAAGTATAGTGTATAACAATTAAAAAAAATTATTTTTTCAAGTAAAATTGTACGTGAAAAACAGTGATTTTTAATTTACCGAATGTTAAATTATTACTATATTTTACTGTTATTATGAATCACAATTTAGGATTAATAAAATATATCATTCATTATGGAAATCTACAAGACTTGCCTGAAAGCTAATAATATTGTCGATCGCAGTAGGCACACATGGTCGATATCGGTACAAGATAGTTAAACATACTATTTAGACGGTCAAGCCTTACTATTTGTAAACCGACTATTATAGTAATGATCCAATAGATGATAATAATAATAATATTATTATTATTATTATAATCTATGAACGATCGTTGGATTATAATCGTATTACATAGTAGCAACCGGCCATAGCATATTCTTTTCAAGTCTCCATCCCCCTCCCCCACGTATGTAGGTGTGCTAAACGGTATACACAGTGAAGTGTGGTAAATCGTTTGCGGTATACCGTGTATTATTATTTTGTGTACACACACACACACTTATATATGTATATAATTATAAGTTTATAGGCGGGTTTTCGCTGTCGTTATCTGCTGTGCTCTGAACCATTAGATGGGTCTATTAGTCTTGTCGGAGGTAACCGATTGTCGCACAACACACGCGGTAATCAATAAGTGCACTAGTGCAGTAATCGTCGGGGCCGGATCGTTGATTTTATTGTCGTTAGAGAAACTAATATATACTTGGTAAAGGCGTTAATGTCATTAGTTTTTTTTTTTAATCATTTCGAGCTCTTTTTTTTTTTCATGTAATTCTTCTTTCGCTCATTTTTTTTTTATATATTTGTTTTATGTTATATAATTTATTGCGATTCGTTTCGTCGTGTGCCGTCTTGTGCGAAAATTTCGGTTAGGTTTGACCGTCGACGGTTGTCCTGAGTTCAGTGTATCTATGCAGAAACTCGTATTGAAATCGCACCAAACACCAGTAACGTGATGGGTAATAATACATTAAACATAACGTATGGACATAATAATAATATGTACGTGGTCGCGATTTCCTCATTCCATATTATTATTCTCATCAATAAATTATTTTAGGTTGGGCAAATTCGAATTTCAGAACAACTACCATACCATCTCACCCCAACCTAGTTCAACTCTAAATATTATGTTTTTTTTTAAATCAGAGTTGGCTATAACCTATTTTTTTTTTCTTAAAGTCCGACTCCTATAAGTTTTTTGAAATATCTGATAGATCCTATACAAGCCATATTTCCAAGAAAATAATTAACATTTGCTATACTTAAACAGAAAATATATAATAAACTCTCGTCTGTTTGGTTTGGTTTTCCAAAATCACCTGAAAGTTGTTAAACTTTAGCCGTGATTCGTTAGTTAGTTACCTACATTTAACATTAAATTACATTGAACTTTTGCTAAAACTTCTAAACCGTTTAATATGTTTTTTTTTTTTAATTTTATATAACAATCTAATTTTTTATACTATTTTTATTGTTCAGATAAAGTAATTTGTACACCTTTTAATCTCAATTACAACTGAACAACACGTCTTATCGATGGTCCCATACTTAAAATGTGACAATTCATATATGTATACGTATGTGAAAATATTATAAAACAATATATTGTGATAAGTTTAGGAAACCACTAGAAAAAAACATTAGTAATACGCTGTAAAGATTTGCCATAGTTTTATGATCATTATTTATTAATTGGAAGTGAATAGCTGTATTATAATAACCACTTATTGTCAACCGATGCAAACTAAATTTGATAATAATACCATATAATATGTATAAAAGGTTCAATGTGTTATCTAAGTTTTGACCTATATTAGTAAAGATATTTTATATTTTAACCTCACAGTTATTAATTTTCATAAGTGTTTGTTAAGTTCGACAATAGCTAATTTCCAAAGTTAATGAGTTCTGTTAAAAATTATTTTTTTTAACCATTCGGTTTGGTAAACAATATAGGTGTTGTGGCATTCTAGACAGCAAACTTAGAATTTGTTTAATATATTATTATAATGGTTTTATCTTATCCTTCTTAATAATTGTCGAATGGTTGCAATAATATAATATAATTCAACGCCAATATTTTGTAGATCATATTATATTATATTAAATCATATTATATTTTGCTGTTAGAAACATTTAAGTCGTGCCCAATTTTTCAGGCACACAAAATTGTAACGTATAATAAAACTTGTATTTATTATTACATCCAGGCGCTAAAAGTTACCTAACTGATGCTATGTTATCTAAGGATAGTATTTATAAGGCTTTGGAATTTGTAAATATCTGGAAATTTCCAGTTAATAGTATTTAACGATTAGTTATAACCACTATTTATTAATGAATTCGGTACAGGAAACATGTTTGTAAAATCTTAATTTGTGCGATAATGAGGATTCGTTTTAATTATTGTATTTTTTTTTTTTTTTACTATAACGCCCATGTCAACGTCTAGACTATTTTTTTTTAGCTTAATAAAATTATTTACTTAAACAATTCATGTAGAGAGAAGTTCGCCTAATTGAAAAACTAGTAAACATAAAAAAAACGGATTAATTTTGCACGTTATATAAGTAAAGCCGTGCAGACTGAATAACTTAAAAAACCATTATTTCTCGTTAAGCAAACGCACGTAGCGGCAATTATATATGCCCTGACACTTCAATTAGTCGAGATAGTCGATTTAACTAAACTGTTTTATAAATATGATCGTTGTGTTTAAATATCGATTTAAAATTAATTGTGCTCAATTGATTTGTGGAATGAGTGTGAATCAATGAGTGTGTGGACTGTCAACTGTGTAATGCGTTATTCATGTTGATATTGTTTATAGGTTTGGACTTCTTAGACAATGGTTCAATTTTCGAGCATGCCATTACGTGCGCAGGTACGTAACGTACTTGGGAGTCGGGAAAAAAAAAAAGAGATGAATAAATTATCGAGTTATTAAATAACATGAACGATTGATTTTTTTTTTAGAATTTGGCAAATTCCATTATTATTTGTTGGCACTTAGCGGCCTCATCTACACCAACTGTGCCATATCCATAACTGTTGTATCATTCGTGTTACCGTCTGCACAATGCGATTTCAACCTGAGTTCGTCCGACAAAGGGCTGTTGAATGCCGTACCTTTGTTTGGTAAATAGCACGGTAACTCGGCACAAACCAATATAGCAGAAAATATTTATTAGAATTTTTGTTTTTAGGCATGCTTTTGGGTGCGTATTTTTGGGGATGTCTGGCCGACATGCACGGAAGAAAAAAAGCTCTGATTGCTGCATTACTTCTAGACGGCATTTTTAGTTTGATTTCCAGCTTCCTCACGTTCTTTTGGCCGTTTTTGTTATGCCGTTTCTTCAGCGGTTTCGGGTAAGTCGATTCGAATAATTAAAACAACATCAATTAACGCAAAACTTTAAAACATACTAGTAGTGAGAATAAATAGGTAGATACGGTGACTCGAAAATGGTAGTACGAGTTGGAAAAAGTAAAACGTAGGATGAAAATTTAAAAATAAAAGATACAATAAGTAAGCGTATATAAATGTTATTGACCAGGGATTGTAGTATTAAAATGTAAGTAGAAAAATGACGCGGTGCGCAAAAATAACGAAGCGAGCCGTTTTAAGTTAATGTAAACAGAATAATTCCGCAAAATTACTCTAGTTTTTATTTATAAACAGTATAACTAACATTTTGTAATTTATATTCAATTTTCAGCGTATCGGGTTACTTGGGAATCCTGTTTTCGTACTTGGGTGAATTCCAACCGAAAATATACAGAGAAAAAGTGTTGTCGTGGCTGGAAATGTTTTGGACACTCGGCGCTGTAGCGTTACCATGTACCGTCTAAATTTCCTAACGGCTAATTATTTAAACTATGCGAGTGTGATTGTCATCTTTTTTTTTTTTTGCCTTTCTGTCTTTGCAGTGATAGCATGGGGTATCATTCCAATACCGCTGCAGTACACTTACAGTATTTTCAAGTATTCATCGTGGAACGGATTTCTCACGTTATGTTCATTGCCCAGCATCTTGTTGGCCTTGTGGCTGACCCGGTTTCCGGAAAGTCCGAAATTCTTGTTAGAGTGCGGCGAATACGAAGAAGCTCTCAAGTGTCTGAAACGGATTTACACGGAAAACACTGGCGAACCCGGCGATACGTATCCCGTACGAAACAATTACTTACCGCCAAAGCTGTACAATTTTACTACTAACATTCCTGCTAAACAAAACATACAGTTTCAGCATTAGTCCACTCGATCCTTGTATAATACTAGCATATTAAAGCCTAATATAAGATTTTGTGAATGCGAGCGAATGAATGGTTTCTACTAATCAGCGATTGCCGTTGTACTTTTAGGTGAGAAGTTTGATCGAGAACGAAGTCCGGTGCAGTGTGGTCAGCATACAGTCGAAACGGTCGCTGAGAAGCATGAAAACCGTCAAAACGCCCAAAGACCTGAGGAATCTACTGAAAGAGATATGGTACCAGACCAAGGAAATGTTTAAGCCACCCCATCTCAAAAATACCGTACTTACGTGTCTCATACAGCTGGGACTGTCTTCCACGTAAGCTATTACACCAGTATATCCGTCTACTTTATCATCTTGACCCTCGGTCGATCATTGCGTTTAAATGTTATCGTGGTTTGATAAGTTGGTCGACACAAGACGTACTGCTAACATGATTTCTTTCGAAATTGCTTCAGCAAACGGTTAACCATTGCAGTGTTTTTGAAACCCCTGACTTGTCGAGATACTGTGTGTGACGACAAGTAAAGAACATTATGAAATAGGCGGGTTACAACATTGATTATACAATGCTGGGTGTCATCCAAGTAGAACCTACTGGTATTAATTTTGATCGATACATATCATATCCACTGCTAAGAACGTTATTTGGAATTTGTCTGTATTCAGACTATTAGGCTGATTACAAAAGCCGTATTGGTGGATAATGTGTGTTCGACGTGTGTTTGCAGATACTACACTATGATGCTATGGTTTCCAGAGTTGTTCAATAGATTCGAGCAGTTCGAGCACGAACAACCCGGCAAAGACGTATCCGTGTGTCAGGTTTCATCGGTGTACATCGAACACAACGGGGCTCTTAGCATGGATGACTTGTGCGGGTCGGGCGTGGGACAGACGGTTTACACGCATACGTTGTGGGTCGGAATAGCGTGCATACCCACGTCGCTGTGGATGCCGTTGTGCGTGCACAGATTGGGCGCCAAGTTTTTTTTAGGTAAGTTATACCGTGACATTTATAACGTTCGAGTGCCTCGTCAGAAAGTTCAAACTACTGCGCGGTACTAAAGGTCGAAGGGCCGGGAGACAGCATAATTTTATAGCGAAACAGTGCACCGAGTTTCGGTTGAATAGATTCAGCAGGAAATACCATCGGGGACTGTACGGGGTGTTCGACAACTTTAGAAAAACTAACCTAACCGTAGTGATTTTTCCTTCGAAACTTCATTTGCCGAGTACGTTTGTTAGTACTTATTGCTACTGATGAGGTAACAGGTAGTAATATTCGTGGAGCCTTTCCTTCTAAATTATTGGATAGGTACCCGATGATATTTTGTCAAAATCTAAAGTTGAAACACTAGTACACGCATTCCAATTCAATCGTTGTATTTCATTTGCAGTCATAAGTCTTTTCATATCCGGCGTCGCAGCGGCCATGCTTTATTTCGTCAAGAACGCCATGCAAAATCTCATACTGTCGTGCTTGTTCGAAGCGTTTACCAGTCTGGGAATTAGCGTACTGATGTGCATAATGGTGGAGTTGTTCCCCACAAACATGAGGTAAGAACGCTAAGATGAAGTCACTTTGGAAGAAAAAAAAATACACGATAACATGTATTTATGATTCGTTGACAGAATTATGGCCGCAGCCGCGTCTGCTACGTTTGGCCGTTTCGGGTCTTTGATGGCGAACATCATGTTTGGACTTCTGATCGATACACACTGCATACTACTCATTATAATTTTCAGTTCGTCGCTAATAAGTAAGCACACTGCCAGCGAACTTTTCAATTGTTTTACTTTGCAAAGCTGATTACGTTGTGTTATTATGTTTTAGTTAGCGGTATCCTGGCGTTAGCTCTCCCGCGTTCAAACCACAAAGATTTAGATTAGGTTTTACACACAACTCGCCACCTAGTGCATCTTACGAGTATGTTATGATTTATAAATATTATATATATATATATATATTTCTATTAAGAATGCGGAATATTTATAAATGATAACCTCGACAGTGAATCATATTAAATCACATCATTATTATTATTATAATGTAGATGTATAACACTTTGATGTACTATTAATGTTTAAAAAAAAAAAAAATGTATTATTGGTTAAGTTTTTAACTTAAACGAAATGTGACAACTTTTTTTGTAAATACAATTATTATCGGCTAGTAAAACATTATTAAACATTGTGAGTATAGATCATTATATATTGTATGTTTTGAAATTTAAAAAAAAAAACAAATTTGAGTCATAAAATAATAAAGTATATACGTTGTGTACAATTTAAATCTATTAGTACCTAGTGTGGTGGAAGACTTTTAATTTAGGTACCTTGTTTATTTATCCATTTGCTAATTTCACACACACACTAATGCTTACCTCTACCTATCAGTTAAGTTAGGTATTCTTGATATCTGTAATACCTTTTTAACTATTTTTTCTTCTACATCTTTCATTCTTCCTGTTATTGATGTATTTTTGAAACTATTTAAATAATTCTTATACCTCTTACGGCATACATTCATTTCGAAAACACTAAGTGCTCTTTTTTTTATGTTAATAATTATGTATGTAAATATATAACTGTTTAATCGTATCGTCTATAGCTTCAAAGTGACAAGTTACTGACTTATACTTCAATCTAACTAAAATTAAGATAAATTGTTTAAAACGTTACGGGCATAGGTAACTCTCACCAGTTAAGTTTAAAATTTGAGTTGTAGAAAATGGAACAACTTAGCATTTAGGTGAATTGGTTTGATTTTTTTCACGATATTCTAAACCCAGATATGCGATAGTCTTTAAATGCTATAGGTAAATTGAATCAAACAAAAAAAACCTAAAATATTTTGTAATTATACTTTTATATTAAGGAAGTTGGAGCCGTACCTTATCCATGGACCCTCATAAGCGGTTTGGTTGTACAGGATCTTCATAAATTCATAGCACAGCATTTATTTCAATGAAATAACAATAACTGTGGCCGGTAAAAATAATATGCTACATCTCGCCTCAAATGATTTTTTTTTTAAATTGGTTTTGAGACTTATCAAATATCATGTGTCGTTCATACTCTTTTCCAAACCACCCGTGAGGTAGAGTATCGGGCTCGTTTTTTTTAACGTGGTATCTCCATGTATGATGATGTTTCAAATTGTGCGTTTATACTAAAAAAACCATTTAGAAACGCGTTTAAAACATTTTTGGCCTTAAAAACGTTAAAAGTATTGTTAAACCTCTTTTTGGTTATTCCAATGTTGCGGTTTGTGTCTAAAGCAAATAATTCGTTTGACCGGAATATTATTCCATACTCCATTCCAGGCCCATTTCCTACCGCCGAGGGAATACTTTACAACCGCGGCCTGGATATTCATCCCTAAGTCATGGGCCTGCATTCCAGCGTAGTTTGGTTCTATAATCGGACGCCGGCCGTGCATATACCCGACGTTCAGCTTAATCGGGTTCCTGCACGAGTGTACCACACGATTCGCGAACAGCACAAGGCATATGCCGGGACCTCTCGGCTTATAACCCTTATACGCTGGCATGAAGTATGGAAGTAAGATTATAAAGCAAAGTTTAAAAAATCCATACACTTGACATGTTCAAAGAAACCCAAACGCGTCACTCCTGTCTGTCATGGGTGTTTATTTGACATTTGCGTTTAATTAAATTGGCCAAAATGGTTAGGTATGTTGTGGAAATTGGGCGATTTTCCAAAACGATTAAGTGGCATCATCGTACACAGACCTAATCCACGTGGTGCTCGACTTGGGAGGAGAAGAGGGGGATCAATTATCGTTCAGATGTTTTTGGGCTTTTTGTTTCAAGTGAAACGCATCGGACGAACCGTTCGTCAGAGATTATCAGTATCGAAGAAATACATCAATAGGCAACAATTTATTACTTGTTTATATGAACGATGAATGGAACAAGTACAAATATTATCAATAAGGGTGGTTTCTTGCTTATGAGTTTTTATAGTACCGTTTTATCCCGAATCGAACACGTATAGGGTACGGAATTAATTCGGCACTTGCTTGTAAAATACTTGAAAAGAAACACATTCTTCTATAAAGTTCCACCCGAGTTAATTCCGGACCCCTAACTTAATTGAACTAATTAATATTTCGAATAAAATACTACATATATTGGCTAGTTGTTACCCGTTACTTCGCGTTATATACTTATTATTACAGAAGCACGTTCTCCTGTTCTGGCAAAACGGTTATGCTTCTTCGCATGTTCAAATCTAGAAAAAGTATATCCATGTGAGTAATACTAATTAAACTGCTAATCCTACTAGTGTAATACTAATTGGATTTGGTACAAGTCTTCAGTTCCAGACACCTTTTTTGAAACGGTATTACCCGCCCAGAAAGTCTGACAGTTAAGTCTATCTTATGCTGATTGTATTGATGCGGAATACACTTACATATTTACCGCAGACCACTTGATCAAGTTAATTGTTCATAAAATAATACTTATATTTATTGATTTTTAAAAATACAAATTCACATTCATCGTTATTAAACTAACAAATGAATATACCAGTCAATTCCCCTAACACCGAAAATTGATTTGTACACATTTACTTTTAGCCAGCAAATCCGTTTAAAAATTATGTAACTATATATAAAAACCTTACAATCCATTTTCAATAATGTGTGTTTAAGTTTTTTTTCAGTAATCAACGAGTACTGTTATACTGTAGACTTTACAACACAGTTTAATGTTTCTTTTTTTTGTAAATTGCTACAAACTACTTAAGTTAACTATGCACATTTCTCACCATTTTTTGTAATTTTGAAAAAAAAAACATAATTATTACTTTTTATCATTAGCTGTAGTCTGTACTGTTTATAATGTGGTAATTGACAAAAACATTAGAAAAAAACTAAAATAACACTAATAGAAAAATGATATATTTTTTTTAACGATCATGAATGAAAATAAGGTTATTTGTTTATTAACTAGAACCGTAACATAATCTAACAATGCAATTATATAATTTGTTAACAATTAACATGACTTAGTTGATAAAAATTACCTCACATTGTAAAAAATAAAACTATACATATAAATCAGACAAACATTATTTTAAATTGACTAACATTAATTTATGAAAATATTGTTAGGTTTATAAAACATAGCCTCATCAAAATTCAACAAGTAAGAAAACCAACGACTTAAAAATCGTCTTCAAAACCCAAAGTCATTGTCCACAAAAGTGGGGAACTATTAGCGATAGTGACGACTGAGTCTCCATTATAGGTGTTGCTGCTGCTGATAAGTCCTCCCATTTGCATCATTTTTCCATCTAAAATAAATAAAAAATATTTTACATGTGTATTTACTTAACGTTTTCATTAAACATAATATGCCAAATCAAATGTAACTCAATAATTATAATAATGATAATACCTTTATATATTGAGTGTCATTAAGAGGATGCGACTGCAAGTAAATAAATTTCTTGCCACTATAAATGTTCTCATACAACTAATAGTAATATAACTCATTCTATATTTAATCTAGAACAAAAATCTTTTTAGTGGAAAAAAGATCATAAATATGATACTATGATGTAACGTCACATGTTATACTGATGGCACAGTGCACGGGAAATGTGGTAAATGCACATTTTAAAAATATTTATAGTGTTTGAAAACTGATAATGTTGTCATATCTGTCAGATGTATTTGATAAACATGACATACTCTTAACTGTATGGATATCTCTAATATCGTAATATTATCTAATATTGTAAATGTGTTATAAGCTATTAGGTACAACTGAATTTCTCAAAACAAGTGCACTTAAAACATGTTTGCACTAAGCCATTGGTATTATTATACATCAGTTATGTTTAACGTTACATTTTACAGTACCATTTAATATACGTTAAAAGTTTTTCATAAATTGTTATCAGTACATATTTTTTTCTGAAAGGGATTTATATAATAATTCATAAATTTGCCATAATTTTGTATAAACAAAGAAAGTGGAAACTGTATAGTACGTTTAGTATAAATAAAAATATTGTATAAGTTATAACGTAAAAAATGAGACCCTATGTTTGTTTTATAATCAGAGCACTAATGGAAAACAAAGATTATATTAATAAATAGAAATTTGAATAAGTGATTTTGCATCAGCCACAACTAATTTTTAATTAGATAACAAATTTGTTATTTATAAAAGAAATATTATTACTATTTGAGTTACTTTAATTTGGTTTATGTACAAATAAATAGCAAATTACAATAACTAAATATCAGTCTTACTTATATTCCATTTAAGCCCAGTAGTTGTGCAACTCTCACAAGCTGAACCCATCGGGAACAATCCAACGTAATTTTTCTCAGGGTACGCTGTGAGAATTTGAGGAATTTGTATGCTATGTAAACCTGGCGGAAGTAACCAAGTCATCGTGTTTCTTCCTAATAAGATTGTCTTGCAATCTAAAAACTGATCTCTTTGTGTATACAAAGTGTTTATGTTGGACAAGAAATGATCAATCCTGTTGTACATGTTAACCATTACGATTATTTTGTTAATTTTAATTTTTTGTCCTAAAAATATACAATAAACACTTAATGTATGAATGTGAGTTCAACATTGTATTAAGTTATTACTCGCAGAATATTTTTGAACTTCTTTTAATGCTTTTGTAAAATCAGTCTCGTTTTGATTAGGAGTGTGAACTAATTTTGAGCCACGTTTCACAAAGTATTCAACAATAGTAGGCGTTGCAGAATCGAAATCACCGCTGATCAAATCGGGATTTTTGCAATTGAGTTTGTTTTGAGTTATAAATGTGTGCCATCTGTTTGCACCGCCGTCCACTGTTACTCGTAATCGACCTATGAATAAACGTTAATCATCAGTGTACACAATATAATATGTTATACTTATAAAACATAGAAGTTTTGCGGTAACTTACAATTGTTCCACAGATGTTGTATAATTTCTGGGGGATTATTGATACTCGTGTTCAACACGATCACAGATGCGTTTTTCAAACACATAGTCTCCAATTCTGTATGCCACTTGTATATTTTCGGGTCATCATGCATGCTCTTATTCTGAAATGCCTAGAAAAACTATGATATTGTAAATCAAACGAGAAGTAGGTATACTACTGTGAAATCGTTTGACGTTGGAAACACTAACCTTGCACATAACAAATTTTGACAAACGATCCGGCCACAATCCATTCAACATTTGGTTGTGTTGAAGTTAATGGTGCACCACACAATTCAATGTCAACTGACAATAGTGTGTAACGGCGGTAACGATAGGATTGCAATGATCAAATGAAGATTTCCATTGTTTTCTGATGACAAGAGTCTGACGTTAAAATTACTATTTATTGTATCACAACGAATTAATAATATAAAATTATTTAGATAGAAACCAATTACATCTATTATTTAACGTAACTACTCCGTTTGACCTTAAACGACAATACCAATGTAGTAACACATAACGAATACTTTTAATGCAATGACGGTTAACCGTTAAGCGTTAACGTGCACGTGAGATCAATGACAATGACAAATGACAGGTGAGGGCAAATCTAAACAGGGTTCGTAACGATTCACAATCCATAGAAATCGCAACCGAAAATCTCAATACAAGTTACAATCATGAATCACATCATACTCGTCATAGTCCCCCATCGCAGTTTTAATGTTATGTGATTAGGTATCACATAATATTATTATCACAGAATAACCAGAGGAGAAACCAAGGCTGCGACTGATAAGTGTCCGACATTTTGTGTTTTGCGGGTTACGTATAATCAACTAGTTTTTTCCTGGAACTATCGTTAGTTATAGTCTGGCTCCCGGCAGCATAAACAATATGGCAGTTGACCTTTTTCGGCGGCTCATAAGACCCCGACGTGTAATTTTTGTAAAGTTTCCCGTCTGATTATTCTGCGTTAAAATATTATTTGGCAATGAGCGCGCTGCCCCAAAACCTATAGTTGATAAGCAAACGGCCAAGACCTATAATAAATATTTTATATGTCTACGGCAAACAACAGCTGTTGTCATTGGACTTTTTTGCCATTCCAGTTTTGGAGGTAGGTGCCAATTAGATTTTGGCGACCGGTCGAAAAGTAAATTATTATAGCTACATAGGCAAATTGTAAAATGACCGTCTATACATTTCATTATTTTTTTAAATCAAGAATAATTTGCTGACAATGTTGATTGGTCAATAACCAGTTTAAGATAATTACTTTTGAGCTTACTAAAGCAGAAAGCTTAAAATTTAGGACGGGAGGACCGATGAAGGGTGAGATGTACCTAGTATTTTTTTTTATCTGTTCACATTACTCTAGCATTACTCATCCATTATATACATTAAACTCTAATAACTTTAAAAGTAATTATCCAAAACTGGTTATCGACCAGTCAACATATTCAGCAAATTATTATAGTTATCTATACTATTATAGTATTATAGTATTATTATATCTATGTTATTATAGTTATATATTAAGAATAATAATCGTTAAGTTTAATGAACTCTAGAAAAATTAAAAAATATGTAAATGTTAATAATTTCCAATATTTAAAATAACATTAACCAAATTGTAGTACTTATTTAGCTATAGTTGTTTATTATGAAGGCGTTTTACATAATTATCGAGGTCATAGTGCACAAGTGTTTTTTTTTTTTTTTTGGAGAAATTATATTTAATAACACGCTACATATTTCGTACACATTTTAGAAACCAGAGATTCAGAGATTCATTGTTTGAAAACTTAAAGTTTTTTTTTTTAAATTTACAACCCGTTTGCACTGCCATAGATAAATATGTTTTTGTTATTATCCAACTAAATTAACAAAAATATTAGATAGGTATGTAGTTATTCGTAATTGTCGTTAACACTCCTTGAACCGTTCACAGTTTATTCGGAATGCAAACAGAACTTTGTAGCTAATTAGTTATTACATGCATTAAAATTGTTCAATTTTTATTATAATATATTATAATTTATATATGTATATATAAAGGAAACATTGTATTTCTTTTGATTAATAGACAAATAAATAGTAAAAGAATTGAAACAACAGCTGCCAGTAAATGTTATGCCTGTTGACCGGTAATATCAGTTTAAGTATATCGTACACAGTAATATGTGTATACATTGTACCTACTATTTAATAATAATGTATTATTTTCTATTGTAATAACCTTATTACTATAGTGAGGTGGGCTTACACGATCAGCTGGACTGTGCACGAAGACAGCTTCGACTGGGTCGGGGTAAACTTCCATCCGTAAGATACCTGTAGAGACGAGCTTCTGATATGTTTTTAATTAATCTACAAAAGCCCGGATCTACAGGGTAGATCACGAATGCGTTACACCGCTATTGCGATTGGTATGAAGTCATCTGCAGGCACAACGTATTTCGGGATCCTGCGTGAAGAAGAGAAAAACCAAAAAAATTACATTTTATTTCAATCCGAAATGCGGTTGTTTACTTTCTCGCGATAGCTTTGGGTAGCCGTAATAGTTTATTATTATTAACAGAGCAAAAAAAAAAGAATAGATGCACATGGGTCGACCTTGCAAGGAGTAGAGCAGACTGCCTTCTGACCACCGGCAAGGGTGTAGAGTTCAGCGGAGGCTGTGGATCCCGCGGTGGTTTATTGATCTCTCCGGTGTCGCTTCTGCTGCTGTGCACGAGGGTGGTAATACCAGACGACCGGGAGGAAAACCGCTGACGGGATTACGGTTTTTTTTACTATTATAGTTTTGTTCGGACCCGCGGAAAGTATACATGATTCCCGTTCAGCCTCGATCGGCTACGTCACCAGCAGATATCTCTATTAGGTCTCTCAGATTTCGAGGGCCGTCGCAGGCTTCCGCGGTGACTTGACCTATGGAAACGTTTTGCCGTTAGTTCGATCGCGTTTCCAGCAAACGCGATTGACCGTGTGGTCGTGCCACAATAATAGTACCGAAATGATATTACTTACTGTTTACACGGCACGAGACGACGAAACCGACAGTTGTTTGAGAATCCTATACGTGCACTTTATAAGTGTTGTGGCCGACGGATGCTTCGGTGTGCAAGGTGGTTCGGCAAGCACGGCTCGTCTGCTCTGACTGTGGTGATGCTGTGTGTAAACGGTCTTGCCCACCAGAGGGACGTTGCAAACAGGGCGCGGCTCGCCACCCTTGCCATCTGCTCGTTTTCCATCTCCGTTTTTGCACTTGTACCCCACATCAGCACCCTCCAATCTATAAAATACAAAACCCCCCCCCGGAGAGTGCCGGTAATTACCCCCCCCTCCATCCTAGGACGGTCTTATACCTTCCACCGACCGCCACTTCGGCGGGCCGTTTTTCAATTTAAGAGCCGTCGGAGATTCAGTATTTCATAAAAAAAAAAAAAATGTCATAATAATACTTATTAAAACCATTACGAAATTTTAGACTTCCGTGTTTTACGAAAACACCTAAACCCTATACCGGTTGTATTATTAGTGATGGTTATAAGTATACCCTACATCCGAACCGAGTTTTGTTTGCACAAGAGAAAGCGATTTTCGATTACAGACTTTCGTTTAGGACGAGTAGGCGTTTTTAAGCGTTTTTTGCAAATGTTGTCAATATTTTGTGAAACATGCTGTGACGAATTGCACGCGGTCGGTTTTTTCAGTCAAAAGTTTTGACTCAAAACACATCATTTTTATTCCATCACACAGGCCGAACCAGTGATCCGATAAGCAATCTAAAAACAGATTTGAATTCGCCACGAAGTTTACTTAGATCGGTCAGGGTACTTTTTTTAATTTTTAATTTTAACCCTTTCCAAATTCTAAATTTTATATAAAGTTCAAACGTGTTTTATACATAGTAGGAATTATATCGAAAAAGTACGGTGACCGATCTTAAGTAAACTTCATGACGAATTAAAATCTGTTTTCAGATTACTTATCGGGTCACTGGCTCAGCCCGTGCGATGGACCATTAAAAATAATACCATGAAGCTTATAGAAATTAACCGATAAATTAATTGACACGATCGAAATATATTAAAACCACTTTTTTCTTAAATATTGGCTATTGCCGTGTATAGGTACGACCATTTCGGTTGTAAGAAACATGGAATGTTAAATCTAAATCGTATAACTAGTTTTTTTAAACCTTAATCCAAAAACTATGCTAAAAAAGCGAAAAAAAGGTTTCCACCATTTCTGAGGATTAGGGTTGATACTTTTTCGGTTTAACTAATAGGGTTACTACTAAAGAATATAACTCAATACAGATAATCACAAGATATAACTTAGTAAATATACTAAATGTATTAGTATACTTATAATGATCTACCTACGTCATTTAAATATTAATTATTCACATTTCACCTTAGAATCGTTATCCAATTAGATTATTTATGTAATGGACAGTTTTTTTTTTTCATAAATACAGTAAATAGTAAATGCTTTATTTATTTTTTATTGTCCACAAGAATCCGACATTAATGAAAATATACATAACGGGTTACAATGACGGTTTAATTGCATAATAAATTGAAGTGTTGATAGTGAAAGCTGTTCGAAGTCATTAAATTTAAACTAACGTTTTTGAAATATCTAACAGTCAACGCCATCTATGTACAGGCAGGAGAACGCGATCTGTAAACGTTCAGTCCAGAACTAATAGGCTATAAATTGGGTTTACAAATTTATTAATTGGTAGTAGGTCGAGTAGGCGAGCTGCGAGAAGAAAAGTTTATTCAATTCGCGAGACTGCTTCTAAGCGTTATGTATTAATACAAATTAAATTGTCCACTTTAGTAAAAATTCTTCTAATTATTAACTATATACCTACCTATTCTTATTAACTATATACCTACAGTCTGGTTTTAAGATCCTCTATGTTCAAAAATTGTATATACAAAAGCGAAATTAAGAAATATTTTTTACTCTTTTGGGGAAAATGGTTAGTTATATTTCTTTGTTATTCGACTTCACAAATCGATGTATCTAGAGAATACCTATCCTTAACTAATTTGAAACTTCTTTTATCCTGTTTCGGTATAACAGGTTCATTTAAGAGAAAAGTGTTTATTTTGAGCAGGTTTTGCGCGATTATGACAGATATTTTTGGAAGCGAACGATTTAAAATCTATGTAGTTTAAGTTTTCTGTAAATGAACAACTTGTACTGTATAAATAAAATTTGTCCGAAGTTTTTGGATTAACCTTTCATACATTTACACGCTGGAAAACTTTCAATTTTTGAGCTTTCAAGTGGTTTTACCCAACGACCCATTGTTTATTAAAAAAATGACAAATTATTTCCAGTATTTTAAGTTTGTTATTAATAAATGAGTGACAAAAACAAACATTTTTTCATTGCGTTTTGATCATGGACGTGTGTCAATAATTCGATGTTGATAATTTACTATTTCTATGAAAATAATACATTCCGAGTTGTATACCACTTGAGCAAAAGTACCTAATTAATAATATGTTAAAAATAAAAAACGCATATCATAGTTAAATTTAATGTTTTTTCGAGAAATTTAAATAGGTGTTTATAATTTAATCGCATAAATAATACAGTTTTCAAAGTCATTTTTCTAAGTAAGACAATTTGTTGTCAAATCGTATATTATTCTTCTTCGCCGCCTTTACCGATACAAGTGCTCATTTCACTTACTCTTTGACTTTCTCATCAAAAACCTCTGCCCACCTGTTTCTCTGATTTTACTAAACTTTCAATCAAGTACAATATTTACAATACATACAAATTATGTTTTATTTTATTTACCACGCGGAAAATGATTGCAAAATAATAATTTTAGTTAAAATTTAACATTATTTAAACAACCTAATAATTGGGTAAATATTTTTTCTGGGGCCATTTAAAAATAATTATTTTATTTTATCCACCTCACCGGAGACTGTAGTCAGTGCTATTTAATTATCCATGTATTACATTATGTGACTATGGTTTTGCCAGCTTCTACTGTAAGATGGCGACAGAGTTGACGGAAATATGAAATAAAAAAAATCGCATAGATAGCGTTACACATTCAAGTAGAAATATTTGTAAAACTAAGTCCTATACATTTTTCAGGCTTAACAAAAAATATATATTCTTCTATAGTCGAATTCTATTCATAAATTTGATGAGAAACTCAATCGGCAATCGGCATTGAATTTTCTGCACTTCGCAGAAAAATGAAACATTATTATAAGAAACGATTTCTTATTAGTCTATCGTTAAATATATTTGCATGCAATTGTGATGTACCAACGTTTAGGTCTTGACGTATACGAAATTAGATTGGGATAAATATTCCAATCTAATTACAAGTATATATAAACGTCATAATTTGTCTTATAC
Source organism: Adelges cooleyi (assembly GCF_023614345.1). Lineage (NCBI taxonomy): Eukaryota > Metazoa > Arthropoda > Insecta > Hemiptera > Adelgidae > Adelges > Adelges cooleyi. The sequence goes on along the minus strand of NW_026095871.1, from coordinate 12,838,328 downwards.
GTTTCGTATTCTAAGTAGTGGAATTATGATACGTTTATTACGATTTTTTCTCGTCTGTAATTTATTCGTACAATATGTTACTACAAAAGATAAATTGGTATAAATTAATCAAATATATTACATCCACCGTAATAATACTTGGATGGAATTAATTGTCAGTAATTGTATTTATTTGTATTAAAATATTTAACCCTTTCATGCATGACTTTTTTTTTTCCCCCAAAAAAATTGTACTGATTCTAAAATAAATCAGGATTATGGGAAAAATATTAAAAAAATTATTTGAGCACAACTTCCCCTTAATTCTCCTCAAAGTTTAATTCGTGCCTAATATGGCACAACGCGCACCAAATGTATGTTTGTGCCACTTATGGCCATCATGCATTAAAAAACACAATTTTTGTTTGTGCCATATCTGGAACAATATGCACTCAAAACAAATGTTGTCATAATTGGTATTCATTTTTTGGCATTTTTTTTTATTACTGACATTTATTTGTTATATATATTTTATAAGATAATTAAAAAACATGATTTGTGTAATTATCATTTTTTTTTCTTAATAATGTAAGTAACAAATTATAATAACTTTTTATGCATGTTGTCCCATATTAGGCACACATTAAGTTTTTGTTGTATTTCAAAAACTATTATACTTAAAAAACTGTTCTTACTTTTAAAATATTCTCCACAAAATTCCCTACAAGGTGGTATTTTTTTTTTTTAATTCGGTAGTTTCAATTTTTTGTTATGATAGCATGAAAGAAATAGTTTTTACCCGACGCGGTGATAATATTTTCAGTTGTTTATTGTTCATCTATAATTCACAATTTTAACGCTAGATGAAGGTACTTTTCATCAAAATGGGTCAGTTTTTTGTGACGAATTCGGCCATCTATGCAGTTATGTCATAAATTCATTTCCAAAGCAACAAATAACAAAAAACTAATTTGTGCCATATACGGCACAACATGCACGAAGGGGTTAATAATATCAATATACAAAGTGCTACTGACAGCTGACTTATGTCCTATCGTCAAAGATCAGAAAGCAAAAACACAAATTTAACTTTCAATACAGAATAAATTATTTTAACTCGACGACAAGTTAACGAAAAAAAAAATTATAAAACTCATTTACCTAGTTAAAAAATAAGATGCGCACAAATGTTAAACCACTGAGTAGTATGTATTTTTTTCTACAGTGTAATGACTGTTGATGGAGGTATTTTATTTATGGTTCAAATCACAAAACAAATGTTTCATTTAGCCACGCCTTATTCTACCATTGGCTTTATTACTTCTACTGGACTGGCGGTAATTGAAATCGTTAATACCGGTATTAGTCGGTAAACCGAATAATTAATTCATTACACTTAGGATTTTGTCAAAGCAAGATACCAATTATATTAATATTATATTATTATGCATTGACAAACATTTCATTGGAGACCTCAGGGGACATTGTTCTCTCTCCCTACCTAATCACCAACGTATCTCAACCAGTGTAACAATTTAGAACGTCCAAAATTAGAAAACAGGTCGACATAAAGTTCATATTTTATCGAAAAATACGGAAAACACCACCTCGATTTCGAAAAGTAACTGTTTAACGGCATTCAGTTAAATCGATTAATTTCTCGGCGAGAAACAGTTGATCAAAACAAACAAAAAAACTGTCTTAAATAAATCAAAAAACATTGTAACGTCAAAATATGTCTTACAGCCGAACCCCTGGCAGACGCTACAAGGAGTTGGGGAGTTCCGGAAAGCCGGTGCGGTAATGTCTCGAGGTGGCGGCTCGGCACGCGAGACGTTGGTACGGTATAAAGAAATAGCGTAGCTGATGGAAGCAATAATGGACGTTTGCCAAGCATTGGCGTTTTCTTATCCCTCTGTCCCGGAGAGAAGACATTTTGTTTCGACGCGACAAACCGTCACTCAAACGTCAATCTCAACAGCACAAGACGTATATACATACACTTGTGTGTGTGTGTGTGTGTGTTCCTCTATTGTGTACATATATAATACAATATTATACTATACGATATTATGGGCCCACGTGTGCGCATCGATGTAGTCGTTGACGAGCGGAGACGATTCCGAAGAGGCAACCCGATGCGCGAACAGATATTTATTAAAACTTTCTCATACGAACTGTCAGCGTAAGACTTCTGCTGCGAACCCGCACACCTCCCCCCTTCCGTAACGCCCCCTTTGAAAGTCGACGGCGCAAACACTTCAACACTCTCTACAATATGTGATCCCGGGCAGTCCGCCATCACCATACCGCACCCGGTTCGGCGGCTCTTTGCGAGAAATGTGTCGAATTCCGATGGAAACTACGATAGTAAGTAAAAAAAAAAAAATATATATATATATATATATGAAATAAAGGACAACAATCCCCGTAAACCGGCTAAACTTTGAAAACGTACCTACCTACCATAGATTTCCCAATCAAATGTTTATAATAATTACATTAATGGCGATAACACGTTTGACGGTATATTTGTGTGTCATAGATTGGCGTGTACGCACTTTTCATGACTTTGTGAATTTTATTCCGCACAATATGGCAGTGGGAGTGGCCGACTCGAACGTTATAATATATTATGGAAAATAAAAGCTTTTAGCGTTTTTCCATTTAGACACAACCGTCGAGAAAAGTCTTAAAAACGTTTAAATCGGAATTTGTATTCATGCTAAACCGAGTCGTTAAGCAGAGACGGTGTTTATAATTTTGCAGTGTTGACATTATAACTGCGCTCTACCAAAAGCTGACGCATTTTCAATTTTTTTTTTTCGTTATTAACTACTACCAATATATTATGCCTATATTACATTATGTTCTACACTTTAAGCGGGGTTGTCGCACAGGGAATAAGTACATTTTTTTTTTCTGTGTGTTTAATTTGTAACTCTCCGTTTCCCAAGACGTTCACAGCTGTAGTACGTATATTAAATAGCAGTACAATCCACTAAGAGCTGCCGCTTCCTTGTTCCGCTCGCGAGTCCAAAGGAGATAAGCGACACGAGATAAGGCGCTCGCTCGCCGTTCGGATGTGGCCTGTATTATTGTACATTGTTGCGGTTAAAGGCTAATGCGAACAGTGCTCGAGAAACAGCAAGAGAGAGAGAGAGAGAGAGATGTAATCTGATGAGCCTCGCGCTAATTAAAGCGCGACAACGGCGTTTTCAGAGGGTTTAGAGTGTGTTTGTGTAAACTGTAAACGTTATGTCATCGGTGTGCGGTATACACACACACACACACACATACACAAAAGACCTTGACGAGGCAAGGGAGGTAAAGCGGAGAGGGCCAAATGTTGTGTATAATCCAGTCTGAAACGGAACCTACTCTGGTTTCCACGGCCGGGGTGGTGGACGCACAAGGGCAGGATATTAATTTAAACGGACCGCGTAATGATCGTGTGCGGTCGTATAATAAAATATATATATATATATATATATATATATATATATATATATATGGAAGACTGTTGCGGTGGACGTGGTCGAAGAGAGGGGAAGAGACGAGATGATTGGAAATGGCGAGGGGGGACTGGATGTGCAAACTCTCGATCGCCATCGCACAATAGATCTGTGCGAACAGCTTTGCTATTAAGTCCAAAAACGATAATGGGTATCTGTGTAATAATACATGGATACGCGGAGTATGTAGCTTCAATGGGGGGAGGGGGGGACAGTGGAAAACGACGAGTTCACGTTATTGTTGTACATATATATATATATATATATATAATATGCAGACTGTCGATAACAAAGGGGTTTTATTTACCGGTTTAGTTACCTTTAAGGCCCAAATCTCCTTTCGCGCAGTACAAAATTCGAATGCGGAGACGCCATTCGACGAGTGAGGGGTAAAAAAAAAATTGGTTCATTTTTTATTTAAAATTTCTTATTAAACCCAGTGAGATATTGAGTGGTTCACGATAAGTTGATCACCATGTATAAAAAATACACATTCAAAAATAGTTGACAAATGTTTTTAAAAGGGTTCAAATATGTAGTACGACTGTCAACGACACACATTTTTTGACAACAAAATTTCCAATTTGAAAAAGTGATTTTCTGGTTTTCCTCTGTAACCTTATTTTACTCAAAAATAATTATCCTATAGACAATCATAAAGGACAATGTCGTTTTCACTAAATTATTATAATTATAATAAGTAATTAATACTAAAATGTAGCAAATTACTTTTCCCAGTAATTGTATGTACAAAATTCAATGTTTTGAAAAATGTATGATTATTATAGTTTTACAATTAAACATTACTTCAAAAAAAATTATTTATTTTAACACAACAAAATATTTAAAAAAATTTAGTCATTATCAAATTATTCTTTAAGTACAATATTCAAAACGCAGAAAATACAAAAAAGTTGTAAGTATTATTAAAAATATAATAAGTTGATTTAATTGGCGAGTGATCAATCGTACCTATACTATATTATATAGTAACTAATAATGACTAACGAGAGTAATATACAAATAATTCAATGCAAAACAGTTCATTTGTTTTTATGCGAGTTTTAGTATTTTAAAACAATATATTAACTTATTTGTACTTTATAAATAATATAAATGAGTAGAATTTTAAATTTCAATAAAATTAAGTTTCAACGTTATGTTTTTATGTGACTCTACATTGCTCATAAAATATATGATAATAGACAATGAACATTACGGAAATCAATCGGTGTAAGCTGAACTTGTAAATAAATATAACACTAGACATAATTTTTGTTTTTAATTGATTGTACCTTATTGACCCGCTATTTGTAGGCATTGATTTCGAACAAGTTTAATATATTCAACAAATAAATTACAAGAAAACAAAATTCCACCGAGAGTCTTATACATTTATATATATATATTATATATTATTTTTAGCTGTTTTTTTTTATTTTTTTGCCTTTCGTCGACGAATGTCAGCGACGACGGTGGCGCATTAATCAAACCGAGAGGGTAACAATAATAGACAGACAAAGTTTCCTATTAAAATGTCAACGGAACTCGCTGGCGGTCAGACGGAGAAAAGCGGTGGAAACGCAAGAGGGTACAATATCATTAAGGCAGCAGGAGGAACAATTTTTCATGGCACTATACTTTTGCAACCATTGATATTCAAATCGAATGTTTAGGGAAAACTTCTCAGCGTTGGGCATATACGCGAACAAACACCAGTCGTTTCACTTTTTCATAATTTTTTTTTTTTTTAAGTTAGACAATATTGGCAAAAGATGTTGCTTGTTTTACTGTTAAACCGACCAGCACAAGGATAATAAAACGGGATGGATTATCGACCAGTCAAACTTGATAAATCTAATTAAAAAAAAAAAAATTAATTTTTACAATTTGTAAATAATTATTGTTAAGTACCTCGTAATAATATGTCAATCTATACAAAATAATAGTGTCATAGTTATCGCTCATATACACTATACTATAATAATATGTCGGTGGGTTGGTATTTAATAAAATCAAAACTATGTATAATAACATTCGGTATGAATTCTCAGTTTATATAATAAAAAAAAATTAACTTTATATACAAGTAAATATTAAAAATATTGTCTAGTAAAACAATTAATAATACTGGTTATCAAAACGTAACAAACAATTAAAACATTAATATTGACTTTTATATATACTTTATACATCACTTGCCATCGAAATACGATATATAATATTAGTCTTTGAATATAAAAAAAAAAAGTATTATTATTTTTAATGTAAATACTCAAAATAATTGGTATACCGAACGGAAAAGTCAAATAACACTTAAATAAGCATTGTGGGTGGGAGCTATCAGAGAGTATAGTTGTAACAATAAAAATATTATAAAATAAGTACTATTTTTTTTTTAAAGTCGATAAAAAAAATTAATACAAAATTATTGTCGATTCACAAAAGTATCGTACAATAGTTTTGTATAGATATTATTAACGTTTATGATTTTTTTTAATTTTTTTTTTTTTTACTTCTTTTAAAGATAGACTAGGCTTTGTTTTGTTTAGTGATTATAGCCTAAGTATAATAGTAATAATGGAAATAATTATAGTAATAATAAAAGTTATTTTAATATGTACAGACTTCAGTAAAATAAAAGTAAAAAAAAAAAAAAAAGTCATCAGATTGGCCAAAAGTATTGCCGCGACAACACGCGGGTGTACCCGGTGGAGTACATAATAATAATAATAATAATAATAACATAAAATAGTACAATGATAATATAAAAAAAATCAAAAACATCAAAGGAGATAATTTTTTAAAATATTTTTAAAAAAAAAAACACCTAACCTACTGCTTGACGAGGCCGATGCGGCGAGCTTCCGGCGTGACGGACTGGGCGGTATTGTTTGACCGCGGTGGTCACGACGGAAGCTCGTCGCATCGGCTGCGGTGGCAATCACAAAAAGCGGTGGGGTTTTTTTTTTTTTTTTTTTGAAAAAATGGGCCTGCTGGAGACATGCCGGGCGCCGATCACAGATTCGCGTCGTCGGCGTGCGAGTACCATTGCATCTGGCCGTTCATCACGGCCTGTTCGTACGACGGCGGCGGCAGCGTGGACGGACACGCGTTGCTGTACATGTCGGCGACGGGCGGATAGGAGTAATGGTGCAGCGTGGTGGACGGGCCCTGCGGTTGCGGCTCGATCAGCTGGATGGGCGGCGACGGCGTCGAGAACGAACTGGTCGGACTGTACCGGTTCATCTTGGGCGTCGCTGCATCGCTGTACGGGCCGCCGCCGCCGCCGCCGTAGCCCACGGAACCGAGCCCGGTAGGCGCCCCGGACACTGAGCTACTGCCGCTGGTCGACTCCACTTGACCTGTATGACAAAAAAAAAAATATATTATTAATACATTTTTGACACTTAAACATAATACATTTGATAAAACCCAAAGAAATATATGATAAATTAAAACTTGACGAGGATGATCACACTTGGCCATTTAAAATAATAATTATTATTATTATGTTTTTATTTTTGCATAACTATTTATGGGTATTTGTATTATTATTATTGTACACAAATCTTATATACTAAGTACTCTAGCAGTATGCTGTGCCGTCCCTGGCAACCAATGTATATTAGGCAGCCCGCTTGTTTTTTATTTAAAGTAAAGTTGCGATGTATACTTATAAATGTCCGGACTCTCGACAAAAATCAAATAACGTTGGTAAAAAAAAATTATATAAAATATTATAGTCGTGACCGAGAAGAATAACGCGTCATTTTATTATTTATTACATTATTATTATTACAAAAAATTATTATGGCAGTTTTTTAACTATTTTAATTTAGGATGTTACATTTAATATGGGACACATATACATTAAAAAATATTAAATATTAACAATGATCACAATAAGTGAACATGAACAAGTTCCATAGTTTTAATCAAGTCATTCAGTTTTTTTGTTTTATCCTCGAACTGAACGTTGAAATAAAAAAGTTTTATTCAAATAATTTATAGATAGTGACGATATTATTATTTGATGGTATATTATTGTAATAATAGTATTATCATTATAATACTGTTTTTTTGGTGGTCAGATAATTTGTTATTTCCTCTTTTGCATGTGATCAGGGCTTCGACTGAATAACGGGGTTGGGATTCAGCTTAACGTTATTTGTACAACGTTGCATGCTACGTATAATAAATAATATGAATTTTAAATTTATGAATTTAAAAAAATAAAACAAATACCCTCGCCGTTGTACGTCATACCAACATAAAAAAATATCTCGATAGCAACATTACAATATTCTAATAATATGTACCGTCAATGCGGTCAACCGATTTCGAGAAAAAAACCTTGTTGTTGTCTTAATGGACGTTCGAATTTGATAACAGCGTGACACACAACGGCAATATTTTTATTATTGGAAACACTATAGCAGAAACACAATAATAATATTATGTCGACCGGCCGATCGGATAGGAAGACCCAGTGTAAACGATTTTCCACTGCTGATAAGGACGACGTTCTCAGGATTGGGCGAGTCGTTGCCCTCGTTGGCTTTCGGGATAGAGATAATAATATAGTAAGGTATTTTTCGAGCCGGCTAGTGAATTTTGTATTCAACAAGACGTATAGCATGGCAAGTATACCTGTCACGAACGCGGTACTCACCCGAATCTCTTTTTGATTTTTTCTCCTTCATGCGCCTGTTTTGGAACCATATTTTGATTTGTCTCTCGGTCAGTCTCAACGTCCTCGCCAAATCTATCCTCCTCGCCCGGTTCAGATACTGATTGTTCGTGAACGACTCCTCCAGGTGCATCAACTGCTCGCTGGAGTACGCGGTCCTCTGGCGTTTCTGTTTTTCTCTCCTCCGGACGCCCGCCTGCGTGCACTGGGGCTGCGGCAAAGGAGCTGTGTTCCTGATATCTGATACACACAAAAGCACAACTCGATAATAATTCCTACTTGACCACAAGACTACGCCCTATGCTACAATAGACCACATGCCTAGTGTAAACGTACTACCGGTATTTGTGGTATCTGTGATCAATAACGTTTGCCGCCCATCAGCGAGTACAAAGTACAAACGCACATGGGATAGTGCGTTTTATGAGATCGATCAGTGGCGAAACTAAATGGCAAGGTGTTAACTTATTCCCCTAATTAGTTGTTTGGATGTATCATTCGAAAAAAAATCGCCAAACTGTCGAACTTAACAAGTCTAACCGGTTGATTTTTAAAAATAATATTTCGCCTTAACAAAGTTTACATTGAAGAAATGAACGACTGATAGTATAACACAGATTACATTTGTTTCGAGTTGTGCAACTCGAGTGCAAGACCGATCATAGCTTCCACTGAACATATGTAAGATACACTGTATGCAAGTGAACAACTGCGTTGGAGACATTTTACAAAATACCAAAAATATATTTCGAATATTTTTTAAACTAAAATAATAAACAACAAAAATGTAGGTATATATTACTTTTAACATTTCAGACTTAAAAAACAAATTTCACATCACAAACCTGAGGCTAATGCGAAAATCGTTTTAAAACCATTTTAGGACATGTTTTAAGTATCTATAGATATTAAATAAAATATAAAAATAAAATGGCTAGTAAATGTTTAAAAAAAAAATTTTTTAGTTAATTTTAAATTAGGTTTCTCGTATACATTTATTACTTTTTTTTTCTCAATTTATTTTTGTACTAGATGAATTAACGACACTGTTGGGTGGACAGTGGACATTGATCATTGATCATTCAACCGTTCAACAACAACAAGAAGTATAGACTATCGAGTACATTGGAATCCGAAAAACTGAAGTTCAAACAAAAAATTCTCAATATCTAACTATATTAATTAGTGTACAAATTATAGCGAAAGTATAACCGTCGTCGACCGTTGCCCCAAACTATTATCATATTAATATGTATCTAGGTATAAAAACCGTAAACATTTTACGGTCAACTGGTTTCTCGGGGCAAATATTTTAAATCGCTGAATATATCGTAATTAAACAAAGTTTCCCCAGCCATTTTGTAAAACAATTTTTTTTATAAATACTGTGAAAGGTTTTTTAAAGTTGAGTTATATTTTTGTTATGGTTTTATATTGGGTGGATTATATATGTACATACAATTTGGATACATGAATATAGTGTAAGTGTTATAATCAATTTTTTTAAGTTTTATTTAGTTTAACATAAAATACTTATGGTCGTTAGCACTAACTATACTTAATATAAATTTCAAGTAGAGTGTAACCTATATATACAGTATTGTTGAACTACCCTTAAATGTCAATCATAGGTGATGCACACGGTTGTTTATTTAATTATGGGGGGGGGGGGGGTTACAAGCGATTAAAGTAATTTTGTCGAACTTACGCCCTCGGCAGATGGTTGTGAAACTGAATATTATGTTTTATGCAAACTGATAAAGTGATAACGTTATCAGTTAACACGCGACTCATCACAACAGCGAAACACCAACGGTACACTTACGGCGGGTAACCGTTAATAATAATAATAATAATATGTTAATAAGACAAAACAAAATGTACAAAAATATATCAATAAATTATATTGTACCGATTAGATTGGTGAAAGTATAAATATTTTTATAGCATTGGAATTTGGTTTCGTGTAGCCGTTTCGGAGGCGAATAAACGATAACGCGATCTAGGAAACACTTGACCGGCTTCCAGCGCGGCCGTCCGCGATAATAATTACTCAAATGTAATACTGATATGATATTGTATTATTTTCGTAAGCTAAATAACGAGACTTAATTAGATTGTAACAACAACGACCGAGATAATATTATTATGCTAGAAATCCCGTTTTGTCGGACTCGAGTCGACGGCAGAGATGGGCGAAAAATATCAAAGAATCGATTATTCATAAAATTAACACATATCATCATTGTTTTTATTATGTTAGTGAATGTATCAAGATTGGATGGTATGTTCTTATATGCATTTTGAAAACCTCCAACGGGCGTGCAACCGATGCCGTTAGCAACTCAAGATGAGATTTGCCGTCAATTTTATGTATAAAAAAAAAATAGATAATACTGTAATTATTGCGAAACGCTCAAACTCACAAATATTCAGACGCACTTGACCAGTGTGAATTTTCGACTTGATTTTTTAAAAAATTGTAATTTACTTTATTTTTGGACTTTACCTGTATAGGGCGGCAACGGGGCGTAGGTCTGCGCGTAGTAAGGGTCGAACGTGTTGCCGCAGTAGCTGTTGTAGCTGGACACCACGTTGTCGTAGTCGTTGAGGTGGGCGGTCATGGTCTGTTGTTGATACGTTGTGGACGGCGGTAAGTCAGAAAGCGTACTGCTGGACACGGACACGGGCGCCGTGGTCGGGGTCGGCGGATTGGCCGAGGTCGGTTCTAAGTTTGCTGCAACGACATAGGTAATTGATATTATAACGTCATGTCGAAAAACGGATTTAAATTTAGCCGGTAAACGGCCGACAAAAGATAAGCGACTGTACACACACACACACACGACCGTAGCCAGCCGGTTCGGACGATAAACCCGCTACGTACAAATGATATTACTACACAATAATAATAATACAATACAGTTGTATAGATATAGGTGTAATAATATTATGCTATCGGTGCGACCGCGGTGTTGCCGTCGAATGAAAAAAAAAAAAAAAGACTAAAAAATTAGTATTTTAATAAAAAAAACGACCCGTTACCGTCAGCATCGTCGCGATACAGCGGGCTGGGCACGGTACTTACCGGGTTGACCGCGGTCCAAGTCCAACAGGGTGCCGAAGTTCATGCCGTCCATGGATTCGAACGAAACCGAATGCGGTGTTACAATAACATGTATAATAATATAATAATAATAATAATATAATATACTATACTATATAGAGGTATATAAGGCGCCGTTTAACACTCTACACGTCTGGATGTCCGTTCGCCGGTCGGGTCTCTCGGTGACTACAACAGCAGCTACTGTGGTGGTCGGCGATATTATATTCGATTATTATTATTATTATTATTATTATTTTTGTTGTTATTATCGTGTCCACTCCGCGAGGACACGCGCCCAATAATATTCATAATAACGTACACATAATTACCGGGTGGAAGGGGCCGCAGGGCACACCGCGCTCAGGTATAATAATGCCGTGGACAAGGAACACCCATTAATTGTTTCCACCAGCATAACATAGCTCCGGGTCACGTGGTTTACGCTTCTTCTTTTTTTTTTGGAAACCACCGCGGTGGGAGTATCATCCGCCGTCGCGGGTCTCGCCTATACCTTCCCCCCTCAGATGGGCTGCCTTCGCGGGGAGGTTTACTCGGCGCTCGGAAAGCTTGTCTCCCCGACTCCGGCGGGGTACGTTCAGGTGTAACCCCCGGTGAGTGCAGTCGCACAGGGTCGACATGATTATAAGTCCGTCCGATCGGGACTGACGCATGAAAAAGAAAGAAAGAAAGAAAAAAAACACATTGTCAGAAGAAAACAAAAAAAAAAACCGTATCGGACACCCGTCTGGACTCGTGTAACACGGTAGCATCGGTGTAAATGGTAATCTAACGTCATTAGCGATCGACCTTGTCGTTTGCCGTGTAAAATACACGACGTTATTAAAATGTACGCGATGCCCAATGAGTCAAGAGCGCGGGTCAGTGTTGAGTCGCTATGCCTACACCGGGGGAAAACGTATTATTATACGTTATCACACGAACGGCGTGCGTTAATAGGAGAGGAAAAACAAATCCAACATTTTATGGGAAAACGCTCACTTGACGCGCGCACTAGGCCGGCTGTATACATTGACAATATAATAATATGTCACCCTGTGTGTGTGTGTGTGTATCTTTAGGCCTGATCAAGGCCGCCTAAACTACAATATTTTACATTAGCTACTATACGCACGAGCAGTCGGTAATAGTTTGTGTGACGATATTGTAGATTTTCGTGACACGCTTAGAATAGTTTAGGAGATCCAGCCGCGGGTTTCGCCGTTAATTGTTTTTAGAGAACACCGTCCATAAAAAGGTTACGGTGGTGAAAAGATATTATTCCATTTTCCGAATTATTGTTAATAATATAATTAATATCAAAATTTGTGCTTATACGCAAAACACTTTTTAAGCAAAAATATGCTATTATAAGTTATGGAATATGTAGTTTTATGAAAATAAATTACTGTCTAACAACAAATAAAGTTAACATTTTGAAACGTTTCGTCTGTTTATATTAATTTTCGAACACTTAGATTTTTTAAAATCATTTTTAAAACATATTTTAGTTAATAGTTGAGGTCGGGTTGTTAGAATATTTCAAATAATTTTTTTTCCAACTGCTTTCTATTTGAATTTTTAACCAGTTAGTAAAAACCCGGTGTTTTTTTAAAACTAATTTGTATTACTCATAATATGCTCGCTGAATAAATGCTCTAATATGTGTACTCGGACTACAGCCGTGGAAGTCTACAAGTATGATAAATTATTTATAATCATACAGCATAACAATTATGTTATTCGATTAATATAAGTACACACATTTTTCAGATGCTGTGGGTTCGATTACTTTAGACTTTATCCTATTAATTCTTCTAAGAAGCCCTACATACGTTTTAGATAATAATAAAATATTTATTATTGTATGTTCTCGGTCTTAGGTTTATCTCCGGACGATGCGTCTAAACATATTTTTTTTTTTAAATGCATTGTCATTTTCATTTACATTAGCTAAAGTTATATTAGTCACTGGGTTTCGGAAGACGATTAATTTTTCCCCTTTGTACGTTTCTATTGCGTACAGCAATCATTACATTACATATTATCAGTCCGTCGTGAATGTTATAATAATACTACTGCAACTTATATACAATGAAACATGTAGTTCGTTCTAAATCTCAAAACATATACTTGTATAGTAATTAATATCGAGTTATATTTGCCAAAGGGTTGGTCAGGTTAATGATCTCTTACTTTTTATGGGCCGGTACAAATCAAAAACTAACTTTTGCTTATATTTTCGTTTAATAACATTTTTAGTACAGAAAAAAATCGAATTTAAGTTTTTTTTTTAATTTTTAACATACTTGGAACTTTTTTTAAAATTATTAGGTGTACAATAATTTAGGACAATTTTCAAGGGGTTATAAATGATTACCAAAAACAAACTATAATATTTAGTACGTTGTACGCCATAGCATTTCTCATACAAATTAAAAATTATAAAACTGAAAAAAAAAAAATATATATATATTAAAAAAGAGTGAACTAATATTTTTCTTTTAAGATTTGGTAGAAAAAATCATTTATGCATAATTTGTACGTATATTTAGTAATAAGGAAATATTACTGAAGCGTATTTTGTGTCATTAATGTTTGAGTTCGTGTAAAAACATGATGTAAACATTTTCCCATGAAATTTTCGAAATATTCATTGTCGACTCTATGTTTGTACGGGGTGAGGCAAAGAAAAACAAATGTATTTTTACTTACAGTTATTGTAAGTAGTGCACCATTTCTGTGCATCTTTATAGTTTCCAGTAATATAGGGTTAATGAGCTTGGCAAGGAGGGTTTCGGTTATCTCGTTTCGACGCCCCCCGAATCGAACGATGACCCTCTCGGACATTATAGACAAACATTGGATTATAATGTGTAATCCTGTGTCCTGTGCTGTCGACTTTATCAACATAAGTACTATTATCACGCTGCACACGGTCGAGTATATTGTACTCCGATCGAGTACCGCCGGAGTGTTCGCTTAGGCATTCGACCGTTAAGGTTGTTGTAAACCTTTTGAAGTCATTTCTGGAATGCAAACCTCGCGGCGTTACGTAACGGCTTACCGTCTTAGCCGACCAGCGCGACGGTATTGTTCAGCGGTGGCGATTTTCATATTTTCGCACAATGCCGCCCCGAAGCCATGGAATATACGGTCCGGGAAATCCCTTTGGATAGCAACTCCGGATAAGGATTTGGCCAGCGTAACCCGCGCAAAGCCCGTGTGTACAATATAGCAATTGATGATGTTTGTCGGTCCCGAAAAGAGCTCTCTCCCGTTTAACGCGCGCGCACACACACACACACACACACACCACACACACACCTCGAGTAGGAACCTTTTTTCAATGGCATTTCGACAAGAATAATATACTCGTGTATGTGTATGTATTATGTTCTTATGTTGTATTGTTATGTTAACAATGACTTGGCCGAATAAGAGATAGTTGCTTGTATAGAAACGCCAACGGGCTCGACGGGGAGAGGCTAGTTTCGAAATCCGTGGAAATCCCCGAGAAATCCCCCTCCTACGTCGATTTTATTATATTGAAAACGCACGACGTCGACGCAAATACGAAAACCGGAAAATCGCCGTTCGCGCTTTCTATACAACAATAATAATAATACACGATTAGGTTTTGGAAATATATATACGTTTACTTACTATATATTATGAATGAACGGCTGACACCAGTTGTTGACCGCGGTAAACTGTACGATGCCCTCCCCTCGGTTTTCCTATCTAAAAACAGTTAATTACCGATCTCCATATGACACTTCGCGGATTTCGTCAAATCCACTGGCGTGTCGTTCGGTTAAATCGGACAAGTACTTAAATTGCCCCGGAGATACCATAATCAAACTCTACAACGTGTGCCTTTGCCTAACGAAAAATGCTTCTAAAAAAAAAAGCCCATGTCCCGTTTTCGGGCATCGAGCGATCCCTTCGCCTATTTTCATCGAAATCGGTTCAGTGGTTAAAGTGGTAATAAACGAAAAAAAAACACACAAACTCGAACTTATAATAGTAATAATTGTATGGATAATTTATATTAGCTATAAACATACTCGTAGTACAACTAGTATAAATATATATAAATCATTAATCATATGATATAAGATACGCAAACTAAATGGAGGTTTCATGCTTGATTTCATTTTAGTGGTTATTTAGATTGTCTAGTCTCGGCTACCTAGTGGGAGTAGTTATTTTTGATATGCTAAGGAACATTTTCATTATGGTTTAGGATTAGATATAAGTGTTTGTATTTAATAATTAGTTTCACACATTTGATCACAGAAGAGTTTCAATCAAAAACTTTGAAACTGTTCATGGAGCTTGTCAAGTTTCAAGGCCTGTCATAACGAAACTTTTCAGTCATAGGAATTCAATTTCCGAGACGACATTCGCTGTCAGGTTAAGTTTTGTCCGTCGACGTTATTTCTCAGAAAATATAATACATAAGTAAGTGTATTTGAGATGTAGAGTTAATAATTATAGGATGGTTTGAAGTTTCCATTTTTTTTTTAGGTAATAAAATTGACTTTTTAAAAAGGTCGTAATAGAAAAAAAAATTAAAAAATCAATTTTTAATACAGTTAAGGAGCACAGAACACAAAATATAAGTTAATAACTGTTAGTTTAGTTTAAACGTATTTTCAATTTTAAACAAACTGGTATAGGTTTCACATTATTCTATGAGTTATGAGCAATTAAAAAATGCAGCCCGGCCCAATGACGTCACGCGGCTATTCTAAATGTCTTAATTTTGTTTTCTAGTCAGAATTATTAAAAACGATTTAGTGAATAAACATATTTCTAACTTAACCAATTTTTTTTTTAACTAAACGTAAGTTTTAAATTAAAAATAACTTATTTTTTGTGTTTTGTGATTTTTTAACGCTGACGGTGAGAATAAGAATAAATGTTATTTGATTAGGTATTAAGTAATAATTTTGTATATAATAATATAATGCAAATTTTATAGGGTCGATTGATACATGTTTCTTTTATTTCTCCAGCAAGTCAATTCAAAAATGTATAAGCGACATTGACTGTTGTATTTCTATTTATTAAATATTATTGGTTTTTGTGTTAACATAAGAAATTTAATAACAGTTAAAACTTAAAACTATAAAAATATACAACGTTATTATGTTGATCGAAAAGTTTTGAAACATTATTTTCTCAATAAAATCACCATGGTGTTTACTGTATAGCCTTTGTAATCTGTGTTCAACAAATTGTATAGTAAATAGATTTTATCTCAACAGAGCGTTGGAAAATATAACGGTCATTGTCAACTTTGCGTCAACTGCGTCCACGTCAGTTTAAATTATATAAGTAGTCTTACTTTAAAAAATAACAAACATGTTATGTAACATATTTTTTTTTCTAGCATATTCGTTATGATTGTTACTAGATAAAACAATAGTATTAAGGTCAGTTCTTGAAGGCAGTTGTGTTATTTATAACACGCATTATCATTTGTCCATAGGTACTGAAAAATATGCGTATAACATATTTTACTGCGTCGAGTACGAGGTCCATCTGTAGAATTTATGAGCTGCATATATTTTGTTTTGATATCATTGGGAAGCCAAAACGCAACAACTTTGACTGAAACCAAACGGTTTTGGAAAAAAGTAACAAAACCGTCTAGCTGTAATCGCACAGATTTTTCCAATTATTTCCAATTTATCTCCTTAAATAGAAAGGGTTATAAAGAGGGGCGAGGGTTGCAAAAGTGGAAAATCTTACCGATATGCCGAATGAGACCCCGCAGGTTTGCTCCTAGCTAGACCTCCAGAGGCCTTTAAACTGCGGCAGACTGGACTTGTTACTGGAAACAACTATTTATTTTTTCAGCGATTCTTACAATTTCGTTTTCCCAACCGATCCCTTAAGTATATCAAAAACCATGGTCATCATCGAGAGTCGTACATCGGATTTCAAACGAAATTTATAATTATTATTTTCCCATACGGCGACCTCTAACCTTACCTAACTTAACCGGCGTAACGGAATGTCTGCGTTGCGCTAATTAACAACGTCCAACGAAATAATAGCGAATTTCCGCGAAATTTCCACCCCGAGTGCCGGCAAAACTATGCCCGTTTACAATAATATAATAATGTGCGCTATTACACCATTACCTTTTCACCGTGTGTATACGGCACAGGCGATATTCTCCTTTTGAAAGGCTCTCACACACAACGCAAACGTAATGACCAAGTGATTAGTGTCTAATATTCCAAATGGGGTCCTGGCGACCCGTTCTACGCACA
The DNA here is from genome assembly GCF_023614345.1 of Adelges cooleyi. Taxonomy (NCBI): domain Eukaryota; kingdom Metazoa; phylum Arthropoda; class Insecta; order Hemiptera; family Adelgidae; genus Adelges; species Adelges cooleyi. The sequence continues at coordinate 12,820,745 of NW_026095871.1, read as the reverse complement.
CAAACTTATACAACAATAATATTTGCCGGTCGCACATGGGCTAATGATCGACACACAATCGGTCGTTCCTAATTGTTGTCGTTTGCTCATATTCCATATCCTTGATAGACATATTATTATATATATTATAAACGCAGCTACCCACCCGTAGACCAAATAGTTATAATATTATACGGTTACACGGTAAGTATCGCCAGTATTGGATCGTAATTAGGTATGTGCACCTATGTAAATTGTACCGTACCGCGGATTATGCGGTATATATATATATATGTAATAATTATACTGTCATATGTTTATAGAATCGCACACGCATCCCTTTTAAACGGTTTCCGAGATCCGACTGTTTTCCCTTGGACGCAATAACCTCGCCGAGCGTTTCCATTAACGACCGACTGTAATATAATAATTATTTGTCACACGACCAGTTAAATATACCTAACCCGACGGGTTATCCTGAAGGATGACCGGTGTACTTATAGATATACTGCTGGGAAGTCTCGAGCGGTCATCATAACAATAACAAGATTATTATTAATTTCAAATAGTCATTGTTCGATGAAATGGTCGAGGGTACCGCTGGCAAGATATCAAGTATATACAAGTATGTAAAATACATACAAACTTCTCAAAAAAAAAGAGGGGGGCTCGGTCAGAGTAGCAATATGGTCGGCTTACACGTGCCAAGTCAAAATGGTTAAATCGCCATAAGAATTAAGACCGAGAAATGTCGGACTAAGTCATATTTTCATTGAAAGATTGTTGGATATAGTTTTTTGTTTTCCTTGAGACTCAAAACTCTATGAACAACTCGAAAGGTCTATTACGGCCTTTGTTCATTTTTTAAAAATTATATGAATTCACAAAATTGTACAGAGTTGTATGTTTTTTCGTCGCTTGCCATGTCTTACACTGGTAGTGTAAGCGCTGCGACATATTGCAGTCTCGGGTATCTGTGTATTGAGTTGTCCTTGAACATATCAGTGGCATGTGTCACATGACATGTGATTATGAACGATCACTTTTTACATGATTCAAACCTAAATGTTGTAGCCGAAAGGCTTTCATTAGTCCGCTATACTAATAAATAGTACTCTAGGCATTTAGTCATGTTCCTGATTACTAATTGGGTAATGTTGTTGTAAAAACGATTTGTTACTATTCGATTGCGGATGTACCTATATTTTTTTAATTATTTGTTAAACAACAATGTTTACAGTTTACTGATAAATATACTCACAGGTACACAGGTTAATATTTAAAACAATGGGTAAATAAAATACATTTTTAATAAAACAATAAATAAGAAAAAATAATTATTCAATAAAACTAATAAAAGATATAATATGACAAAAACTATGGACTTAAATAAAATATCAGTAAAATAAATTACATAATAATACCTACGTAAAACAATTATTGAGAGAGAGAGGAAAAGAAATATAATAAAATATATATTTGTATGTTTGCAATTTTTAAATATAAATACAAAATTATATAATTATATAAAATTTACAGATAATAAATAAAAATACACATAATTTTATTTCTTACAAATACTACTGGGCATTCATAAAATTAACATAGTAGGCAGAAAAAATTACTTTAATATACCATTATACTACAAAATTTAGCCACTTGTAAAACCATAATTACTATTGTTACTAATAATAACTTATGTATGAATTATGATCATAGACTTAAGATTTCTTTTTAACTTGTAATATACAGTGATGATAGACAAAACAACGCAGGCAACGGTGCAGGAAAGGTCGTTCATTTGTTCGATACGCCCACTTGTTTGTTTCGAAGGTAATTAATTACGATTTTGCCTTTAACGCAAAATCTTATTCGAAAACCGTCGGCAGCCGATACGATAATAAATAACGTGTTGAGGACATCAGTGTTAACCTTACAAGTGTTTTGTACCCATTAATAACCGTATAACGTCGAGCAATACGGTAGTACTTATAATAATATAGCAATAATTATTATAATCGGATAAGATCCATTTAATGCTCATTTGTGACTACCAATATTGAGGTGTTTGATCGGCTAAGTACCCAATTATAATATTAAAATAGACTGACAGCATAGTTTTTTTAACGGTTCCATCGTTGAATGTACAAAAATGCTAATTTATGTGTACTATTAGTAAATTAGTTAGGGGCGCAATTTCCCAAAAATAAGTGGAGATACTTATTAGCCAGAAATATTAGAAAATGCTACCACTTCGACTACTGACCTTATTTTATATTCAGTTCCTGCGCTTATTAAAAAAATATGTAAGAATATAATTGACCAGAGCGATTTAGTGTTTTAAAAATTAATTTACAAAATGTTTTTTTAGCTATATATTATGACAATATTTTACAATTTTTTATCAATTACTACAGACATAATATGTTATTTTAATGACATTTTAGTATGTTTAAAAATATGTTATTGCTAAAATATTTTCCCTTAATCGGCTGAAATAATTTAAAAACCAAATTAATGGACGAGGGGACTTACTAAATAAATTGTTATGTACGTTTATGAATTATACAGTTTTTATGGGTTAGAAATTTAATACTTGGAATTCGGGTGTATTTCTTTTGTACGTTTTCTAATTGTCACACATATCTTTGGTAATCAGTCGAGCGCGCATTATGGGATTTGATGTTCTTTAAGGTGTGAAAAATGTTAACTCAAGACGCGACGTTGTTGCAAAAACCAAACTGAATTTAAGTCATAAGTAAACATAAAAACGAAATCAATAACTACTAACTGGACACGACCGAGTTATCACGGTTGGCCATTTTGGATGTGTCTAGAATAAGCAACACCTACTATATTATTATGTACCTTAATATGGAAATTAAAAAAAAAAAAGATGCCACGATATTGGTTAAGTGGTCGCCGGTCTATGGTAATATAGTTTCCATAAAAATTAAATATTGTGTATTGTTGTATAATAACTCATTAGTACTGAGCTGTCCGTGTAAACCTTACTGTGACCACAAAGAAACAACGTTGTGGTATATTGTACAATAATATGTTATATTATCTGAAACAAACACCTTAATGTATTTATCGACTTAAAAAATATTATTGTTTGTCTGTCGTGGTCTTATATCGGTCGTCGTTAACGACTTAATTACTCATGGTCGTGGTTTTGAAATTTTGCATCGATGCTATTGGATATAAACTCTAAGCCACAAAATGATATGCTTACAAACTTAAAATCATTACAGTTTCGATCAAAGGCATGATTATTATTATTAGTTTTTTTTTTTTGAGGATAAAATAATATTTGGGCGCAACTATGACACTCACATTAATTCACAATTATCCACAGTTTTAAGAACGCTAAACACAGACTAATGTTGAATTATTTGTTTGCAAATTGCATTACAATCCGTACTTACAATTTACAAATATTCGTAATGTAAGGACTTGGCGGTAATTGTGGAAATAAATCAAGAACCTAAATAATATCTATATACACTTAACTATAATATAATATAATATATATATATATATATATATTTAACTAATAAAACGGTATATTATTAATTTACTTGTCATTTTTTTACGCGATTTACCAATAATTTAAGTATTTAGTGCAAACTAATTGCCAATATTATAACTATTAAAAAGTATAATCATTGTTTTAGTAACACTACAATTATTTAAGGTACAAGTTATACAAAGATTAGATAATGTAAATCAATTTTGAAAAAATAAAACCTAATTATTTTCTTTCGCTGTCACTTTTCTATACAATTTAAAATAGTACATATATAATTAAGCTCATGATATGGTTTATAGTATAATTTTTGGTTTTGCGATTATATTATCTGTCCATAGGCTATAGACGTTCCGAGTTCGTATAATATATACTAGTATGTTATTATACATAGAATGGAACGGAATGTGTTAAACGCGGAAACGGAAAGCATTTGCCAACCACTGTTCATGTATATACATGGCGAAGGAGCAAGTATCATTCGATAAGACGGAATTTCCTATAGCGGAACGGGTATGAGATAAGGGCTGTGACGCCAAGAGCTTAATATACCAACAAGAAAACGATACCACGAGTGTCGACAAGCGAAAGTCTGGCTAACGAACAGAACGTCCACGTTAATACACTATATTGTTATTATTGTACGGTTCAAATAGTGTTTTGCAAAAACCATAAGCTCAAAAACAATTTTCTCAAATCGCAATATATTAAAAGGGAAAATGCGTCGTCTTATTTTTTATTCTTGAAATACAAACGCTATTGACAAGACCAAAAAAATGAATTTAACAAAAACAATATACATATATAATAATATATATATATATGAAAATAACCCGTTCGATTCACGGCTACACAGATTACACTACGATCGTGGCCGTTCGTGTAAGTCAATGCTTCGAGTGTCCTATTTTTGTAAGTACAAAAAAATAGAGCGATGGGATGGTGGGGGGGGGGGGGGCGCGCGCGTGAAATGTATGCATAGATATGGAACGTTTCGAAGTTCAAAAAAAACGTGCGAACTACCACGTACAGCCCTTACACTTTACAACACTCGTATCATATGTGGACGTGATGAAAAACAAAATAATAATGTTTTTTTTTTCGTTTTTGTTTCTGTTCTTTTCTTGCCGTGTTTGCCCTTAATGTCTGTCACGTACGTCCTCGCGTGCCCCGTGGTCGTGCAAGAGATGTGCACGTATAGGTGAGGGAAAAAAATTGTGTCCTCGGGTCGCCACCTGTTTTTGTTATATTCCCCCCGCCCCCTCGAATACTAGGCGGTACAGCTAGTGAGTTGGGGGAGGGCAGAGACGAGTGGAGAGGAGAAGGTAAAAAAAAAAAAAAAAAGGAAACCCAACTTTTTCTCCCCGCACTATATGCGCATAATATTAGTCCGGGGGAGAAACGTCAGAAAACGATATAAAAATGTTAATGCACTCGTTTTGGACCACCCGACGTACCCCCCGCCGCTTGGCCCGCGCAAATCCGAGGGAATAAAATAATAAAATAAAATAAGAGCAAAAAAAAAATCCCAAGTAAAGGTATACAACCCCGGAGGTTTTTTTTTGTTTTTTGTTTTGCTCTACCGTTTCCGAGTTTTACCCATCACACGACGGCGACATGGACAACATATGGCCGTTGATGGTTGATGCCGCGGCGAGGAACAAGTGCGAATACGTGGAAGGAATGTCCAAAAACGACCGCGTGGTAGGGAGGGTCGAGGGCAAAGGGGAGAAGGTTTAAAGTTTATCAATTGTTTTTTTATTTGTTACTCGCCCGACACGCTTTGCAGGGTCCCTTTCGTGGCGCAGAATGTGATCCGCGCATGAATTCCTAAGAAGACTCGCTCGGCACTCGATCTCGGTCTCTCACTCTTTGTGGACCACCCTCGCCCAATGGTACGTTATAATGTGATTCATAAACACCAATACACGCACACACAAGACACCGGGTTAGAACTCGTGTCAAGCTGTTGTCACCGTCGTATTATAATAATTTATTGTTGGGGCCCTTTCTGTTTTTGTAATGTTGCTAGATCCGAACTAGGTAAATATTTAACACTGTCAACTATTTTTGTAAACGTTCTTTGTAAAATGTATGATTTCATATCGACGGCATTATAGACTCTCCCGAATTATTAACACAAATTAACTTCAAAGCACCATGCTTCCATGTCCGTCACCTATATTTATTTTCGGTACCAATATGCAACACCAACTATGCAAACAAAATCAGCCATTTTACCGAATGATAAGCATAGCTAATAAAGATCCAATTACTCTACTATAATAAATATTTTTTACATATTATAGAAGTTTACAATATTGTATTAATTGGGCATGTCGCGTGTTCCATAATACATAAAATTATGGAGTTACCGTACAATTGTTATGGACAACAGATTTAACATTTATGCTCAACAGTTCATCAATATTACATTATGCTATTCTAGTTATACTATGTACGATATTGTCGACAATACCATTGCTGTGATGCACAACCATAGTATAGTTTTTACAACATAACTCTGAACGGGGAGGGACAATATAGTTTTTAGGCTATGTATTGCTACGGGCGGAGATCAGGGGAGGGGCTTGGTATATTAAAAACCTTATAACGTAAAAATTAGTGCTTTTTAATAAAATACCTACATTTATTTTTTACCGAGAGATTTAGAGGACTTTAGAATCCCAAGCCAGCCCTGTCCCGCCCCCAATTTCCGTCAATGGAGTTTAATTCCTACACACGCGGAGCTCGGCCAATTTACTCGGCCGGCGCGGCACGAGAAAATATAAATGTTTAAAGAAATATACAAATATTTAAAAAAAAGCTGACGAAAGCGTACAGTGTGTAGTGTCGAAACGGAGGAAATGGCGCGAACGGACAAAGGGGGTGGGGGGGGGATGGTAAAGGGTGGAGGAAAAATCTTCCGGCAGGCAACCATTCGTCACCGGGCGTCAAATTGTCATTCGGCAAGATAAACCCGCCGAGATACGCGGGTGAGTGACAATGAAAAATGAAATATTATAATTTTCTACTCTGTCGAAGCGGCCGCGTGAATAAAGCTCCGGTTCGGCGGCGGCGGCGGCGGCCGACACAAGTCGAAACAAAAGGGAAAAAGTGAAAAGAAATAGTAATAACAATGATATGAAAAAAAAAAAAAAAACCGTAACCGACACATAGCCGAGTATTTACATATTATTATGCGGAAAGGGCGAAACGAAAAACCGGTGTGGGGTGGTGGTAAACCAGAGGGGGGAGGGGAGGAAGGGAGTTAGAGGTGGAAGAAAACTGAAAAAAAAAAAAAAAAATTCAAATGAGAAGAGGAAATGCGGGATTGAGTGACTCGTCGTCAGTGCGCGTTTTGCACGGGCAGAAGAGGCGAAACGTCATCGAACTTGTTACACCGCGGCGGGTGCCGATAAAGAGATTTTCCAAAGCGCCGGCGACGGCTATTAGGAAGAAATAAAAGAAAAGAAACGAGGGCGAACAGTGAAAAATGGTGATCTGTCATTTTCTTTGTCTCGGCATTGCCAAGCTCTTCCGCCGGCCAACAGCGGTACAACAACAATGAAAGTTACGTTTAATTAAAAATAAAAAAAAAACCGTGATGGTTTTCATAATATTATTATTTACAAAAAACCTTCCAGAAAGCGATATTTTTAACATTAAACAATTTAAGAATCGTCGTTTTTTTTTATATGTACCATACGACCAACGGTAATACGTCACGGTCATCTTATAAAAGTGAAGAAACCGTTTCTGTTTAAACTATAGAAATCATAAACAAATGGTCACCTACCGTGATAACTGTATAAAGTTGACTATCGGTTTTGGTCCTGACCGCTAGCAGGATATTCTTCGAGAAAATAGTTTTTTTTTTTTTAAAAGAGTATAATTTTTAACACCGCATTAATAGATCGACTCAGCGCAGGGACATTTTTGATATAACAACATTAAGATGTAAAGCCCTATAGTATAACTGTAATATTTTCGTCTTTAGACTCTAAGAGCTTTGAAACTGGAATATTAGTTGTACACAAATTAACACACCAATTTAATCCATTATAAACCGACAACCGCAAGAACAAGACTCTAACAATAATATAAAATATTATATTATTATTAATATTATTTCGTCTATTTATTTAAAAACTCGTTTAATATATAATACTGAATCAATGACAATTATTTCAACTTGTATGTTAAGTTAAAATCATCATCCGGAACTTATCACAATAGGTATATTATATGTTACAATTAAATTAACGGCATTTTTAAGTAAACTACAATTTTTAACAATAATAAAATTAATCACACTAGACTTGTATTTGTAAAATATTATATTGTGTACATTACAATTAGGGCCGAATAAGTGAAAATACATAGCCCCTATGAGGCCTAGGAGAAACTACAGTGTCTATAACAGACGATCGTAACTAGACATATATAATATAGCCTGCAGTCACTCCATCAAGTATAATAAATTGCAAAACAGTCAAACCATTTTAATATTAACGTCTGACTAAAAATGTTTAAGTAAAATAAAAAGAGAGACGTGATAAAATCAGCGGACTATCGTCGGATGGATAATATAATTTCATGTTATATATATTATATATACTTTTTTTTTAACCATCTTATACGCCAACGAGACGGTAAGGGACGTGTTGACGATTTGTTGGAACTTTGCCCGTTTAAAAACGCACAATTCAGTAGTGCCGTTAATAAGGGAGGGAATTTTTTTCAAGGGGTTGGCAATTGGGGGAGGCAAACGTTGTGATAAAAACGACCAAGGAGATAACGGCGGCGGTGTCTTTTCTACTGTCAGCTGAATTATTCGCGATTATGCTAATCCACTCCTTCGTGCAGCCTTACAATTTGCCCAGTTTTTCGGTTCACCCCATTCATTCAACAGACATTATTATTGTTATTAATACTATACGCGGTTGAATTATCATTTTCGAAGTATAGAATAATGGTGCTAACACAATTACTATTGGTGCGGTTATAAACATTTAAAACAAACAGCTTTGAATTATTATCATTACTAATTAACTGTTTTATTATATTATACTTATATTGTTCAAAGAAACAGTTTTTAACTGGTCTGTTTTGCGATCGTGTTTTAAAGTGTTTTCATACTTGGGGAACAAATTATTATATCAGTCACATAAGACAGTGGATTTCTATACTACCAAAGTGTTTAAGATAAATGTCAATGTTGTGGCAAGGAAACAAAAAATTAACGACTCGCCACTATAATGACGTTAACCAATTGCGATTTTGACGGTATTATTTTGGACGTGTGTAATTAACTGGATGCGCTTCGACTATGTTATAAAAAAAAATCTACCTACCACACTAATCACCTTATTACAGTCGTTATTTGTGTACCTACAACTGCTTCGACTATTATATTCAACCAAACCGCAGTAGGCCTTACATGCAAAACAAAATATTATTTTTCGTATGATGCCCTTACCTTTTATATTGTGTTTGCAATCACAATATTCATAGAGCCGTCTTAGGTTATGCATGGGCACCAAAAAAAAAAACCTATAAATGTTAATTGTATTATTCGGCGCCCTCGCCAGACCGGGGCCCTGGGCTCGTGCCCTTAAGGTAAAGATGGAACTGACAATATATTTTATTTTATTACTGGTGTGTATGGAAAACGAAAAATCCGTAGCATTTATTTTATCAGTCTAAAAGGATAACGCGTGTTATTGCATATAACATAGGCCTCGTTTATTATTCAATATGCATCATAGTCTACAGTATTATATAAGTATACACATACATAACGATTATAACACCACGTGTGCGGCCTACGCGACTTTACCTTCATTAGCCACTGTTTACTGCCTCCGTGTCGGTCACTTATATTTCAAATCTTCCAAAATTACCTATATTTATATTATGAACACTAAAAAATGTATAGGTATTTGCATTATTTTAGCACTCGAATGCGATGCATTTTTGTGAGTTTAGCCACAATAATTTTGAACATTTTTTTTTTATTATTAAAATATAAATGTTGAGACATTATTACCAATTTGACTTACGCTATGACATAAATTCAATTTTCATAGTTAAAAAAAAATACATTTATTCATATAATATGTCCGTTAATGTTGACGTTGATGTTATTGCGTTCAGCGTTGTAAACGATCAGGAGGCACGAGGGGAATTATCAATGGTTATTTATGTGGTGGTCGACTATGCGGTGGTGGCCTCTGTGCGGTTTCGATAAAAGAAAAAAAAACTAAAACCGTCCTCTACAGTGTCAAGTATGACCGGGGAAAAAATGATCAAGAAAGAGAGAAATTATCATAATAATTATCGTCTTTTAATAAATCGACGGCGGGTGACTGGTCGAAAAAATATGTATTAAATATAAGAACAAAACGGCGAAAAAAAACAACACACACATCGGAGGCCGTGTTTTTAGGCCAGTATAATAATAATATACATGGGTGACTTTAGGAAGAAGTGAAAAAAAAAAAAGAAACACATTGTGCATGTGCGTTGGCGGTGGTCTACACCCGCGTGTATGTATATATCTAACCGTTTTGCGGGACAAAATGTCTTGGGCGATATATAGAAAAATAATACAAAAGTGTGGCAGCGGTCGCGGTGGGCCGAGGCTAATGTCCTGGAAGGAATACGCGGTCGGTTTTCGGTGTACAAGGACAAGGGGAGTTGGGCAAGGAAAAAAACAACAGTGGCGAACGTCGAGAGAGAACTGTAAGTAAAAAGTCGCCGGGGCTTTCGTCAAGGGGAAAAAATGGGTATGACAAGATATTAATAGTTATTTTTACAAAAAAAAAAAGACAAGAAAAGAACGATGAAAAAAATCCAAAAGGGATTTCAGATTTTTCAAGAATATTATTATTATAATGACGGCGATGCGATTTTTTTTTCTTAACATAAAAACTATAAGCTCGGTTATGCGCGCATGAGAAAAGAGTAATTCGGGTAGAAAGAGGGATTGAAAATCCCAAAGTGATAGCCAGTCAAGGACGTATTTACCATAAGGCTAATTAGAGCTATAGCCATAGGCGGCGAATTTGTGATTGGTTTTTAGGCGTTTAGGCGATAAGAGAGTTGGCCATTTTCAATATGAATCCCTTGCAGACTTACTATAGCTGTTGTACTTAACCACGCATAATCATTTGTAAAAAATTATGTTAAATGGTAATGAATTATTATATTCAATCATGTTGACATGTTTAAATGTTAAAACTAACAAATAACTGAACTCATAGCTGTAAAATTTCGATAACAAGCACTCGGTCGTTTCAATACCTTTGTTATTCTTAGCATTACATTGAAGTTGCAAAACATTTATTTTGTGGATATTCAGCTATTGAAACTCTTGTCGTAAAACAATTTATAAAAATAAACTGTTAACAGATTTTTTAGGTCGCAACAAAACAAAACAAATTATTATTATTTTCTTTTTCATCATCCGTGTTAGCCAAAACACTCATCTTTCTTGTTGTCGGCCAACTTTTGAGTTTATATTTAATTACAGATCTATTACAGTTCCGTTAAAGGCCCTTACATCCAATGCCATAGATATTAGAAAAATATCGAAACAGTTTGTATGAGCGTTCATTTGACTGATGCCATTTGTTGGATTTGTTCTTTGGTTGGGCTACGGGCCCAGTTTCGTTTGCTATTCGTCGACCCTACGACTTTGATTAGGTGCTGTGTATATTGTTCAATGTGGCCCTGAATGTAAGTGCACATAGTCAATACAATTACAGCCCTATGTATTCAGGTGTCAGCGCAAGAAAAACACGCATACCGTAAGTCAATACTGCACCGGATTCTATATACAAACAATCAAACACCGCAGTTTACTTAACTAAATGTTTATTTACAACAACAAAATTGTTATAAATCGTCAACATGCTTGGTAGATCATTGTGGGTTATTTGCGTTCCTGTGTTTTCTTGGTAAATACGAGTATAACGGTTCCTTATTAATTTATCTTTCTTCTATTCGCTGTATACGTGTTAATCGATAATGACAAAATAATAACGGTCGCTCTACCGTTCTGAGAAAGTCACGCTCAGTGCAAACGGATATCCGCCCTTTGACGCTTTGAGTGCTAAAACGCAACCCAAAAACCATATCAGTTATCGGACGTTATTTGATCCAAATAAACCAGAAGTGCCTAAACATGATACACATCAGAATATCCATGTTAGCCTCTGATACTTTTTAGAAGTGCCCGGTAAACTATATTTTAATTTAAAACTAATGCTACTACTGTAACACTATAATATCACAATTATTAACTATTACATAAGACAAAACATTGAATTTTCTTGTGTAATAATATTTAAATATATTTGGCTAAAACCTAATAGAGAAAATTGTAGTTTGTATTTATTAAAATAGGTAAAAAATAGTTTATTTGACCGCCGATGGTTTTTTTTTTTTTTGTTAATAAGGTAATAACTATTAAATTATTAATTATAATATCCAGGGACCATGCGCATTTACAATAGTTAGTTACACTAATAATATATAAATAATTATAAAACGGCTATAAATCATTTTAATCTAACTGGACTATCATAAACCCAACATAATATGATCATTATAAAACAACTTCCATAAGACTTCTACGCGGAGTCCATTTAGCTGCTCTTCGTGTGTTTGTGATCATTGTTTTGACATCTAACAAATGTTTATCATTTATCAACAAAATAAAAATATGTAAACAAATTATCAACATAACATGTTACAGACACGTGGATTTACATGTGAATAAATAGTATACCGTTTATGTAAAATAAATAATATAAAAATGCATGAAACCTAATAAGTTTCCAGTATATTTAAAACAATCCGTGTTGATATCCAGTTTATTCAAACACGACCTTTAGAGGCAAGACCTAGTGCAATTAGTGTAATTTTTTTTTTATAAACAGAAAATACACATGAATTGTATTAGCAGAACAATTTTAGATTACTGTTTGTTAAGAATGTTTAGAAAAATGGAGACCGCCTTGTTGAAATGTAGAGCATAAAATGTCTGTCCGACTCTAAACAAACTTGCATTACAATATTGTATTTAACAGGTATAGAAAATCATTTTAAACTATCAATGGGAATGGGATCTTAAAACGTAACCCACACAGAAATTAAAAAAAAAAAAATGTTCTTAAGTTTTTTTTTTATGTTTGGTGGAAAATACTTCATAAATTTACAATATTTTAGGAAATATTGATACATTTTTGTTAGTAACGTTTAATTTATCGTGAAAAACATTGTGTGGAAATAATAATAATATATTAATAAATATTGCTTAAATATCTTATTTTTGGGTGAGATAAATATATCTAAATTGTGCACCTACTAATTTTTCATAAACGTTAGACGTAAGGTAATATTAATAATGAAATATTGTTATAAACGACATTCGAGAGTGTCATTTATGAAAACATGTCAGCGTCGTTTTTAAAAGGAAGCCAAACAATTTTTCGTCTATTTAAAATTGTGAACACAATGACAGGTACATGGTCTTGGATACATAAGGTGACCACATAGTGCTACTGTAAATATAATGTATATGGCTTTTTGTCAAATGTTCAAACGACATCATTACGAGGTCCCGAAAGTATGCCTGTAACATGATTAATTTAATAGCTGTTGTTTCGGTTTGCAAAAATGTCACACTTCGCCCCTGTGAAATGCCTATATGTGGGTTATAGCTATTTTTAAAAAGACCCGTATGCGATACAATTATTATTATAAGTTATAACTCATATGGTAGTCCTGGCATATGGTGTCTTCACGCCGCTCAATATTCTATTATAAAAATGCTATTAAAGTAAAAAATAAATATCAGATAAAACACAATTTTGGTGACACTCTTATTTCGCAGACATAATACGCGTTACGTTAGCAATATGTGTATAATATAAAATGAAAATATGCGTTTTAAAAAAATGTATATATAATTAATTGTTACATATATTATACAGCTTTGCTGCATACAACTTCTTCAGTATATTGTTGAACAATGATGTATATCATACCGATACATACATAACAAGGGTTAAGGGATCTATAAACAGTGGTTATGTTCTTGAAGTTGTTGGGTCATTAATCTTAAAAAAACGCTTTTAAACGGGATACCAGTAAAAAAAAAAAAAGTAAATATTATATATACGTATATATTAAGAAAGAAAAAACCAAAAGGGGAAAAGCCATCATATTGTGTGCGCTAAGAAAACCACGGTTGTTATTTTATAACTCCCCAGGGTTTGGCGGTGACCCCGCAATATGTGTGCATAATAACCGTTACAATGTTTGGAACGCGTTCACTAGAGTTTTTTTTTTTTTTTTTTGGGCGGACAGAGGTCGATATTTTAAAAATTATTTCTGGTAAGTGTCAAAAAAAAGTCCGAAAATTTGGCATGGTCCGTGCCTTTATCACAATATATTAATGGACCAACTTTTAATTCGTGTACACACTATAATAGCAGTATTATTTAGGTATAATATTGTAACGCATTGTTTTCAACAAAAAATAAAACAACGAGTTCTGATGGAAATCAGTTACATTACGAGCAAGGCTTTACCGTTCTACCGTTTTACATTTTCCATTTAGAAATTCCAAAAACTTAATTAGAGCATACCTTACCTAACGCGTCGCGTCGTCAAAAATATAAACATGTATTATCCATCAACTAACGCTAAAAGTCCATAATTTTGAATTTTCCAAACAACAAAAAAAACATTTTTTTTGTTTTTGTTAAACAAATATTATGTATTTTGTAACCGGTAAATATTTTGTTTATCAGTAACGTGACTGAATTCGTTTCAACACACATCGATGCTTTGGAGCAATGTTAACAAGAAACCATAATAAACTCATTTTTGTTAAAATGTGGGCTTAATCGATTGATAATATTTTACTCTTCCAGACCATTTGTTGTTTTTTTTATAGTACAAAATTATTTGTTTTAGCAATACATTTTTTATTTCGGCGCTTATAAAAGATTCGCTCTGAATTATCATCATATCATTTTGGGGTCCATTGATGGAGATGGGTGGGCTATATAATGTTTATTCGGCAAGACTGTCGCAGTCTTGAACAGCTGAAGTACGTCGCGTTTACATGCTCTACATACAAATATGTAGGTTGCTTTTGAACCGAACAACGCGTACAAGGACGCAAGCGCCTAACGCAATACTTCATTTTTCGACTTTCGCATGACACTGTAATGTAGTTATTATTAAGACGCCTCCGACGACGTCTTCTCGTCATCGTGTGTTAAATTCCCTCGTTTCAACAACTCTTCCCCTTTTACCCCCCCCCCCCCCGCCTCTTACGTTCGCGTCCGTTTCAAAAACCCTTTTTCGGATATAATAAGTGATTTGGTCCCTCGCGCGCACCAATACACAGCAGTGGCTAAATTAAAATATATAAAGAGCAGAGAAGGGGAAAAAAAAAAACACACGCATACTACATATACATTCACCCTCTGCATAGTAACCGAATAAATATGACAGCCGCCCATCCATCATTTTAGCGCGACCGAGATGCTACTGGCTGTGCCACCGCCGCCGTGACGTCAGATGTCGTTTTGTATTCGGCACACTCTCCCCAATTCCACGCACCCCCTCCCCCCCAAAAATTCACCACCGTCAGCCCTAGATTCTATCTTGCTTTTGCCGTCGTCTCTATCGTCGAATCAAGACTTGTCGCCGTATGAGACACATCATCGTTTACTGTAACCGAATAAATACAGTCTTTACAAGAACAAAAAAAAAACAATGAATCTTAAAAAAAAAATTCCGGTCAGTTATCACGGTGTTGGAGATTGACAAATAGTCGACAAGAAGAATTGGAAAATTTATTTACAAATTCCATAATCTTTCACCGTGAAATGTATAATTATCTACACTGCATCAGATTGTGTTTCCCTCCAAATGTGTTAGCGCCTAATGGTTTTCTTTGATAGGGCCATTCCAACCAGGTGTCCGACCTTGTGTTTTTTTTTTACAATTTGTATAATATAAATAATGATATTTGGACGGAAAAAAATTGTTTTTTGTTGATCGGCTCAAATAAAGTAACGGTACGTCAACCATGCGTAAATAAAACAGCATAGCAATAATAAAAAATAACTCTTATTCGAAATAATTTGTAAAAATCGCGTTTTCACAATGGGTCTTATAATGATACCTGCGAGTAATAATAAGGAGAATTATCAAACTTCATAAAAAACGAGTTTTTAATTTGTTAAACTTAAAATTTTGACCTTTCGTCCCAAAAACCCGCAGACATGAAAAAAATATTATGTGTTGATAAATACATAGTAAAATAGCATGACGGACATTTCAATACTTTAAAAACTACAGGCTTCCAAAGTTAAATAAAATGTTATTGTTTGGGTATGGAAAAATGTATATACTTTTGTCAAACCAAAATTTATACTTTTTACAGGTGTTTACTTTTGATACTATTTATATTTTTAGGTAATAATAAAATAATATTAAGGGTTTTAGTTATTGAACTATTGATATTTATTATACGTACGGTATGTTAGGCATATTCGGTAAATCAAACTTATGTATATAGAATATAGATATCCTACAAAATTGTGTATATTATTATGTTTGTATAACTACCCTAATTTAAAGATTTTTTCAAAAATAAAAACCATTAAGTGGAATTTTAAATTAAAAAAAAATAAAACAGTTATACCAATGAATACTGTAATCATGTGCGACAACTGTTAATATATTTAAAACAATATAAATTATAATGATGTCTGTTGATTATACTTATTTTAATGAGTTAATGTATATACCTTTATTCTTAAAGACCTAAATATTAATCTAGTATGTCACCTGCTTATCCTTTAATGTGTCAAAGAAAAAAACAAAATTTAAACCATTAACCAGTAACCAATAATATTCTGATTGCGAGTAATAGCAAATTATACATAATGTACTAAGAGGCGTATTAAACAAATAATTATTAAAATAAAAAGCATAGTTTTTTTAACAACAACAACAAAAACAGTAATTTTGTAAAAATATAAAATATGTTTAAGCAGACTGTTAAAAAAAAAAACTGGAGAAAATGTCAGTCGTTTAATCCTTGGTAGTTTTGGCCGTGAAAGTATTTTTCTTAAAAACTAAAACGACTAGTACACAAGTCTTTTACGAAAATAGATTTAAGAGTTATGTAATTAGTGCGAGCAGAGAGTTCATTTCGATTTAAGTGCCTCGGGCAATGGAAAAAATCGCCTGCTCCCCGCCCGTTGGTAGTTAGGTAGGTATTGTTTTATTTTTTCTAATTATAGAGTTTTGTGCTTACACTTATTTATACCTCGAAACTTAAACATTCAGCTGTACACAAAAAAAACGTAACACTATAGAATCGTTAGTTTACTATAATAATATTATGATTGGTAAGTTACTCCGGACACGAGAAGAAGAAGAATTAGTTATTTTACTTAGAAATAATTGACCAATATCGCCGGCGCAAACAAGTAACAACCATTGACCATTCAACAGATCGCACAACAAAATATTAAATTTCATATTAATGAACGTTGTTTAATTGTACCATTAGTATTACGAGTTACCGAACCGTATTTTACAGGTTTCGAAAATCATATGCCTGAAAAAGGAGCCTTGCCGCAACACATTGTGCACCGATGCCGCGGCCGGTTGCCGGCGGTAGCCGTTATTTGGCGTTCAAAGGCTGATATAATATATTCAAGAGAGATAGATAGAGAGAGAGCGAGAGAAGGGGGGGGGGGGGGGTGGGAGAGAGATACTAGCATATTATTATTATTATTATTTTCCGTCCCGCCGACTGTGTTAGTTTCGAGATGAAATAAATTAGCTATTAAAAGCTTCCGGGAGCTTTTCAATCCGGAGGAAACTTTTAATATAGTCCGATAATCATTTTGACGGCGGCATCGGGCAAAAAGCGACGGACTGTCGGCCGGGGGTGGAGGGAGTTGGGGGTAGGAACTGGCGATGCTGGCCCGGATCGGTTTTGATGAAGACGAAAACTTTTTGGACCCCAAAAACTCTCTGTCTGTCGTTCAACGTTTCGGGCAGCGTCACGGCGGAGAAGTGTGTCTTAATTAAATTTCTAGCGCCTTGTGTTACCCACCCATCCCCCCTTTCCAAGTTTGGCCGACACTCTTGACGGAGACGTCGGGTTCGTATTATCCCGCTACTTCCCCCCCCCCCATTTTGCTTTCTCCCTTGCCGCCACCACCACCACCACCACCACCACTGCAACGATAGTCTTCTGTCTTCCTGCATTTCGCTCGTCTCCAATCAAGATTGTCATTTTCTCAAAATAAACCCTATAGTTAGTTACTTGTATAAAATATAGTTAATTGTTGTTATTCGAAAGTTTCCCCGAAAACGGACAATAACGGGAAATCTACAACAATACAGCGTAATGTATATTTTTCATCGTATGGCGTACGCATTTAATAATATACTTTTGCAACATTTATTCAAATGTACACATATTTGTTTTTTTATTACAAATTTTCGTTCGATTTTTTATGAATCATTTTATTTTTGAAGTGAGTAAGTTTATCGTGATTTCCTACTTGTTTTATTACCTTTTTAACCGATAAAAGCAATCTTGTAAACATCTGAACAAAATGTTACAGAAAACCTCTACGTTGTATGAAAATTGTTTATGTATATCGTCACAGCTCATTAAACAAAGGGCTCTAATTACAACATATCAAAATGTTACAGGAGGGCAAAGGATAAAATAACATAGACTACAAGTGTTAGAGTATGAATGCAGTTGTATGGAAGAATATTAAATATACAATTAATAAATTGTAAATGTTTTGAGACTAGTGAACGCATATCGCTCTCCTCCATAAATTAATAAAACATACTTTTTGGATTGGTTGACATTACACTATACGTATAGACAATAAATAATAAATATAAAATAAATGAATTAAATGAGTTAGGAAATAATGATGTAAAGAACCACGGAAGCTGTGGATCTTTTAAAGTTTCTAATTTTTTTTAGTTGTTTTACAAAAGCAAAGAGGAAATTACTGTTTTCTTTGAAGCCTATACTTTCTTGTTGTGTAAAATATCATGCATATAAGTCGTCACTCGCTTGTATCTGCGAATACTTTGACTTTCTTTATTTGCTGGAGTTATTTTCATTGAACGCATATATTGTATTATTATTATTAAAAAAAAAAAAAACTTGTTGTTTATTGGTGTACTACTACTTACTATGATACTGTTATAAATAATGCGGACCGTGGAAGTAAAGTCCATGGTTTTTCTTGCATAAACTTAGATTGGCTGGTTTGATATCGATGCACTATGGAGTATGAAACTAAGTTTTTCATATCTTTATATACTGGAGCAGGGCTTGTATTTTTGTTTTACTTCTGCAATACAAAAGAAACGCGCCGAAAGAGAGCAAAAACAGCGGCAGAAAAAATCTCTGGCACCGTTCTCCCCGGGGACCGTTCCATCTTTCCAGACCTGACAGACGGTATCCCCAAATCCCTGGCCGCTGCTTAAACGGACGATTTGTGCCGACTTCCGACCCCTCGCAGCACAACTGTTAAATAATGATGTCAAGCCCTTTGCATGGTTATTCCTAAAAATATGCGTCCGATTCTCATAAAGCCCTCGTCCGACGATTGACATGCTGCTCTTAATTAATTACCGTGTATATAATATCGTATTGCCATGTATTATTGTAAAGATGATTGTATAAATATCCGCCTGCACATGTTAGTATGTACACAACCCCCGTTTGCTGGAAATCGTGTCACTTATGAGAGCAATTATCGCCTGATCTACTCACTTTGCGGGGATCACGAGTGTGCTTGGCAGACTAAAAAACAAAAAACTAAAATAGTCATGTAGCTTGACAAAATTATGTACTCATTAAACACACATATTTTAGCAATAATTGTTATGTAGATTATTTGGCTTTGTGTTACCAATCTGACATTAAAATCGAAAAAATATATATTATGTTTCTTTATCAATCGTTTAGATATGTTATTAAATTTGAATGAATGGTACATACTTAAATCGTTAACCTCTTTCTTTTTACTTACTTAAATCAATTTGCCTTGCTCTTTTTCTTGCGACTTGGGATAAAACGGAGATATAGCACTAGTATAAGATAAAAAAAATTGCTAACGACTCTTGAAATTTACCCACTCGTTTTTTTCGATCTCTCGTAAGCAGTATAGGCGACTTTTATTTAATTTTTTCCCTTAGTCGTACAATAAGAAGTTTCAAGTTGGCTGTTGCAGTGAATACGACTATATGTAACATTTTCATTTGTAGGGCGCCCGCGAAAGTCTACAAGACAATTAGCCGACTACTGTGCGTTTGGAGTTGCCGTCCGTATCGTACAACCCGATCGTTAACCCTTTGCGACCCGTTAACGATTCACCCCGAAAGGGGGGGAGCCTTTTTTTTGTTTGTTTGTGCCGCCGCAATCGTCAAATTGAAAATAACCGTTGATTGGCTTAAAAACGGGGAAGAAAAAAAAAAACGTTTAACGGACAAGCCGGCCAAGTCAGCCAAGTTCCGGGACAAAACGATGCAATATAATATAGTATACAGAGAACTGTTTGGCCGCGTTGTCAACCGATAAAATAGCGAGGCGATCAATCAACGCCGGGCCGGGCAAACCAGCTGAAGAAAAAGGCGGACAAATGCAGTGGATAATAGTAATAATAATAATAATATAATATAAACGCAAAGACGGATAGGCGATGACCCGATTTCAGCAAGTCAATGTTTTTTTTTTTTTTTTATCGTGTAACCCGCGTAAGGTACAAATAACATATTTAGGTACACACAATGCCTACAAGGTCGAGTTTAGTGTGGATATGCAAATGGGCGTGAAACTTGTTTTTGTGTGTGCAGATCGATCTGGCAATATTATAATATTATGATGACAGAGACCTTTTACTGTCTTTAATTCCACCGTAATAACGGATGCTCGGTGATCGACGTAGGGGAAAATTCTACTTTTTATACCAAACACTCATTTTGTAAATTACTACTTTTGTACCGACACTCGAACAATCGGTAAAAGAAAATTTCACGTTCTACATTAAAAAGGAATTGAAATTTTTTTTTTCTCAATCATCGTGTTGAGAAGTAAAACCATCGAAAATCTATAGCAAAAAAAAAAAAAACGCTCAGAACTTTTCCAGCTCCCTCTCTTGTTGTACTAATTTGTCAAAATATTGTTAACTATTATTGAAATATTTTAGAATTGTATAATATAACTGCTATGTAGAAAATATTAAGTTCTATCCAACATTATATTTTCTTAATGGTTTGAACAGGCTGAGTAAAAAATATTTCCTGAATAATTATTGAATTCATAATACTCAGAAAATATTATTCAAATATATTCTTTAAGGGAGTTGACTACATCACAATATACAAGTCATTATTGTCTGTGTACATATTGTAATGCGACTATTAATAATTCTGTGTTTGTTTCACCTAGTAAACAAAACTTCTGTTTTTTGGTCTTATTGTTGGTACAACTTGATGTTTTATATTCAGAATTTTATATAGTATATACATATTCGAGTATGGTAATTTTGTTTGTTGTGTTCGAACTTTAAATGGAACATTTATCGCTTTATTCGAATATTTAACCGACAGAGTTGTCTGCTTTTTGTACTATAGTCGACAATATCCATAATATTAAAAGATTAGGTTATTTTTTCATTTTTTATCAATTATAATAAAAAAAAAAAAAATACACATTATATGATATGTGTAAATCAGCAATAAATATAGACACTATCCAAAATCCGTATAATATAATATCATGTACTTCCTTTGCTCGGACAACAAAAAAACTTTACTACCGGCATACGAGGAAAACATTAAAACCGTTCGGGGCCATGGATCATGATCCATTATTATACAATTGACTGTATATTAACGCGGTATAGCCGTAAAAGTTTACTTTATCGGCCGGCGTTTGTCAACCGGTCGCCGCCAAAAGTCGTTTCCCAAGTTTAAAGGTGCATACACACACACACATGCTGCATGCTTAAGGCTTTTACGGCCGCTCAAGTCGACGCCGTTGTCATTGTCAGCCCCTTTGCGTGGCATGTAAACATTGTCATGTATGTAAAATTTCGATGGGGGGGGGGGGGGTGAGAGGCTTGGGGATGGTTTTATACCTTCTCTTCGCCCCGTGGACATACATTCAAACCCGGAGACGATTTCGGACCCTCGCCGTATGAATTTACTGTCACCATCCGGTAACCACTATTTTTTTTTTTTTTACTGCCTGTTAATATTTGTTTTATTTCCATCTCGGGGGCCGTTTTCTTATTTTTACTACGTCCCGCCCTGTCCCGGTCCGTGTACATAGTAATATAGTTTGATAGGCGCATAAAACGAGCAGCAAAAGTACAAATATCAGTAAATAGGTATTATGTATATATTTACAATGATCTCATCTTGTTACACCGTCATAATAATATCGTTATGCCGTTTGTTTATTAGCTATAGCCTGTGCCGCATAACTGAATATCCTATACCGAAACAAGCCGATGATTTGCGATAACACCCGAGCGTCTTAGGACAAAGATGAAATTTTTATTAATTTTTTCTCAGAAATTGGAAAAATGTACATGTCTGTCAAAAAGCCTTGCCATTCTTGTACATGGCTGTAAAATGTATTACAAAGTTGAATAACATAAACATATACAAATAATATATATATATATATATAAAATGTCAGCTCGGTGGATTGCTTGGTTGTTGAATAAACATTTTAAAATAGACACCATTTAATTATGTAAGGTACTTTCGAAACTGGACTCGTGTAAATATATTTTATATTTTTTTTTATAGTCTAAATAATGATACGGTTTCAACGAGTCATCTTGCAATAATATGACTTTTTTCTAAAAGACACTACATATGTAACACTCTATTTATATAATACATCATGCAATTATTTTTTCTTTGTTGTATGCATTTGGCATTAGCAATGATTAGTGTTGGTAAACACTAATTGTTTAATTAAAGAAAAAAATATGATATCCTACGACATTGTGTTGATAATTCAAATCTCGACACCAGTTGATTTACATTTTACATTTTGTTTTTCGGTCCACAAAAGAGAATCTCATGGACATAGTGTCGATAATAATACTAAGTATGTATACAGAACAAGTCGGATGAACAAAGTTTACGGGCAGTACGGCTATTGAGCTTTGTCCGGGATAAAGTTCATACGCGAAAATAGCTTGCCCGCATTCGGGTCAGTCGGCCGGGCACACACGGCCATGGCGTTGGTATAATATCTTTTGTCTTTTAGTTTTACCGGGCACGAGGTCCAACGGTGAGGGTTAAAAATATCAAACATGTGTTGCACCACGGCATAAATAATAAAGCGGCGTCTGGCCGACACCGGAAAAGTTTTTAGCCTGACTTAATGGCTCTTGCGGTTGCCGACCACAACCGGAATTTGTTTTGCTAGCGCACACGGCGATGCTGTGTGCTGGCAGTCCTTGGGTGTGAGTCCGCTGTCGCACGCCCTATATACTTGGCCAGTTGTCACAGCCGTTTGTTCGCGGTCGTACTTGTCCGAGGACCTAAGGCCCCGGTCAAATTTATTGGTTCCGCACCCCTTTTACACATGGACTTTGCACTTTGTACGCTTAACCCTGGGTCGAGTCAACACACTGTACGCACGGTATACACACTATATTACAATCTGTACTGTATAGTTGAATTTCGAGCACTAAATTATAGTATACGATTTACAAAAAAAAAATAGGGTGTTATACAAATTTAATAAAAAAATCCACCGGAAAATCGGGCAATGACTATGTAAAAATTAATAGGTACAAACATATCCTCCATAAAAAACAAAATTACAGTTACATATTGGGGCTTACGTGTAAGCGATATAACGCTTTTATAGATGTACTCGACTGATGTTATTAATTTGATAATTTCTTCTTTGGTGGGGAATTGTTATGGTCCGCAGTTACATTTTTTTATCACATTGGTTCAGTTAGGTTTTCTCCACGATTGAAATGTATAAAGTTATTACAACATATACCTTTTCAGTTTTCTTCATCGAATATTCGACGATAAAAACCAATATGTCAGCATAACGGGAGCCAAAATCATATGTATATGTACACAGTAAAGTATATACTAATAGTAAAATTGATACGCTTTGAGGCTGCCAATTTTATTTCAATTTAAGATAATAATTCGAGATAATGTACAATAACCTGTATATTTCAACCATGGTTTTCTCCTAGGCCCTACAGGTGATGTGCCTTGATTAGGCCCTAGACACAATAATGACACTAAAACAGTATGAAAAAAGTAATTTGTATTTAAGTTTTATTTTTTTATATAATTTAATATTCAAATAAGAATTACAAATACATGTTTATTTCAACAAACTCAAATGACAAATAAAGTGGATCCAATGAAATGTTGGAAACACAAATAATGTTTTATTTTACAAATTTACAACATCAAAATTAAAAATTAAAATCAAACATAATTCGTGATTTAAAATTAAAATAATAAAATTAAAAAAACTGTTTATCTAGAAATTTAGTATCTACCACCTAAAAAAATATTTTTTAGTACATAATTTTAAGCTTTTTTTGTTATAGCGAAAAAATTGTATGTATATATGTGTATACATGTTTGGATATATGGGTAAGTTTGCACAATTAAAATGAATGAATAAATCAAAATTGAATAAAATATTTGATGTCCTAAATAAAAATGTATTTTAAATAATTTATGATTGGATTGCAAATTATTATATTTTTTTTTATTAGAAATAAAAAATGTCCAAGTTTGATTGTATAACATAAAAAATGTACGATACAACCGCAACTATGCCAGTAGGTGTATATACACACTATGCAATTTATGTAGAATTCGCAGGAAAAAATGGATATTATTTAAACGAAACAAAACTCAAAACCGGGTTGTGTATAGAATGAGAAGAGGAGAGAAAAAAAATCATATAAATAATTAAAGTTATCGCCCGACCGCTATGGGGTTTGAGGAAACCGGATGCCGAGCTTCCTAGGTCTGCGTATCCGAACCGCATCTCTTTTGCATAGCCCGCGCCCTTTTCTTTTTCATTTTTCACCACCGCGGGTAGGAGGTAAAGAAGGCCGAAAAAAAAACAACAACCGGAAGTGACGTTTATTATGACCTCGGCCGTCGGTGATGTGCAATTAAATTTATGTGCCGAGACCACCCACCGAAGGGGGATGACTATCAAACGGATCCTACACTGTTTAGAGACAATATACCTCAGACTTTTGTGCGTGTACGTGTGTAGAAAAAAAAGAGAGTGCTTATTCTCTCATATAGCTAACGGAGAACAATAATTAAATAAAAAAACACTTTAACCGCGAAAAGCCGAATATTTCGTTCCCCTATACCCAACACAAACAACGCATTTGAATTCTCGAAGAACATTTTTAACTTGGCATTTTTTTTAAATACCTATACATTTTGTTATTTTTAAAAATCGCAAAAGTCGGTCGGTAAATATAATATATGGAACGCGGAGCTGAGCTTTTTGTAGTTATTAGTACACAAATAATTATTTAAACATAACTAATGTATTTATGGGCTATTATAATAAAACCTGTATAACAATATTTTTTTTAATGGCATGAATTTCACCGCAATAATAGTGTACCTGACATATAAATCTAGTACGTATAATGAGAAAGAAAATTCGAAAAAACCTATAAGTAATACATATAAAAAAAAAAATCGAATTTTTCTAATTAGTAATTACACTGTAAATGGTAGTAATTCTTTGCAAGAACTATATAAAAAACGTACATTTTTCTACAGTTAGTGTCCATCTTATAATACTTCTGTTACATTTTTTTGGACAAAATGTACACGAGTAAAACTAACATAATTACATTTTTTAAAATATTGACTTCCATTTGTTATGACTACCTACATTTTATTATCTATTATAGATTATAATAATATATAATTCAGTTTCTAAACAATTATATTTGTAGTTTTCCCAATGATACCGTTTTAAATGCTTTTGGCAATTTTGCCTGAAAATAGAAAAAATATAGCTTGCCATTAAAAACGTGTTGAACTAATCAGCTAATAATGATTTTTTAAAATTCGGGAAAATGGGGCGGTTCAAATATTGTCCTGGATCCTTCGGGGTCGTTTGATATATTTTTTACCGTTTTGTGTTGTGTACACAAGTATACGAAGTATGTTTTTTTTGGCGCGTAAACCGAGTGTTTAAAGCTCGGAAGTTTGTGGCGGCGCCGATCAACAAGTCAAGGCGGTATGGTTTATGTGCATTTATTTATTTTTTTTTTTCCGGTAGATTTCACACTCTGGAAATCGCGTCGACAAACAAGGTTACAGCGCGCACTTGTATGCAGTTGTCGTGTAGCGTACTTACAGGGTGAGGTCGGTCGGCTGCGGATTTATGGGCTTGTAATAGCCGACAGCCTCGACGGAGGGTCCGATTTATGTGCCGCTCGAGTCTATTTAGTGTATACAGCGTTGTTTCCCTTAACACAACAAGTCGACATAATGTAAACCGCCGTACACTGTGTGCTTTAAGTGTGCGTGTAAATAATAGAACCAATTGTAGAATTGAGTAAGTGTTCTTTTTTTTTCAAATTCGACTTGTACTCCATAACGGTATATTATAACATTAAGTACAACGGAATGCATTGTCGTCATTTAGAAAGGGGATGGGTGGGAGGGGGGGGGCGAGTGTGCTCGGTACTACAAAAATACCCAGTCCGCGTCGAGTTAGTGTGTGCTTTTTTTTTTAACCAAACGTGAGAAACTTTAAGTTTAAACGCCAACGGTATAATAAAGTTTACAAAATATAAAAAACCAATAGATATATACACAGTTCAACTGATATCGTATGCGCAAAATTATCGGCATATCTACCATTTTTTATTTTTTCCTAATTAAATATTTAGATAGGTACTAATAAGATTTACTACAGACATCTATTGCTGTACTGCAATATTATAAAATGGCAATATTTTTTTTTTAACGTTTCGTATTATTAAAAAAATATATTTTATCAACAACATTTTAGGAACGTTAGTGTGTATTTTTTAAAGTAGCATATTTCTCATATACAGTTGACGGAAAAACATAAATTTGATTTGATAACAATTTATCAAATCAATATAGTTTTTAAATGCAAATACAATTTTTAATAGTTTTTTAAGCTTTTAAAAATGTTATGAGCGGTAGGTACAAGAACCCCTTTTCAAAATCAATTCGTGTCTTGTTTTATGAATATATAAAGGTATTATTTTTTAATATATATAAAAAAATATTTCTTCTAAAATAGCACTTAATAACATTATCATTTGATTCGATACAGTCATCATTGATGTTTTTATACATACCGGTATTGATAAATAATAAATACACATTTGTCATTTTCAATAACAACAACGTTAATAAAGTTTAGGTCGCTAAAATGTAGGTATATAATATGTAATGTTTAGAAACTTCAGTTTGACAGTGCTTTGAGTGTTATTGATTCTTTACGCCTGTTACGAATAATAATTGATGTATAATAGATACAAAATAGGTTTCATATTATTTAGAGGTTTAATGAGGTTTTCGTTGCTGCGTGTGACATTTGTCTTCTATTCTTCGGGTTGATTCGCGGCCTCTAAAACCTTCTATTCTCGACTAGTTTTCCGCCGATATCTATGTCCATAGCTACTAGAGTCTTCTAATCTAATCCGCCTCTTAGGGTTTACTATATGCTTTCTAACTAAATCTTTCCTTGATCATTATTCTTTCAAAAGAGCTTCTCCCCTATCGGATTCCGTTGCAACACACACGTCCAGCCAATCACAATTCGCCTTTCCTGATGATTTCCAAAATGTTTTTTACCCAAGTATCTACTTCTTGGTAAACGAACGGCGTCCAAGTCGACCGCACTTACAAGTACGGAACTGCCGTGTGCGGCCGTTCGAAAACAGAATAATAATAATGTGTTTTATTATTATCTAGCCAAGATAATATAAACATACGTGTGTACATTGAATCGCGTTGCGCCGCGCCGGGCGGCAACGGCGGCAGTCGCACAGAGCGCAGTCGGAACCGAAACGGACGGACAACCCGGAGGAGGAGTGGTTACGTCGGGACCGTGTGTCGCCCATTGGTTGGCCGGACCGCCACCCCGCCCGTCCCACGCGGCCAGTACACGCCGTCGTGTACAACGCACGTCCATCACCTGTGCCGCCGCCGTTGTTTTATTTCCCTCCTACGGCTCTCCCATGTGAAGAAAATACACCACCACCAACAACAACAACAACAACAACAACCGATTTGCCTCATTATTATTATTGTTGCGGCGGCGGCGGCGGCGGCGGAGGGAATATTTTTCTAGAGACTCGCCTCTTCCGTCCTCCTCGACCGACCTACTCTAGCCGCTACCACCTCCCGTTCGCGTTGTGTACCGCCTATGTACGGATCATCTCATTATTGCTATTATTACAATATATTATATTATCGGTTTACATTTTTCAAAAAAATATCTACTTAGACGCGAGTGCGGCTAACACGTCGGTCGGCGGTCACTGTGTGTAGTTGCTTAAGCGCGTGTAAAAATAAAAATTAAATTATTGTAATTAGATTTTGTGATTTCTGTCGAATCGGTGTGTATAAGTGTGCGTTTTTTTTTTTGGTTCTTTTGTTACACACCACGATTGTGCGCTTTTTTTTTTTGGAATTATTTAATACAATACAATATTTTTTTTTTTTGTTAAAAAAAATTAATCGTTATTAATTTTCCGACCGCAGCCGTCGAGTAGCGAAATTATATTCGTACAAGGTAAAATTAAGCATATCATAATATATTATAATACATTTCAACACGTACTTATTACTCAAAGCACTACTCGATCGCAATATTGTCACCGTTCGAGGTTAAAAATTCAAAATACTTAAATTTAGTGGTTCGGTTATAGGCTAAATTTTAAAATATACTTAAATGTCGAGCTGAATCGGTGTGACAAAATACTGCACAAGCCCAACAGTTGCCTGTGTTAATAATAATAATAATCAAATGAATTATTTGAATTATAAAATACTATTAAAACATAACCATCGCGCATAATACTCCCATTTATAATAAGTACCTACCTAATGATTTTACTCAAAGTGGATTCACTTAGGTTCGACCACTAAATTGTATATTTTTGCTCTATTACTAATTGTATTACTTCATTTAGTATTGTTTGTAAAACATGTTAAGTTATAACATAGTATATAAGTATTAAGTAGGCATACCTATACTATCTTCAAACACAATTAATAGTTATAGCTATTGATCGTTTTTTAAATGATAAACAATTTTTTTTTTCAAACAAAACACATAATTACAAGAATTTATATTTTAGCAACTTCCATAAAAAAACATCTAGTATACACTGACAAAGTAGAACTGTTGAAGTTGATTAGTATCAGTATTAACACTATTTGACCCGTAAACTCCCTTATGCTTTTTCTTATTCATATTAGTCTAGAATAAAATTAGTGAAGAGAATCAATAAAAAATGAATGAAGACACATTTTAGTTTTTGACCATGTTATACACGATAAATTTTATTTTGGAATTTATCATTACTTTTTGAAAGTAGAATTTCTAAACATCGCTCATGTAAACTGTATTGCGGTTAAATTTGATTTTAGTAATAATACATCCCTATAATATCTTTATATTATTATTATAGGCGATATTCATTCATCTAAAGACAAATTACAAGATTACCTGTATAGTTTATATATATATGTATAATTGTATACCTCTGGCGGATGTCATCATTAATTATCTTAAACAGAAATCGATTAGGAAGCGGTGGGCGCAACACTGCAGCGTTAAGGCAGGTCGCGGTTTTTCAATATCCATCTATACATGTACATAACTATATACTTTGCCCTATTGATTGATTGTCGTTTTATAAAACATCATAATAGGTAATCATTATTTTCATTGATTAAATCGACTAACGTTTATAAAAATTAATTTCATAATACGAGTAATATGTTAAACGTTAAAAACCAAAACAATTGTCTTTATTTTTTAAACAATAATACTATGAAATTAATAAACGGACAGGTGCGGTTTTTTTCTGACAAAATTTGATAACAATACATTTGATGTGGCTTTGTAAAGTGATAAGAAACAAAAGTCTTAACTTAACGTGACCTTACTCAAACAGCCATCCCGACACGACTCAATCTAACCTTAAATTATACATGATTTTTTCCAATAAATACATCTTAAACATTACTATGCTACGTTAAGTTTTTTATGCTTACGTAACTCCTACAGTAAAATAGTAAGATTATATACATTTAGCCTATTTCATTAATTTCTCCATATAACTTCGCATAATCATAATACATCCATCATCCATGTGTAAAACATTAAAATATGAACAAAATAAACTTAGTTTAGAAAATGAGCGAACAGCGGTTCAAAAAATATATTTATAGATAGTTAGGTAATAATATGGTCAAAAACTATACTGTTAATTTTTTTTTTTTTGAAAAGAACAACACTAGGATTTTTTTTTAGTTCTTACCACTTTTAGCCGTTTATTTTAAATTATATTATACAGTCAGTTCATGATGAAAAACATACGTGTCAGACAAATTAAGTACCTATAAATTATATTATATTGATGTATGATACTTAAAGGTTAGCTTCCTCTTATTTTGCAATTTAATTTTTGTACACACTAAATGGGATATAATACTTTTAAGTATGATATAAGATTTATTAGGACTATTTATATATACCTATATACCGCTAAGTATACATATAGTCTTTGCTATCACCATTGAGTATATTATTATGTAACATTAAGTGTATGCTCACGATATCTTTAACAATATCCCAATACAATTGTACTCGTTTTGACAAATAAGGCACCCTATATAGTATATATCATGCATGGCAAGAATTCTTAAAAAAATATATAACATATAATATACCTACGCCCGCCGATATTGAATATTCTTGGCGAAACAAATGGCTTTTTTTTTACCCTCCCGAATTCGTATGTACCATGTTCCCTTATGAATGTATATAAGTTCACATGTATAATATACATGTGTGTAGGTACATACGTGGGCGCGCGTTGCTTATAATTTAACGCATCTGCTTTGGTTAGAGTGTGTAAGAATCATATACGGCGGATGTGGAGGAAAAGGGGCGGAATGGAGAGTGGATAAAAAAAACCTATTCCGCGCGTAGACGGATCAGCGGAAAAGGGGGCGAGCACGGCCCTCCACTTCCTCCACTTCTGGCGCGCGTCTTCTTGACGAAAGATAACACGTCGTATTTGAAATATACACGGAATACACCTATCTATATGTATATATATATATGTATATGTGTGTGTGTGTAATGATTGACAGGTGGAAAACTCAGTGGCGACGGCGGCGGAGACCGGCAAGTGCTGAACGGCAGAAAAGGCGGTACCGGCGGCGCACGCGCACGTTTTGCGGAGGACGCGGGAAAATCCCTCGCAAAAAGCGGCTGCGACGGCGACGACGGCGGCGGCGGCTGCGGCTTCCATCGTCCCCGGCGGCGTAGCGCCGCGACGGTTACAAGAGCCGGTGTCATACGCGCCCGATGGCCGACAGTCGGCGGACGACGCTCGTCGACGATGACTGCAGTCTGTCATTGAACGATCACGACACAGCCGTTTAACAATAATATTTTCTACACCGTACATAATAATTAGTATATCAATTATTACGGCTACTGCCCGCGTTTTACGATATAGTATACGGATTTTTAGCGTTTTTCATAATAATATAAAATACCCGAGTGAATGTTATTGCGGCCCATCGTCGGCGGCCCCGTTGGTTATTAATCATGATGTTAAAAAACACGGAAGCGGACATGCGACCGGGCAAACAGCAACAGCTCATGTTGGCCGGGTTCGGCGGTCCCCAAATGCTGGTGGCGGACGCGCTGCAAGTCGGCGGCGGAGTTGGCGTGGACGCTGTCGACGACGACGACGACGACGATTGCGGCGTCGACCGCAAGGACGGCATGTACACGGCGATGGCCATGAAGGCATCGCCGTCGGCCGGTCTACAGGACGGCAACGGTTTCTGGATGGCCGCCGTGTCGGCCACCGGACCGCAAATGGACCACCACGCCGTCGCTGCCGCCGCCGCCGCCGATTACCAACCGGCACCGGTGCCGGATTACATGATGCACCACGTCATGGGCGGCGGCGGAGGCAACGACAACGTGTCGCCGGCCGACCAACAACAGCACCAAATGTACCAAATGCAGGGCGACCAGCAAACGGGCGGCGGCGGAGGCGGCCAGCAGGAGTACCCTTGGATGAAGGAGAAAAAGACCACCAGGAAAAACAACCATCAAGGTCAGTGGCGATTACTTTTTCTTAAATTATGACAAAATTTACAATCCTTGTGTATTAAAGTTAGTAAACAGTTTTGAAAAATATAATTTTTCGGAAAAACTAAACGAGGTACACAATTCACATTAAAGCCAGTTGCGTTTTGTTTTTTTATAGTACCTAAAAACCTAAAAAAAAAGTTAATATATTTTGTTTCGAATTACAAAAAGGATGGCTTATATTATGGTACGTTAATGTCACAAAATTCGAAAGTCTTTTGAAGTACACACATAACATACTCCGTAGATACTTGGGGAAATAGTCATAATATGTTCATCGGTATATGATCTAGAACCGAATATGAAATACCTGTTTTGTTTTTTTAACCCTTTGTCACTTGCGTTTATCACATATTTCAGTATGTACATCAAAACGTTTGATACAGTTCTGTGTATTCGAAACGGTCGACCGCGATTTTCCAACTAGTTTTATGGATTAGGACGCGGTCGAATGACCCAGCGTGTATCGAAGGGTTATACGACAATAATAACATAATATAGAAACTCGGACGGCGAATAACGTCAAGTGTCGGCGATAAAGTTCCGAGTTTAGCTCGTTGTGGTACGCGAACAGAATGCACAAACTTTGTGTTGACAAGGGACAGGCTATTTGGAATTCTGTGAGTATACCTACTCAGAACCGTCGTTGCATTTCCGAAATTCGACCGACAAAATCCCACGTGGCTTCGAATCGGGTGTACTTAAAACATTATATTAGATTCAAAATTCATTTTATATTATTTTACGCTTAGGCGTACACGCTGAACAAAAATAGAGACAAAACAACAAAATGTACAACTAGAATAACTAAATAAATAGTTAGCCAACTAAAGGTAACATGTTGTTGGTCAACTTTTTTGCTTAGTTAACTCAACCATACATTTATTGTGTCCCTATGTTAACCTATAATTATAATTGATCCGACTGTATACATTTTTTCCGTGCGAAAATGTGAAAACGATTCTAGTCGTTGACAATATAGTAGATCAGTAATAATATTATTTACTATATAGTGCGCCTCCCGGTGTAAACGACCTAAGTTTTCCAAAAGTCTCGCGTGAGAAATGAGAATAATAACTGGAAATGTAAAAATAAATAAATAAGCATCAGCTGCCGCTATTGGGAGACGCGAGCAACTTGTTTGGGCGAAAAACTTTTACTGTAAAAAAAAAAAACGCAGCCTATATATTGTGTAAGTATGTTATGTTGTGTGAGGAATTAACGCAGGAACGTGCCGAGTTTCCAAAAGTCCGGATATATGCATGTGTGTTCTTTCATTTATCACTTATTTATATTATGTATACTCACCCCGTTTATATGCGGATGCGAGCTGTTCCAAAGGGGATCTACACGCGGGAGGAAATTGCTTATTTTTTAAAATTCGCACGCACTCGACGATGTAACTTTTCACATAAACTTCCCCTAATATACCGCTAAAAAAAAAAAAAAATAATCATTGCGCCAAATTATTATTATTATTAATATGAACAAACTTTCGACGAGGCAGCCGCTGTATGTTATCGCCATATGTAGTGTATGATATAATATATAATAAATGTAATGCGGCAAACGCTTGTAAAACTTTCACCGGTCTCGCAAATAAATTATATTCGATAAAAAAATTGTTTTACCAGTGTTAAAAGCAGAGCATTGATATTGCTTCTTTGTCTTTCGGTCAAGTCACTTCCGCGTTGACAACAATTTATACAAGCAGCTCATCTCAGAATTATTTCAGATGACAGATCTCAGGTGGTCATCAACATTCGATTGTATCTATTGAAATAACGCCAATAATGTATTTCAATACAGGGAACATTTTCCACCAAATGACGAAACAACAAAACGTTTTTATACGC
Source organism: Adelges cooleyi (assembly GCF_023614345.1). Taxonomy (NCBI): domain Eukaryota; kingdom Metazoa; phylum Arthropoda; class Insecta; order Hemiptera; family Adelgidae; genus Adelges; species Adelges cooleyi. The sequence continues at coordinate 12,786,844 of NW_026095871.1, read as the reverse complement.
CTAGAATTGTACATCTTTCAGCTGTTATATAGTTGGAAAAATGTCCATAGTAAACTTCTTTGAACTTATTTAACTATTTTTTTTTTTTGGTTCCAACATGTTTGATAACTTTGTGCCGTGTGTCTTTAGGTTGTGTTCCAATCACACAACGATGCTATGGCATTTGCTGAGACTTAATATAGGTCTGTCAGTGGCAGTGAGCCTTTTACCGGTGTTAAGCGGGCACGACACACACCGATAGAGCATCCCATCAATTCGAGTTTGACATTCGGTCCGAGGGTTTGACCATTTGTACCATTCATCATTAAGTGCGTGGGGGGGGGGGTAGTGTTTTATGACGCCGGGACAGATAAATCGGTTGTGTTCTCACGCGTCTCGTCAAACGGCTGAGGGTCGAGGGATCAAAATTAACAGTAAAAAAAAAAAAAAGTTATTAACAAAAAAAATTAAAAGGATAATTGAAACGATTATAAGGTACAAACAAAAAAAGATTGATCCTCGTCCGTGCCTTTTCTTTCCAACGCAACGCTTCGCCGTAGTTGTTTATACACTAATAAGTTATTATTATTGTTGTTATTTCGATAACCGTGAATAATCTGCAAGTGTTTTGACTACCGGGCACTATTTAAGTATAGATATAATATGTTATTATTATTTTCAGTAGTAATGGTATAAATACCCTCATGGGACATTACACCTCATCGTTTGCTCGACTCTTAATGGATTTATATAGCAAATAACAAATGAATAAAACCAATCATACAACAATCGTAACATATATAATTAACTATAAACACAAACTAAAAAAAAAAAAAAAAAAAAACACCCTTTATTTTAAAATAAAAACCTGATTTTAACAGTATATATATTTTTTGTTAAATTAATTTTATTAAAACAGCACAGTAAAATTAATAAATTATTAAATATAGATACACAATAGTTGAAATTCAGTAGGTACAATCAATAGCTTGAACCAAAACCTACTACTGAAATCCCAGTGGCAGTGATAGAACACATAGCCACATATGACATAGCAGTATTGGTTTTGTTTAAAAACATTTGAATAATGTAAACTTTCTGCCTAAACATCATGTAAAACTGATGACAATCAAATATTAAAGTTTAAAAAGCGATATACATAAAATTATTGTGTGGGTTAGGTTAGATTATATTAAACCGCACTTGTGAATTTATTGTGTTCAATTCTGAAGTCTCCAAATAAGTATATTGAATAAAGTAAATTATGACAACAGTGCCTAATTGTTTTTTTAAACGTGAACTGTCAAGTCTAATGACAGCAAATGCGGGTTAATTAACAGATTAGTTGTCCCGCGATTAAATAGCTACAATAGTGTGTTATTTTTTATACAATTCTTCAACTTATTAAAACGGTCAATCTAGATATTTTACATTTTTGTTTTTGACAATATCTCTTTATTTAATAAATAATAACAACAAAAAACCACTTCGCCAAGATAAGCTTTGCCTGTGGCCACATTGTTGTACATAAGCCAGCACTGGCCATAGGTACGTTCTATGTTTACATATTATACTCATATAAGAAGTAGCGTTGTTATAACGTGTAGGGTTGACAGTTTTTTCATTTCTGAACAAGAGAGAACAATTATGTAATTTTTACAAGATAACAATAAGTGCTACCGTGAACGTTTATTGTTGTGCGCCGTGTATTGTATAACATATCGGATATGTAACCCGTGTGATATAATAATATTATAATATGGAACCGGAATTTTACTGACAGATCGAAAATGATCGATAGACGAGGGACACAATGTGTAAAAAAAAAAAAAAATTGCCGTTACTAGTCTAAAAACGATAGGTGCACGCGGTGTGTTTTTATATAATATCACTCATATGTAATATTATTCGCACAAAATAGATCCATAAACGTAACGGGATAACGTCGATATCATGTGTGTTTTATTATCCATATGGACTAAAAAAAAAAAAACGGTAAAAAAATGTTACAAAAAAAAAAAACCAAATACCATAAGGCGGCGGCCTTGCAATTTGCATTGACCAGTCGATAATGATAATAATCGGGTATTGTATTGTCCTTTTAAGAGATAATACAAAATATATTATTATATCATATTGTAAGATGCGGACCGCTAATTTGTGAAAAGCTTATTGTAATTTTATTTTATGATTATACAGTATGTGTGTATAAGTAAATAAAAACTTAGACCCCGAACAATAGACCAGCAATTGGTGGTGTTTTTTTTTTTCTTTATGGGTGGAAGTCAATAATCAAACCGTTATCGGTGTTCCACAGAAGAGCCGTGGCTCCGATAATAGTTATTAATTCTTTTGTATAATATGCGCACTATAAGCATATAATACTTGCATTGTGTGTGTATTTTGGACTGGTGAAAGTACATTTTGGCTGGCGCTGCTACTGTTGCTGTGCTGCTTGCGTAGAAGGTCGGCACGAAATCGGTTTGACAATAATGATGATAATAATAATAATAATAATAATAAAATATTTGTAACAATGCGTTTAATCACATATGGCGTGCGCGCGTCCACGGTCTTTGAAAAACTATAATAATATAATAACGTTGGCAAATAATATTCAGCGCTGTAAATAATATATGTATATCCTTACAATAAAGGGTCTTTAATGATATGTATTTTTGTTTTATATTTATAATAAACGGATGCGCTATTATTGTTGTTTGCAAAACATTTAAGAGGTATTGCATCGCTCGACAACTCACAAGTAGGTATAGCCGTAGTCGTTAGGGAGGCATCGTCGATAGTGCTCCACAAAACCACCGTTTGATCTTTTTATGACTTTTTCTAATTTTTTTTTTTTTTTTTTTGATCTTAACCGTAATATTTGTAAGTGCCCAAGCTCAAGCGGTCTTGATTCGTTGTTTTCTGCGATTATTTCAGTCTAAATAGCGTATAATCGGATCAGTCATTTTGGAAAAGGACAAAGTCAGTATTTAAACTGTTTAAATGGTTTACTTGGGAAATACAAATTACAAAATAAATAGCAAACACGAGCAGCAAATTGTGTGCCGGAGAAATGTATTTAAAAAATAAAGTTTTAATTATTATAAAATGATTTTGTCGGTCAAATTAAGTACTCTTAAACCAATGTGATACATTTAGACGAATTTTTTATTAAATAATGCGACACATAAACATATATTTTGACTAATAGTTTTCAATAAAAATTAAAAAAGTGATTATTTATTTTTTACTAATACAAAACGCTATTACATTCGCCCTAATAGTTTATAACTACTACCTAACTAGCATACATTCCTATCTGACCCCTACACGTTTCCATAAATTAATTTTTATTTAACATATTATTATTCTTATTAATTATGATATTGTCACACAAAGTGTTACTTGTTTGAATACATAATGTGTATATAATGCTTAGTATTGCATATTTACTCTAGCCATTTTCGAAATGACTGATTCAATTAAGTTCTTATAATATATGTTTAAAGTTCAAGTTGCCGACTTTTAACGGTTGGATAATAGTTTTGTAAAAGAGACTTGAGCGGGCGCGCATGAAATATCACAGCTTGCCGTGCTAACGTGCGATCAGAGAAGTTTTTTATTGGGCCTACATATAATTGTCGAAAGCATTCAAAATAGAACTGTCAGTTTGTTAAGTAATCAATGAGAACTGAACGTTTCAATAATAATAGGAATTAGAATATAACGAATGTAAATAAGGGGTAAGCAAATTAATTCATTCCTATTTTTGGGTAATTCGCACTACTAAAAAAAAATGCTCTTTACGGTAAATTTAAAATGATTTCACAATATAATTTTGAATAATTAAATCGCTTCAGGACGAACGACAGTTTTCTTTCACATGGTTACACGCACTTAAATAATTTCATTACAACATATATAGTTCTTATATGGATAGTTTCTTTAATAATGTCGACGGTCCACTGTAGATTGTTAAAGAAATGGGTAAACGCAATTTGTATATGTATAACCAGTTTAATACTATAACGTTTCATATAATGTAAAAAAAACAGATAGGTACATTAGTTATAGCCTAGACCACTTCTGTAGTAAGAGAACAAATGCGATGATGAATTTTAAGATATGAATAAGGCGTGAAAGATACTAACATAATTTAATATAACCGGAAATGTACATCTTAAATGCTGCTGAGTTTCAACCATTTTTTTTATAAGTGTATTTAAGTTCTGTTTTTGTATGATGGTATGTATGGTAAAATAATAATACATTAATGTATCAAGTGAACAACATAATATTATTTATATAAGCAGACTTACCAATACTACATAAAGACCAGATGGCGTAGTTGGAAACAAATAGAGGTAAATTTTATAATTAAGATTTTTCTTCTTGAACTAATAATAAATAATTACTGAATTTGAATATTTGAATTAAAAATTTGAACCGTTTGTTTTTATGCGTGAACAACTTTCAACTTACAAGGCTAGGCTACAATAAATTTTCTTCAAGATCTCCTTAGTTTCTAATTAACTTGAGCTTTTGAAATGTAAACCTTAATTGTCTTAATTTTGGCCTTTACTGTAAAAACCTTGTGATATGGGGTTAGGTTAGGGTTAACATAACAATCGATAATAGTCTGTGGTCCCACTAAAAACTGTATTGATTAATCGCATTCATATTTGCTTGGCCCTCACAATCCCGATAGAACTTTTCTTATCCAGTCCACCTTCGGTCTTAGGTCAAACTCTAAATTATGTTATGTACGATTATTCGTATTATTGTGTTATGTTTTCCAAAAGAAAAAAAAACCGTCGTCCCTAAAAATGTCCCTAACAAGATAAAACACGGTTCTTCGCGCAAGAGATAGACTACCGTTATTGCTTGTTACGCGTCAACGTCACACCGGCCAATAGATTATATTATTGTTATGTATTTTTTCATTGGAGTATACTTGTATACGCAGTGTACGATTCGGATGAGATGGGTGGCATTTTTTAAAATAATTTTTTTAATACGTCAGTACCCCAAGCCGGTCCCAAGGCTTCTGAGCGCGTACATGGGTAGACATAGTAATTACGGCAGTTGTGGCGGCAGCGACCCGAGTAAGTCTATATATATACGTATAATATATACAATTTAACATAGGTACATGAATGGCGTAGCAGGGGGAAAGAGAGAGAATGACCGGCAGACAGGACCAAGGACGACTTGTTGAGAAGCCGGCGGAGGGAGTATACAATAATAATTAATCTCGGTACTATAATATAGTGTTAGGTTAGGTATTCGAGAGACACGGAGAGAACGACTATTAATAACCTCTCCTCTCTTAGGTGTACACGGTGTCGTGTACCTTTTTTTATTTTATTTTTTCAAAGCCGCTTCCTGTGCTTGCACGAATTGATTGACGTACCAATTTCCGTTGATTCGGATATATTTTTTGGATATACACATATATATATATATATTATTATTATCACACGAGAAGAGAAAATAATATTTATTATTAATAATAAACTTTTTCGGTCGTACACGGCGTGTCGTTAATGAACCTTTTTTTTTTTTTTAATTTACAATGTATATATCCATCGGTCTCCCGCGCAGTGAGTGCTATGTCGTGTGTATTATTATTATTATTATTATAAAATATAAACCGTATAGCAGTCATGGCTTATTTGACTAAAGCGGCCGCGAGAAAAGTGTATGTGCGTATAATATTATATTATGTTCTTTAACGCGCATCGACTATAGAGGAGAGAGAATAAAAAAAAAAAAAAAGGGGTTTCGCGACGGGAACGCGGGTAAGAAGGTTATACAACGTTAGAAATGTGTATATAATATATTATATATAAAGATAAAAAAATAAAAAAAAGTTGCATACAAAAGTCACGGCGACGGCGGATTCAATTTCCACGTCATTTTGCAAGTTAAAAATGAAGCCGAGGGCTTTTGTGTGTGTGTATGTGACCGTCTTGTAGACGTGCAGTGTAAAAAAAAAAAAAATGGGGGAAACGGGTCGACTGGCAAGTAGTCGAAGAAAAATGGTCGTAAAACGAAAAAATGACGGGAAAATGTCACCGTAATATTATGAAGATACGATTCACTCTGAGTGGACCGGCGGCGAAGGGGAGGGCCAAACATGTTTTTTGATAAATTGGCCGCACAACCTCAGACACAAAAAGCTTTAAACGCGACTGCGACCGAGATTTCCGATCTCTTCTCTCCCCCCCCCCTCTTTGCTCTTAAATATAATATCGTGTATATATTACTTGGCATGGCAAATCTGAATTTCTAATATCTCTCTATCACTCTCTCTCTCTTTCGCTGTCGCTCTATTTTACCGCATACTATTCTAACCTATAATAATAATATTATATTGTACCTACTATTATTGTATTAGCGTATCTAGGGTGACTTTAGTTTTGTTAGAAAACTGCAACGGTTATCACATGAGCTGTGGTACAAATGAACAATCACAATCGATTGAAAATCAAAATGAGTGCCCGTCAATGAAATATTGCTCTTTCCTTGTAAATTCTGTACTCGCTGAATGATTTTTCAACAAATTTCTATAACATTTAACTGAAAACTAAAAGACACTTATGCACCTTTTGCAATCCGCCTATAGAAACCTAACTCGAAACTCAGCACATATCTCAATCTAGATACCTAGTCTATTTACACGATTTTCGAAATAATTTCTAATTCAAATTACACTAAACGTCATTAACAATGTAAAAAAAAAAAGGCTAGTTTGTTAACGTGGGCAGCTGTGTCCAAAAACCACCTAGTCCGACTGTATCAAAGCTAATAAAAAACTATGTTTACAATATTTACATATTTTTACTCCCACTTGAACAGATGTAAAACTATGTTGTCGTTTTTCGCACAAAACGTATTATGAGTTCAATAACAGCTGTTTGTCTGCACAAATATCAAATATGTTGCATTAGGTAATAATATACAATATAATATTATGTTATCTTGTTCGAACGACGACAACACGTTATTATATTTTCTAGACTGCGAGCAATGTGTGTGTGTGTGTGTGTGTGTAGTGGAGCGAACGAAAATTTGATTAAAAAAACAAAACTCGTGTAATAACATACATTTTTTTTTTTTTTGGACGTTGACTGTGTGACTTGTGTAATGTTTGTACGTATGTATGTTCAATGTACATATTATATTCTGCGGCATGCTTCTGTATATACGTGTATTGTTCTTTGGGTGCATATCTCGTGCACGAGATGTATATACCTATTTAATAGTAGATACACGTGTATTTCATATTATTCTTTATATATATATATATATGTTTATAAATAATATGATATGATGTTGTTGTGGCAGTGTATAGCAGTGTATTCTGGTGTGCCGGATAGGCTAGGCCGTACGTGGCACCCTTCAGTCGCCGCCGCGCCACTAATGACATAATAATAACACACGGGCGAGCACCTCCGTAATCATATGCGATTTGTCAGAGTCAACCCGTCGCCGCCGTCTATACAACAGCCGCCGGGGGTGGTGCGGTTCATATGTGTGTGTGTGTGTATATATATATATATATATATATTATATAAATTGTATATGTATTTGTGTACAGAAACAAACCCTCGGTGTTTCCCCTTGGCCGCCCCGCACTCCGCGCCGTGTCCGTCACCTATAGCGTTTTGCGTTAAGCCCTCCGTGTAATCCGGTCGCACCGCACTGCCGTGTATAGAAATCCTCTAATTTCGTCGAGTGCGGCGCCAACGCCGTACACGTGATATCAGTACGTCGTCGTTCCCATTTTGGGTATTTTTTCGTAAGAGGGAAAATTAAAAAAAAAAAAGAAATAGAAAAATTACCTAGCCTCCGGTTATGGGCTTCATCCGGCGCACCGCGGATTTGTAAACAACGCTTGGACGGGATAGTATAGAGCTGCGCTTTTTATAAAATAAAAACTCGAATAACGAATACTGTTTGAAACGTTTTTATTTGAACAAAATTGAAAAATATATAAATATACAAAAGTGTATTTTGTTCAAATTTTAGTCAATATAATTGCAAAAATGTCGCATTTAAAATAGAAACAACTGTTCAGAAACATCTTCGTCGATCAATGTTATTGGTAACTTATACCGCATAGAAAAAAATAACCGCGAGGATAGGCAGGCTGCCTATATTATGTTGTCCCTTACTAAACGGCGCCACCAAAGTCACTTTTTGTAATTTTTTTAACAGCCGCGTGTTCGTTCGAATTGTTATAATGTTGTCGGCATCCCTCGTTGGATTTACTGCGTCGGGAACCTACCAAAACATCATACATATATAATAATATGTATTTGTATAAGATATAGGAGAGCTATTGTTACGGTCGTTGGTCGCGGTCAAGAAAAAATGACCCATTTATGTTTTGTACGCGGTCATTCTTTTTGTTGCTTGCGACTACGTCGAAACCCGTTAGAAAAAAAAAACCTAAACGATCTGCCAAACTTGTCGGACCGTTCGATTTTATCAATACTTAGGAAAAAAAAAAAAAAGAATACCCTCGGCGGTGTATAAGAATAACGACAAAACGTCGAGTTATCGGATTTTTTTTTTTACACTTAAAAACCATCGGCGGCGGCGGCGGCGCTGTCTTGCGGGCCCTTCGGTTCAATCAATTTAACGAAACGACACAGCCGCCGCCGCCGTCGGTCGGGTCGAGTTAATTTGTAAGGGATAAATAGGTTAGATCCCCGAGCATTTTACTCCGGGGTAGGCGCAGGTATGTGTGTGCACAGGGGATGATGGGTAGTGGTGGTGGTGTATCGAGGGGAGGCAGTCGGTTAGCATGAATGAATTTGACGACTAGCGAAGTTTCTTAGTTAACGGCGGCGGCCCGGAACGCGAGCTCCGGCAGTGATTGATTATGTATCGACAACGGCCCGTCGGCTAAAGCCCCTAATATCGAAACCCTTATATTTTAGGTAATACCTACTACTGCACACCAACTTCAATATTATAACCGCCCCCCCCCCCCCCGCGGAACCCCTTCGGTTCCGCTTTTACGAAAGCGACCTTTTAAACGCACCAGTAATTTCCATGCATCGCACACGTAGTGTTGGGTACCTAAAACAAAAAAAAAAACAAAACAAAACCAGTGAAGCTTAATTATAATTGTTTTTTTTTTTTTTACACACATACTATTAATAATATTGATAAACGGTCGATTTTACCGAAAGTTGACCTCCAGCCTAAAATAAGTGAATAGTGATGCCGAAGAATACAAAATATAAAGATAATAGATATATATATATATTTAAAGTAGGACAAACCATTTTTATTGAAAGAAAAAATACAAAACCTTCAAGCGTTTACAACACATTAGTTGTGTTATGTATAACATAGACTAGCCAGGTACTCTCTCTCCACATTGTCTATACTCAAAGCTACAAGGTATCTAGATAGAAATTTACATTAGGTTTACAAGAAGTATTAGGTACTTTTTTATTATTCTATACATATTATATACTTACTTCCTTCCTCGCCTCAACTTTAAATGCTAATAACTGGAAAATATTTACTCAAAATTGATTATCGACCAGTCATTGCTTTCATTACATCATTCTGTTTTTAATAGGTAACTAAAACAATATATGTATGTTGCAATTTCACTTTGATACCTTTTAAAACTAACATTTACAGTTTTTTTTTTTACTAAAAGTTAAACATAATTATTTTTCATCATAAGAATAATTATTTTATTTGAAAATTGTTCGGCTTACTTAGATATTTCTCTGATAAAATCAAAAAAATTATTTGTCAAAACATGGTTTTGATAATTGTTAAATATTTAAAAAATATACTATTTATATAATGTTACTTAAGTCTATGGTCATATTTAGGTATTTGCGCATTTTGTTTAGTATTACTTTTTAAACATTTAATCTCCTTCCTAACTTGATTTTACAATATTTTGAAAATATTAATACTTGTTTCCTGTTTAGGCTATACTTAAAAGTTTAAATTACTTCAACTAGAAATACTAAGTCTTACTAATATTATATTATTTTATCCGCTGGCGTTGTTGCTGATTAATATCTACATTGGTTTATGCTAAAATATAAGAATATATTAGAATTAAACTCACGCGATGGTGTAATTCGTTGTTTTCTACCATATTTTGATTTAATCGTTTTGACTACTTCAAATTTCATATTATACAAACTGCACTTAATTTACATATAATTATACAGTTTCGATTTAGCACTAGTCCATGTCTTATGGACGGTTCGCGTGAAATAATATTTAATAATAATCAGTTGTATATATTTGTATTCTATCAAAAACATTAAATAATTTATATTTTGTTATGTTACAATATAAGCGCAGCGCATAATATAAGCATATAGATAAATAATAATAATTGTATGTTCAAAACTATATCTAGGTCGAACGGATCATACGAGTAGAGTAAAATACACTTAATATATGAATTAAGCGTAAAAATACTTTTACTTAACACACTTACTTACTAAATTTCACTCGAGCTTAAGATAATAACTATCAACTATTTAAAAATTATTCATTTCGGTAGTTAATGAATCGACCAGTCGATTTAACGCAAATAAAGAAAAAAATAGTTAAGGCGAATAATAAATGTTAACATTGTTTAAATGACTTAATTTAGGCTTCATAACACTATAGCCTTGAAAACAATTGTTTGTACCTATGTTCATAGTATAGACATAATATAGTAACAGGAATCGCAGTGTTTAAATGAGATAATTGTAGTTTCAAACAATTTTCTCTCTAGGGCTTTGACTTTTTATAGCGTTTAAGGTCGACCATTTCAACAAGCTATATGCACACCGCGTAGTGCGTTGTTCTGTATCACTGTACCTATTATTATTACATAATATAAATACAGTGTTGTAACTTGTAACCGCAATTTTATAGTCAATATTAATAAGCGTTGACCTGATTTTGTATTATAAATGGGATAACTTAAATACTATTTTTAAAAATAACTGATATTGAGTGACCACTTTATGGCACAATGCCATGTACATAACAGTTGCTCAGTAACTTGAACTCCAGTGAACTCACTATAGTTAGTGATAGCTGATAAGTGATAACCAGGCAATTCACAGTAAGGGAATTCCCTTGAAAGTATTAAAATCTTAAAATAAACTTGTGGTTTATAGAAGGAAGCTTTTTTTTTTTGAACTTAGGTACTGGATTTAAGGTAATCGAACATTCTTTAACGGTTTAAATTAATACTTAAACTTAAGAAAACTGCGTATAGGCTTTTCAGTACATCATTATAGACCTTTACTTGTCTAGTCGTTTCTGGTTCTGTGTTGTTGCTATTTCGGGGTAACTTGGAGTTTTTTCCCTACAAAAAAAAAAAAAGTACAAAAAATAATTACAAAACACCGAAGCTGAAATACGAAAATAATGATACGGTTGAATTTATAACTATGCGACCAACTCATGCGCCTAATATATGTTATAAACCTGTGCCCCTGTTTACTACCAATGTATATACCTAATAATATTATTATTATTATTGTGAGTTTTACCGCGGCACTGTTATTATAATAATATGGACTTGTGCGGTATCAGACTTTTATATATTATTAATATATATATATATATAGGAACAAGTCACAACAAACCCGTGCGGCTTCGTGCTGCCAAAGGCGTGGCCCCGTGGAAGGGGGGGGGGTGTAGCGTTTGGGCGGGAGACAACAAAGTGAAAAACCCAAAATACTCTGTTGGTCGACGAAGCTAATGAACGATTCGCGTGTGTATCTACATTATATTATATGATTGTGATACGATAATACGTATAAATAATATGTTTTTTTCACCTCCGCCTAACACTGCGTTATAGGTATAGTAAAAAGTTTTACCGGGTGAATGGATACACAAAAAATTATAAAAAAAAAAAAAAAATGTTCAAAAAATTAGAAGTATGCCGGCGCTGCGTGCTGCTTACACGTACACTATAATAGCACATACGGATATACCTGTATATTATTATCGTGTATATGTTATTATACGGTGCATGTATAATATATTATAATGTCACTTGTTCGTTTTTTCGAGTCTTCTAGGTTTTATTTATTTATGAAGGCACCTTCTGTGTAATATCGTGTCGTTTCTTTGCGGTTTTAGACCGCATAACCTCGTTATGAGTCCAAGAAAATTATCCAAGGTGTTTACTTTAACTATAAAGTTATTGATACAATATAATAAAAGCTAAAAAAAATTGTATTTTTAAACAATTTTTGAAAAATATTCAAACATACCTACTAGAGAACGCGAAAGGGTGTTTTTTTAGAACTTAGCAATTTGCAAATTTGCAATTACTGATTAAAAAGTTATAAGTTCAACTGTCAAGTATAAAAGAACCATGAAAATTCATATTTTTATTAGTCTAGTAAATGCCTACTCAAAACTGCTGTTGACTGAATACAAATAAGAAAATGCCAAGTTTAGATTAAATTTACATTTAGGCGTGGAGTGTTTTAATATAATACTTGTCGTGGTCCACTTTTTCTGCCGGTCTACCGGATCTCGGTTTGCTCGAATCTGTTGTATATTTCGTACTATATTTCACTGCCTTACTATACAGTTGTACACGCAGTCGATAAACGGACAAGAGTGTACACATCGTTTGGTCGGACCTCGCATGTAGTACACCCCGATACCGACTGTAGGACGTTCAACAGGTTCAGGTGTGGAAACACCGCGTGGGCCGGAGAAAAATACTGCGACCGCTGTTGTAAGCCGTTAGCCCAAAACGACCGGGATGCACGGCGAAACGGATACGCACTTGGCCGCTGTGACGGAGATGATGGAGTAAAAGTTTTTGGGGAGGTGTGTGTATATTATTGTTTTGTTGCGGTGGCGCGCGTGTTAAGACAAATGGTCGAAAGGGGAAAGAAAAAAAAAACTGTCCATCTTTCACGGTTTTTGCCCTTTTCCCGGTTTTCTTTTTTTTTTCTACCCTCCCCTACACCGCTCACCTCTCGCCTCTTACGCCGCCCACAGCCGTGCATGGCGCACAAGGTATCCGGTGCCCGTCCGGTTGATGATGTCAATTTTTCATTCGTCCCGACTAGCGCAAACTTTTGTGTTTTTCTCAGCACTTTCTCGGCCTATGCCTATGTATGTACATATAGTGCGCCGACCCTCCGCCTCGCGATCGAGCCACACCAAAACGGCCTATCATTATTGTTTTACGAGTACACCGAAGGGATAAGTACAACATATATATATATATATACATACATACATACGGATGTTGGAAAAATAACGCCACCGACCGAACGATTTTGCGAAAAACGCGAGTTTCGACTCTCATCATTTGTCGTGTCCGCAAGCGCCAATAGAATAGGATATATATTACCGGGTCGGACGTCAGCTAAAACTAAACGTAGGTACCGTGTTAATTATACATTTATAAACGCTTCGACTACCGCTGTCGCCTCGTGGGCGGCGGCCAAATTTGTGTTATGACACGGCACACCCAAGACGAACGTTAAAAAAGTTTACGGAATTTTGTAAACAAAAAAAAATAACAAAAAGAAATTACACAAAAGTTGTATGGAAAGTAAAAACTCGAATGCGCACGATTGCCAAAATTAACTATAAGTGTCTCTTGACCCAAACCATAGGTGGTTGTGTATTATCAATTAATTTATAGTTTCAATATTTAAAAAAAAAAATGATAACTTAATATAGATACATTATTTTATACAAAATGTTACTAGTCATAATAATAATTATTAATTACAAAATCCATATAACATTGATTGGATATCGATATGTATGTTGAAATGGATAAATGGTCCCTAATATCTTTTTAGGCATACACTCTGACCGCCAAACTTTTATCTTCAAGTATTTGGGTTTGGGATTCACAAAATTATGAAAATCTGGAGTTTGCCTAACTATATTACGTATTATAATATAAAATATTATAATACGTAATATATATATATATATATATATATAGAGAGAGAGAGAATATGTCCATATAGGTAGGTATATTTGGGGCCGTTGTCGTGTAAAGTTTCCGAAAGTTTTCCAATAGAAATAACCATATTTACAACGAGGGAAACGCGAAGGTGTTTAAAAAGCGTAAACAATATTATATTATATTTTTAATTCGATAAAAAAAATAATATGAATAAACGAGGGCGGTTGCACAACAATAGCGTTTTAATCTAATGTCGATCCACAATGTTGGGAATACTTATACTTTTCGTGGTTTTACATTAATCACATTATTATTTTTATAGAATAATATATCATTATTCGGTTGTGTATAATGAATTTTAACCGTCGTCGACGGAGGGGTTGAGAAACGATGGATGTTCATAAGGGCGCAGTGGCTGCTAAATAATATAATAATATACATACCGCAGTTAACATCGGCTGAGGGCGTTTAGGGTTTCAACTGCACAAGAGTCAAGGGCCAATTATCGATTTCTTTGGCGATGAAAAAACGAATTTGAAACGCGTTAACAGATTAAATAATCTTAATTATAACGAGATTTGACCGAACAAGAAGTCTTAAGAATTTTCTCGGTTGACCTCCAAAAACATTATGATCACACTTTAGAACAATATAAGCTCCTACAATTTCAAAACTGTTTAATGTCAAAATTTTGAAAAACCCATTCAACACGTTTTTCACAAAAACCGTCCAACATTATTTCCTTAACTCGGCTTTTGCTCGGGTACAAACTAACTCGAAGACGTGGACTGCGGTTAGCACGCAGTGTCGTCTCTCGACCGCAGTTTGCTTCTGTCAAGTATGTATACTTATCGATTGATACACTTCCCAGATAACTGTCCGCGCGGTTAGCCGCCGGCCCGAGGACATTGACGGATTTGCAACGGAGTGACACAGCCGAAAAGCTGAGCAGGACGAACTTCCGACCCTCGTCGCCATCTCCCCCCCCCCCCCCCCCCTCTCTCTCTCTCTCTCTAGATTGAGATGGAAAACGCGACAGTCATCGGATGTAACCTTCGGACACGATGGAAGTGTATATAAGTTGCACCCACAGAGGGATGATGCTCCGTCTGACCGGATAGGTCGGGGGATAAAAAAAAAAAAAAGAAAGAAAACGATGGTTTCGATAACACAACAACAACACCACAAGGCACGCGAGTATATATAGGTGCGATCATCAATAATTATATATATATATATATAATAGCCTAAACCATCGCCTTCTCTAAGTCTCCCGGAGATTATTGTGCCACTGCCGACTTCTTGGCTGTGTCTTTTTTTTTTTCAACGTCCATTTCGTTTAGTAATGCTTGAGGGTTTTCGCACTCACCGCAGTCCTTCCCCTCTCATAAGCCCGGCGTGTGATCCGTCAACATCATTCCGACTCCGCCGTCTATATAAACGTTACCAACAAATTATAAAGTGTATTAATAATAATAAATCCGACTTCGTAACTAGAAATTTCCATTTAGAGTTTTTCCTTACATAATAATAGTAATAATACAGTACACGTTATAAGTTATCCATTTGACACCAGAAGAAAAAGACCAACATTACAAATTGTAATTAATTCCAGGTATACAGCCTCTTATAATAGACATTACACAAAACGACCGGTTTGCACAATTATATTTTATTTTTTAATCTAGTCTCTGACGTTTACCAATTATATTATATACCTGATTAAGCCATACGTTTGCCCTATAGGCACAATCAGGCTCTGTCCGTGAAAAATACTACATATTCGAAAGTTTTAAGCTTAAAAATAACAATTCATTCTTAACAATATAGTTTCACTTAAAATTAAAAATAGCATTTTTAATAGCTCTACATTGTAATCTAACCAATACAATACATATTACATATGATGTTCTTAAACATTTGCTATTAGCATTATTCACCGATTATAAATACATAGCATTACAACGAAAATACGTTAAAGTTACAGATACTTAAAAATTGTATTAGTAAATATTTGTGTTGTCTAAATTTGATTGCAGTACCTACATTGTTATGTTTTTTAAACATATGACAGATTATTATTTTTTTTTTTTTGTATTTCTTCTTTAGTCGGTTTAAGCGTTGTGCAAAAATATTGTGCATATTATACAGTGGGTAATTCAGCCCTGTACAACGTTTTGCTGGCGCACAAGCTATAACGTTCGTCAATGATATTACATTCAGTGGCTCTAACAAGATAAGTATATATCTGCATTGCCACAAATTTCATTTCTGTTCCAGTTACCCGTACACAGTAGATTCTAGTCTGATTAATAATTATAATAGGTATAAAATACGACCTTCACGCGTGTAAATGTATAATTAGACATAAAATACATTTACGCGTTACCGTTGAAAAAACGAATCTGCAACATTATGATTATATATTATACTTTGTCTCACACAAATTGGTTGGAGTAGTAAATTGGCTTAACACCCGTTTGTTTTTCATTATAAACCTACGTATACACGTGTACAGTGTACTACATGATTTGCCTGCAGTAAACCGAATTCCCTAAATGCTAAACAATATACAGATTGGGGATTTATTTCAATAAACAAATTGTATCTATTAATTGTTTTATTTACTGAATATTACCAACTTAACGTATAGGTCAGTCATAATTATATTTATAAGCTAAGAAATAGTTTTAATATAAATTATAAACAAATTTACGCCATAATACTTGTGCAAAAGAAAATATTATTTTAAGTAAAAAATTGAATATTGGTCAATTTAATAACACAATATATTTAAAAAAAATCAAACTTGCCGGTTTTATCCCGTGTTTTTTTCCCGGAGATTGTTGCTGACAATAGAGTTGAAACTTCAAACCGCGATAATATTCATAATAATATAGTCTGCCACGTCGGTCGAGCCTTCACAGCTCTTTATATTATACTTGTTCGCGGAACGAGCTTAGGTATACATATTATACAAATTACGCATATTGGGACGTATATATTTATATATAGAAACGGCGGTGCTGCGTTGCCTGCAGTGCGTGTACAATATTATTATATTATATATTATTTTACAGTGTAAAAGGTTTTTAAAAGGAAAAGAAAAGGGCTTCCTGTGCTCGGTAGTTGCCGCACGGTATGTATATAGAGTGAGTGCACATGAACAAGCCGCCTCGTGTTAAGTTGTATTCATATTATTATTATTATTATATAGCCGATCTGTGTGTGTGTGTGTGTGCTCTGCCGAGGCGGTTGCTGCCGTTTTGGGAGCCCTCGCCACCGCAAACAGCCATCATTAATCAACGAATTTGCTGAGTCAACTCGTCTCCTCTCTGAGGCGGCGGCAGCTCTCTGTATAAACCGCAGCACCGCTTCGACGTCGCCGCCGTATTATATCCTTTGACCATTCTCTCAGTGTGCCTCGACCTTATAATACATATATATATATATATATGTATATATTTCGTATATTTCTATATTTTTTACATATTATATGCCTTAAAAAACCTTACGGACCGCGTACGAATATATATTATAAGTATTTACATTCGACGTGACTTTCTATTAATAGTAATGATGATAATAATATAATAAGTGCACTGTATTACGTTGCGCTAAACAAAACGGGACGGACTAATAATAATATATGATGATATATGCAATTGTTTATTCAGACGAAGGAAAAGGTGTAATACGAACATCGTATTAGCACACGTTCGCCGTACAGGAAGTTTTGAACAGTGTAGGTTTAAGTTAGGTAAGTTAAGCCCAGTGTAGTGCAAACATGCATACATATAATTTGTTGAGTTGGATTTGTTCAAATTGGCTCTATATAGTTTTAATAGATACGGCTTACAGCTTACTACATAGTTATCATACACGATGATTAACGGGTCATTCGTCAAAACGCAGAATTCCTAATTGAATTATTTTTTTATGTTTTTTTTATCATTAAGTTAATTTTTTTTATTGCGTAAGTTGTAATAAAAACGATGTAAAGTCAATGCGTGTAATAAATGACGACGGCTAAAACCGAGATAACTATTTGTCATAATGTTACACCACGTACAGGATTACGAAATTGTCGATTTGTTTATTAATTGGTATAGTTCGCTCTATAGTTCTAATAAAACCAACTTAATTGATTAGTTATATTAGTTATCCAACAATTTTTACCTGTTTTGGAAAATATAAATAAGACTAAGTGTTGTAGGCTGTAAGGTTATTGTACTGAATAAATCATTATAAAAATAAGTAAATCATTTTAAAGTACATTTTAAAGGAGGAGTCACAACTTGAATATTATTTTGCTGCCTTTAAGAAAGTACTTCTCGGGACTATACTATGTCCCTTTTTATTTAAATACATCACTGCGTTGGTTTACAATGTATTTTCATTAATAACGTCGTATGCCTACCGTGTCTTTACAATATGCTGGTATATTTGTCACAATCGCTTTAAGATGGTTTTTTTTCACGACCGAATCGTCACATTGTACCTTTATATTAATATTGTTGTTGATAGACGTGGGAAGACGTGCGCGTTTGTATATTATGGAATATGAATGACAAGCAGCTCGATAGTGAATTGGCGTTTTTCCGTGTACATACAAAGATGGCGTGGGCGGTGATTTCATTGAGATTGTATACATAACAATCTATGGTCATTTAATATAATATAGAAGTACAATATTGTATTATCAGGTGTAAAACAGCCGCGGAATAACCGATATCTAACGGACAAATATAGGTACATTTATATTATTTATTTTGTATATTTACAAATGTGTTTAATCCCAAACGGTTATCTCGACTTACTTTCCTGTTGACCGATTATCAGCAAAATAACTTGACCGGAATATCCTCGGCTTGCTAGCTGTGACACGCACACAGCAGCGTTTCCGCTTCAGCAGCAAAGGACTTGGTGTCCGAGGCGTGAACTTACTATTTGCACCGCCCATTATATACATACATTTAGAACTATAAAAAAGAATAGTATGTGTTGTATTTATATATGGCCAGTGCCGACGATGATTCTTCGGTATGCTCTTTCATGTCCGCCGGTATTCGGTTATTTTTTTTTTTTGAAACCTCTCTCTCTCTCTCACTTGTTCTCGTTCTGTATAGGTACATGCGTCCGAGGTGGGCCTTGATGTTTACCGATGGCCACCGTAAACGGTTTTTTTTTTAATACCGCACGTGAAAGGCGAAGGCAATGACATGGCATCTAGGGAAGAGAGAGAGAGAAAGAAAAAAAACGCACACACACACACACACCTACGCGTTATTATATTACAATCGGTAAGGAGAGATCGCGTTCACACATTGGGCTACCGGTGTTCCATATTATGTAGAAAAAACAAACATTTTTTTTATTAAAGGAACGCTCGTGATAAAAAGACAGAAAAAAAAGTTTCGCTTTGTTACCATGAACGTCAGCGTGTATAGGTATATAATATATCCGGCATTGGTATGTACACATTATACATTAATGAATCGCTATTATTATTCGAAGGAGGAAAGAGTGGCTGCCGCCGCCGCCACCGCCACCGAGACTGCCGTCTTATGCTTGTATATAAAGTATATAAGTATACAGCGTATATACACGTGTATCGTATTTTCATTAATAAAACACTCGAAGACCGTGTATTATGGCCTTTTCCAAAAACTAATCGTACACGTCGTACCGTTCACCCCGTTCACAGACGGCTCAAAGATTAATTTGTTTTCTTAATCGATCGCATCTGTAACGTTTGCCTTATGTGCTGCCGCCGCATTTAACAAGAAACCCGCTGTCGTCTTTCTTCCTCGACCGGATTAGTTATATTATTATTATTATTAGGTACGCATTATTATGTATTTATTAAAATTAAAATAACAACCGTTAACCCGCATAATAGTAATATGCGAACAGAAATTTAATTCAAACTAATGGTCAAAGATTGCTTGGTCGACATCAGAGAGATGGGAAATATCCGGATTTCAGAAATCCGGTTATTCGGAGTTGACCTATCTGAAAGTGCGCTACGCTTTTAAGTAAATTCAACGGGGGAATAAAGTAATAATACTGTTCATATATTAAAAATAATAATAGTATTTATAAGTTACCGGAAACACGACTGATTGAATTTTCTGCGAAAAACATGTTTTTCGGTGCCGTCAGTTTAATGTATTCAGATTTATTCGACAATAAAAAAAAAAAGAAGCGAAAACTTAAGCTTAAAAACTATCTGAATAAAAAGCTATCTGTTGAATTTTCCAAACCGCCCCCGTTTCGTATGCAGATTAAGATTAGAAAAAGATTCTTTTTCCGCTCGAGTTGCGATACCAGGCGGCTGCCTTTTTTTTTTATACTTACTTTTATTCTTGTTTTTTGTTTCATCTCGCTTGCGCACTAATTTCTTGATAATTCCAATTCTGCGGTTTGCCGCCGGAGCTTCGCGGAGAGACTTGCTGGTGGTAATGGCTGCAGCGGGGAGAGGGTAAGTGTATATAAGCGTCGCATATAAACCGGGAAAAAAAATAAATAAAAAAAATCGAAATGCGCCGAAACCCTAGAGGAAATGAAAAACAATAAAGTAAACGTTACACGGACAGAGGAAAAAAAAGTTTATATCTTTGCATAAAATACTGCGCGTAAAAGACTTGCAAAAATAAAAAAAAATAACAGATTAACGATATCGCGTGTTTTATTGTTGTTGTTATCTATCTCGGCGCAGTAATTAGTATAATACAGTCCTTACGAGTACACACTCAAATTGGGATGTACGTATTTTTTTTCTACACAAAGATACCAACTGTTAACTGTATCCACATAATAGTCATTTTTATAAATAGTATTTTTTTTTTTTTTTGCAAACCAGTATTTACCCATTTGTCATTGTATATATTCAAAACCTCCGGTCCTAGTTGACTTGGCCGAACCGGTGATCCTTCAAGTCAATAGGTATAACATATTGCTTATACTTGTTGGCCATCGGCCCTAACCGTTATAGACAATGACGGTAAACTCGACACGAGTTTACCAGAACAACGTCAATGATTGGCCATACACACGCCGGTCGTGCGCGGGATCGACTCGAGCGCTTTGCCCGAGTCGGTAACAGCTGAGAGCCAAGACGAATTGCACCCGTTTGTGCCGTTAAAAAGAAATAACCAATTGTTATGGCGAAAATAGAAATGAGCTTTTGAAAAATTAGTCGCAATAATGGCGTGAGAAAAACGATTGTAAAGCCGCCTCCGTGACGCTTAAGTATCAAGCGCGGCCGTCAAATAAGGAACGGGTATAATTATTCTCATTAGATAAAAAATAATCACGTGTAATTATGAATGGCGATGAATGACGATAATACTTCATCGATCGACAGACGTCCTTTAACGAAAACCTCAAAATCCTAGTAGGGATCCATTTAACGTAAGACATTTATTTTTTTTAGGACAGTAGGAAGGAACCTAACCGTACTCCAATATCTGTCTTAGTTTTGAACTTAAAAAGTAAATAATTATTAAAAACTGGCATTATATCTGACTTAAAAAAAATGTTGACCCATCTGGAAATGCATTTATTATGCAGCAATAATAATTAATTCAACATGTTTGGATATAATTTACTTAAAAGCTTTACATTTTTTTGAAAATAAACTTCGAGTGTTATTACTATGAAGAACACAATATTATTGAAGTGCTAAATCTAATTAAAAACAAATACAATACCTCATGAGATGTTCTGGTTTTGGTTATTAGAGCTTATAGAGGCACTGAGTACAAATTGAACCGCCTCTGCTGACTTCACACTCGGTTTGGGTTTCGACGAAATGTTTTTTACTATGTTTTTTTTTGTTTAAGTCGATTCAGACCTAAGTCGATTGTCTATAGAGAGATGTGTTGAATGTCAAATGAGTATAGACGGTTCCATCCGAACGGCGGTCGGGTTCAAAAATGTCATCTAGGCAATAAAAAGAGGTACGGCTCATCAAGTTTTTAAGACCCCGCGGTGGCGAGCGATTATTGCCGGTGCGACGGACGACCGAGGGCGACACTTAAGGTTAAGATTGGTCTCCGAGGAGAAATATATTAAGAACACACGTATATACACAGACAGGGCATTTTTTTTTCTCTTGTATATATATATATATATATATATGTATTTTTTTTTAACGTTGTATACACGGTGCCGTTTTCTTTGGTTGTAAGTTTTTCGTCTTCTCTACTCCACCTTATACAGTACACTTTGTATTGAGTTGAGCGTTCCCCTTTACGCTGGTAAATAAGAACTGCGAGACCGTTTGATTTACGACCCATGGCGCGCGACAACGCGAGTTTGCTAATTTTTTTTTCCACCGCGGGTCGGGGCTACTTCTTTTCGGTGGCTATTTTTTTTTTTTGTGTTGTTTCGTTTTTTTATGTATGCAATCATATTACGACACATTACATCGTATGTGTGATAAAAAATCCGGCGCGCGAATTGGCGCATTGGTTCGTATACATAATTTATGGATGTGCGGTCGCGGCTACTGCAACAGTTGTTTACCGCAAGATCCCTTTTAGGTTGGTTTTCTGTTTTTTTTGACCTTGAGAACGTTTTTTTGGGGGCTTTTAAACCGATGCTATTTGTATTCGGCGGTTACACTCATAACGATACCCGCCATTTTTTTGTTTTTTTGAACAGAAAAATGTTTTTGAGCTCTCCGATTGCGTTATAATCGCCTTAAGATTTTTTTTTTTTAATTCAATAGTATTTTCCACAAGCTCGACTGCAAGCTCAACACATGTGGGACCAGAAATGCTTTAAAAGGACCGAAACAAATATATTGTTATGGTCAATGCATTATTGGGTTTTGAAGTCGATTTGACCAAAGTGCGCACAATTTCAACTAGGATTGAACCGCATATATTTATCGACAACCTTATAGGGTTTACAAAAAAATGCTTTACCTTCCTTCACTTTTTTATGAGTCCCAACCTCATCAGGGAATGGTACCGACGACCATTCGCTGATGAGTTTGAGACATGAGTTCAGTATTCAACTGTAAAAATACATTTTACAATTATAAAAACCATAATATCCGAGTTCATGTGATGTGGAAATCAACCCAATTTTTTATGCGATGCTAAAAAACTGTACATTTTTAAACGTTGTTCATTATCTCCGATGCAAAGCTGTACATTTTACAACTATTCAAATATTTAAAAATGAATTATTCGAATCCAAAAACAACCCTAGATGTCTATGTATACTTGACAAACTCGTGTGGTACGACCGTATATGATAAATTTGAGTTGATCAGTATGCCACTGTTTCGATTTGATAATTCGTTAGTTTAAACATACGCGTGGAACGTAAAATGAGTTCAACTGAGTTCTATATATATACATATATAAATATATGAAAAAGACAAACCCGTTTAATCGTGCTAACCACAGTAGTACTGGTGTTTAATAAGAAATAATATATAGATAAATATACCTAATCACGGACCACTAAGCGAGTACCAAAGAACGTGCATAGGTATTATAAAGCTTGCTTATCCCCTGTCCGCAAAAGCCGTGTTTACGACCCCGGTAATGGGGCTCCAGTTATTTTTCACTTAACTGCGGAGAGCGGAGTGCGCGCACCTAAGGAAATAATTGGCCGTTTAATCTGTGAGGGCTTAATATAACGGCGTCTTCGTCGTAGGAAAAAAGAAGAATTAAAAAAAAAAAAAGTACTGGCAAATAAAAATGAAAAAATGAGGGGAAAAGACACGACCAAAGCGAAAACAATCCCGTATAACATAAGGCGGTTTTAAGTTCATTAACGGCAGCGCCAAAGGAGATAGCGGGACCGGGATAGTGAATATGTGCGTGGGTGGGAGGAGAGAGGCGGGAAAAAAGGAACCGCAAAGGGGAAAAGGGATCATAAATTTCAACGTGGAACAAGCCGCGGCCAGGGGGGCAGGGGGGTGAGCGCGACGACGATAAAACCAACAAATATTAGAATTAAAAATAATTCCACCCCTACGAAATGCAAAACGGGCACTTCCTCAGGAAAAAGGGGAAAGATTTGCACAACCCGGTGAATTATTATCATCGGTTTGTAGTTTTTGGATAACCCGCGTATCGCCTTATGTTTGTTTTTTCGCCGTCTATGACGACGCCGGCGAGGAATAAGAAGAAATTAACCGACCGTGCCTTTGCCGGGCAAGCCGTGAAGCGAAGGGGTCGCGTGTAATAAAAACGATATAAATGCACACATATAATATTATAAAATCGGTGGACACTTTTTATTTAAGAAAAAAATCTTTTTATTGTTTAGTGATTTTCTAAGCTGCTTGTTCTTTAAAATAACGGTCTTATTTATGCCTATACAAAATATGTAATCTATTATTGTATATAGAATAATACGAAAATAATAATATTATATTATTAGAGGAGGGCATTGATTAAATATAAAATTTTGATCCAACAATAAATCGTAATGCACTTATAAAGTTACTTCTTAATATATGTTGATGTTATTAATTTACATTTACAGTGCCAATATGTATATACTATTTGGATAATCGATAAGTATTATAGATTGAAACTAATTATATTAGCTTATACTTCGATAATATTTACCCATCTCCGATTGTAAAGTACAATTTTATATTTTTTTTATACAAAATGATTCCATTCTACGTTGTTAGTAGGTACTATATAAATTATATTTTTATACTTCCCCTCTCCATATGGGTTTGCGTTCCAAGGCGCTCAACGAATCAAACAGTTCTGGCCAAACACACCAATAGTGGAACGAGTCGACCGACCACAACCCGTAATTATGTGTTATTTTGTTTAAAAGGAAAAAATACACGTTCACCATATTTAATGGCTGACTGCGCCTTACCCCATTATTGAGTTTTTTTTGTTGTAAATTACATTATTACACTTTATACTTCTTTTTTATTTTACGAAAATCGTAGATGCGTTATTTTAATTATTAAAAAAAAAAAAATCCCCACAGATATTATCTACTTGTTGTACTTGGGACTTGAAACTAGTATATAAAAAAAAAATCGTAAAATACTTAATTCCACTAATATGATTACCTTAGAACGTCATGTCCTCGAATAAATCACCTATTATATTATTAGGTACCTACTAGCCTCAATTGTTAATAAATTATTAGGTATTATTTTTATTAATAATTTATAAGTTATTCAGCCATTTTATTTATAGTGACTAAGATTAAGCTTATACTCTTATTGCTAATAGTTTAGTTTTTTAAAGTGTAATAAATAAATTAATGTACTTTATCATAATTTGTTCAATAGGTGTACCTATTTTTTTAATGAAACTAAATTCACTGTTAATTTTAAATGACTTTTGCTATAAAATTATTAGTTTAAATGCTTTAGAACACTCTTTCCTAAAAAAAAAAAAAAACATTTATTTTTAAACAATGCCTGCCACAACTTTATATCTATTCAAATGATACTGCTTAAAAAACTGTCTTCGTATAATACTTTTATTATTTAAAAAATCTGCATTCGATTCAACGGTATAAAATAATATAATTTATATAATTTATTTTTAAAAATGAAGGAGCTCGCATAATACTAGTTACTAACGCCTGTTGTATCATAATATAGATAATAAATAAAATGTATACATAGTAACTATGTAATGTACCTATCTAATTGATCTATGGTTGCGTGTATTGGTTTCCATTTTTTTTTTTTACATTTTATAGAACAAAATAATTGATGAACCGGTCAAACTTATAATTTGAGGCCATTCGTCCGAGTTAGACAAAAAATTCTATAGGTATATTATTATTTTTTTTTTTCGTAAGCCTTCAAACATTATTGGACGTTTTCTGTTTTGGATATGTATAATTATTATCAAGCGCCGATGTAATAACACTATACAGCGAATCCTAAACCGGACTTTATATTCTATGCAGTATACAGTAATAGTAAAAAAAAATAAAATAATAACGCTCGAATTGCGGAGAGAGATTATGATCGGTCCAAGGTTTTTCCTGGATTTTGCTCTGTATAGCTACGGCGTTTTTTCTGTGTCGCCACTGGTGTTTATAATATCTAAATATCTATCTATATATATAATTATACTTATATACGTTATATTATAGGCTTCCGTTGTTATGGCCGACACAACGCCATTGTCGCACTGTGTATGGGACGTGAGTATCCCATAAATTTGATAAAAATCAGTTTCCGCTTTGGTGTATGTAAAATGAAAAATATATATGCGGCGTGTGGGAAAAAAACCGTTTAACTGTTTCAACCTCTTATAAGACTATAGTCGCCTGTGGTAGGCGACTATAGTCTTATAATGTATAATATAATATAGACTCAATAACAACTGCATAATTATTTTCACGACAATTCAGCAGGTCGAATAAAGACAAAAAGCAAATTAATAATTATATTTAACAAAAGGCATAATGAATTACTTTTAGATTTTCCCCACATGAGAAGAGGTCATTATAAAAAGTACTCATAGTAAGTACTAAGTAGGTATCTTCTTCCGGTTTATTTATTTTTTACTATTTGCAACCGCTAAGTACAAATATATTAAGTACTAACCAAGAAGCATAATTTATATTATTGACTACATTTTCCGAATATTATGTTCTTTTTTAGCTTATTTGCCTACTATATAGGTAACCTGTAATTTGTGTACTCTGTTCACACGCTACGAACCGTAGCTATGAGCCATTTTTGTACACATAAGTTTTATATTGTTTTAACATTTAGAATTTTCCGAAATGGGTGTTTTTTTAAATATATTTTTTATTATAATGACAGGGCGTATTGGTTGCGTGCGTCGCACCAATACATATAAACTATTGAAAGCAATTTTTCCAGGGATAAAGTATATAATATAATTTAGCATTCTAATAGCTGTTCATATACAGCAATAATAACGATGACCTTGTGTAATTTATTCCATTAATTTTACGCCGCAAAGTTAGTTTTTTTTATATTTTATTTCGACACTTGCTGAGATTTTGCACAATATTGGACTATGGTAGTTATTCCTATCTGTAAAATGAGTACCAACAAGTAATTTGTTAAGTTTTAGCAAGCATCTGTTTAGGTTTTGATTCTATTTTAATTATATTAGTTGATAGGCTTTGTCTTCAGTGAAGGTAGTTCTAAAAAGGGTTTTTTTGTCAATCAAGCATTTGGCCCCAGATTTAATGTCGTTTTCTTTGATAGTATACTTAGGTGTAACAGCAGCATTACTTCACAAGGGGAACCACGAGAATACATGACATCGACCCATCTACATTATGATTGTACTTAAATACAAGTTCTGGCTGTACCTAAATGAGATTTAATTGTTCGTCAGACATTTTAGATATTTTATCAGAAATCAGTTTCAAAGTAGGTATGAATATTATATTGACATAAGCGGTATAATTACATAAAAAAAGTCTTGCGACTTGTATTAAAAATATTTACAATTATTTTTATACTTTCAAACTTGAATAATTACAATTTTTACTTTTTATTATTTAATTTTTTAAATCAAATTTTTAAAAGTTTACATTTTAACAAAGAAGTAAGTTTAGATAGAGTATACAACGCCATATTTTTTGTAAGAGTTTATCATTATCTATGTATATTAACGGTTCATAATAGTGTGTGTAGTATGAATTGTATCTGTTAGTTGTTTTGCGATAACCGCGAGAAGGATGAAGGAGCTCGTGTCCTAGGAGATGAAACAAAAAAAAAAACGTTGGTTTTTATACTCTATAGAGTAGGTACAGTGTATGTAAATCATCCCCAAAAAGGGGCGGCTGGGGTGTTTATTATATATTCGATGGCCGTCGCTGTATTTGTACGTGTATATTATGCGTGTCCGAGCGATAATTATTTGTCAACGACGTGCGGCCGAGGCACTTAAAAGTTTCGGTCAGGGTTTCTCGACGGTCAGAGGCGGCGTTTCAATCGACCTGTATATAATATGTAAGTACGTCTGTATGTAAAACAATGAAACAAAAAACGACCGTGGCCAAAGAGGGGTCGACGGCGAAGAGGTGCCGGTTTTGCGTTTGCGGTGTACATTATAATAATAATATATATATATATATATATATTGTATGTATGAACTTATAATATGTGCGACCGAAGACGAAGGGACCGAAAAGTTGGTGCGCTAGGGCCAAAGGTGGTGTCCGGCGGGCCGTGTGGCTTTTTATGTCATCGCTGACCTGGAAGTAATAATACAAAAAAAAAAAAAAACGCATACACACATAAGAGGGAGTGAAAAGTGGCGGTGCCGAATAATTTATTAAGCGTGACGTCGAGTGGACATTATGTACAGCGTTTCTCTTTCTTGCGTGGTCCCTTCTCGACCGTTCCGTCCTCGCATATTACACTGCGGTCACCGCTATTTCCTTGTTGATGTATAATATACCTCTGGCCGTGTTATATTATTACTGTATACACACATATATATATACATGCACGCCGGACACACATTGTGCACAAGAAACGTCCCTGTCCCCCGCGTGGTATACACACTAATAAGGCTCTACAGCAAGTGTGTGCAATTTACATAAAGACACTGGCTCGCATACCGCCCGATTTAAATAACATTCCCATATCCGCGGCTTGTCCACCGTTTCCGCATTATTCACCCGAAAAGGGTAAGTATATTAAAATGAGAATGACCGGTGCCCGGTCGCTACTATTGCCTTGTATATATATATATATATACATAATATATTGTATACAACAACGGCAGCGGCAGCTCGCAGTTTTGGCCACAAGAAAACAGTATGTACACGCGCAATTATACAAGTGACCCATTCTCCTAACCGGCAAGTCCGTGTGTCCACTTCGGTATAAATTACAACAGGCCAACAGTATACAATGTATATTATTATATATTGCACACATACATCAACCTAGCGATAGCTTTAATTAAAAATCCCAAGAAAGTTGGGCCGCGGCAGTACCAGTCTCGAAGATGTTCGACTCCATCAGAGAAATCTATTTTATTGACTGGCAGCAGTGCTGTGCCAACCATAATATAAATTACTGATAGGGCAACCGTTTTTTTCAATTGATATTTTTTTCGAAGTTGCCGGAGCTTATTATATTTTTAATGCTGTGAAGTATGCGTTTCCCTTATTGTACTATTAATATGAAATCATATATTAATAGTGCACATTTTTCAATGATACATCCTAAATTGTTTACATTTTATTAAATTAGAATTACTTTCAAAAGCCTAAATCAAATGTTATATATTTTCAGTATTTCCCACTTAACCTTATCAAAACATCAAATTTATAAAATAATATTATGTTATTTTCTTCTAATATGGCTGTATAATGAGTATTATTTGACTCGTAGCGCAACTGGCCTGGATTCGCCAATAGACAATATACTAGCTAGGGCGCTGTGGCTAAAGACAGTAAACTATAGGACTATTTGTACAACGGCTAACCGGCTAAAGGAAAAATTACAAATATGTCATTTTTCATAAAATTAAAGTATTACAATAATTTATCTCCAATACATGTATGTCATTTAGATATAAACCTGAATGAGATGGGTAGTGTCGATAAAGCACATTTGTTCAGCTCACAGTGTAAATGTATGCGCATTGTATTTTGCTGTTTTTCGGTCTTCTGCAACGGAAACACGCCTCTCTTCAGTTTTTGGCACTGGATTAATAATTCTTTGAAAAGGACCCTTCTTAACCCCTTTAAATTGTTTTTTACTTTCATACAAGCCTTTTATTTATGAACGTATATCTTAATTTTCCGTTTAAACTTGACTCAATGCCCTAATTTATCTAGTCACAAACTCGACCCAAAAACAAAAAAAACTATTTTATAAGCGTTTCACGAGAAAAAAAACTTAGTGTCAAGTCATAACGTTAAGGCTATACGATTATTTCATAAGTGGTTTTACTTGGGTCGTTCAAACTGACATTGAATACAATTTTTGAGTATTTTTTTTTTTTTTTTTTTTAACTGACTTGACAGCTTTGTATTTTTTTTTTTTTTTTTTACAACGCGGTTTAATGTTTATTCTGTTGTAATTATATGAATATAATGCGTTTTATCCCCTTGAAATTCACACGACCACAGTACGCGAAGGTCATAATGTTATATTACACACACAGTAGACAAATAATTATAATAATAATATTGTGTTATGTCATATTTTTCGTTCATCAATCTCGGTGCGGTTCTCGATATTAATATTATATTCTCTTATAGAATCCAAAGCGAAATCGTTTCCTATCTATTGGAGCAACCCGGCAATTATAAAATATATTACCTACTATGCGGAGAATTTAATTATAACGAATTACGGTTTTGTCAGACTGATTTTTTTTTTTAACTCAATATATATTACGTTCGCCGATGTCCTGAAAAATTATTTAATAGCCGACCGGCGCACAGACGAACCGGGCGGGCGGGTTGAACTAAAAATCAAACGGTACGCCCACGAAATTTGTCTAAGTCACCTGACTGGATAGTTCAATGGAACGCCTACGGCAATTTGTTCCGATTGACGTGTTGTTCATGTTTATTATACCTGTATATATTTTTATTTTATTATATTCCGAGTTCCTTATAGCTTTTCGAGTGTTACCCCTCGTGTATTAGGCTGTGTGCGGCTCCAGTTTGTACCCGCTGTACAAGACTGACATTTATAAACATTATATATTACATCCAATATTTATGTATATGGCGGCGGCGACAGTTTATTTAGTTTTATAACCTTAAGAACAATAATATAATTGATAGACACGATAACGAAAAATAATATTTCATCGTGCAACACCATATTTTAATATCTATATGTATAGTGATTTACGCCCATTTGAAAAAAATATATAATTTAATAGTTGCGCACGAATTATTTTCAAAAATCTCAAATAAATATTATACAGCTGTTATAGTTTCCAGCAAACCTCACCAGAACGCTTAGAAAATATAGTTATTTTTTAAATTGTCTCCCATGGAATGTACCTCCTAATTAATTTTTAACGTAGAAAAATTTCGTTTTTCATAATAAAAATTTTAATTGATTTCATTACAAAAAACTGAATTTTTAAATGAAAATTTGTTTTTAACACAACTCAGTAAAGCGACCAACAATTTCTTATCTTTTTACAGAACTAAAATTGGACAGCCAAAGGCATACAATTTTGTCACAGTTAATGTATTCTATACCACTAAAATGCCGTTTGCTTATAGCAAAAAATTGTACCCAAAGGATTATACAAATTAACCAGAACATAATTTGACACATTCAACATTTATTTAAACCACTTTTTTTTAAAAATATTATCTGCATAAAACCATACATAAAACTAGCAATCAAATAATTGTATAATACAGTTGTTAACTTATATTGTACACAATAAATACGTTATTATCAATCTCTTAATTCAATAGTCGTTAATATTTCATTATATTAGGTAAAATTGACAATTATTTTTTCAGGGGTCCGTAAAATGAGATCAGTCGATACACGGCGTAAGTCACATATCAAACTTAATGCACTTATAAAACGTGTTATTAGATCACTTTCTTTAGTATATAAGATACATTTAAATTATATAACCATGAATTTAAGTCTGCTATGTATAATTTAAAAAAAAAGAAAGAATATGTTTAGGTTATATATATATATATATATATATATATATGTATTATATGTATAAATTTGTAATAAACCCTAAATAATCGTCATAATTATCGATGGTCTAGAAAGTGTAAAAAAAAATACATATACCATATGAGGGCGTTTTTTTCGAGAAAAGAAAAACCTTAACCTATATACTGTAAAAATCTTTACGACGTACTAGGAAGTTTAAACGGATATATGTATGTACCACCTATAAATGTACATATCGCAGCCGGAGGTAAAAAGCTGTACAAAATAAATATAGGAGTTCAGAGCGACAAAAAAGATAGAGATAGGTGTGCCGTTCGACGTATACAACGTGTTGAGATAACAATATTACTCTCGGTTAGAGAGAAAAAAGGGGGGAAAAAAAAAGAACCATACACGCATAGTATAAATATACACATACACATACCATAATAACATAATAATACAACAACACGCATGCACTATCCCTTTTTCGTGGTCTTTTCCAACCCTTGCAGTGCTCGGTGGCGGAGACGGGCAAAAGAGCTTCGCGGTTACACAGATAAGAGGAGTCTGCGGCGAACCAAGTTTCCTTCCGATACATTTCATTCCGTTTTTGCTGCCGGTCGAGATAAACGGCACTCGCAAAAAACGGTTCTCGGCCGAGTGGTGACAGCGTCTTTCCGCTAATAAACCCAATGGAATCAACGGTGCACTTCTCCCGCCGTGCCTCGTGCCACGACCAATCCTACTACACCCGCGGGTTACCGTCTATCGACGGAACACGATAATGTTATAATATTATATTAGATGCGGTACGAGATAACAAAAAACAAAATACCACGAAACGCGGTTCAGTATAAATTAAATAATTGAAACTCCGTATTAATGTATACCGGTCGACCAGTGGTAAGGTCGGTTCAACTAACAGAAACACTATGGTTAATATAGGGACACAATACATTTGTAGTTGGCCCAACTATACATATTACTTTAGTTGGCCCAACTAAATGTCTAGTTGCTTTGACTAAAAAATTAGCTGGCACAACTATTTAGTATATATTTCATTTAGTGTTTTCAACTAAGAATGTATTGTGTTTTTCTGTAAAGTGTACATAAGTATTGTATAAGTTTGTGTATAATTATCGAATCTATATTATTTGAACCGAGAAAATAAAAAATATTGTGATAATTAGGTATAAAAAAATATTTATTAAATATTACATTACCGCTGTATTTGATAGATAATTCCTGTAGACCACAAATATTACGTTACTCTATACTTCATTCCGTGGACATTCTTTGGCCAGTTTATAAATTATGATTTACTAATTAAAAAATACACAAGCAATGCTGCGGATCGCAAAATATATGTATCGACGGCGGCAGTGTTATTATAATTGAGGCGTTCAGTTATACAAAGTGCGTACGTGTAGCTATGTATATATTATGTATTATACTACAAGTATATTTTCTATTGCTTATACATATTATTACCTATATTTTATACGCCCATTTCGCATAATATACAAAGTGCCTTAATTATTATAAACGGGATGTTTCGTTGTGGCTGTATGTGATTCCATAAGACTCGCATAATATTAATATAAACACAGCATAGTATAGCTCCGGCCGGTACGTGCCGGCGTCCAAACACACTGGAGTTATAATTATTAAGCTAAGACCGTAATACATGTGAAAAATGATGTATAGGCCACGTCAATCTACACAGACACTCCGAGTGTATAATTATCGCGGAGTAATCCTTTCGGCGGCATTGTCTATAGAGTGTATGTATATGCACATAAAATACAATATAATACATACGGTCAGATGCAGAGCTGTGGGCCGGTTTTTTTTTATCCTTACTTAAGTATAAGAAGACTAATATATTAATACA
Organism: Adelges cooleyi; assembly: GCF_023614345.1. Classification (NCBI taxonomy): domain Eukaryota; kingdom Metazoa; phylum Arthropoda; class Insecta; order Hemiptera; family Adelgidae; genus Adelges; species Adelges cooleyi. Next base: position 12,753,385 of record NW_026095871.1, on the reverse strand, counting down.
CTGGCAGCCAACGGGCACGATGATAATATTATTATTGTTATCATAATCCGTCGCGCATTTTATTATTGTACCGAAAGTAATCATGCCGCCTAACTGTGTCTTGGCGGGGCAAGAAGGAGGGAGAACAGAAGACAAAACATTATTATTATTTACCCTGATCGTAAATAAAATAACTTGCTTTTGTTTTCCATGAAACGATACAAATACATTGTAACTCATAATGCCATAAAAATAGAAATTTTCATGGAATAAAACAATATTAATTTCTTCTTTGCGATTAGTGATGATTAGGTATGGTATTTTATTAGATAGTAATGACAGTTTTATGATGTGCTCAAGCTATATGAATATTGTTATTTATTATTGAGTTAGAGGGCAAAATCCAAATAGTAACCTTAAGCCATATTCGATTAAACAATTAATAACAGAATAACGTAATACAAATAATCACAGCTAGTCGACAACAAGTTCTGAATGAATATGTCTTTGGTTACTACCGTTTAAACGCTACAGGTGATAATTATAAAAAAAAAGTGTTTGTTTAAGCCGGTTTATCGTGACCAACATTATTTTTACTTTTGCTCAAATTGGCCTAAGTCTATTATGTATATTTATAGTTGACAAAAGTCGCCGTCTGTAACAACCCTTTGAACTAATTTTTTAACATACAGATTGTGTACATTGTCTGTATATTTCGGATATTATACTGAAACAGCATTACGCGGGGCAATCGCTGTGTTTTGGGGTAGAAATATCCTAATCCAGATGTACAGGTCTTCCGTTTTTGGTGGTTTTTTTTTTCAATATATTATACATATTTTTTATTTTTTTACTCATCCGGCGCCGTATTTATGATTTTTTTTTTTTACATCAGCCCACATCAATATATGTATTATATTTTCCTGCCCTATGGCGGTGTCGGCCGTTGGCTGTACACAAATAGCGTGGAGAGAGGGTGGAAGCGAATACGTTTTGCATAAGCGTCAGGGGGATACGGCGGTGGGGCCGCGACAGCCGCTGTGAACAAATTGAAAACCGCTTAGTGTTTTAATTTAAATAGTGACGACACGTTGCGCAAAATTCCGTGGGTGACGTGCAATGATGTGTGCCCCATTTCATGTCCCCATGTTATGTGTATATACATGTATACTTAAGCACCCCGTGTTGGTCTATGCGCGTGTACTCGCGGTCATATTGTGTGCCCGGATTGGTATAATAGCCGTCTGTAGTCGTTCAATGATCGCAGTTCTACATAATAATTAGATAATACACATGTACAATAAAATATGTATGGCGAGCAACGGTCATTGGACCGGAAGCGGAGGCTATTGTTCGCGGGGTGTCAGTTTTGACTTTTTATATAAAAAGTACGACATTAATTTTGTTGATAATAGGTATTAAAAAAAAATAAAAATAACAATTATCTGTATAACGTTTGTTTTTGCTAAACGTTGTAAAAACAAGAACCTACGAATAGACCGTGTTTCTTTTTAGTTCAACGGATCTATTGAATATGATATTGTTGAACTATCCTACCACCCGGTCCTCCACATGGTAGTATTTTCAACTCGATTTGAGATCAACGGACGTTAATCATGCATCGTGAACAACGTCAAAAGTCGAATATGACGTGCAAATATAATAATAATATTGTTTTTTTATTTGTGTGTACATCACCATGACTACATAATATTGTATTAAAAAAAATCGAAAAAAATCTGTTCAGGGTCGTTTAAAATATTTATTTACTAACTGGTTTTTTTTTTTTTTATAATAATATTTTCGTTAATACATACCACTTATAATCAACACAAGTTTTTACATTTTTGACCTTGCGTCTTTTTTTTTTCTGCTTAAACTTTTAACGAAAAATATTATACTTGAAAATATAAACTTGAGTTTTTAATTTTGTGATCTTTCAACTTTGGTACAAAAAAAACCGTTATAATCAAACGACCATTATATTTTATCGGTATAAATAACACCGCTTAAATTTAAGGAATACATTATAATTTCAGCCAAAACACATTGCAAACGTTTGATTAGATTAGAAAATAGGTATATAAAAAAAAATAAGGCAGTTTTAAATAATTTAATTTTACATTTCATGTAAAAACAATTAGTAGGACGTACTATACTGTTTGTAAACAGTGTTAAACTATATCTCAAATTGTTAGTATGATAGACTGAATAGTTGTATTTGTATTATTAGATGTTTCCACGGTAATAAAATGGGGTTAGAAAACATTATAGCTTTTTAGCTAAGTGTCGACATTTTAAAATACAAACGTTAAAAATACATTTATAAGTATACATAAGTTATGAGAACTTTTGTAAGATGTATTTTTCGCCGCGTGCGCCTTTTTAATTGTCTCATTTTTGCGTGGGATTATGATTTTGGCAAATATCAAGTTTTAAAATAGAAAAGAGTGTACAGAAATACCTTTTAGTCTGCTTGCTTGTATAATATGTCGTATATATATATATATATATATATACGGCGTGGATGCTTTTAGAGTTTTGTCGAAAGCTCGCCGTCTCTTCTCGATTCCTGTGGGACAACCTTTGCCGTCAGATTCAAAAGAGCCCTGGCGGACGACGGCACCGGGGGGGGGGAGAGGGGGTACATATTATTATATAGCTTAAAGGTGTCTGCGGAGGAGACCTTTGAGATGGTTCCAAGTGCACCGCGTTTTGGCACGCCGGCGAGACCTTGTAAGACCCATGGCGACAGAGAAAGTGTGAAAGAGAGAGAGCGAATGTATATGTATGGGGTGACACCGGGTAGGAATATAGGGGCCCGGCGGAAATATTCAGCACTTCGGAATCGCCAACGGGCCTTCTGTTTTTTATTTCCTTTTCATTTGTTTGTGCACAAACCCGTTAACAGGAAGCCGCATTGTCGACCAACTCGAGCTATATGCGGGATGCCATTCAATAAGGTTAAAACTCTAATTTTCTCTAAAAAAAAAGTTAAAAGAATTTTTATTCAACGTTACACTATAACAACTTTTAAAACATTAAACTTTGAAATTTTAGTGTAGAGATTTGTTTGACAAACATCGTTGCCAACATATAAACTATAAATTATTAAATCAAAATTACAAATTCGGCAAAACAGTAATAATAACAATAATAATTATAAATCCAAAAACGCGCAAAACTACTTAAAAATGCATATAGTATACAAAGTATTAGTAGTAAAAAAAGTTTTCAATGTTTATTGATTGTATTGTAAAATTCTTATTTTTTGCCAAGTTTTAATTAATTTTTAAAAATATTTATTTAATAATTTTGTATAATATGTGACATATTATTTCGGCCAAAGTCGAAACCAGCAGTTATAATTTTAAAAATAACGTAGTCAAGATAGTGTAATTTACTATTGAACATTAGCCTAAATGCTGAATAATATTAAACTGAAAAACGGATATATTTTTGTTTCGAGTCTATTTTCCACTAAACGATGCTAGTCTATACCAGATGTTAAGTCGAATTTGATGAGATGTCGATCACAGTTTGTGTGCAATACTCGATAGTCAATATTATAATCCCGGAGTGTCTCTACAACAGTAATAATATGTTATATTATGATGTGTAATTGAATATTAAGCTCGGCGGCGGTTCATTCGCACATTATTATTATTATATAAATGCTATCAATTAGCGTTTTCAGTTACCACGTGCCACGGCCGCCGCGACGGTTGTATATCATGTTTATTGTGAACGCTATCTGAACGCGCATTTATTAACCGTTTTAAATCCCCCTCGTACACTTACATGTAAAATATAAATATATATATATATATATAAGTATTTTTTCCCCGTCGAGAGATACGCGACGAAATGAACCAATGAAAGAGGGTGCGAAGTGCGTGATTCGTATCGCGCGTTCTTTTTATACCTGTACTCCGTTCGAGTAGAAAACAAATCGAGCTTCGATAAAAAATAAATTCGTTTTTTCCCCACACTTTCCGGACCGGATACAGCGTTTTAAAATAGCTATCTTTTCTTTTTTTTTTTTTGTCGAGAATCATAAGACGCCACGTCGAGGCGACTCGCTTCAGTTATTTAAACGCTCGGCGGTTCTTCTGGGTAAAAATATAATATCTCATATTTACATAATAACAGTCCATACATAACAAGCCCTTATGTCAGTAGATTTCTAATTAAGATAAATAGATAAAAAAAACTGAACGCTAACACAGCTCTTATAAATATATTCTAAAAATATTTTCACATGTGTGAACAATCGATTAATAATTATACTTCGAAAGTAATAAACATTATTATACATATTTATTATTCTAATAAAATATTATCAATACATTTGCGTTCTTCACACGTTTAGTTTTATTCCAAAAATAGTAAAATATCGCGTTTTTTTTTTTAAAAATTGTCGCACCCATTATAAAGTCAGCACACGCCACTACACTGCCTATGAGGAGTTGTTAAGTATGCTGTATGGGTAATGTTTCGTCATGTTTTGTGAAGCTTAAATGTTCAAAGTCGTATGTATTCATAGCTAAAAAAAAACATATAGATACTCGTTTACAACTATACTTGTTTGATTAGCTACTTTTGTACAACAACGTGTTTCGCAGGAGATTCACATTTCTTTCGAGGAGCTGGGTGGCTTAGTATAAAAGTACATTAAACAAACAAAATTAAAGTTTTGAGACTATCCAAATTTGTACATTTCCGATTTTATCTACCATGTCTTTAACCCCCGAAATTAAAGCGCTGTGGCACACTCTTAACCGGACAGGCACTTTGGATTCTCTCCGGGTATCCGCGGTATTTTTCAAATATAAATTCTATACATTGCTGTCTGAAATATCAATTTGTATAGTATAGATCCCAGTTGATTTGACGGATTTTCGATATCGAGAAACGGGAAAACTCAGTGTGCGAAAACAGTATTTTTCTGAGCCACCCCCCCCCCCACTCAAGACTAATAAACCGGTTTATATACAATTTTCACACCTTGTGTTGTGGTTTCTCCGGTCTGATTTCTGCATCGAGCTGTCGAACTGCGGGAAAAAGTGGCCGACTCACTTTGGCCGCCACCACAAGTGCGCATACATTACCATTTACCCGGTATGGTCCTCTCTCGGGGTGATCACCCTTTGGTTAGGTTATATATATATATACAAACACCCTGGCGACAGCATCCGTCTTGCTCACCCTATACATGCGTAGGACGTGTATATATATATATATATATATATATATAAACGGATAGGAGACCGTGTATAATAGTAGTGCACGCGCTCGAGGGAAGTATGACGTCACATTAGCATATTTTAATAATAAGTTATACCTCACGGGCGTGTACAGGCGAACCGCGGTTAGGAACCGGCGTTCGGTCTAAGTTTGTTGCTTAACAGTAACATATTGTACACATCGAAAACGACTCTTACCTATATCGCGCGTTTCGCCAGCTCTCGAGAACCACCGTGATTTCCATCAAAACGCGTTTTAATACCTTTACATAAGTCTATATATATATATATATATATACGTGACACACCGGGGCATAACTATTCCAAAGTCACCGCGGGCTCGTTAGAAGCGTCTTATGCGGGACGGAGAGGGGATGCGCGACACAGTCGTGTGAAAGATTTGGTAAAGATAGAGAGGAAGAGCTAAAAGGGCGAACACGGTGGAATGCAGCGCCCCGCTCCGAAAAAAAAAAAAAAAAGGCTACTAATTAACAACGCACCTACCCAATCGTTGGAGCTGCGAACGGTTATTTTGACAATAATATATATATTATATTTATCCGAGTATACACTTGTACGGTTTTCCATTCGGTTGAATGTAACGAGGTGGTCGTCGCCACCGTGGGGGTGTTTTTGCCCGTGGATACGAGGGTCGGTCGCGGGGACCGTTTGATTGACAGCTCCGACTCTCGGGCAGGAAACGAACCAATGGCGGCGAGACAGGAATACTGATTAGGCCGGGCACAGCCATGTTTTTTGACGTGTCACGTCCACGTCGTACCAAAACGTCACGGCCGCGTTGTAGTTTGTTATTCGCCCCGTATGTATAGGTATGCTAAACTAAACAACAGCTGCTGTAAGAACGACTGCACAAGACACCGAATATCTAGGAAACCGATTCCTGTGTACAATATATATAATATGTGCAACCTCCGGGAAAACGTCGTCAAAAGGCAACGAGGTAATGGCGGCCGAGATATTATATGATGTGTATATATATATATATATACAATAAATATAACCGCGCGCTTGTCACTCGCACAGACTACAGTCGTGCATATGTCATGTAATATCACATTAATGTAACGTTGGCCATATGTGTGGAAAAAAAAAATCCGCAACTAAATCACATGATGAGTTTTTTTTGTTTTAAGACCTACAAATACGGTCCTATCCTTCACAGCAATTTGTAAACATTTTTTTTCTGTTTGTGGTTTGTAGAGTATTACAATACTTGTTTAAACAACGATGAAAGACATAATAAACTGATTCCTTAAAATATTTGCCATCAAATCTCAACAAAAAAAAAACATTACATAATATTAGTAATTTGAAATCGCTGTATAGGATAAGATTAAGTTTGGCACCTAACCTAATCTATTCTTACCGAACCCAACGATTAAGAAGACGTTTTACCTATCCCTAATTCTCTTGGATAAAAAAGTAAAGTGCGTTTCACTCGCTTAGTAATAGCTTTAATAATAAATCAAAAGATGACTTATTTAAAAATATTTCCTTAAAAATAATTTTTATATTACTTAATGAAAAAGTAAAACATCAGTGTGTTGCAATCTAACCGTCAATATTATTTAAATTATAGGTATTCCTCGTGGCTCAACATCATATAGTAACTGTTGTAGCTTTAAATTTTGTGAAAAATCTATATAAGGATACGCCTCAATTAACATTTTTTCTTAACACATTATCGATATAAACTACCTATTTTAATAACAATTGTACATAAACGTTGGCTCGTAAAATGTTTCGGTCTTTGTTGGTTTGATCCACTTACGCACCTTTGCAATCAAGTTGTTGTGTTAATAACTATGGCTTTGCAGTAGTTATAGGAATACATGGATGCGCGAGGCTTAGCCAAATTATTTATTAAAAATTAGTTCACTATAATAATATCATTGTAAAAATATTGTTCTATTATTTCTAGTTACTGAATTTACGAGTTAACGAAAAGTCATTACAATAAACTCGTAGGTAATAACATACTAATTTTCATTTAATTTCTGTAAAGTAATTTTAATATAATCTCTCATTCATTATCGTCGACGTTAATAATGTCAACCGTAGTAAAGCCACCCTGTATCCTATAATGTAATGTGTGTAATATTTATTATTTACCTGTATATTGTATACATATATATATATATATATATATGTAGGGTCCTAGATAGGGTATAGGGTATAGGAACGCGTGCATTTTAGGTGGCGACAAGTATAAACGGTCTCTCATTGAAAACGTCAAAAGTTTACCGAGGTCTTTGGCTGGATATTTTGATAAATTATCGCGCCCGCTTGTAACAACGTCGTCACCGTCGTTTTATGTGCAGTATATATATATATATATACATATGTATAGACTCCCCATATCATCGGTCGACGTGTGGTGTGCACCTCGTGCAGTGTATGGGCTATGGCAATAAACCCCAATATAATATAATATGTGTGTGTGTGTAAGTATATATATATATATACATATTATATTGTACAAGCGTAAATAGCTGCGGTTAAATTTGATTATTCGCGGCCCAATTCGGTTCTATTGATACCGTTATTCTACTCATACACAATACAATACAAAAGCATGTCCATTCATCTGGTTCACATGCACCCACAATTATTTGTATACCTACAATACATGTAATATCTATTTGTCTATGCAAATCTACCTTGATACATAAGAACTGCTTTGAAAACACTTAAATTCCATTATCAAAGGCTGTTCCGGCGTGATGTTGCCGTTGGGAAAAGGTCGAGGGAAAAAGAAATATGCATAAAAGTTTTTTTTTTACTAAGAACAAAAATCGAGCGCACGCGGAGGGGAATGAGAAAAAAATCAATGTAATATCATTAATCAAAAATTCTCTTACCGGTCCGTAAAAAAATGTATATATATATATATATATATAGAAAGGGTCTGTGTATAACGTTTGCAAGAGGGGATCGTGATTTTGTATGGGGCAAAAAAAAAAACAACAATAATTTATATATATATATACATACACACGCACACAAGTATAAAAATAAGGCAACTTTTCTTAACTTTATGTGGTGTCGGGGAAAGGGTGGGATGACTTTCGGATGTTTTTATATTGGAAAAGCGAAAGAAGAACGTTTGTTCGGCAGACAGAAACAAAAATGCTTTACCGCCACTCTGCCTTTACCGCACGCCTACACACACACACACACACACCCCCCCCCCTTTTCCCGAGGTTGTGTGTATGTATAATATGCCTCGGTGCCGGCTGACGAATGAAACCCAAAAACGGAACCCCAGCAAATGATGTCACCAACCCCTGTCGTGGCCCGCGTGCATCTGTGTGCTCGTGTATAAATAAAAATATTATATCTATACATATTTTCTCGTGTGTACGAGACGCTGTGTGTGTACGCGAGCCGAGACCCGACTTATTGTCATCCAGTCAAACTCTCGTTGCGTTTGCTCGGTTTGGCGATATTAAATTTTACCTGGCGACATATGGCCCGCATTACGGTATATATGAGATTTGACGATGACTGATGAACGGCTCGTCCGACCGTTAGGTTCACCCACTCGCTCATAATAATAATATATATATATATATATGTGTATAGTTGTGTGTGTGTGTGTGTGTGTGTGTATAAGCGTGTTCTTCTCTATGTCGTTGTCGTCTGGCGATGCCGAGGATAAAGAAAGATAGAGAGACACAGCCTTTGGAAAATCAAATTCCGCAGTTCTATATAAAATACCAGTGCTCGTCGCAAGATGCAAGCAAGACGCACGCTTCCCCGTATGTATATATTCCAGTGCACTCGAGTATACGCTATGCCCGTGTATATATTATATATACACCTACATTTAAAAGTCGGTATATATCGCATGAATTCTCATTATTGAAATATCCCCAAGCGGCTGGTGTGGTTTTTGGCGCTCAGAATGTTCGCTATTTGTCGAATGTTGATGATGATGGCAACGACCATCGGCGTAGACGCTAGATAGGACGCGGTTGTCTGTGCGTGGCGGGTAAAAATCAAGGTTTGTTTAGGGAAAAAAAACCCGAATAGCTTGTAATATACCAAATTTAAATGATTCCCCAAAACAGCGTTGTATTTGCAAAATAAGAAAAGATAAGTAATGATTGATATTATACTGCTTTATAAGGGTTATATAAACGCAGCGGTCAGAAGTACTGGATGACATGGCAAGATCCAAGTTGATAACCAAAGCAAACCGAATAAATGAAATTTCCAAAATTTATAATTTTTTTAAAAAACTTTCTTGAAATACATTAAATTCCTATCAGCGTTTTAGTGACTTATGAAATAAGTGTCAATTTGTTTTTTTTTCATTTTTACGCAAATTCATAACAATTTATAATGTAAAGAACGGCACGCGTCATAACAGAACTTGAAACGTTGTAAGTTGGTCTTTGAGGTCCAAGTGTTGTACACTACTTTTTATTTGTCGCTCTGTTGTGGCAGTGTGAAAATAATAATTTTGTCAGTATATTTTTATATCCGTTATATACGCGGTAAAGTTGATTTGTCGGCGTCCTCGTAACTAGCTCGTGATAAAACGCGTACGTATATTCATCATAATTTTTTTTTTTTTGAAACGGAAATGACGCGTTTAAAAAATGGAAAAAAAAAAATAACCTAACACGGCGTCGGCAACTTTTCTTTCTAGAAAAACACGTTTCGGTGACCGCAAATGGCGTACATATTATATTTATAATGTGCTAGTGTGTGATGGAAACAAATGCGACGGTGGCCTTCCCTTGTGTTGTTATCCGGCTGCCTCGTCATCGGGTCAAAATTTATCTCCACTTCGTCGGTCATTAGTAGGGACCGTACAGTGTAAAACCAATATGTTATTTTTTTTTTCTGTTTTCCGTTCTCGTTTTCTCGTCTTACTAATGTCATTTGTCAGATGCCAAGGCGTAAAAACGAGACGCCGCCAATGGGGTTACCACTCACACACTATTGTACATTTTAATCATATATTATGTACTATAGTCTATAATTATTAATATTGTCATTGTAAGACGGCACGCGATTGACACAGTTTCTCTGTAACAGTATTGTTACATCGTATATTGTGTTTCACTAATAATTTAAGTGATGCCGCCCGTTTTGACATTGTCTGTCCGTCTGTGTTGCAGAAAACGGATTGCCCAGGAGACTCCGAACCGCCTACACGAACACTCAGCTGTTGGAGTTGGAAAAGGAATTTCATTTCAGCAAGTACTTGTGTCGGCCCCGAAGGATCGAGATCGCCGCTTCCTTGGACTTAACCGAAAGACAGGCGAGTTTATATTATCTTGTTGGTGTTCTGCGAATACCATTCACCCCTATCGATGTTAGCGTTATCGGCAAAAACAACAAACTTTTGTTGATTCCAACTACAGTTGCACCTAACCTAACCTAGCCGATCCGTGTCAATAATTATATTTATATCGAGACAGCAGGTTATACACGAGCCTACGATGCTCAGTCACGGATCAATATCTATTTAATGCTCCTGTCTTCATACCTGCTTTAGTTGTCTTATGTTCGTTATTGGTACATAGATACATTGTAAGCGTTTACACGTTTTGAAATCGGGAAAATCTGTCTTTCTTAGCGATTTATGTGTGTTACACAATAATGTATTGTTATTTTATTTAACAACAATAGGCATATTGTTATTATATTGTAACCCACGAGACCGTTTCGGCTTGGTAAATCGTTTTACAGATAAAAAAAAAAAAAAAACCCCGAAACGGCCGTAACAAGCGCAGGAAACGACGGTAGTTATTGCAGAGTTATTTAATACACAGCTACATTATATTATATCATAAACAGGACCACACATCCGTCAGCCGTGCTGCGATTAAGATTATCCTTTTAATTTCGATCCGCACGGCAGACTACCGGATCGCACAAGTACGCACTATATTCATTAAGTACAATTAAATGACATTAAATTATAGGTCTTGACCGAACGCGTTCGCCTTGTATAATATTAAATCTGACCGTATACGAGCTGTTATTAATTATTGTTGTGTACCACGCACCGTTCGAGAGATATCAAATCGGTTTCCCAACGGACATCAGCGTTAAAAATATTTTCTATCATTATTTTTTTTTTTTTTTAGTGTTACCAACGACCATTCTTACCCCCCCCCCCCTTCATTTGTAAACATGTTCTTTCTCGGAACGCGGTAAACAACAGCGACGACGACAAAATGATTTCATTGCTTACTGGAGTTATACTCTTGTGTGTGAAAACCTTGAGTGAAACCCTTGTGGACTGACCGGCCATCGAAATACAACCACTGGTACTTATGATGAACTAGATTGCTACTAGTGTACACGAAAGGAATTAGAACCTTATCACGTGAAAATATGTTAATAACAATTTTATGTCAACTTGATAATAAACACATTTTCCCACAAAAACGGCGAACGTCGACGACTTCCATTCTTGTTGCTGGTTAGCAATCTAGTTCATTATGTATATTTCATGAAAAACCAAAGTTACCAAAGTTACAAAACTACAGTGTACCCACACTGTAGTGTGGTCCCTTCTGTTCCACCGGACCTTTCTGGGAAACGTTGCAAACGCGATACGTTCAATCCACTGCTGTTGTTGTAAGTCTGCGCACGCTTAACCGGTCGTTCCTAATTCGAATTCGACCGGTTATCGATACGCGTTCGACGTTTGGCTTTATTTTTTTTTTTTCAAAACGCTTACCGGCAAAAATACAAGTTTTTCACGTTTAACTACCCGACCGTGTCGCCAATAACAATATATTCGGGAAAAACGCGGCAGTTATCGCTGTGCTCGTGCAGCCATCGGCGGAAACGGCCATAGCCCTTTCTGCGAAACGCCTCCACCGCCTCCGCGCCCGAGTAAATATTATAATATATTATATTATACACGAGAACGCGGCCCTATTAAATTGTAATTTGTACGGAAAAATCGTGTCATGCTCCCATGGCCGTATATTATGTTTTGTTGTGTTCTGCACACGATCCGGGCACGTACAACCTGTGTGTACATGAATATATATATATTGTAAAATAATTACAATAGCAACGGGGTTTTATTTTTACCGCGGAGCAAACCGGAGTGGGCGGAGTATAACATTTTTGATTTGTTTTTTTGTCAGAAAGGGAACGGTCGCATATCTAAAAATAACTACCATATCGAGTATCGATGACGTGTCTCGTGTCACTGTGTCTAAAGCCCACAAAGGGCAAAATGCGATTTTCTTTATCATTTATACTCCAGCTATTCGTAAGAACCAGGCACTAATATGGCGTGCACAATGTATTGTGTTGCAGGTGAAAGTATGGTTCCAAAACAGACGGATGAAGCACAAGCGACAGACGATCAACAAGTCGGGAGAGGACGGCGACGACAAGGATTCGCAGAGTTCTGGCACGACCAGTAAGCACGGCGGTAAGTCGTCCGGGGGCGGCGACAAGCAACAGCAGCTGGACGACAAGAAGAGCTGTCAGAACTGTGACATGCCGCCCGGAATCATGCTCGACCACCACGGATCCCGGAACAGCGGCGGCGTAGGCGGCGGCGGCGACAGCAGCGCGGGCAGCGTCAGCTCTTTCGACACCAAGATGGAGGACGACTCGCGCAGCAACGAGGACGCCGTGTTGCAGATGCCGTCGGTCAAGCGCGAACCGTCCGCGGCCGCGATAAAGGCGGAACATATGCAGCAGGTGGTCGGCGGCAAGAAAGCGGCGTGCCCGAAAGATCCGTCCACCGGACGACTGCAGTTGGACATGATATCGCCGGACTTGGGAAAGGCGTTGAAAGCCGTCACTTCTGCGCCGTCCGTGGGAAGTCTGACGCCGTCCACGCCCGAGACACCGTCCACCGCGCTGTCCAGTCCGCTCGGGGCGGCCGCCATGTATCAGCAGCAGCAACAGCTCGAACACACGGCATCCACGTCACCGGCGGCCGGACCGCCCGCCAAGTCTCCTTACGGCCGCACCGACAGCGGCGGTCCGTACCGACAACAGCAGTACGGCGGCAAACAACAACAACAGCAGCAGCAGCAACACAACAACTTCGCCAAAGACTGCTACCTGTCGCAGTACCCGACAACGCAGGCTCGGTGGTACATGTCGCCGGAGACGTCGTCGCCACCGTCGTCGTACAAGACGGCCAAAATCGTCGGGGCCGGCGTCCAGAGTCCGGTAACCAGAGCTCAAACGGGCCATTGCCGTAATCAATACCAAAATTACGCGGCGGCGGCGCAATATTGCAACGGATACAGCGGTTACCAGCCGCCGGTAGGCGATGCGTACCAACAGCAGACGGCGGCAGGATACCATCAAGGTCGGCAGACGGCGTACCAACAGCACCAACACCACCAACAGACGACGGCGGCCGGTTACGACGATTACCATCATCTCAACTACGCGGGCACGTACCAGGCGACCGGTCACGGTTACGTCAACGGACACCATCATCACGGTCACCACCATCAACAGTCGCAGCAGCAACAACAACAACAACAACAATCGCAGCACCATCAACAGCATCAACTGCACGACGCCACCGCCGCCGCCGGTCCTTTATACAACAACGTGGATTATCACCACGGCGGCCGGTACAAGACTCCCGTCGGAAGCGGTCACCAGTATTACGATCCGGCCACCGTGGCCGGTGCGGCCGGCACCGTTCCCGCGGAATTGGACGTCGCTACCGCCGCGTTCGCCGATCAGTTCCACGCGCACAACTCGTCCGTGACGATGACGCCGCCCAACAGCGTGCGGGCCGCCGATTCGTCCGGCGATCAGTTTAACAGTTTCCATCATTTCTACAACAACAATAATAATAACAACAACAGCGTACCCGAACAACATTGTCAGGCACAGCAACAACAGACCGGCGGCGTGGCCGTGGCCGCTACTGCCGTCATGCCAGTGGCCGCCGCCCATCACGTGGCTCATCACGCGGCCGACAACAGCAACAGCTCGTCCGACTTCAACTTCCTCAGCAACTTGGCTAACGAGTTCGTGCCCGAATACTATCAGCTCAGCTGAGATTCGCCTTATTACTAATTGTCGCTAAGGCTTGACAACTTATGTGCAATGGGTTTGGCAAAAAAATGTGTTTTTTTAAATCAAAATTTGTTTTTTTTCTCGTTGGGCTTTTGTGTTTGTCTTATGTCACAAAATTTAATGAAGGATAGGATTGGGACTTCAACAGTGATTTTGATTTCAAAATGGGGTCTCTTTTTAGTTTCGGTCGAAACTGTTTATTAATTAGCTTTTAAGAACGACAAAGTTAGACAGAGGCTGGTCCAAGAGTAAATCCACCACTGTTCCTTGGCTTCTAAGGACCTTGTCTAGTACATTAAACGTTCATACCGTTCAAAAAGCTCACAATACATATAACAAACATTTATATTGTTTTCGTTGTTTCTAAGTCTTTTTTTTTTTTTGTGTTTTGGTTGTTACGTTTAATTTTTGGTTAACCGGCTACGAGTATTTATTATAAAACAATTTGTATTCACCGGTCAAATAGTATGTCGAATCCAAAACCAGTTATTTCAAACTTATAACAAAAAAAGCTTATTTCGGAGTTATCTCTATTGAACTATTCGACTTGTGGTTACATACAATTACTAATTAACTTGTCTGTTATATTTTTTATTATTAAGTATTTTTAGTATTGGTCGTAGAAAATAGTATATTGTATGCCTACAAAATAAACGAGAAATCGATAAATATCGAAATCGTACATAATTAAAAAACTATGTTATTGTTGATTAAATTACTTTTTACGTTATTATGTATCTAATTATATAATTAAATGTACATTTCCCACAAGGCAGCGTGCATTTCAAGCATAAAGAAAATACAAAGATAAAAATTAAAATATAAAGTGTAATTATATATTAATTCTCTAAAATATATTGTAGTATTGTTTATTTTTATGTGTAAATCATGTTATATATTATTATTATTTTCTTGTACAGAAAAAAAACTTATTATGAAATTATTAGAGAAATTGTTGTTTTGTGCAAATAATTATATATTATAATATCATATTATTAAATTAACGGTCACGTTTTATTTTTACGATTATTATTATTATTTTAATATTATTATTTTATTTTGGTTTCGAATAAACTCGACGGCGGAGAGTTGCGGGAAAAAATACTATTTTAAATAATATAATTGAACTTGTGTAAAATGTATGAATATATATATATATATATATATATATATATGTATAATCTATTATGTATATTATACGTAGGCAATGCTCGTTTTGTAAATACCATTGCAAATAAATAAATGAACCTTGCAAAACGATAATAATAGTCAGTGACGCATCCGGAAAATGTTGTGGTAATTTTTTTTTTGTACAATGGCAATCGCAAAAAGAGGCCAACCGTTGTTATCGTACAAAAAAAATACACACTGGATAATCTTAATGTTCAAAAGACGTCTACAAGTGTAACTTACAATAAATCCACTTACCGGATACGTCACTGGACCAATAATAGTAAAATAAATAGTGGACACGGTTGCAATAAGATTTTGTTTATTATTATTATTATTATTATTAAATATCGCTGCTGTATTATTATGATTAATATTACTAACGTTTGTAGTTAACTTATTATTGAGAAATATACAAATTTGACAAATATTTAAACACGGCTGATTTGTTTTATCATCTATAATATACAGTTAGGTGTTGCGGCTACGGTATAACGATACCGTTATGTCTATTAAGTTCAAACTTTTAGCGCCAAAGACGTTTTCCACGCAGATCATCCGACATCGTTAATGCCATCGAATCGTTCCGGTTTGTCTTCAATCATCAACATACGGTGCGGACCACACGCTTAGAAACTTTTGGCCGGTGAGCCGTCAAAGTTATTAGTTGGTGTAGAAAAAACGTCCAAAACCCAAACCTATATATTTTATATTCGTTCAAGTGTGTGTCATAAAAACAATGATAGGCTAACTGATTGCTGTATTTTTTTCGGTTAAACACTCGACGACACCAACGTACGCCTAAATAATTTATAATCTCCGGCATGGAAGTAAGTAAATACATATGTAAGTAAGTAAGTAAGTGTATCGATTGACAAGATTCACGCGAAGATTAGGTCAATGGGTTGTGTCGTATATATATATAATGTTATTGTTATAGATGTATATATATATATATTATAAAGAGACCGAGGAAGGAGAGAGAGAGAGAACGACGGTGGCGGATGTATCGCAAATAGTACAGTGGTGTAACACACAGCAATATGTCACGAGATTTTGATTAATGGCCGTCGGCCGGCCCCGTTTCACCCTTAACTTTTTTTTTTTTTTTTTGTTTCTACCACCCTTCTTTTCTGTATACACCACCGCCGGGCTCGAGGGTCTTTTTTCGAACGATCACAGCGTGCGCCGGTCGTGTGAGCGAGTACACGCGGCCATCACTTTCGACGGGTTCGCTCGACGAGCACACACCCGGTATATATTATATACTTGTTAAGTATATCTGTTTGTGTGTGTATGTGCGAATAAGGTCTAAACAATTAAGAACCGAACACAACCCAATGTGTAAATATAACTGCGAGAACTTATACCCAGGTGAGAAATTACCGCAGCGTTCGAATTGAAAAGAAAAAATGAAATTTGCTGCACAGTTCTTTAAGTTGTCACAACGATTAAAGCAAACTTCTTCAATACCCAAAACGAAAACTCAAAGATGTCGTAAACCATAGGAGAATCAGTTTATATCAATCTGTGTCAAGTTATGGAAGATTTTTGTAAAAAGTCAGTTTTTTTTTATCGATTTCGACTTAACGTAAATCTAGTCGGTCCAATTGTAAAAACTGTTTATCATCTCATTTTTTTACATGCTTTTCTTTAACTCGCGTTAGGTTAGGTTAAAGTTTGTACGGGTATTTTTCAAATCTTGCAAAATTAATTTAGTTATCTATTCGAAATTATTAAGTACTTTTAATAGGACTAAAAAGTAAAAATTTAAATAAATTTAAAAAATGCTCTTCTAAAAAATAGTAAAAAAGTAAAAAATTTTTTTTAGTCATTAGTTGGGACAAATTTAATATATTTTTAAAAAATATAACTCCATCTCTTATTTGTTTAAACCATATGAACTTAAGTTTTTTTAAATAGTAACGTACACATTTGATTAACTTTTTAAATTAAGAATAATTTGCTAAACATTTTGACTTGTTGATAACCAGTTTTGGATAATTAATTTTAAAGTTTGGATGGGAGGGGAAGTGCGGTTGAGTAATGCGCGCAGATAAAAATATATCTACACCCTTTCTCCTGTCCTAAATTTTAAACTTTCATAACTTTGAAACTAATTATCCAAAACTGGTTATTGACCAGTCAAAATATTCAAAAAATTATCCTTAATTTAAAAGTTAATACGTTACCATTTTAAAAACCAATCACTCAGTATTTTTTCTGTGTTGTCGTTCGTCGAGCGATTGTCTATAATTTAGTTTTCTACTTGAATATTTTTAGGGTAACGAACAACGGATTAGGGCATTTGTTCCTGTTCACATTATGCTACTTATTCATAAGGTAAAAAATTAAATTAACATTTGTACAGCAAAATCACTCCATTGACAATATTAATATATTTTTTTTTTATTATGGACAAACGTTTAACTGTATCTACCACTAACAAAATATGTATCCTTTAATAGACAAACGGCAAACCTAATAATGTACTCTTTATTATTTGTATATTCAAATAGTAATTTGAGTATAATAATATAATATTCGAGTGGTGCACTTTAGTTTATAAACCTTTTATGAGATTAAAAGCAAACGTCGACTTTGAAAGGACAAAACGTCTTTTACAAGTGAAATTTCTACCGAGAATTACTGTGTTACCGGCTTAGGCTGTCAATCTGACGCCTGAGTGATTGACCGTAGAAAAGGCAATCCACTAATGAATTACCAACACCGCCGCAGGGAAAATGCATGCCTCTGCACTTTTTGATTTAAACT
Source organism: Adelges cooleyi (assembly GCF_023614345.1). Classification (NCBI taxonomy): domain Eukaryota; kingdom Metazoa; phylum Arthropoda; class Insecta; order Hemiptera; family Adelgidae; genus Adelges; species Adelges cooleyi. Next base: position 12,735,152 of record NW_026095871.1, on the reverse strand, counting down.
ACAAGTAGGTAAACACATCCTGGCTGCTTACAAAACCAACACTATGTGTATAAAAGAAATACTACCTATATATCCGGCCTATACCTACTATATGCTGCTGCTTGGAATATTTTTACAATAATATTATATTATTGTAACAAATAATATCTAACTTAGAATATATATTATGACTAAATCGTGCTAAATAGTTTTTGCTCCAACGCTGTATGTGTAGGTGTACAGTACTTATTATTTATAGTTCCGAGACCATCTATACAGTATATAGTATACATAAATAATATATATATATATATATACTTAAAATGATATGAAAATATTTAAAAACTTTTAAGTTTCCGCTAACCGACTCCCTTGGCATTCGTTCAAACGGGGCAAAAGTAATTTTTTATTCCAATTCTCCGCCGCCTCGCTCTCTTGTTTCACGTGGCATATTTTTTCCGCCACTTATAACTTTAAAGGGTTTTAAAATGATGTTTTTTCTTTGACTTTCTTTTTCGTTTCTTCTTCTTATTTTTCAAATTACATTTGTGTTTCAAGATGTTGTTTTCAAATTTCTCGCTTTAATCATTTTCTCTCTCTCGCCATAGCCGATGGTGCATGTATACATATATAAATATAACGTGTACTGTACCTACAGCATAGCATTTACGTTATGTAAACGATATCGCGGTTGTCAATCAAGTCCTGAGGGGAAATCTCTAAGAGTGGAAAACAATGTCATGTCCTCGGCGCTTTGGCGGGGCGAGAGGGAAGGTAAAAAAAAAAAAAGGTCGCCGTCCCTTTTATTCGATCGACGAATTCTTTTTTCGAAACTGAGAACTTTTAGACACTCACTGCTGTGGCGGGATTACAGATCTAATTTCTTTTTCCGTTTCCCTCTTTAATCGCCGCCGCTGTGCGAACAGAGTACCTTTCACTGCCGAGACGGTTTTTTTTTCTTCTCACTTCCGCTCCAGCAAACGACGGTATATAGAACGTACCCTCACCGTCGACCCTCTTGTCAAGATATCCACCTCGAGACAGCCGCCCACGAGAAGAAGCGGCGAATAGCTTTCCTTCGGAACGTCCATGTACGTGACGGGACCTCGGACACGTTTTTGTTTCAATTTTTCCTTAGATACATACTACCTAGAAAAATACAACATGTATGTGTTTATTTAGCATTTAGGTGCCCGTCCACGACTCGGCGAAAACCTGTAGCAAAAATAATGACGGTTCTTGGACAGATTAGACCTACTCACCTATGGATATTGTAAAAATAAAAGTTGAAACAATTTTTAAAAATAAAAAGGTTGTCAATAAAAACTGAAATAATGAACACCATTTTATTTGCATTTGAATAAATACTCAAATATTATTTTCTGATACATTTTTATTTTAATATAAAATTTAATTTTCCACGGGTTCTACACTCGATCACAATCGCTCTTTTTGACCGAACTAGGTCTACAAACAGAGCCTACTAAATAAGTCCAATGGAGTAATTTATTCTTTATCTAATTAAATTAAGTCAAATGGCTTTAGACGTTTGAGTTGTCTGATGTCTTGCGAGCTGTGTCGAGAAGTTGTATGGCTACTGTGTTGGTGTGTGTAGCTCCAGCCTTTTTACATGTTGGAGAGCAAAGTTGATAATTTCAATCCTGCAAGGTTATCGTCTTGAGATTTCGGTTCCGAAAATAGTACGAAAGACAATGTTCTGGCAACATTGGATGTTCTCGAGTTTGGTCTTGTTTGATAAATTAAATGATCAATTACCTACATCAAAATGTAGGTACCTACTAAACAAAAATGCATTTCAAATATATATATTTTTTTTAACAACAATCAACATTGAAACAATTTTGGCTATAAATTCATTATTTATATCAAATTCAAATATACTATAACCTTACTATTATAACAGTATTCTTGTATGGGTAACATAATGGAAATAATCTTGATGATAGGAAAAGTATTATGTTATTCAAAAGTTTTAATTTCCCACCAATATTTTGTTATTTGAAAAATAACGTTTAGGTATAAAATATAATGTTATTACTCGATTATTTTCTCTTGTCCGGTGGAAAGCATTTACACGATATTGTTATTTTCTAATATAGCTGCATGGGCGCAAGTACTACACCGTAATCCGGTGCAGAGGAAATGGGATATCTAAAATGGCGTCGTGCAATCGTATACAGCTATGGTACAAATATATATATAAGTGTATATTGTTATGTATACACACACCATGCGTGCATGCGTGTAATTATCGGTGAAATAGGACAGACCGGGTCGTATCATTTCTCAGGGCTCCACCCCGTTGGACGAACGGTGTGTATTTTAGGAAAACCAAAAATTTCACAGAGCCCGTACAGACTGTACCTACACTGTGTTAGTGTATGTATGTGCCGTGTATAATAGTTATACAGTGCTGTGTCTGCTCATCTTATAATACACCGCGTGTAAGTATCTATCTATCTGTATAGATATGGGTTAGGTAGAATATGAGAGCGGCATCATCTCAAAGCGACTGCGGGTGCGGCGGCACCGACGGGCATGGAAGCGCATAGGCAATATGGCTAATGGGCTCATTGTTTCAGACACACACAGGACAATGTTCTCTGGCCGGTACCTCCGGTCAATAATTCAATTTGTCCTGGTCTTATTGCTCAATTATTCATCCGACGGTCGGGCACTTGTGCTGTGTGAGACCATCCGAAATGAAATTATTATGAATTTATACATATAATAATAATGACAATGTAAGACCTGGACGTTTAATGCGGACGAATTAAATGTTGGCTGGCGGACTGGGACGATGACTGCGTGTAGGTACACCGCTGTAAATAGATATAAATACATGTATGTAATGTATGACGAGCACTGAGCAGACAACGGACACCGAAATGCGCGGTGTAAGTACGAGATTTGTGTGAAAAAAAAAAAACGCCCAAAATTAACCGGTCAAGTGCGCACCACCGGCAACCGTCGCGGCTCATCATCTTAATATTCTTAATATCATAATATTACACGGTACCTAACTATCTCCGGCCGTTATTGCCCTTCGCTGTGGGCAACGACTGCAGCGACCGCACTGGGAATTCCGGATTTTCCATAATGAAAACTCACTTTGTCGTTGTCTAAGAACCGCGCAGCCTAGCCGGTACTTATATATACCTCCCACCGCGGACTTGTTCCGGTTTCGGAGAATTTCCGGACACGACGAATCTGTTAATCTCGTTATTTTTTTTTTTTTAATATAATAAAAAACAACACATAATAATATAGTATAACGACATCGGGTTTACAGTTTTGTCTTGTAATTCACGAAATAAAAAATAAAAAATAATAATCTAGTCTACTGTCCAACGCGCACGCTGAATCATCGCGTACACACGGTTAGGTACAATAATATATTAAATTAGCAAATTGTTGTGTAGAACTGCCGGACAGACAGGATTGCCTACTTGAAATGTTTGTCCATACCTACAGTAAATTCTACAATCAGTTAAACAGCAATGCCCTTTTGGGTAAAATTTGAACATCCTGGTTATCAATTTAAGACTATGACACTTATTTCCGGGTCAATATTCATAAGTGCTTTAACACTTATTACAAAAGGGTACACCAAGTGACAATTTTCCAAAAAACAAGTTTTTAGTCGTTCGTTATACTTTGTTGACACCAGCATTTTATTTCTGAACTTGTTTTACTATTAATCATCGACATTTGAAACAACTAATAAACATCATTATATTGGAATTAATTTTAGTTGTTTCCGTTACTTGAGTTTCATTATTTCCAATTTAGGTATTTTATATAATAAGTTGTGATTATTCAAACGGGATACGTTAATAAAATAAATTTCCTAACTAAATAACATCAATACATTATTATTCTATGTGTTAAAGGAGCTAATAAATGTGTAACCTACAGTAGTTGGAGATGTACGTACATATGTATTATGTATAAGCACATAGTTAATCTGTATAATATACATAATAAAAATAATTGCATCATAGAGCTACCGTTTTAATAAATTACAATACAACTTTGCATGGCATAGTCGTTAATTAGCAATTTAAATATACGTTTTATAGTTACCCGTGTACTTATTCAGACATTATAATTACCCTCATATATATTAAGAAAAAGATAAGACTAAGAACAATTAAATTCGAATTACATTCATAGTGGTTGTGACTTGTGTAGACCTACTGTAGCTGAGTAAACGATGGGTGCAAGCAATGCGCTCATTTATACGATCATTTGATTTTTTTTTTTTTAATACTTAAGAAATAATATTCCCCCCTCGTATTTGTATTGTTTTAGATTCGACGACGGTAAAAATGGTAAAAGAAATCATAATGCAAAGGGATTTAGTTGTAAAAGTAAACCCAAGCAGTGAATAGAGTTAAAATAAAGACATGAAAAGAAATGGTGATGGATAGGTATTTTTAGAGAGAGAGATTTCCGCCGACCGTCAACCGACCCCATTTGTAGCGAAGATATTGTAAATAATGATAAGCGTCACATTTGGGTTATTAATAAAATATTTTGATATTTTACCAAAATATTATGTACAACTGTTGTAATTTCTATTGTTAAAAGTTAAAATAATATAGTTTTCAATGAAATATAACTAAAATGGATTAGAAGATATTTTATTCAAAGAAAAACTACAACATAAAGCAATTATTTTTAGGTAAAACAGATGTCTTATGTTACACAAGGATCACTCTGTATAATGCATAAACTAATAAAGATTGCACGGAATTAGTCGACCAATAACTAAGTTATGGTGATTTCGTGATTGGGCGTTTACCGGCGATTGTGCACGGCCTAACACTAGTTTGACTAACAAATAATGTGTTCTATTTCAAATTATTGTTCAACCGTGTGACCGTCAAACACAAAAATAATGATTAAGTTGCGGTAATATTATTTATATGCCACAATATAAGTCATAATTAGTTACCAATAATAATAAGTGTGTGCATATACGCTAACGACATCTAACCTCATGCGCTATAAGAATTTGTGTAAGCCGTACCCACGAGATGTTTTTTCACGATACGCGTTTATCTTATAATACACATCATGTAGTACTTAAAAAAAAAGGTTAGGTTTTTATTATATTATACATTAAATTGATAATTGATTTTGATAAATTTTAGTCTTTTTAAATGAAATTAACTGCTAAAAAAAAAAAAAAATCTGACCTTTTTACAATATACTTATTTGCTAGAAAACGATATATATTATTGTAGCGAGTATATAGACACTCTGTGTAACATAACGTGACTACTGACTAAGAAGTGATAATGAATAATAATATAACTTATATGCGTCGACTTTAAACCCGAATCCAAACCATATTTTAGAGATCACTGCTAAAAAACAAAAAAAAAAATAGAGAAATAAAATAAAAATATATAAACTCTCGCAGTATCTGCTACCGGTCTGAAGCGATTCCGTCACTCGGTACATCTTATCACTCGGCGCTCGTCTCCTTATCCTATATTTATATATATATATATATATTGTATACTATAGTGTACACCGACCGTTGGCGGTGAGGGCGGCGATCAATCAATCAACGTCAGCGCCCAGGATCTGTGCCGGCACGCTGTTCGGCAGAAAACCACCGCTAGTATTTTCTTTCAGTCAACCGTTCAATTCCGACCGAACGCTAACCACGTACACACACAATGCTGCTGTACACATATATAATTCCAACACATAAGAATATTGGACGCCCGTTGGATACATATGTCTTTTGCGAGACGAGCTGCACAATTTCCCAAGACTTTTCACACACACAAACATGTGCTGATCATATCTCACACATCATATCGTTACAGCCACATTTGTACAAGAACCGGACAACATAATATGGTAGTGAGAGAAAACGAAAACAACGAAAATGTATTCTTCAATTCTGGGCCGAATGTATCGGTATAAATAAAGACCAACCAATAAAAACGATATTATTTAATTCCCCCTCCCCACATCCAAAAAAAAAAATGGGGATTCATAACTAGCTAGTCTCATTAAGATTATTAAATTACTGAATACTGATAATGTAAAATTAAACATATAAGTATGATTTTTGGATTCGATGTGAAATTTAGAAAGTATTGTTTTTACAATAAAGTATTTTTACGTTACTATACATACATATATTTAATAAAATATAAAAGGAATAGGTACAAAACATAATTTATAAAATATGAACTATAAATACAGTTAAATAACATAACAATAACTATCAAAATACACAAGTTGAGCATTTTAACGTAAGACACTCATTTTTTTAGGATGGGAGAAAGGGTGGAGTTGCATTATTTTTATCTGTGTGCGTTATTCAACTGCACTCCATCTCGGATTCTCAGTTTTAAACTGTAATAATTTTAAAAGTAATTATTCAAAATTGGATATCGACCAGTCTACATTTTCAGTAAATTATTGTTAACTTCAAAAGTTATAATATATTACCATTTAGGTATAAAACAAAAGTTCATATGGCTTTAACACATAAGCCTGTGGTATGAATTCCTACAGTTGAATTAAACATGTCAACGTAAAACAGTTTTTCTTTATTATTTTTTAATGCACACAGATCATGCACTTAATTACGTGACCTCGTTTTAAAAAACAGAAAAATAAAATGAACAATTTTGTTATCAAAAACAGAATTTTGAAGAAAAAATACACAACCATTCAAAATACAGTAGATAATAGAAATCACATGATACCTTACGCAATTGTATTATTAAATTATAGTATTAAAAAACAAAACATACTATAGTTCAATCGATTGATTTATAACACGAGTTTTGATATTATCCCTCATGAATATATCTTCTAAATATAATACTAATTATATGTCGACGATTAGATGTAAACTTGTTGAAAGCCCGTGAGAAACTGAAGAATACCGTTCATGTCAATATCAGCAGTTGCGCGCGTCGATGTGGGTTGGTCTGAAATGGGCTGGGACTTCAACGCCGTCAGTAATATCTATGCGCTGAAAAAATACTATGTGGCTATTTTCGTTTAGCTCCAAAATAGGGCTACATTCTTATAGAAATAAAAATAAAAAAAGAAGAAGACAAAGGAGATAGATACACCGATAAAAAACGCTTCCATACATATCTATATAAATGATCGAATGTACTGGTACACATTTTCACGTAAATACAAGTATTTTTGTGTATAATATTATTATGTATAGTGAAAATGTGTTTGAGTTCCCGTTGCATTCTGTGGTCCCTTATAGTGAACAAAAATATGCATATCATATTATGTGCAACTGTACCTATATTTTGTATCTTCGAATTACATGTACAAATATTAATGGGATAATTTTATTTTAATCGGTGGTTTTCTCGTAAAGTCAATCTAAATTATATTTCGAGTAATAATAATAATTGCTTTTCTTACAGACCCATACCATATCTACGAAAACAGCTGTGTAAAAGAAAAAACGCTATATTTGTTTCGAAAACCGACGCCCCTTTTCTTATGCCCTACATACGTGTCTACATTATATATTATAATATAAAAAAAAACGAACAAGCTATTAAAAAATGTATTTATTATATACTACAAACGGTAATAAGGAGCATTTCCTGTGCACTAAAAGGTGGTCAGACCCCGTAAGGATTAACCCTTTATGTCAAACGGCGACTGTTGTATAAAATGTAAAAATGAAGTATATTATTATGTTATAATATATAAAATGTATTCTCATGACCCAATCAAATGATAGATTTAAGGTATTCAATATGCTTGGTAATCCAACTTTTAACTAACAGTAGATTGTTTTATAAAATAATTATTATTTTAGCTAAAATAGTTTTAAATAAGTTATGAATTATACTAAACAATCAAAATTAGGATTTAGTGCTCAATTTGAATGTATTATTTTTATGGGTAGTTTTTTAAGGCTACTTTAAAAAGTAAAAACACAACCTACATAATATGTACCTATAATATTATTATTTGATTAGCCTATTAAATGTAGAATATAAAGTAATACAAGTAATAGCTGGCTGATGAACAGTTTTAATAAATACTTCTTGAGTTAATAGGGTTTAATATTATAAACGAAGAATGGGATGGGTAGACACTTAACAGCAATGGTTCAAGGTACTATACGCTTCCTGCTCACTTACACTTCATACTTAAACTATAGCTTTAATTGCTTACTCAAAACATATTTTTATTAGAAAGGATACGACAGAAATTAATTGTTTTAGGGTGTAAAAGAACTTATACTTTAAATTAGTTTTACGTATACGGTATAGCAAAACAATTTGCTCAAAAATGTAATTTAAGTAGAAAAAAAATATATTTAAAAAATAACTTGTTATTAAAATAATTTCATATAAATGTTATTAGGTTCTACATACACATTAAAAATTATTATAATAGCTAATATAATTTTTAGTTTAAATAAAGGAAAATAAAATATTAGGTTAAATTGAATAAATATATTTTATTAAAATATATGTCAGCTTATTACTAATTAATAATATGAAAAACTATACAATTCAAATATTGTATTGATTTAAGTTCTAAAACAATTATCGATTAAATTTTAATCCATTTAACGACTTTATAACTGACATTAATTAGGTATTAATGGAAAACAAAAAATTATATCAATATATGACTTTTTGGCATCCCTATTATCAAGCCGAAAAAAATTAAATGTTATTTTTTTGTAGCCGTGCTTATTATACAGTATGAGCGCCCTAATGGGAAATTAATTTTGTGTCAATAATCCTTTTGAAAAACATGAAACTAATATTTTAAAATAATGTGTAATGAGATTTAGCAAAAAAAAAATTATTTCAATAGTATAGTACCCACCTTATAATTACATAAAATATCAATGAAACATAAAAAAAATAATTTTGACAAAAAGACACATTTTCTTTTTGATTTGTTCAAGTAATTTTTTTTTTTCAAATATTTATACAACGTACCTACAGTCTACACGCTTATTGATATATTTTATCAGTCCGATTATGTTTGGTTTTTCGCATTTTGAGCATTTGTGACGTTATATTGTATATTATTATTATAATATAGTGTAAATATACAAAATGACCCGTTATTATTGGCAAAGGTCCAGTCATCTGCCGCTCTGTTTTTATGTACAAACTTTACATATATATGTGCCTATGTATATTGTAAATCATAGAAAGACCGAAGGTTGGCCTGCCTCTAATGTTTGTATACTAGTTTTTTTTTGTATTTTAGAAAAGAAAAGAAGATGAACATTAAATCAATATTTAACCTACCGTAGGGTTTTTTTCCTACACCGATGCCCCGAATAATACTATAATATTTTACCATAACAATTTGGCCGTTTATGATATTATTATTATTATTATTTATGTGTTTTTTTTATATTCTTTATGAGTTGAGAAAACTCGACGGTCAATTAAATTTGGTAACGAATTCGGATGGCCTATAAAGTCACCCTACGTTGTTAAAAAAAAACAATAAAAACTATACAAACAAGTTCGAGTAAACAAAAAGTAGTTAAACTTTCTTCATTTGTTATTATTATTATTATTATTTTTTTTTTACAAAAACGACTTGATTTACAAACCAAAAATGGTCTGGTCGTAATTTATCATTTAAGTAAAATATAATTATAGTTTTATGACGAACAAATAGTAGGTAATCAAATAACTAAATTTTACAATACCTATATATCTTCGAATTAGCTAAACTTGTTATTATTTCTTAAGTCCTTATAGGTATAAAACAAAACAGAATAGTTAATAATATTAATATTGGTAACAGTTCAAAAATAAAGGTTAAAAGCTTAATTTCGGACGAATTTAACATAATTACAATCGACGTATAATATGTATATTAAATAAGATGCATATTACAACGGTCGGTCGCATAAACCAGCATCTGTTACACTTAAATTTATTTTTTCGAGAATCTCACAACATCAAGAATAATGTTAATAGCTATTATAAAGTAAATGCAATATTAATGAACATATTTTACATAGACGACCATTATTACAAAACAGTACATATTTAACCACTATATAAGATAGGTCATAGGATAGGGGTTCTATATAAGATATTTTCAAGGAATTGTCATTCCTGCATAAATGCACGGGGAATCCTAGTGATATGTTTTAGGATACTATGCAGAAAAGACACGTCGAGGACGTCCATTGGATATCCAATGATTGTCCTGTAGGGTTTTCGATCAGAAACATTTTTTGTAGGAGATACGCACCTTCCTAACTTCTTACAGCTTTTTATGTCTGAGACTTTCTGCACGATCCATAGAAATAACTCGAGAATTCCTAATTTTAAATATTACATAAATGAGAATCCTAGTTAATGAAAACTTTTTTTTTGTTGAAATCATTGCCAAAACAATAAATGGCGCAATATACTTGAAATATTCGTCAATTTTATACGAGTAGTGGTTATTGTACCATACTTTTCGGTTTTTTGTCAATAAATCGTTTGTACAATATGCGTATTTTTTTTCTGTATTCGCGACAGCAGTTGCCATCTAATACATTTTGCAGTGTGTACCTAAACACCCTATATAAATATATTATTAGATGTGTGTGTGTGTTTAATATAACATACAATATTTGGCTGTGTTACCAAAATCGTATTTTAATCGCTCGACCGACTGCTTTGGTCTTGTCGTTTATATTATTATTATACATACTTATACATACATATTATATATCTATATATCTACACATGTACACGGTACACGATGCGGATATCATAATCTCGTAACGCCGACCGGTGGAGGACACAGAAGTCGGATTATACATGTGGTGTGGTAACAGGTGGTATAATATGATACACACATGAATGCATGGGGAAAAAAGTTTAGAATTTTTGTATGAAAAAAAAATATGAAAGAAAATACATAATATATATTTTACCTAAAATATTATACTTAGACGTGCGCGGGTAAAACTGATAAACAAGAACATTTTTTAAAAAAAACAGTCTGGGACAAATATTATTATACATATATAAATAAATATATATATATATATATATAGGATATAGGATTTTATTCTTTTCGCTGATATGTTATTAAAATAATAACGCCATTAAAGGGAATTCTGATGTACCGCTTTAGCATCGAGTAGTAGTACATCGTGTATACAGGTATACATGCTACCGCGGTAATTTAGCATCATTAGTCAAGGAGACAGCTCTCGGATCTGTTGGCCAGACCTATGCCAGTACGCGTACTTCTGTTATATACTTATTTACTAATATTATATTGTGGTCGTGGCTGGTTCGACCGATTTAATGAGTTGTACAATACAAGCCGAACGTGTTTGGACGCAACAGGTCTATTATTGTGTATAATACATTTCGGTTATGTTTTATAAATAAAAAATTGATATAGGTTTTTTTTTTTATCAAAGTGCCGAAGTAGTACAGGAAATAAAACACTATTATCTGAAAATAATTCCCATAGTTTTGAAATTTGGCACAACTGTTTATCTCATGATACTTAACATGCTAAAACTCCTCACCTCTCAAGCGTACGATCTGCTGTGCTCAATATGTAAAAAATTGGTTTTTCGTTTTTTTTCTCTCAAAATATATTAATTTAATAAAACACCTATATCAACCACAAACTAGATGTGAAGTATGTGACTCAGATCTTACAATCAAGCATATCATTCTCGGGTGTCATCGTTGGTCAGAGGAAAGAAATATTTTTTGTGACAACACAAGCCTCAAAACCATACTATGTACTGGGAATGTTCCCAAATTATTTTATTATTTAAAAACGATTAACGTGTATAACAATTGTTAAATGTGTAATGTAAAACTAGCTTAAAATGTATTGTAATTAACTAACCAATATCTGGCTAATAGTCTAGTTGCTGAAGTCATAATAAACAATTTAAAAAAAAAACAAATATTTATATAATTTTATTCTTCATCTTTCTCTAAAGGCTATGCCTAGTCATTTGCCGTTTAGCCTAAATATAGCGTAAATGTCTTTAGCAGATTCTTTTTATAACTTGCAATTTTCACTGCTAGTGTGTGACATAACGCTCTGAAAGTTGCTCTCGGCCCTCTAGTTTTTTTGCCTAAAACTTTCTGTTCTATAAAAAAATATTTATTATTTTTATTGATAATTAGTAACATAAAAATATCATGTTTTCAGAAATTCTTTTATGATGCAGTAGGCGGCAAAATGGTTGCTTTGCGTTTCATCATCATCAGTTTTTAAAGGCAGTTTCCTACCTTGAGAACAAAAGAGTGCCCCACTCTACGCATCTCATCCACCCATAAGGCCGTTGGCTTTGTAGATGCGTCTCCTTATCCCGGGAGACTTTCGGTTTACCAATGAGTAAATATATATGGGGGGGGGGGGGGTAGGAATCACGCACAAAGACAAACCGTCTATCAATTGTCAACATGTCAAAAGTGATTACAATTTTTATACTATTGTATATTATAAATACACATTATAGATACAGTAGTGCCATCTAGCGGATATCGTTTCTCGCAAATTATAAATCGTGAAGTTGTGATGGAAAACACTGTTTAGTATTTACTTCTTTAAAAAAAAAATTATAACTATTGTTTCTAAAATGTTAAGAAAAAATACAATGCAAGTACAATTGTAGATATCTACATTTGATTTTACTTCTATTATAATACAAAATAAAATAAGAAGAAAAATGCGAAGCTCTCTGGTTAAATAAATAAACAGTGTATTGTACTCAGTTCTATAACAGGCTTTTAAATAGAACACGGTGTGTACTTTTATGAAGTACACGAGTATAATATTTAAGTGAAGTATTCTGTACCATGAATTTGACTTGTTCTTTTTTCTCTAACGATGACATATTTTTATGAACGATATCTGCAGTAAGTAACGGCTTTATTATAATACCTATTGCACAGATTGTATGTAATAATTAATAAACCGGTTTGTTCTAATGGCTTGTCAAGTGTTATGATATCTTGAAAGTACACAATTATGTTAACATTAGTATTTTATACTGAGAAGAGCGGTACTGAGCTTAAGATACCATCTATAAACAAAGTAGCAACTCTTATTTAGTACACAGTTTGATCAGTAGATCGCATACTAAGTTTGAGTAAGTAGTGTGCTCAATTGCACCTTATCTGGTGTTATATTGTGAAATTGGGCCAATTGAACGGCACAAACTTAAAATTAAAATAACGACAGACGGTGTAATTTGTGCTCAATTACACCATATCTGGTGTTATTTTGTGAAATTTGGCCAATTGAATAGCACCTACTTGAAATGTTTAAAATATTTTATACCTTTAAAAAACATATTTTAGGGTACTATTAAGGGTATATGTATCAATGTTTTCGTAAATTTTACATTATAAGACCTTAATTAGTTCGATAGTAGTTTTTTTGTAAAAAAAAAAAAATACTAGTGTATTACTCTTTTTTGTAATGATGATTTTGTGTACTAGCAACATTTGTTTAAAATTGATATTTAAAAAAAAATTTTTTTTTGGAAAACTGATGCTCGCAGCCTCTAAAAATAATTTTAACAATCTGAAAAAAATAGGGAAATATTATTTTACCCCAAGGAACATAATGTCTAGAGAGGAACAAAAAAGCAAAATTTGTAGCTATTGAAAGATGTGTATCTTTTGCAATATTTGTATCTAATGAAAGTAACTCCGCCATTACCTGGACTAACTACAGAGAACGCTTAAGGATCCAGGTAGAGGTGTAATACATATGTACATAGCTTTACTTATTTAATAAACCTGTTTTCATTTCGTTGCACACTTGAGAGTTATTTAGAGGTACGATCGCCTGTTAAGCTTCTCAGGCGATATAGCAAATATACAAAGGAGACTTTAGGGATATTTAAGTGTAGATACGGCTTAGCCATCCGTCCCGTCTTCGGGTCCACTAATTTAGCCCTATCGACTGTCGTTTCGGTCTAGCCTAGTCAACTAGCCAAACAGACACGTTACAACTTAAATACTAAGTACTAAGAATATGATAAGAGTGTGTGTTATTTATTTGAATGGTTGATCTGAGTTTTATTAGAGGACTAGGGAATTGGGAAATATATTATTATTATGTTTTTGCTACGTCTTCGATATCAGTGTGATAAAGTGTTTACGTGTCATGATAACGGGTATTATTCACCATATTTTCAATACTATAGATATAATTTTATGACCAGAATTATTAGAGTGCCTTTGAGCTGGCTCATAGAGGAAATCTAGGATTAACTGCAGAATAATAATATGTGGCATAATAATGTATAAACAGGTAAAATCCAGGTCTTATAAGATTATAGAATAAAATTCATTCGGGACTATTTTTATTATACAAACAGACTTAATTAGTTAAATTATCCAAAAATTAGGTCTGTCGAGCTCGAGGAGTCCAGTATGCGATCGCCTTCTTGCACTCGTGCCCAGTCCACCACAACGAAGCAGTAATAAAAAGTGTTTTGGACTGAATTTTAATAATAGTATTGCTCTCCGAAGCGACAAAAACTTGAGGTCCTAGCGGTGCGTGGCGTTGGGCGGGGTCACGAGCCGACGCGACCGCCTATAATTTACTGAGCACAACGCTATCTCTGAAGCGTTGGTTAAATAGTTTCTCATTGCGGTATAGCTATTACACACTCAATTTTTTAGCGTTAAAACATACCTATGCAGAATGCGTTTTACTCGCTCCGTGATGATTTTAGAGCAAAAATACTTATAACAAAAATTAAATATGATAATATTTCCAAGACAATGCATATTATTCTTTTTTTATTTTGATAAACCTATTTAACATTTTAAATCACATTTTTTAAAATAGCTTCTTTCGCGTTATTATTTTTTAAATCGGATAGGTATGACATAGTACTCATCCAAACTATTGACATTTTTCAATTTTATTATAGGTGTTTTTACTCTAAAACAACCGTGGACCTAGTAAAACGCATCCAGCCAATGGTATGAATAAAAATATTTAAAACCGCTGTCAAGGATGCCGTGATGGTCTGAAAAGTAAATCGACTACCAAAAAATATTCCTAATCACTAAATTTAAAATTACACATTACAGTGTAAGCTTAAAATTAAGATTTTTCAAAAAATTGACAATACCTACTTGGTTAACTTGGTTACTCCTTAATAAATAGGCGGTATCACGGCTTCTTAGGGACCAAAAGCATCGCATAATGAATAAAACAATAATGAAAAAGAACATTAACTAGATGGATTTTTAGCTTTTTCTAACCCCGTTTAAATAAATATGATTTTTTTTTAAGAACAAAATCAGTAATATCATCAGTACTTGCACTAGATAAGAACTAAAAAGTACACATACAAATTTATTTTTTTAAGTTAAATTTATAAACAGCATTAATAACATCTACGAACAAATTGTTATTGTGTTTGATAAATATAATATAACGATAAAATTGTAATTATTTTTTTATTTTTACACACTACATGATATCTATAGGTAATCTATTATTGGTCATCTGTTATTACTATAAATCCAACCTAACCTATATTGTTCACGATAAACAATTGCATAGTCGTAATACCATAGACCTATTGATTTGTCTATAATGAATATTGGTCTAGATTGGGCCATTTACATAATCTGGTGCTGTTAAAATTATGTAACAGATTAACAGAGTGCCTATAATATTTTTTATTACTTAAAATCACAGCAAATCACAATCAAATACAATCTAATTTTTAACTAAATGTAACTATAAAAAATGACAAATTATTTTATTCGACTTCTAGAAATGTTTACATAACAAATATTTTGGAAATAAATTATATATGTACACTAGGCAATAACAAAATCATAGGAACTGTACTAAGGTGCTACTACTTGCATCAATAGTTATTAACACTATTGCGTCGCCAGCCGTCAACATTATATTATAATATTAAATATAATATTTTACAAAGGTTCATACTATTAACTTATCTTGGTAACTTTATTAATTTATATTTTAACTCAAACTTTGCCTTTTGGCTTAAATGCCAGACGGAGAAAATATTTTCATAAAACATAGTCTTCAACATTATAATGAGTTCATCTGGGATTTCCCCCCCCCCTCGCAATACTTTTACTGAAAAAATGTTTAGATGGATCGTTTATTAGAAACATTATCTACTTTTAACTTTAAATTTGTAATTGAACATTTATTTTCGACTATACGTTTGTGTTTATTATTTAAATTTGTTCAAATATAAGTGTTTTTGAAATTGTTATTGGGATTCTTATCAAAATACAATTGTATTTGTTATTTATTATTATTGAAAAATTGATTTTTGATCAATTTGTTTATTAAAAATGTTTTAAATAATTTTGGGATCTTGGAACCATAATTTGGCTTTCATAAGCGGTTCGTTTAATAAATAAGATCTATGATACGAAATAAACTATTTTCTATTACGATATAAAGTTACATTTTATTATTTCCCTACTTTTGCTGACGGCAAGCGGTTGTATGCGTTCTACACGATAACACGTTGTATAACCCGTCTAGTACATCTCTATATCTCGTTCGTCTACAAAGTTTTTATATAAAAGTGCTCAAGATAATAAACTGGACGGGTGATATGCGTTTAACACTAGATAATATTGTAGCAAATATTTTTGACTTATACTAGGGACGTTTGTTTTTAAGCGGTCGGCGAATTGCTTGTGCTGCTAGTACCGCTCGGGTGCACGTCCTGATGGACGACCGGCAGCAGTCCTTCGCGCAGACGTTTTTTCTGTTTCATCCTTCTGTTTTGGAACCATATCTTAACCTGGGTCTCGTTGAGTTGCAGGGCCGAAGCGATTTCTATCCGCCTGGCTCGCGTTAGGTATCGATTGTAGTGAAACTCCTTTTCCAGCTCCGTCAGTTGCTTGTTAGTGAAGTTTGTCCGGCCGGTGTTGTTCATCAGCGAGTCCGCGCTGATCATTCGTGACCGAGTCACCGGCGACTGGTTTAGCATCAGCTGTTGACCGTTTCTAACGTCAATCAAACCTTGGCCCGACATGGTCGTGGTCAGGGTGCCACTGAACGTCGCGTTTATAGTTTGATGATGGTAGTCGGGTTTCAAAGCTAGAAAGAGTAAAAAAAAAAAAACTTTATTACAATTTATTAATCTACACCATTTATTATTACTATAAACTCCGGTGTATCACGTTTTGTTCTATGGAAAACTCTACCATTGCTCACTGGTTTTATTGTCGGAACAGCAAAAGTATTGTAAATATCATAATATATCATATAGGTAGGTGTGTAATCATACCTATATATGAATATTCGTAGTAGGTGGGTTGGTTATTGTGCAAAAATCTATTACTTGACCTCAATCTATACATCAAATATGAAGTAAAATTGTAAGATAGAACTCGATAAACGGAGCTAGCGGTGTATGCACTACACTATTGACTATCAAAATATTAAGATCATCATCAATGTCCAGACTATTGGATTACTATCTCGAGAACGCCGGCTTCGTTACAATACTGGAAACAGCTATCTAGGTACGCGTTGCCACAAAGCGGGAATGGTCAAACCTGCCAAACTGTACACGATTTTTACATTATTCAATTGACTGTCTAGCGAAGCTAACGCTATAACGTCATTAGGCGGTCTTGTAATGCTGGCGAGATTATAAAAATATTCAAGAGCAAAATAAAAAAAAAAATGAAAGACAGAAATAGGTCTATCCTCCTTGTTTGCTTATCAGCTTTGGCCACTTTTAATAACATAATAGCTACCCCTACACATCATAAAAAAAAACATTAAATGCATTTGAGGCGCAACTGTGGTCTTTCTTTGATATTAGAACACGATATAGATTGTATACCACAAGAACTGTTGTGGGAATTGTAATTTGTATATTTACTCACAATCAGACACCCTATTTGATACATTGTTCAAGATAAGTTAAAAGTAAGCTTAGCCGGCGGAAGGGTATGTTACAGTTAAAAAATATTAGCCCCGTGTAGAAATTAAAAAAAATTGTGTACACCCGTCATCAATCTCCTTGAAGTGGTATATTATGTTTGATTTTTAAAATAATGAACTATTTAAACCAAAGACCAAAGTCAACTGGTAAAACGTCAATTTACTGAAAAAGGTCTAACGGCAGAAAAACGAATTGCGTTTGAGAACTCTAATAGGTAAGTATAGTAATCAAAATTATACAATATTCTTTTGTAGTAGGTATTCCACTTTCTTTTTTTTTTTGTAATATAATATGTTTTCATTCCAAATAACATATAAATGAACACAAAATAAAACATTAATCGTATCAAAATATAATAAGAAACTATTAATACGATATTATATTGTAAAATATGTAAAATCGAACATAATATTTTCATAAGGCCAAGACATGGATTCCGAGAAAAATAAAATAATATTATTTTGCAGCATCACCTTAACGAAGACCACCTGGTCATGACGACTAGTCCTACAGGTGACGGGAAGAACTTTATTAATGACCGCCGTATAATGTTTTGACAGGCGATATTTTTATTCACCGCATGTACGAGAGACTTTGGGAAATACATTTAGTTTGGTCTTCCAACCTAACCTGGTTCTCCCGAGGGAATGAATCGTATATAGTCGTCATTCGAGACGGCTATCAGCGCTAGTATGTAATAATATATTAATTGATCGTGGTGACAAATTCTTAGACCTGCGCGACCATCTTTTTTTTTGTTGATAAAATTTCCTGCTAAATAGCGTTCATCAGACAGTACACAACCGAAAAATGAAATCGAAAAAAATGTACCGTACTATTTGCAATATCTATTCGTTAAAAAAACAGGTTAGCACAACGTATTTAAACATCATAACGTATACAATCTCTAATATTATCTACCTATTAGATACAGTAATATATTTTATAAACGTACCCTAATCTTAAAAGTCCTTCGTGAATGTTCATAAATATGTATTTTATTCATAAAGATTGTTAAACGGATTTTTACACCTTATAGAATAATCAATAATATGGTGTAGGTAAATGTATGCGGTGTGTGCAAGCCGCTTGTACTTTGCAGTTGGATCTTGTAAAATATAGTATTCGAGTCCTAAGGCCAAATGTCAAGTAAATACGCACTATACAGTACAGATTGAACGGATTAGAAATTAAGGTGGGTTGCGCAGATACTATACAATACATGAGCGTTGGTTTGCCTTGGATCGTCGAGATTGACAGAAGATTAAGCTAATTTGTATACTAATGCGGTCTCGTTTATTTTTTTTCTATTTGTAATTATTCCCGTACATACAACAGACGCGTGTGAACCAACTTGCTTAAACGTTCGAAAATAATACTTATAATGCAGTGGGTAAAATAATAACTGTACATAGAACTTCAATTATTTGAGGGACCAGTCAAGGTTGGACTGGTCTGGCCACGACCCACTTGGTAATATTATTAAAGTCGACCAGAAGGTTAGAAATGCCGACCCTCGTATTGGCGGCGGCCATATAATTTTACTATAATCTAAATAATGAAGATTTAAGTGAAGATGAAAAATAAAATTCATTTTTTTAAAAAATACTTAATAAATTTAAAATTTAGGAGATTTGCAACATGTTTATTACATAATTTTGTTTTGTTAGAAAAAATGTAATTTAGTTTGCGCACAATAGTTGATGAAGAAATTTCTATCTACCATGTTATAAACTTATTTTTTTAAACTTATTTTTTCTAAATTCCTGATAATTTAATCTATATGAAAAAATGTATGTATATATTAAAATTTTAAAAAAATGGCCATATAGCTTAACTGTTAACAACGGCTGGTTAGGTTAGATTAGGTTAGGTTAACCTACTTAACCTGACTTTAACGGAGCGTCAAGTCTATAAAACAAGACAAGATAATACAATGATAAATAATTATTCAGGCGCTTCTAAATCGTTGTGACAGACGGTGGCGGACGGTAGTATACGTTAGGTATAATGTACATATTATTCGATTAGCCGCTATTATAATATACTTCGGTTCTGGTGCGCTATAAGTATAATATGTTACGTTATAAAATAATGTTTTTCCAAAGCTGTTGGATAGCGCGGTAAGACATGAGGCGCCTATAATTGACGATGACAGTGGAAACGTACATAGGTATCATACTTAGGAAACGCTAGCGTTAATATTTCATGGCATCCGGTTTTCGGGATACGTAAAACCAACCGCACTGTCTTATCTTAGAAACTCAGCGAGTTGACCGGGACAATATATATATATCATAATATGAATGACATATTATTATCGAATGCGCTCACACGATCCCATGACCGTCCTACGTTACAGAAGGCGAGTTTGTAATTTTAATTTCCTTTTTTTTTTTATGCATTTTATTTTCATTTCTCTTTTCCCGAGAAGCCGAGACAAGTTTAACATTATAATGCTCGCGTCAAACATAATATTATAATATTCGTATATTTCTTGGGAACTAGTTTCTTGTCTGATTGGAGTCGCCGCCGCCGTCATATTCGGATCCGTGAATCGCTGTCGACCTATACCTAAGCAGCACTTAGGCGTAGGTACGGTCTCTCTCGCAACGACACATTATAATATTATACCTCATTTGTTTATAATATATTATAATAAATCCCGAAGGACACACACGCGTGTTTTTATAATAACTGTTGTCGTTGACCGACGTCACAATCGTCCATCTGCGACAGCAGTATAATATTATTACATTATATCTGGTAGCCATCACGGCGATTATTCATCACGGTCGGATGCTCCACACACAGTTATCGCCGTAATTCGCTGGTAGCCGCAAAGACGCAAATACTGTAGCCTGGACACTAGCGGTATTGTAAAAAATAAGTATAGACAGGCAAAATCACAGAGGAATAGACCTAAGTACATATTATCAGATCGTCGGAGACAGAAATTGTTAGATACGGTATAAGTGGATCTTTTATGTGGGGTTATAGGTGTTCAAAACTGTCCGTCACAGAATTTAAAACAAGTATTATTACATTACTTTTCTGTAAAAATGTTTTTTTTTTTAAAAACCTTGATAATTTTTGCATCTAATCATAACTAAGTTATGCGAAAGCGCAGTATATCACCCTCAAATTGTATAAGATAAATATTATCATTAAATTGTTTAGTCACGCTGGATGTAAAAATGTATTGCCAGAATCGTTGCAGTACAGCTGTTCGACGGCCGTGCCGTAAAAGGTGTTAAAGTTTCCAACCGCCCGCTTATCTGACTTACAACACCGCTGTGGCTTGTGCTCTCGCGTTTTAACCCAGAGGCGCATAGTATTCAGCAATATCATACTGAACGTGGAACATGAAGTTTATGTAATAAATAATTAGTATCGATTGTCGAATACGGGTTTTAACTAGACAGACTTGCACCGCAATGACTGCTGTCTGGCTGTCAATGCCAAAGTTCGATTAGAGGTATGGCCGATTTGACTACAATCAGATTTCTTAGAATGACCGTAGTTTAAAATATGTTTGTACACCTCACCTTCGCGGGTTGGTAGCCGACTAGTATAGTTAGGGTCCAAAACACGTTGGAAAGGGTAGAGCTTACTACACGCTTAGCGGTCCTCCTCTATTTATTTTTTTTCAAAATTAATACCACTAGTACGATACCGGTTCGCGTGACTTATAGGTCTCTAATGCTAACACTTACACCCGTGTGTGCATTTAAAACAGCAACGAAGCGACGCCTAGCAAGTCTGGCAGCGTAATGCTCTTGTATGTTTATGTAAGTGTATAATATTACACGTGCACCCGACAGCTCTGACCACCAGGACTGCCGCCCGTCAGATGAACCGAACCGATAAGACCAAGTCGGGGTGCGCACACACCATTCGACCACCAGAGTCAGGCTAATGTTCGAAATAAGTCCATTTGTCTGTCAAGTCGCAGTACACGCGTATAACACATTATAATATACTGTGCATTAATATTAAAAATATTCACACGAGCCAGTGTGGATGTTGTTGTTACCTAACCTAACGCTATACACATTAATATGCCTAATAACAATTGATAACTACTAACTACCACCGTCGACCGAGGCAGTCACCCGGGGCGGTCAGTAGTCTATATAGAGTGTTGACTACTGTGGGCACCTAACCTTTTGGCGTTTTCATCATTTCGGGCGTTAAACGGTTCTGGGAAACGAATACAAATATTACATCGTACTTAGTTTAGATTTAGAGAGCAAGTACGTTTGCGGGTTGGACGACTCTTAGGTTTTAAAATAAATTAGACATATTGTATAAGTTGTATGTCTTTAAAAATGCTCATAGTAATTTTATTTTTTTAACAGTTTCTTTCAGAGTTTTAAAACTCTGTTAAACTGTTAACTGCATAACAAAATGTTTCAAAATGTTAGTTATTTCAAAAATATATTAAAAAGAGTTTAAAATTAATTAAAAAACAATTACTATTATAACAATAATTATTTGATCAATGGGCAATATCAGTTACAATATAGCACTAAATTAGTAAGATTCAAAATACTGAACTAATCGTAATATCGTAGTCTTCCTCGTTTTTATTGTATTAAAACAGTGATTTTTTAGTTTTTAAGTACATGTTATCATGGAAATTGTTTTTGTTGTATAGCTTTTTCGGGCTCTAACTATTTAAAATTACACTATTTACACACACTTTTGATTAATTGTGAATTTTTAGTGTAATCGTTTACATAATATTATATTATACATTCTATAGTTCTATCCCGTTCGGTGAGATTGCGTTTGTTTGGCTAAAAACGCTTGACTGTCGGTTACCGGATCGCTGTTTACCCCACCACCTCAGGGTGATTTCAAA
This sequence comes from Adelges cooleyi, assembly GCF_023614345.1. NCBI lineage: Eukaryota > Metazoa > Arthropoda > Insecta > Hemiptera > Adelgidae > Adelges > Adelges cooleyi. Next base: position 12,712,317 of record NW_026095871.1, on the reverse strand, counting down.
ACGTCTTGTTTGTGTATATTATGCAAGTCAATTTGGTTAATGGTATATGATAAAAATCGAGGGTCTCGATATCGGGGTGTCGACTCGAGTTTCCAACAGCAGCTGTAATTTCGCTTTACTTATCACCCTTTTACCTATTGATAGGTATAATATGCAATAGCGCTGGGGTGCAAGGTCTATTTAAACAGACACTACCCTTGCCATCTAAACTTTTGACCGATTAAGACTGTAAAAATAATCTTTATAATTGGTTATCGACAGGTCAAAACAAACGCTTGATAAAGTATTTAAATAAAACTAACAGCTCTGGAATATTTTACTTATTTAACCTTGGCAGATCAGTCAGTCTACTCAAGTGGGAGTACCGCAAGATGTGCATAAGTATAAATACTTCAAAACACTATTGTATATAATAACAAAAATGTTATAATAAATAAAAACTACAAAATAGCAATTATTTCTTGAGAAATTTAGTGTTTCAAATCTATCACTCTGTATATTATCGCTTATAAGAGTATGATAAAAAAATAACAATAGTTAACTAAATTAAACGACGCGCTTTCACACGTGTTCTAATAGGAAACTTCAAATTTAACCGTTATTACAAAATAGTAAATGCTCCACTTTTTATTTTTTAAAGTTTAACTTAACAAAATAAAAGTATATCTTAAAAAAATGTATTCATTCTTAAACTTGTGTTTTAATTTTTTTTTCATAACTATGACTATATGTGAACTTTTAAAATAAAAATTGTATTAAAGTTGTTACTATTTTTAAAATAATTGGTCCATATTTTTTTGTTTATAAGTATCATAAGTGTCATAAGTAAATCAGTGTCACCGTCGACTAAAAACTTTTTTGTATAAATCTCAAAATATGTTAAATTTGTAAAAATACAATTTTATGTACATTTTTTCTTTAAAAATGCTTTGAAGCGGTTATGCGAAGACCGGTAACCTCTGTGTTGGCTCTTTTTCTATTTTTTAAAAAAATTTTATTGACCATGTGATTAATTTAACTTTATAGTTTAGGTCGGCTACAAAAAATATAAGTTCGTTTTTATTGTGGTACATCGAAAAAATATATATTTGATTGCGTTTCCTGGTCGACGGTTGGTTAGCGTTTTTCGGAGGGCGCAGGGCTTATGTATATGTATAGATTTATAATATTTTTTTTTTTTGTAAATCCGTTTTTAGTTTTACCAAAGACTCGTGCGACGCCGATTTGCGTGACTTACGTTCTGTGCGTATGTGTTTCATGTTATAACAGCAATATTGTGCTGCTAGCGAAATGCTCTTGTATTTTACTTATGTGTAAGTATATATGTGTATAGTATTTATGTGTAGAATATATACATATAATATCAGCGTGTACACCTGACAGCTCTGGGGCCACCAGCAATGACGCCTGTCAGATGGATCTGACCGATAACGTACACACACATAAGTCGACCACACGAACGAGACTAATGCTCGAAATGTTACCATTTGTCTGTAGTGTTTTAAAAATTCACACGAATCAATTTTTTTTTTTAAGTCGTCGCATAATATGTTTAGTATACTATGTAGTATTATACACTAGTTAATACCGTTATCAGACGGACGCCCATAAAAAAAGCTTCTGGTCTTCCCGGTCGTTCCGACGATTTTGAATATACATATATTATGCCCCGTTAATATAAAACCCCAAATTGGACATTTCCTAGGAAAAATTAAAACCCGTAATAGGTTCTTTACCAGAATTTCAACATCGGTTGCTCTTATTCTTGGACATAAAACACAAAAGATCATGGAACGTAATACCAAATCAATGATTAACAAACATTAAAAACGTGATTACCGATTGCCTTCAATAGAGAGTGCATGGAAAACCTATAAAAGAGTAAAAACTAATAAGTATGTCAAAACAAATGCACACGATTGGTTAACTATTACTGTATCGTCTATGTACGGTCATTTACATAAAAATAATCATAATCTATCCCGTTCGGTTGGACTGAGTTTGTTCGGTTAAAAGCCCTTCGCTGACGGTTATCGGATAGGCTACGCAGTGTTCGTTTTGTTTGTGGATATTATGCAAGCCGACGAGCCATCCGCAGTCAATTTGGTTAATGGTATATGATAAAAGTCGACGGTCTCGTTTTCGGGGTGTCGACTCGAGTTTCCAACTGGATGACAGCAGCCGTCAAGTCATGGTTATACCTACCTATATTATACATCATTACCGTTGGGGTGTGCAAGGTCTGTTTGAATAATGTCGGACAGTCACACCGAGTCAGGGCTTATAGGGATGAAAGCGGCGCCGACATGGCTTACTGTCGAATAAATAGATTCCTGAATATGTTTTCAAGTATAGATATTAGAAAAAAATTGATTCAGCTGAAGAAATATTAGCATGGCGATCGTGGCTGTCTAAATCTTGTCTTCCATACGTAAAGAAATAATAACTAAAACGGTTAAAAAATATTTTTTTTTTTACTTTTAATAAGTTTATGTCGGTATTTAGACATTTTTTTTAGGTTGTTTTGTAGATAAATCTAAAGTTGTGATGTATCATCCTTGTATTTTATGAACACCTCTACCTCAGTCAAGTTTAAACAACTATTCAAATCGGTGATCCACAATTATTTCTGCGTCAACACTACAACACCAGACATGGTATACAATTTAGTGAACTTTTATTAATTTTGGGCCGAGAGCGGAGTAGTAATAATAATATAATAATTAAGAATGTAATAATAATAATTAAGGTACACTAATCACTATCAGCATTAACACCTAAATGGACTTAAGAGTATAGACAGTAATCAGAGCACATATTTTTGAATGCGAATGTGATAAAAAAACAAAAATTACTCAAATTTACTCACCAGCTGGTTTGGGAACGTTTCGCTTCACTTGCATCCACTTATAAGTGGGCACTACGGTCGGCGCGGCCGAATCGTGCTTTTGCTGGTGTCGCTGATTTTGAGAACCTCCGTTTTGCATACAATTGCGTTGTTGGAGATGTTGTTGCTGTACTGCGTATAGGGGTTGTTCTAGCTGGTGTTGATGGTAAGCGGTTGCCTCGTGGTAAGACGACGGACTTTGGTCTTGGGTGCCGTAACACCGGGGGACGCTTTCTCGCTTGACCCGCTGACACCGACCGTCCGCCATCGGCAATTGCTCGCGTAGGTAAAAGTGGTGACGCGGGTGATGGTTCAAGTGCATATCGAAGAACGCGTCGTCCACGGACTTGTCGCAGTTAGGTTCGGCGTCGTCCCGGCCGTAACCCGCACCGCCGTACGTACCGTAGTCGTGTCCGTTATCGTCTTCGTCGCCGCGGTCACCGTTGTCGCAGTCCAGGTTCGTGTAGCTCAAGCCTTCGGACGACGTGACGATAACGTCCGCCTTGGTAGCCGCATCGGCTTGACGGTACGTCCCGTCGGCGGACGGCAGCTGCGGCTGAGTCGCATCTGAGTCCCCATAGCACAACGTCCTGTAATCAGCGGCCGCCGTGGACACCATATTTTTCTGGTAACAGCACTCGGCGTATGCTGAAGTCTCCAGTGGCGGACGGGCCATGCACTGCGAGTCGTATTCCAGTCCACCGTAGTAATCATCGCCCGGCGCATGAGAGTAAACGTTACCGGTACACGTGTTATCGTTGTGCATTCCCATGTTAGATGTCTGCATAATAACACAATATATACAAACCAATTAGAATGTTAACTAAAGAATAAGCGAAATTGCCTTGCGTCAAGTTTAAAAAATATAAGTATTAACTTATAAGTTCATGGTTAGGTTATAAAAAAAAAACGGTTATCCCGCAATTTAGATTAATTGACTTTTACTACAACAAATTTTTCTCCCAATTAAAGTACATTTTTTCACCATACTACTATTAGTTGAATGTTGTATTTATTAATTGATTTATAAGACATGATACATTTTTGAGAATACGATAAAAATTACTACACTACATAATTTTTGTTGAAAATCAACTTGCACGAAGTAGATGTTACCAATCAACCGTGGTCAGATTTTGTCATCCCTTTATTTTGAATATACTAGCATTGAACTACAAGGGTCAAGGAACAGCTTGTGTTAATGTGTGCATAGACGTATGACAAGAATCGGTAAATAAAACGTTCATCGCTTACAAAGACTTAAACGCTTGTCTAACTAAAATAATGTCCATCAGTGACAGACTCAAGGAAATTACCTCTGTCCATATTTTATTGAGATCTAGAAACTAAACAATGCTTTTAGGTTTATACTATGTTCTTTGAACCTAACCCCAGTATTTCGTTTTGTCTAATCTAGTACCTAACCTAGTACCTAACATTTATCACATTCTTCACATTGTATTTTATAAATTTCCGGTTTTTTCTCTTTCCCTTCTTGCCGTAAGCGCTGATGATGAACCATTTTTAAATATTATATTTCTATTTTCAAAGTTAGTAGCGATATTTCTTTATGTAAGATCGGATATAATCTAAAATAGGAGCGGGGTTACAGGTCTATAGGAATTATTACAACTGAAAGTGATAAAATCACTTTCAAATAAACTCATTCTATGTAAATATTTAGACTATTGAAACAAAAGTATTGTATTGAAAATAATGTGCTTAAAATTGTATGTAAAGTATTATGGATGTTACGATTAGGGTGATCTATTGTAGTTTAGGGCTGTGCTTTTATTGTAGAACTCACACCTACAATTAAATTTTTAGTAATAGGATAGATACGATTAGAGTTCATTGTCTATCTATTATAATTTATTGACGTTGTTACCCATAATCAACGTTATAAAAAATATAATTTAACTACTTTTCAAGTACCTTATACCAATTGACTGTTGATTCACTCACACATAGTAACTTAGAAATGTATTACGGTCAAAGTGTAATTTTCTCACTAGGTACACCTAAAAAAGCGAAATAAAGAAAACGGATTTTTACATGTTTTATTGTAAACGTTTGTCGATAGTACTTAACCTTAAGAATATTCTACATAGATTTGGAACCAATTCATTTATTTTCAAAAAAAGTTGAAGAGCGCTGTAGTTTTAAGTTGAAAATTGTGTGTATATTTGTTGGATTTTTTCCTCGATTTTGAAGGGAAATTGAAAGGGTTTTTTTTAAATTTCTGCTCCAATAAAATTCCTTTTAGGTACGATTTCTTATATTATATAAGATTGCTACGTGAAGAAATCGGTTCAGCGGTTTAGAAGACGTCGTGGGTCCAGATAGAAAAATAAAAACAAATCATTGTCAAAACAATACTGTCTCAGCTACGCATCGAAGCCAAAAAATATACACACAACGAGTAATGTCTCGAAAATGTTGAAAATTCAATAAAGTATCTCTAGCGATAATTTTGCTGTCAAATGCCAATGATAATATCTAGAATCATTCCCATAAGTTTGAAGTTCAAATTTTAGACTATGACATGATAATATGTCCGTCTAGGCATTATGTGAGCAAATGAATAGCTTACTTGATAGAACGTAGGTCTGCTCATCGATAACATCACTTTTATTCCTTGTGGTGCACACGGTGTAATTAACCTCCTAGATAGACTACAGTGATGCAAACAGCCGTACGATAATTATAAAATAAAATCACTTATTCCGGTCACTTATAATCGGCGATTGGCTCGGTCACAAGTGCGACGATACGCCGAAAACGGGTCACGATACCAAAAGAAAATATTCTGTTTACCGGTTGTTGGACCAATTTGAAATAATAAAAACACCGGTGGAAATATGCGTTAAGACATGCACGCGAGCGGCGATCACTACTGTCGTTGTGCTCGGACGCCTGCCGAATTTTTATCGATTTAAACGCGTTTTGGATGGGTGATTTAAACGATTAACCATCGTTTTTATATAAAATTAAACGACAATATAATTAAAAAAAAAATTACAAACTTAAATGACGGAGCCGCTCGTGCCAACTGGTTGCGTCCCATGCGACTGTCAAGGCGCGTGGCCGTGCACTGGTCGTGTGGGTCCGCTTGAACGGTGGCGGCGACCGTGGCGACTAGATTGTAAACATGACGTTCAAAAACCAATGACGTACTTACCCATAAATATATTCTTCGGAGGATTGCAAAAAAAAAAAATAAATAAATAACACAATAATAAAGAAAATTAATTGTTACGACGTAGCATTGATACGTGGTCGTGTCTGGGGTGTTGATAGAAAAATAGTGACAAGTGGAAAAATATGAAAAGATAGAGAGAGGATTTGGCTAACTGACCTCACATTTGCATGGGTTAAGGTGCAAGAAACAAAACGGGAGTTATTATATTGTGTGTAAATCCTATCAAGAAAGTTTTGAGCTTAATTAAATACGTTATGCGCTGTATTCAACATCTATTTTACACATACACAATGCATATTTGTAAAATATATAGGTTTTTAAAATACCGACAATATAATAAAAATATTTTTTTTTATACAAATTTTAATTTTTTATGTAGTGTATAAAAAAATTAAAAGTAATATATTTTCATAATATCTTTTATACTTATTTAATAAACCGAAAGATTAAATTAAAAACAATCGAAAATCGTCGTATTGTTTTAAAACCCAAAGAGTGAAATAAACGGTTTAATGAATTTCTTAATACTTTTGAATACAGATATTAAATGTCGCTGTAAACATCGCAACGCGACCACCAACGACATTTTTTAAGACTCGGCTGCTAGGGGAATAAATTCATGTTAATTTGGTTGTATTTTTGCGTATAAGAAGGAGAAAATCATTATATACCGAATGTGTTTAAAATATGTATAAAACGGGCACTCGTGTCATAGGCTTACTAAGATTTAAATTAATGATTTTAAAACTATTAACATAACTGTTATATTATTATTATAAGTATACGTTTTAAGAATGAACGTTGTGGCATTTATTACAGATGCAATGTTATAATTTTTAATTTGTGTATTGTTGCTAAGTTAGTTCGACTTAATTATTACAAAAAAAAAAAGGAAAGAACATTATAATATTATAACACAATATACACTAGCAGGTTAGGGTGGAGGGTGAAAGGGCGATCGCCATTAGGGCCTCAGATGTTTTGGGCCTCTAGAGCTCGTTAAATCCATTATTTCTATTTAAATTACCCGAGAAGGCTAATTTTTATGTAAGTAATGAGCCAAATTGTCCAATCAACTGGGCCGATAATTTACCGCACTGATTGTTGTATGAATGTATTTTTTTTAATACTACTTTTATTTATCACTACTTGTAGTTAAACTTAATACAGAACAGCGAATGATATATTATATACTGAGGTGCCATCTGTCTTTTAACATAATCAAGAATCGATTTGGAAACAAACTATCGAGTCTTCACAAACACAATCTATCGATAGTAACCATCTCTTGGAGTATTATCGGTACTGGGCGACACCTGTTCTTTAGTCTGTGATCAGTTTTTCTCTACCATTGTTATGGCTATATTAAAAAGAATTAAAGATATACCTATGTATAGGCAATTCCAAAATGGAGAAACGACGTAAATATCTTATTATATTAAATAAACATTTTAATTAAAATTACAATTTTTTTATAATTTGTTATGTTAATTAACAATTTATTATTATTTTAACATTTCTGGTGGTTTAATTGTGATCAATCGGGGCAAATGTAAATTCAAGTAAATTTACAATTTCTATTTAACAGTTTTTAATTTAAATTGAACACTTTAAATCGTGAAATAATTGTATAAATGTACTACAAAATTAAATAAAACAAGCATAAACATTGTTGGTATTTTTCTATAAAAAAAAAATTTATTGAATTTATAATTGCCACATTTTTTACAACTACCCATCTTGTTACTAATTCTGAAAATACATTTTTTTTTTAGGAATTTGCTTTCTAATGGTAGCCAATTTAAAAACAGAGCCACATGGCTGGCTCACAGGTATTGGTTTGCGATCATATTAACCATTTTCGGACTAATATTTATTAGCATAATGTTCTATGCCGTTGATTTGATAATGGATGAATTTAGTTACACTAGTCCCTATGAAAAGGTAGGTTATAAAATAATATTTTTAAATAAATTACCGTTAAGCTAAGAAAGTACTTTATTTGGAGTTTATTAAATTGTTTGTTTTCTGAACTTAACATAATATTTTTATATAAATTAAATAATGAAAATCAAAATGAAAATGTTCACATTGATTTATACATTTATTTAATTTGGATCTCTCAAAATTGTTTAATCAATTATATATTTATCTTCGGGTTTCCAAACAAAGTAATGTATTATTTGTGAACAAGTGCGGTGAAATTTTAGTTGCATTTTATTAATTTATAATAAAAAGTATATATTCGATAAATTGGCATACTCTTGAGTTTTAGTTAGTTGTGCGTTATAACATTTTTGTATTTTAATAAAAATAATTCGAATAATATGAGTAAGAACTGAGTTTTGATATTTGCATATATAACTTTAATATTTAAAATGCTAAATGTACTATAACGCTATTAAACCAGTAGAACCTGTTTTATACGCGCTGCTACACGATACTTTTACACAAAATTACATAATACATGTATTTTGTCCGTGAAAACTGTAAGTTGAAGATGAGCCAAAATGATATGTATAATATATTACAGTAAAATAATTGTTAAATTCGATTATAGTCTCAAATAATTTTTTTTAAAACAATCGATACTATCATAAGAAACATAATCAAGACAAAAACTTGTCGAACATTCGTGTATATCGATGGTATAGCCAAACGCCTTTTATTGCTGAGCTCTATGCCGTCTGCTAATTAATGTTGCTTTTATAATATGATTAATAATTTTTATTGACACTTTCAAAACAGGTAGAATCATCTGATCTCAACAATTTTACTTTGCCAAACAACGATTTTTTCGACGAATGCGCACTGGCGGTTTCTTGCAATCCTAACGACACATACAGAAGTAGCAACGGCACCTGCAACAATTTGATAAATCCGAATTTGGGATCGTCGAAAACTCCATTTTTGAGATTCGACGACGTGTACTACAGCGACGGTAAACCCCTTAACTCATATTTTGAAATATATTTATATTTTCCAGAGATCAACCTTCTGAAAGTTTTCCTGAAAGATGTGTTACTTTTCGAGGAAACAAAGTTTCTTTTTTAAAATATATTCATAAAATATTCAACTAATTAAACAAATTGAAATCCTTTCTTTTTAAAAAATTAGAAAAAACTTTGTTTTAATCATATTAAAATTTGTTTAAAAAATTTGAGTCCATCATAATGTGGGGACACACTGTATATATACTTGTGTACATTACAAACATAGTATATTTTTTTCTGTTAACTACAAAACGTTTTTTCTAGTTCTACTAAAACATTTCTGTTTAAAATTATAAATCCATTTGTTAAATATTTCCGGGAAATGCAGTTCTCCCCTAGTGCTTTTCAGAAAATTATTTTAGTTTCCAAAACATTCAGATCATATTTTTACTTCAAACTAATCGCTGCAGGGGTGAAATGCTGGGAGAGGGTAATCAATATTAATTCTAGACTCTGTTAACTATACCGTACAGTGTATACTATGTTCATATATTGTTACTTTTGTATTGCGGACAAACTAGGTGCATCCAAGTTAAGACTGTCGACGAACGGTAAACCTTTGCCCAGCGCTCGTGAACTTCAAGTACGTTTGTTTATGAACAGGCAGTCAAACATACGCAGTAAATACAATCAATTGTTAATGCAATGGGGACAATTTGTGGCTAACGACGTCTCCGGTTTAGCTATCGATATTAATATGGAAGGTATAGTCAGTTTAAATATATTATGCTTGTCCGTTTTAAGTGGATTATATTTTTGTCGTTCTGTAGATTGTTGTGGACTAAAAAACGATTCGTGGATACCCAGAGCTTGCGAAGCTGTGATTGAAATACCGGCTGACGATCCGGTGTTTTCTATAAACAAACAAACCTGTATGACTTTTACCCGAGCCTTGACTTCGGCCAATTATAGCTGCTCGATGAAATCGTCGTCTTTTGTGAGTAACTACAAAAACAATAGATTATTCGACATATTAGTTGAGTTCAATTCAAGCGTCTTTTTTTTAAAGAGTTTAACTTACATAAGGTGTTTTCATGAATCAAGAGACGCTATATTTTCTGCAAGTATATTATCTTCTTTGGGGTAAACAAATTGTTCGAAATTTAAGTCGTCAACGTTCCCCTAGCTTATTTCAGTTGACTTCTACATGAATTGAACACATTGACTCATTCGCTATAGGAAATTCTATTTTTATCAAAATAAACGCTGTCTTATTATTTTACACGTTTAATACAGATAAACGAAGCAACACACTATCTGGATGGTTCTAATGTATACGGCTCTGATCATAAAACTGCATCAAACTTAAGGTCCTTCAACGGCGGTACGTTGAGGATTAACATTGGGAAAAACGGTCAAGCGTTCTGTCCACATACGACAAGTAAATCATCCGGTCAAAACAATTTTCAGTACGTTTCTGGTAAGATTTACACATACAAACATTAGCCGTTGGGCTGTACGATTATGTAATATTCGATTAATCATAGGCGATGCGCGAGTGAACTTAAATTTGGGACTCGCACTTTTCCATAACATGTTTCTGAGATTTCATAACTACGTCGCGTTCCAGTTCAGAGGTCTGAATTCAAATTGGACGGATGAAAAGCTATATCAAGAAACCCGAAGATTCGTCATCGCTACCATACAGCACATCACCTATACACAATTTTTACCAACCATTCTAGGTACCAATATTGGTTTATCTACCACTGGCTGTATAGTATACAACATATTCTACGTTTACTACCATTTTCTACTCAAAATATTGAAATTTCTCTACTCTGTTTATCGCTTGCCTTTAAAGTATAACGGGTTCTACTTCTAAAAAAATTCTATTTTACCTAACATTTCCTTGAGTTTACAATATAGTGTCCAATTCACTCGTAGGTAATAAATACACGAACGAGAAAATTATGTCCAACGATGAAGCGTACGATTCTCGCGTGAATCCATCGACCACACAAGAGTTTTCATCCGGAGCATTTCGGGTACTGCACAATATCGTGCCGGCTAGACACAAGTGAGATTTAACCGAACTTCCAATACCGTCTGAAGCAAAATGTCAAATTTTATCTTTACGTTGTTTAAGCATAGTTTCATAAATTTAAACCACACAACCGTACAATCAGTAGACATTACCGACTGGATGGAACGACCTGTCCCGACAATAGAAAGCAATTCGAATTTCGATAACTTGTTGAGGGGAATGCTGGAAACCGAGACCCGCATCAGTCAACCGTCGTACAATTTACCAGTAACATACAACCTGTGTACGAAAAATTGCGTACAGTGTTTCTATTTGTATTGTGACATTACAGTTGTCAAATCTCATGTTCCACCGAAACGGACCCCTCGGCGTTGATCTTTTGTCCTATGACATTCAAAGGGGTCGAGACACGGGTCTGCCACCGTACAACAAGATCAGAGCGAAATGCGGACTGTCCCCGGCTAAGTCTTTCGACGATTTGGCTGACGTTATGTCGCTGGACGTTAGTGTACATTTTGTTAACCGAAATAAAATAGACAGTTTTATCGTGGTTTCCAACATTGTTATTTGTTTGTACTCAGGATGTTCGGGATTTGAAAAACGTTTACTCGTCAGTTGACGACGTAGACTTCCTCGTGGGAGCCCTGTTGGAGACACCGGACACCGACGCTGTTGTTGGGAATACTACAAGATGTATTATTGGCGATTTCTTTCACAGAATACGAGTCGGCGATCGTTTTTTCTACGACAACCTCGACCAGTCTGGAAGTTTCACCGACAGTTGGTTTTTTATTGACACTCACAAAACTAGTCGTATACTCGGAGCTAATATTAATATAATTATTATGATTGTGTTTAGGTCAACTCGAAGTACTCAAGTCAATTGATCTTGGTCACGTTATTTGCGCCACGTCCGCTGTGGATCATTTACAATGGAATATTTTTACCTATGTCGACAACGGGTGAGATCTTAATCTAGACAAATGTTACACTGATACATTTTTTAACTTAATCGTGTAAAAAACAAACAAAACCACTATTTTAACGAATACTTGCGTGCAGGTGGTTTTCTCCGATGAAATGGACCTGTAACGAAAGGTACACTATAGACTTTCATCCTTGGATCGAAGATCACGAGTTCAACGAGTAAAAACACTATAATTACTATCGATTTCATAATAAATTATTACTGTGTATAAAATATAAATATAAACCGTTTTGTTCGTGATATTAACCAATTGTTTTATGTACAACTATTTAATAATAATAATGAACTCAAATGTATTATTGATTGATTTATTTATTTATTTATTAAATGTATATTATGTACAGTAATATTGTACATAATACACTACATGTACATACCCTACATAAAACCCCTTCCACCTTGATATTTTAGTATTTTTTTAATTACTAAAAATAAAAAGTATTTTCTAATCGTAGGTATTGCAATACCATTTTTTTTTTTTGGTTTTTTGTTTACATGAAATTTTGTTTTTACAATATATATATATATATAAGAGGTGAATTACAAGAAAATAATTAAATTACAAAACCAGTCTCAAAGATAAAAGAGATAACACAGCTAATTACAGAAACATTGTTGGTTGATAAGATGGAAGTTAAGGTGGGATGAATATTATGGGTGTGTAGAATAAGGGTGTTGGGTGAGGGAGGGACAGTTGCAAATGGCTTCTTCGGTATGAAGAGTACAGAGATTAAGGGATAATTTAAAAGCGTGAGCAGGAAGTAAGGAATGGCCAAATCTTAAACGGTAGAAATGAACAATCGCACTACGTGCAAAATAAGATTGTTGAACCATGGCTCGCGGGGACAATGAGTTTATATTTATTGGCAAAGTAGAACAGAAAAGAGACCAGTGGGTTTTTATGTGCCGACGTAAAAAGGGAATGAAATCAGACCAAGGGAGTTTAGAAGGGGAAGGAAATATTAAATACGCAGTAGATTTTGCTAATTGGTCAGCAAATCCATTGCCTTGGATACCACAGTGATCAGGTATCCAAATAAGCTTAATACCAAAATTAGCACGATGTAAGAGGAAGATGTATTCACGTATGAAAGAGTAGCAATGGCAATATAGTTGGTATATTTTTCGGTTTTTAAGCATTTTGGGAACCCCTGGCTGCTACGTGATACCGAGAAACGACGGTCCTTTAAAATATTCACAGTTCACACAAGTCACGAACCAACGGGCAAAAATTTGATTTTTAAAATACAATTTTTAGTTTAATTTAAAATGCCTTTAAAAGGTTTAAAAGTTCTAGAATTTTCTGGTTTAGCACCTGTACCGTTTGTTGGGGCAATTTTATCAGATTTTGGTGCTAAAGTTACTGTAATAGAACAAGTAAGTTTAAAATAGCAAGATGTACTGAGACAAGGTACAATTTATGTTTTTATTTTACCATTATATTAATTATGAAGTATTATAATCAAATTCACATGTATGTTTCACATTTCTTTTTTTTTCAATGTTAGACAAATGCATCTTTTGCGGAATTCACAAATTTGCTAAGCCATGGGAAAAGATCCATTTCAATTAATTTAAAGCACAGTGAAGGTGTGAAAATTGTCAAAAAATTAGCAAAAAGTTCAGATATTTTAGTTGAACCATTTAGACCAGGTAACTAGTTTGTAAGAATCACACCTGGGAAAGATATAATATAAAGCGATCAGTTTATTTTTGCCACGATAAAATAACTGCTAATAACTAAACAATTTTCAATAGCAGTTATGTTTTTTAATTTCCAACATTAAATAATATATATGAATAATAAAAGAAGTATAGTTTGTAAAGGGAATATTGTTTAAAGTATTTACATGGTTTACTGTTAGACTTATATTTACAAATTGACTGGTAACAATGTTGTTTGTTCTGATGCTGCCTATAAATTAAAAGATGTATAGCTTAAACAAATTCTTGTTAAACCTACACAATAAACTGCATACTATTTATGTGTGTTTTGTTCTGAAAATAATTTGTACCAACCTCATGTGTAATGTTAATTTTTATTACAAAAGGTGTGATGGAAAAGTTGGGATTAGGGCCAAGTGTTCTTATGGCAGAAAATCCAATGTTGATTTATTCCAGACTAAATGGTTATGGTTCAAATGGATATTATTCTAAGCGTGCTGGTCATGACATAAATTATTTAGCAATTTCTGGTAAGTTTAATTACTTTATAAATATTACCACATATTAGGATTTAAGTATTTACTAATGAGACTGTTGTTAAAATAGTTAATATTTGTACAAGTCGATTGGTTAACTTGACTTGACAATATTTCAAAATCCAATTGTACGTTTTTTTTTTATTTTGTCTTCTTTATCTAGTAAGATAAGTTAACATAAATTTAATTTAATTAGTGGTAATACAATTAATTTTACGAGGGAGATAGGATTGCAAATGAATGATTGTAAAATTAAGACCACTACAAAAATCTACAGAGAGAAAAAATGTAAAAGATTGTCGAAAACAAGTTGGATCATAGTTCACCAATCGCCTGGTACAGCATTATCTGAGTAATAATGTCCAAGATTATAATTGTTTAAATATTGAGACTTTTAGGTTTGTTGTCACTGTATGGCGGTAAAAACCCAAAGCCTATACCACCGGTAAATTTCTCTGAATTTACTGGAGGTAGCATATTATGTGTATTGGGCATTCTTATGGCAGTCATAGCACGCCCAAATATTAAAAAGGGTCAAATAGTCGATGCAAATGTTACCGAAGGAATTGCGTATGCCGGCAGCTGGTTCATGCGTTCTCAAGACACATTACTTTGGGGTAGACCAAAAGGACATAATTTGTAAGTAAATGTTATTTATTTATTATTGTTTAATCGAGAAAAATATATTCTAATATAAAACCGTTGCAGTTTAGATGGCGGAATGCACTTTTACGATACATATGAAACGAAAGATGGAAAATGGATGGCCGTAGGAGCAATAGAACCTCAATTTTATCAAGAACTATTACAAGGATTAGGACTTGACCCTGACGATATGGCACAATTAGATGAAGAAGAAAATGAAAAGAACAGAGAGATTTTTTCGAAAGTATTCAAAGAAAAAACTCAAGGGGAATGGTGTAAAGTATGTCATTTTTGTTGAACATTTATTAAGCGTGAATATTGGTTTTCTATCAAATGGTTTTTAAAAAAAAAATTATTATTGTGTTTCTAAAAGCTATAGAGATTTTTCAGTTAAAAATCATTTAGCGGAAAAAATCGCTGGTTTTATTGTTTTTTACCGTTTGTTTAAAATATTTTGTTTGGGGCTATAGGGTTTTCAGGGACTAGGGCAATACAATATTGAATTTTAATTTATTTTTTAAAATTAAAAATGCAGTATCAAAATTGAAACCGTGGAAGTATTTTTTTTTTTTTGTGAACTGTTTTTTTGGTTTCTTTTAAAGCATATTTGAAAATTCTTTTTTTTTCCAGATATTTGACTCAAAAGACGCTTGCGTGACTCCAGTTTTAAACTTCAAAGAAGTGGCCCAACATCCACACAATAAGAGTAGAAATTCGTTTATAGAAAAAAATAACATTGTTATTCCAAAACCTGCTCCAAAATTGAATGAAACTCCTGGAATTTCAAGTGCACATAATTCGATTGTTTCTTGCGGTCAGCATACAAGTGAAATACTAATGAGCATTGGATACTCTGTAGATAAAATTAAAGAACTGAAAATTAATAAAATTGTTTATCAAGATCCTAAATCTAAAATTTAATTATTTTTGTATTCTTTATAATATGGTGTCAGTAGTGTAATTATAAAGGTATAGGTTGTATGTGTCCACCTCCCGCTTTTCTTTTAATGCATATGTTCTCATAACAAAATTTGTATACTCTATCTGCAGATACACAATTTTCATTTCTGACTACACACATACATAGATGGGTAAATTCAGTGTATACTCTAAAACTACTGGACTATACCACTGTATAATATATATATATATAAGTTGTTGTTATTGTTATTATTGATAAAAATCAGCTTTGGATACTTAAGGATGTCTAATCAAATACTTAAGACATATAATATGATTTCATTCACAATTAACATTATTTTATCATAAAGATAAATCATTTTTTATACATAATAACTGATTTACATATTTTTTTAATAAAGACATTTTTGACTGTAAAGCCACCTTATATATTTACATTCATTTCCAATGTAATCATTATCTTCAGGTACAAACTTTTCATCAGTTGTACTTCTATAGTCTTTAAGTTCATCTTTATTTGACCAAACACCTATACATAACAGAAAACTTTATAAGTTTTGATTATAATTTAATTAATTATTAAAAATCAATGTCTAACAGTCTACAGTACTATGTAATATACATACATTTTAAACAAAATATTCAAGCTAGAGACAATAAATATATTTTATTTAAATGGATCATAATATCTAATACAACTGGTAGAACCAGTGTTGTAAAAAATATTTTTTTTAAGTATTTAAGTACGTATTTATATAATTGCATATAAAAATAAATTTTTTTAAATACTAAATGAAAAAAAAATTAATATTTTGTATTGGCTTTAGGTAATTTTGAACTAAGTATAAAGAATTTGAAAATTGTATTTAATACCATCGAATTTGCATGAATCCTTTTATTCAAATATTTTGCAACATTAAATGTAATACATTATTGATGGGCTTACCTGAAGATAAACCTGCCATAAAAGCAACACCCAAACAAGATATTTCAGTTTTATTATTATTTTTCATTCTTATAACAGTAGTAGATGTAGCATTAGATATTGCTTGACATATGTAATCGTTCTGCGACACGCCGCCATCAACCCTATGGCAAATAAAAAAAAAAAATGCCTAATAGTTGATAAATTAACAGATAAAAAATAGAAATAACACCACTTTATAAATTACCACAAGGTGTTTAGTTTTAGTCCAGGTATTTCTTTATGTAGCTTATCTAATCGTTTCTTAATCCTAAATGCAAATGATTCTAAAATAGATTTTACCATATCCGCTTTTGTCGTATTAGATGTCAAATTGATAAAACTATAGTTTCTCCCTCTATTTTTGGACGACTGAAACAAATTGTTTTTTAATCATTTCGATTTTATATTAATACTTATATTAGAGCTTGTGACCAATATGTCGACCTACTTCACTATCTGGTAACACAAATAAAACGTCATTGGCAAATGACTCTTTTTTTTCATGTAGTAGTAACTCATTTAACTCTCTCAAATTGCTGTAACAGCCTAAGTAAAAAAAAAAAATATATATATATACATAATAATTTCTTATATATAATTGCACGTTTCACAGAAATCTCACCAATTGATTTTCCTAATGTAATCAATGGTCCACTATTGTGATCAAGTGCTTCCAGTGTGAAACAAACTTCATCATTGAACATCCAACCCACCAATGGAAAATATCCTAATGACAATGTTAAAGGTATTACTTTTGTTCGTAGTAAATAACTATTTTTACTAATATTGTTATAGTGCTAACCTAAACATATGTCTGGCACTGAACCGCAGTTAATGTCTAAAAACATACCGGTGCCCATAGTGACTTTAGCTGTATGTTTTGAGAAACTGCCAGTACCAAATAACGAAGATGATTGGTCGGCCATCTGAAATATAAAAAGAACAACTTGAAATGGAAATTTCATGTCTCTAAATACTTTATCATTTATGCTTACCGAACAGGTAATGGGAATATTGGAGATTTGGACAGCACCACTATAATGTTTAGATAAATTTGAATCACAAATTGTAGGAAGAAAGTTATTAGAAAAACCGAAAAATTGGAATACAATTTTCGGTAGCCACGTCATGGTAAATACATTGAACAATCCGGTTGAACTGGCACACGACAAATCGGTCACATGAAGTTCACCTTTACTTGCTCTATACAAAAGCCACGTATCTAACGTACCAAATTGGACTTCATTTTTGTTCACATCTTTTCTGAAGTCAATGTTATTTTCCAAAAGCCAAATCAGTTTTGGTAAAATCTATATGTTCACATAAAAAAAAAATTATTTTTTTAAATAAACTAAACAATATCAATAACAATTTAACCAAACGGTAGGAACAATCTTTGTACTTGAGCATTGGTAAACGAAAATGATTTTGCAAGTTTGATTTGTTTTGATGAGCACATAAGACTTAGTATTCTTGAAACAAATTTAACAGCCTAATAACAATTTATTTTATTATTTTATTTAAACTTGCATATTTTATAAGCCATCAACCAAAAATATATATGTACTTTAAGAAATAATGATTTGTTAAATCTTTCGATAATCAAACTCGATCGTGTATCTCTCCAAGTAATGAAATTGTGGTAATGTTTTCCAGTAGTTTTATTCCAGGTTATGAAAGTATTTCGTTGTGAGGACAAACCCAAATTCTTTACCATACAAGGTTTTAGGCCTGCATCTATATTTTATTAAAACCATGTTTAAGATTAGGTATTTTTTAATTGTTAATATTTCACTTATTATATATTTTTTTATGAAGTTTAAAATGATAGCAGCGATGAATGGTAATACATGTTCAAATTTAAAAAGAAACTAGCAAACAAATTTCCAGCTATATAGTAATTTATACATATACATCATAATACAGTTTAATATAATCAAATAGACAAATTCAAATTAAATTAGCTTAAGAAACCTTTTAATGCATTCTGTAGTGATTGTTTTATACTGTTTGTTAATTCTTCAGGATCAATTTCTTCCCATCCATGATGAGGTTTTAATACATTAATCTAAACATAAATACATCAAATAAAGTAAATAAACATCTTTAATCATAATAGCAATAGCATTTATGTGACTTTTATAAGCATTTAAAGATTTATATATATATATATATATATATATATGTATTTTTTTTTTTTTTAAGAGGAAGATCTCTATTATCAGCATTAAACTTTTATTTTAAAAATCAAAATTATGTATCGTGTAATAAGTTTGAATACAAATATAAAAAAATAATTAAAAAGTACCCGTTTTTTTTTTTTGGAAATTTAATAAAAATTCAAACTTTGCACATAAGACAGAAAAAAATCGACTTTAATATAAAAAAAAAATTAATATAACATTGATTATATATAATTATTTATAATCAATGCTGTAACTATAATCATAAAGTCATTTTTCACCACCACAATGGCTGTAACTCATGTAAGAACAAAATTAGATAACACAAATAAAGCTAAAAATAAGTTATATTATATACTTTTAGAAATGATGATCCAACAACATGAAATTTTGATGAAAATATTTGGCATTTCAAGTTGGTGGTCCCAACATCAATCGCAGCAACATATTCCATACTGCTTGATGAGTTCATTTGTAATAAATCGTAAACCTAAAAAAAAAGATTTTTAATTGATTTGTATATGAAATTAATTCATTGCACAATATGGATGAAAGTGATATTTTGAGAAAATTATCCATCACTTAATACTAAATACCAGTTAATAGTTATCATTATAACGTCTAAAATAATTACACAACATGTATATAATAGCAATGAATGGTTACAAAAAAATCATTAGAAAATAGAATAAGAATTATTATCAATAAAATCCATGATTGTAAACTTGATTATGTCATTATTAATTAGTTACAAATTAATTATAAAATAAATTAAATGTGTTTTATTGCTATTTTTATTTTAAACTGTATTAAATATCAAATATTCTGATAATAAATATAATATTATATTAACTTTAAAAATATAAATATTTAAAAACTATATAATAAGTAATGCAAATATAGTTTTAAAAGAGAGGGGAATGTAAAGCCATTGGTTTATTATCTAGCTTCTACTAATTAATCAACATTTAAACTAATGACCTGACTGCTTAAACTATTATAATATTTAAAAAAATCAACATTGTACAGATAAAATTAGTAAATACTGCATGTAATTAACACTGTTTATTATATCAAATAAGAATAAATAATTTAATTTAATTATTAATGGCATTTCAATTTTAATAATAACATTCTTAGATTTAACAGCAAAAATAAAATAAAATTTGTTCAGTTGTCTTTTGTAAATACAAATTTAAATGCATTAAATTATTGAATTGTAATTTTTTACTTGTGATTAAATAATATTTTTAGAAAAAAAATGTGCAAGAATTATATAAAAAATTATAACACTTACATTTTTAAAAGATACATTTTTTCCTCTAATTGGTACTTTTTTCTTTTATTTCAAATCTTTTAGAATTCATAGTTGATATCAAACCCCAAAATATGATTTGAGCAATGTATCGGAAACTATGAACTACAACAAAATTAGCATGAATAATTAATTAAACTACTTCAAGATTATGAAATAATCAAATATTAGAGTTTAAGTATTGAAAACAAATGTTAGATTCTCTAGTTAATAATTTATATAATCATATTATTTAACAAGTAAATTTCGTAGGGCTAGGCGATAATTTATTTCACTCCTGATGACGTAAAATGTAATTAACTAGAAAAAACAAGAAGAAAGATAAATAGTTAACTATATTAACATTTCCATTAGATTAATAAGCACATAATTATTTTATACATCAATTACTTTTTCCAATTAACAAGCTTATTTCTCCATTAATTCAGATAGTCACTAATTTAATATTAAGGGAGCTGTTGACTATTTTTATAAGTGCCCATGCATGCAAAAGATGAAGCCATCGGGATAACAACCGCCAACCATTAAAACATTAAATCTGTTCTATAATCATTTACTACGCAATTTGCTCGAGATTTACAATGCATAAACTACATGATTACTATGTATTTTGAACATTTAAAATGAGTGAAAACATAACGCCTCGTTATTTTTGAATTTGGTAGACATATTTCATAGTGATATCTTGTAGCTTAAATGTGAAGTTAAGAGGGTATTTTTTTTTTTTAATTCAATTACCAAGTACGATGTTCATTTATTAGATTATTTCTCCAGACAACCATGACGTATGAGTTCATATTTCATAATAATCGCCTTATTTAAAACAATACGTTTTCAACAAAAGTAATTTATTCGTCTGCGACTATGTTCGTTTAATGTGACCCCTAGTTAATGAACGACAAACTACTACGAAGAGCGATTGAAATAACAAACAAAAAATACCTAACGGCTAACTGTCGAGAAAAAATAAATAATATTATGTAAATTATACGTTTTCGATTGGATCCACGATTATTCTACAATTATAATTTATAATATAAGATGCATGTATCTCAAATAGCCATTGGAACCGAGTTAAGTGCCAATCGGCAATCACTATAATGCCACTATATGCCACTGATAATGATTTCGGCTCATAAATATTATTATTGTTTTCAATTGCAGATAATAGGAAAAGCTGGGATTTCGGTAATCAATTATTCGCAGTGCGTACAACGTGGTGCGGTGGCCATTATCACTTCACTTGTGTACGGCAGCCTGGGTTTCTGCAATCTAATTTTTTTTATTTTCTTCTATTTGTAAATTTGGTCTTTTTAAATTGCGAATCTCTCGTCGCAATACACGTTAATTTCAATCGATTCGTGGTTGTCCGTTGTATTTTTTTTTTTGACCCGTCGCGGTGCTGATAAACATCTCGCCGAGAACCTGCTGTACAGTAAGTAGACGCTTATTCAAATATATCGGAGGTCCCGAATGCTGTTGTCTTACCGTTGATATTATTTTGAAGATTTTAGGCGATGAACAAAGACATTAACAGAAGAATACTAGCGATACAAGCTAAAAAGAAACGGCGCAAATTACCAAAGAAGCCACACGAAGACCGGAAAGTGGTGCCTCCAGCGCCGGCTAAGGTAGCCGAAAAGCCCAAAGCCCATCAGAAGCGTGACAGTGACTCGTCGTCCAACGAATCCGATGAAGGCACTGATGAGATGTACGCATCCGATGAAGAGGAACAAGAAGAATCCAGCGATTACTGCAAGGGCGGTTATCATCCCGTACAAATAGGAGACGTTTTTTTAAATAGGTAAGTCTGGTATTGCAGATGTACAATTATACTCATAATAAGTTCTGTATAAGTTATTTAATTTGAAATAAAAAAAAAATTACCTGTGTTGGATCTGTCCTCCTAATCCCTCCAGTCAATTCCAGAACCCATTTTATATTAGTAATACTTAGGTCACAACTTGGTGTACGGATTTAGTTACCCTAGAGCTAAATAATAACAAACAGGATCAGATTTAAAAAAAAAATGATATTGAACTTTTAAACATAATATATTTTTACTCTACAGTTGCAGTTAGAGAAATAATATATTAAATCAAGCATATAAGTTGATAGAATCTTATGATGTTGTCTGTTACTTCATAAAAGTTAAAATATGACTAATATACAATTAACAATTTATACAATGTGCTTGCAATAAACAGCACATGACATATTATAAAAAAGTATCCCTCAAATTACAGGTACAATCAATCTCTACAATGAACTTGTTATTTATAACATCTTGAAGTTCTAAGCCAATTAAATTATAAGTTTGATGTCAGTTTTTTAATTAGCAAATTGCCTTTATTTCTAGAACCCTAAGTATGCCAATGGTTCTTTCATTATTTACATTTTAAAACCATTTTATGATAATTTTAATTGTGTCATTAATTAACATCAAATTATCTAAATTGTTTGAGAAATAATTATAATGATTTGGAAATAGATAATAATATAGATTTATGTTTGTTTACATGTATTGTTTACATAATAATACTTGTATTTTTTTTAAATTTTAGGTATCATGTGTTAAGAAAACTTGGTTGGGGTCACTTTTCAACAGTTTGGCTTTGTTGGGATTTCACAGACAAACGTTATGTTGCTCTCAAAGTTGTAAAAAGTGCATCACACTTCACCGAAACTGCATTAGATGAAATAAAACTTTTAAAAAGTGTCCGTGATTCTGATACCAATGACAAAAAGCGAGAACGTGTTGTCATGTTGTTGAATGATTTTAAAATCAGTGGTGTTAACGGAATCCATGTATGCATGGTTTTCGAAGTACTTGGTCATAACTTATTAAAGTTAATTATAAAAAGCGATTATTCGGGTATACCGTTACAAAACGTTAAAAGTATTATCAAACAAGTATTAGAAGGTTTAGACTATTTACATACAAAATGCAACATCATTCACACAGATATTAAACCAGAAAATGTACTGTTGTGCGTTGATGAGAAATATATTAAAAATTTAGCAAAAGAAGCAACCGAAATTCATCAAACTGGACAAAAGTTGCCAGTATCATTTAGTAGTACAGCCCCTAAGATTGCATTCAACAAGCCAAATTTGACTAAAAATCAGAAGAAGAAAATGAAAAGGAAAAATAAACGTCAGTCCGAGCTATTAAAAGTTCAAATGCAACAGTTAGAAGAACTGGAAAACAAACAAGAAGAAGAATGTGATGCTGAAGTTAATAAAGGTATGTCAACATTTTATTATTTTTTTTAATATTATTGTTACCTGATCATATTTGAATATTTTTACCAACTGAGTGTATCAAAAATTATGATGATGTATAACATCATAATGCTTAAAAGAAAAAGAAATTGTAGTGTATTTAAATAAAAGAAGAGTGAATTGCTTATTAATATTATCTTCTAAAAATATTCAAATTTTCAAAGCTGAACAAGCCGTTTGGATTTCAATAAATACCATCGAAACATGTATGATTATACTTATTAAACAAACAATTTGAGTGAAATTACCAACAATTTAGGATAAAATCTAAACTTTCATTGGTTTTTTTAAAGACAATTGTGTAAATATATTATGTTTTTTTAATTTCCAAATTATTTTTCAGATCTTGAACTGGCTTTTTTAAAACTGGCATGTTCAGCATTAGGTTAGTAAATTGTATCAATAATGAATAATAAAAAAAATATTTTATAAGGTGTGTAAAATATAGTCATGAATAATAATACAATATTATATAAGTGTATAATTAGAAATAATAATGAAAGGGCATGGAATATTGAGACAAAACTGTATAAGATAAGGGTATGGGTAAAAATAAGATGCCTATTGCAAAGTGGACAATGCATACATAAAAAGTCATTTTCTATGTATCTAAGGTACATTACCTTTATGAAATATTTATATAAAAATATGTAATTATACGTAAAATTACATCACATTGAATATACATTCAATTTGTAGAGTGTTAATAAAAAAAATAGAGCAATTTTTTTTTTTTATGAAAAATATTTATATGCGAATAAAATTATTTGTAACTCAATAAATAATAGGTTAATCTGTGATTGCATTACATTTTATAAAAAAAAAGTATCATTTGAGCTACCTAATTTTAAATTTATTTTATTTTCATGAATAACAAATATATATATATTTTTTATTTATGAAAAATTGTTTGATGACTTAATATTCTAAATAAAAAATTAACTTCTTTATCTTAAACAAAAAAATTAATATTATCGAAAAAATTAAAATGCTACCTCATGATCTATTGATCTTGGGTTTCATTTCAACCCGCCTTTATACTTATTATTTACACTGTGAAGAAAGTTATTTAAATTAATGAGACATTTAAACTTAAATTTATAATAGGTAACGAATAAAAAAATGTATTCGTCAATAATAAATAAATTGATTAATTGAATCATAAATAACGATACTTATATATTTTTTCATACATAAAATATATAAATGATCGAATAAAAAATAATTATTTATTTATCGCTTCATCTAGATTAAAGTTATTCAAATAATGCCCTACTTTATTATTTGTAGGTCATTCTAATTTTGGTAATAGGATGTTAGTTAGGATTAATAATAATAACTTAAGTGTATATTTGTATGGTTAATTTTATTGAGAATTGTCTAATAGTCATTCTTTGTTTATAAAATGTTTAATTGAAAAATTGATTGTGTGCCAATTTCTAAATGATAAGTTATGGAGAGTTATTTTTAATGTTTACATAATGTGTGTATTGTAGTTTTAATGGCAATCAAATAATGATGTAATAAAAATTCTATACTGCAGTAAGAATATAGGTCATTGAGTTTTATTAAAAAATGTGTTTTTTGTTTACAGTTGAAGACAAATCTGAACCAGATCCAGTAGATACCAATAACAGCGAATCTATATCTAACGGTTACGTTAGTGATGGTACTAACACGAATGCAAATACCTCGCCGATACCTGATAATAATTTAGAAAACACAGAGTGTGCCGATGCAAGTATCGATGAAACAAGTACTGTCCAAGAAAACGGAGCTGGTGAATTCAGTAAAACCAACAGCAAGCCGCTTTCGAAAAAAAGATCATTCAGAAGCAAATCCAGAGATGGCCCCGCAGTAGACCCTGCATTCAATGTGTGTGATATAAATGTTAAAGTTGCTGACCTCGGCAATGCTTGTTGGATAGACCGACATTTTACTGAAGACATTCAAACCAGACAATACAGGTCACTAGAAGTGCTGATCGGAGCGGGCTACGGTACATCATCAGATATATGGAGTGTAGCATGCATGGCATTTGAACTAGCTACTGGCGATTATTTATTCGAACCGCATTCGGGTGAAGCTTATACCAGAGACGAGGATCACATAGCTCATATAATAGAACTGTTGGGTAAGATACCCAAAAAAGTGATCGATGAGGGAAAACAGTCGCCACAGTTTTTCAATAAACGCGGAGAATTACGGAATATAAGCAGCTTAAAACCATGGTTGTTGTACGATGTTTTGAGGGAGAAATACAAATGGCCGCAAGAAAACGCGAGAGCTTTCACCGATTTCTTGTTGCCAATGTTAGAATTTGATCAAAACGCTAGGGCAACGGCTGCTCAATGTTTACAGCACGCGTGGCTGAAATGTTGATAATTTGTTCTGGTAACATTTTTTTTTTACTGGGCAAGAATAAAAAATAAAAATTGTATTCTGCAACAGAACTTTTTTTTTGTTTGTATTATTTAATAAAGTCACAGTAAACACACAATTCTGTACGATGTAAATAATTAATAATTTTATATTTTAAAGGATAAGATATAATTAGTCATGTCAAAATATTATATGCTACAAATGTTTAGCTATACAACGCGTACACATGGATTTTTATTTTAAAACAAACTTTATCACGTTTTTTTTTTAAACAATCAAGTAAATCTAATAGTTTTTTAAAAACATAATTTTGAAGGATATCTATATACTATATACTTTAACAATGAAATTATTATTATTGGATATAGTTTTAAAAACAAAATAAATTCACAACAAAAAAAATGGACATTTTATATAATATATAATTTACAACATAATATATAAATATAAATATAAGATATTAATTTATGTGTAGATAATACAAATTGATTGTAATACAACTGCAGCGTACTTATTATGTTTAATCATTTTACACGTCTCAAGTTTAATTTATATCCAAACTTAATTTATTTTTATGTAAGTAGTTTGTGAAAGGGTATTTTTTACATTTTGTTCCTACTCGCTGCAATTAGTCAAAATGAAATAGATCTACTTAATTCACATAACATATTGTTTTGAGTTGTAATACCAATGTTTACTTTAACATTTAGGTAAAATAATAATGATGAAAAAAAGACACTCTAATTTACATATGCCTATTCTAGTTTACATGTTGCTCAGTGTTATTTTAATTCCAAACTACTTAGTATTTATGCACCTTACTAAACTGACATGAAAACTGTTGAATAATGACCGCCATATTCAAATTTAAATGATTTTAGTTTTAAAAGTAAGTGTATTAAATAAATATGATTTTATTTATTTCAAACTGATAATTATTAAGGAAACGCAACTATAAAAATAGCTATAGGTTTTTTAAAACTATAACATTGTATGATCTGAAACACATATTAACTAATTGTTATGAGTGATGAATAAGCTTAGACTGTGTATATATCTAATTAATGTCACATAAAGTTAGTAAAATGTTTAATTGAAATATATATTTATACACATAAGCGTATGTATACCTATCTTTGTTAACTGATGTTGGTCCATTATGTACAATTTTTTAGAATAATTATATTCTCTTTGTAGTTCTTTTTATCAGCTAAACTTAAAAATTTAGCATAATTCAAAAAAACTAAAATTATTATAAAATAAACTAGAAATTGGAGCCCGGATAAAGTTCTGGACTTAAAACTTTAAAAAAAAAGTAAAATCAAATATATTTTTCAGAATAAGCAATAGTCTTACAAAAAAAAGAAAACTATGTCTGTTTGTGTTTCTCAAAATAAATATATATATTTGTACCAATATTTATCTGACCCTTGCTTTTAGGTACCTAATCTGATAAGAATGGTCATTATTCTAATTATCATCTTAAGGTAATGTACAATAAAACAAAACATTCAAGTCTGTGAAACCCAAATAATTTTAATGATGGCTATACTATTTTATGATCATAGACCTAATTAATATTAGAAGCCATATTGAATGTTTATACCGGCCGTTAGTGTTATGAGGATGTACAGCCATCACAAAAAAAACATTTTTTGAAACAACATCTTTATAAATTATTAATTTCAGTTTATTATATTTTAAATGAATGTTATTATCAAAAGTCACAAATTGGTAGGGTTCTAGTTCTTCAATTTTAAGAATTAAAGTGAGCAAGTTGTATATGTTTAAAAAATTATAAATGGTAGTAGGGTTGCGAGCGAAATATTTTTGGTTTCTTATTTAATAGTACATAACTGTCCTAAAACCCTGGGTACGCCACTGTATATGTGTGTGTGATTTTCCTGCATATCGTATAATAATATGATACCTATACTTTTTTCGTACGAAACAAATTAGCAATGAAATCAATTTTCATTATCAAAAACAGTAGTGTAGTATAGATACAAATTATTGTCTATACACATACACTACTGTTCAGTGTCCATAGACCATAGTATATACACGAATGATCTATGTGAATTATAATATACTTCCTATCATTTAACAAACACTCATCACTATCAGCGTCTCGAGTCTGAAGTGTACGGCGTGATCCTTAACTGTGGACCATTCAAAGTAATCAAAATACCGCCAACGGATGAAATTGAACATTGCCTCTCGACTAGGTACTAAATTTGATTGAAAATTTATTTCATTGCTAATTTGTTTCGTAAAGAAAGAACTATATGATATTATAATATTATGGTACATAGTTATGCAGGAAAATGCATACATTTTGAAATAATGCTAGCCATTAATTATTGTTCGTGAAAAAACCTTTTTTTTTTTTTAATTTTAGCAACAATACATTCAAAGGAGTGTTTACTGGAAGATTGCATTATAACATGTACCTTTCTAAACTTTAAAATGTTATCGTTATATTTCAACATAATTAGAAAATCATTAAAGCTGTAGTTCGGGTGACCTATTCTGGCGAAACACCCTGTATAATAAGTTATCCGAAATAATTGCCTACTATCATTCTCCATTATGCGTCTGTTTAAATTGCGCCTCGATCAATAATAATTTTTTATGAAATAGTAAATTGACTGTTCGATTGAATGCTTACACAGTGTAGTGTAGAAGACAACTCTCAGTTTTACAGTCCAGGCATTCGATACTGATAGTCCGCTATACATGTAAGTGCAATAAAAAGTAAGTACAATTATTTGTGATGATCTGCGTCGGTGTATTTTAGAATTTTTTATGAAATAATGTCATTTATGTCTACTAATTATTTTTTATTTAACTGTTAAGTACGACAAAACTTAAATATATAACTCATGGGCGTTTATACGTTGCTTTTATTTCGGACAAAGATATCTTAGGCGTCGCCGTGTCGGTATGTTTTTATTGGTAAACTTTGTATTCTTTTTGTAGAAAACAATGGTAAATCCAAAAAAAATAGCGATTGTTGGAGCGGGTATTGCGGGAATCAATACAGCTTTAGAACTTCAAAGATTGTATCCTGACTTCGAATTGACCATCATCGCCGATAAGTTTAACAGCGAGACGCTAAGCGACGGAGCTGCTGGCTTATTTCGACCTGAAACTTACTGTTTCGGTCCAAGTTTTGACATTTCTCAGTATATAATATTTACATACTATAATTATAATGAAATATATATTTTCGATTTAAAAAAAAATGCATGCCCGTGTTTACTCGTCGTAAGATTAATAAGTGGATGCCCCACCACCTAATTATTAAGTAGTAAAGTATATGGGCAATTTTTAATGATACTTGAAAATACCCAATCATATTATAATAAAATGTTAAAATTAAATACCATATTGATAATTAGTACTTGTTATCAAATGTTTCAACACAGTCGTTTAACTATTGTTGTACAAAAACACGTCACGGGAGATGCTCATTTCTAAAGAGTAATTTTTAAAAATCTTTTAGTAAAACAATTTTAACCAAAATGACAAAATTTTGAAAATGTCTTATTACTCGGTTTTCAATAACGTAATCAAAAATCGCCTGTACAGAAATCTGTATTAAGTCTCGATCTTATATTGGTATAAATATATTTTTGCAGTTCTTCAGAAAAGTGCATCTTCTGAAACACATGTTAACATGCGTACATCAATAAAAAGTGGTGTACGCCCTCTTAAATAGCCGTTGTGTATTTTAAAACATTATATTTTTATACTATTATTAAGTAATAATTTATTTTATTATCGTTGTTTTAGGGAATGGATAAATGATGCTTATAACTTTTATAAGAATTTGTTGAACACCGAACCGTGTGGCATTAACGAAATATCGGGTTACACATTTTCAAAGAAAAAAGAGTTTACTGAAGTAATTAAAACACAATTGTTGATAACAGAGGCACATTTAGGTTATACGATAAAATTTCATAATATGCTACTTGTACTACTACTTACTGATGACGTATAAAAAGTTAAAGTTCAAATAATAATTTGATGAGTAATTGTAGAAGCATATCCCACTGATTAAAATACCGCTACGCCACGCCATTTGTTTACATAAAATAATAAACGATTAGCTCGAAAAAATATAATATATCTTATAAAAAAACGTATTAACAGGGTGGTCATCGTATTTTTTTTTTAGAACCATTATTTAAAAAAATGTTTGCCAACGTACAGAGACGCTACTGACGAGGAACTCTTGCAACATTCGACAGAAAATTCTATCAAAGAATACGGGTCATTTTGTACGTCAATAGTTATAGAATGTAAACGGTTTTTACCTTGGGCACTTAAAAAGTAATATATTATATTATTGTAAATAATTACTGTATACGGTCGAAATTTAACTGTCTATTGAAAATACAGATTTTCATTTTAGAATCACCAACAACGGCGGCAATGTTATCGAGAGGAAAATTCACTCGTTCGATGAGATTTGCGACGATTTCGATTTCATCTTTAATTGCGCCGGATTAGAAGCTGCGCGTTTGTGCGACGACAAGGAGTTGGTGCCTATACGCGGACAAATCTTACGGGTAAAGCGAATAAAAAAAAAAAAATCAAACCTTTATATCACATTTTTGGCGCCACCGTCAATGTTACCGAACTGACGTGATAATGACGTTATTGCCAGGTCAAAGCTCCGTGGGTCGACAAATTCTACTACGACGACTTTGACACTTACATAATTCCGTCCATAGAAGACGGTACTGTGGTGTTGGGCGGATGCAGACATTTCGGAAGCCATGACGTTGCAGCACAGCAACGGGACACGGATACGATTTTGGAAAATTGTATTAGACTAGTGCCTTCACTGAAGGAAGCGTTGAAATCCGAGTACAAAGTATGGGTCGGTCTCAGGCCCTACCGGTCCAGAGTGCGGATCGAGGCGGAAAAAATTAAAAGCGCCGTGGTAGAGTATTTTTAAACGATATACCTACCCCGTTGTAGCCGTCCTCTTTACACCCCTTATGACGACTTTGGTTTTACAGGTCATTCATCATTACGGACACGGTGGATACGGCGTGACTCTGGGACCCGGCACGGCTAAATACGCTGTAAAACTGTTGCTTTCATACTTGTAATACTTGGCTTACCGCTTTGCGGTTTGTCGACTTTACATAATAACAATTTAATCCGGCTATAATAGCTTATTTGGTGTTTAAACTTGGTACGCGATGTACATTTATTATAATAAGTAATAACACTACGTCAATTGATATTTGTATGATAACGTCGAATGACCTCGATTCTGAATATGACCTTAAACTTGACATTTATTGGTTTTTTTTTTTTCTGTACGGTTATTCAGTAATGGCATACAATACAACAATTAGATATCGCAAAAGGGCGATAGCAGACACTTTGAAGTGTAGTATAATATATGTTGTTTATTATGGATGTACCAACCTTCAATATTATGTGATTCTCTATACGATTTCCCATTAGCTGGTTTAACAACCGAGGACCTAACCCTAACCTAATTACTACACTTAATGGAGACGCAGAAACCAAACAGCCATATAAAAGCGCAAGAAATTGAACTGGCTACTGTTTGCTTTTATGTAGATCCACGAATGTTATTTTTCGTACATCAAAGATGTTGATTTTTTATTTTTTATTTGTAAGTTATTCACAATAAGCTGTGTGGGTAGTTAATAAGCGGACAGTTGGCTAATTCTATTTGAATAAAGTATAAATGTATTGGAGGTAACCGTTTTGGTTTATTTCTAGTAGTTTCAAGACAATGAGTACCTATAGGTAATATGCGTGATGTACTGTGATAAATATTTTTGTGCCAGAGGCCTAGTATATTAGGTAAGGGTTAAAGGTTTGTGGGATAATATAAGTATTTACAAAAGTAGGTGAAATAATTGAGAAGGATAAATAATGAAATAGTTAAGACTACTGATTATAGCAGTGCGACGTAATTACTGCTCAACTCGATTTCAGATATTTTTATTAAGATCTTCAATCGATTAAAAAAACCAAGTATGTATAAAGTACACCAATTAGCCAACATTAAAAATGCCCACGTGGAAATAACCTATGACTCAGCGCAGTTACAATTTACAAACGGCAAACTATCGTAATGATAATACAAATATTAATTAAATTATTAATAATTATTAACGATAACGAAATTTATGAATAATTATTTAAAAGCAGTTTCAGGCAAAATCAAATACATTAACGTTGCAATCACGAGTGCGTCACGTGTAAACAAATATTTTGCAAGTTACAATTACCAACAAATAATTTAATATCAAATATATTTATCTATATAAAGTAATCAAGACATACAACAGAAAACTATATAATAGGAAAGTAATTATGAATATTATGTATTCATTAATGTTCTTAACTATAAAAGTGAAAGAAGTCTAAAGCAGCTATTCAAAAACTTATTTATTACTATCATTTTTTAAAGTATTTCAGTTGAAAAAACCAATACCTTCTCGCTTTGCATCGAAGCTAAAATATTTATATATACACCTATATAAATAGATAGTGCATTAAGGTTAAAACATATTCTATAAATATGTTTTAACAGCCTAAAAAGACTATTTTAAATAATTTCTGTCAATTACAAAATACAAATTATTCTAATTTGTATTTGACAAATATTTAAATTGAATGCTTTCAGCTACCTAACGAATTAAAAGCTAGTTGAAAGAGACGATCGTTTTGTTAAAATTATTTTTTACATCAAGTAATTTTAAGAATACTTGTAAACATAAAAAATATCTTATAATATGGATATTACTAGGTATCTGCGCTGTTTACATTAAAAAAACACTATTTCACGCATCACTGCCCATGCTGTTAAAAACTATGGCAACAAACAATAATGTAGATGTGTATACTATGAAAAATCATAATAGCGTATATTAAATAGAGTTGAACGTTTCGTAAAAATCAATGTTATAGTGATTGAAAATAAAATTAGTTATGCCAATTGTAGTGAAAAAATTTACTTGGTGGCAAACCGAGAGTAAAGTGTTAGTAAAAGTCGAAATACCTTTTGTTTCTCAAAAGAATGCCACTGTGTTGACGTCAAGTAAACTGCTTAAAGTAAGTACATACTTTTTTGAAATAGGTTCACGGATAGCGTAACATATGCATACGAATGATTTATTATTTTGTTTTATTAAAGATTAGTCATTTGCCACATATTTTTGAAATATTGCTTTGGGATGAGATTAATGAAGACCAAAGTAAATGCACGTTTAGTAACGACCATGTATTGTTTGAGTTGGAAAAAACCAGTAATAGGCATTGGGAGAGCTTAGAGTTGCAAAAGCCGAAAGATGAATTAAAAATAATTAAAAACGATATCTTAAACGAAATTGCTGAACAACACCGAAAGAAAATTGAAGAAAAAAAAGGTATTAGATCAATAAATATTTGTTTTTTTATTAATAAATTACTATTTATTTTTATTCGGTGTGATTGACAAAATTGCCTAGTTATTTTTATTGTATATTTTAAAATTAACTTAAAGATGATACTGCATACTTTGATTAAATTGAATCGTTTATTTGAGAAAAGGCACAGTAATTTTATTTTTGAATTCCAGCTTATATTTAAAGAAAAACTCAATATTCGTAATAAACCATTTATATTTCTGTATTTTAAATATTGACTTATGAACCAATAATTACTATTCTAATATTCTATACTCTATATTGATATTTTGTACTTGATCTACTAAACAAGTCTATGGGGTTTAAGTTGATTAAAAAACTCGGACGTCAGGATTTATAATTATTCATTTAACTTTGGAGTTTTTGTTTTGTTTAATGTAAGCCCTCAAAGCAAAACGAGATCGATTATCTGTACAAGAACAAATAGATCGAGATAATGATGAACACAAACGTATTCAGAGCATCAGAGAAGAAGAAAAAAATAAAGTGTTGGAAGAGTTATATTCATGGAAGTCCAATGAAGTTGTACATAATCAGTGTATGTAGATATGTGTATACATACATTAATACATATTATATCTAAACCATACTATTAGTAATGAATTCAACATTTTCCATTTTAATAAATTAATATGTCATTTGCGTTGTAGGCAATAGAAGCTCGGTTAGTATCAAAGAAATTTTCGACGACACCGAAAGTACTAAATTTATGACAAAGCATGATGTTAAATCCGCAGAAAAAGAACATGTTGTAGAAGTACCAAAGCCTAGAAGTTTTAAAACGGTTGAAGTCAATTTTACGCCTAGACATTTTCCCACGCCCAGCAGAGAATCGACCCAAGCGGAAGAGCAAGAAGTAAATACAAAACACTTGTTACTTATCCTATTGTACCCCAACTCCTATTTGTTTAGTGGCTGAAAAAACAAATGGACGCTCGGAGAGCTGCTGGTTTTGTAGAAGAAGATCTTAGGCCGGAA
Source organism: Adelges cooleyi (assembly GCF_023614345.1). Lineage (NCBI taxonomy): Eukaryota > Metazoa > Arthropoda > Insecta > Hemiptera > Adelgidae > Adelges > Adelges cooleyi. Next base: position 12,677,911 of record NW_026095871.1, on the reverse strand, counting down.
GAGCACGATCCGGATTGGTGTTTGGCTAAAGGAGAGTGAGTAAAAAATTGAACAACACAATTCGAACGATCGCTCGATAATTCGTGTCCAAACTATAAATCAGCAGTAAACCTGATAGAAACTTGCTCTGATGCTGGAAAATATAGCTAAACATAATTAAATAACGCTGGTTTGCTTAGGATATTTAATTATTGGATAAAAAATGTTTAAAATTAATTTTTGCATTAACACAAAATAGTTAGTAGTATAAATTATATATCATAATCGTGTACTTCACGTTTTTTCAGCACATTCACGACGGAACATAACTACATAGGAGCTATAAGCGCATACTCGCACGGCATAAAGTTAAGTCCGAAAATGGCCGTACTTTACTTAAACCGGTCGAAAGCACACATCCGTGTGAAAAATTACCACAAGGCCATCGAAGATGCTACAACGGTAAGTCGACTGGGTGTATTACAGTACTTATCCGTTTTGTTTTTAAACGATCACGATAAAAAAATATATTACAACGCACAATATAAACTTGTTCTTCGCCTTACTCCATTCATATGAGGTAGCTCCGTTCGTCAATCTCTATCAGTCATGTATTTAACTTCAATACAATCGAAAATATATAGTGTATTTTTCTTTAGGCATTGGAATTAATGGTACCCCGCGTCGATGGAAATTTGCTGTGGAGAGCCGAGGCGTATTTTAATCGGGCCATAGGGTTAATCGAATTGGAAAACGCGCATTTAGCCGTCGACGAACTTAAAGCGGCAATGACGTTGGTGCCGGCACGTTGCGATATTTACGGGCCAGAATTGCAACGTGCCATAAATTTAGCTTCTATACACAAAGAAGCCTGCGACAGGGCTAATAATTCAGGCAACGCTCCGACCATCGTGTATAAATAAAAGTATAGCATTAAACGTGATTTGAATGATTATGCGATAATTGTACATATGGGAATAAATATATACATTCACAGTTAATATTATATTATTATTATAAAAAAACGAGATGGACGTCAATACCGACTAGCGTCGAGTAATATATGTTATATTATAAGTTAATAAATACAGATTACAACTTACTTACAGCCTACAAGTTAAGTCGCCCTACGACAAATTAGAGTTTACTACACACACACACATATATATATATATTATAATTATATATATATATTTGATTTGGCATACAGAAGTCTATAGAAAAACAGCTATAAACTACTCAGGAGACTAACCATGTGATGGTATAAAAGAAAAGTATTGTTTTTCTACCAATTTTCAACATGCGTTAAAGCAAGTAGTCCAAGTACAGTGGTTAGGTTTTTTTATGTACAACAATTTAATATTTATAGCTTTTAATTATTTTAATTTTAAAGAATATTTAACCCTAAAGAGGTTAAAAACAAACAAGTTTATACTACAAAATTATAATTATAATATATTAAACGCGTACAAATAATAAAAATAATAATTTAATGGAAATACATGGAACAAACATTACATAATCTTATTATCAAATAGGTACAATACTCACTTATAATGTAAATTATGTTTTGTTTTCTTACAGTTGTTAGTTAGTAATATTATATAATCATAATGCGTAGGTATCCTACAGTAAATTTGACCCTAACGTCATTAAAGCTTAATGGTTTTATTTACAAATCTGTTTTTTTTTATTTTGTCTATTTTAAATCCATATTTGATTAAATAAATATGGACGACATGACAAAAGCTTGTAACAAAAAAAAAATATCACTATTTCTACTTATACTACCGTTGTGGCACGAAAATTACATAGATTTTATAGAAATAAAAAAAAACTTTCTAGCTACAAAAGTTTAAAAAAAAAAATACATACACTCAATATTATTCCAATACAATCGTTTTTGAGAGTATTGGAAACAAAAAAAAAAACAAAATATTTATACGCCTTTCAGTCTTCTCAATCTTGTCGAGTACGATATCGTTCAAAGCAAACTACTTAAATAATTCGGTGCAAACATATTATAAGTAAGTATACATGTACATGTCTTGCGTTTAATAAATAATTACCGAAAAACGAAATTGGCTGGCGTAAATATTCAAAAATCATTCTGCTTACATTATAAATTATACTCACGTCGATATACGGTCAACGGACCGAAACGTTTCGTACTGCACAAGTTTGCGAAGGATCGACAAAAGTGTATGGTAAATTTAAAATGTATAAAATACATAAAATTCATAAAATATCTCAAATAATAATAATAATAATAATAATAGTTCACGTTTAAGGTGTAAAAAAATAAATAGAGTTGCGTCGCGACGGGACTTCTAATATTTCTGTAAGAACTGTCTGATCCAAGGAAGGTAATGGGAGACCTTAACGTAGACACCGGGCACGCCGTATTGACCACAGCCAACGCCCCAACTCACTATACCAGCAAGGTTCCATACACCGTCTCGTTCGCACACCAACGGACCACCGCCATCACCCTGTGAAGTAAAAAGAGGACTTACTTTCATAGAACTAAAGCAACGACAATTATTTAATCGAAATAACCGGGATCTAGTTCAAGATTCATCTTGTTCCTTCTTCGAGGCAACACGTGACGCCAAGTAGGCGCCTGCGTTGTCAAATTATTTTACAACCGATTTGCCGCCAAAACATATTTTTATATTATTACACCGTGTCCGGCGGGGTTCAGTATGATATTTGTATATTGTGTAGTATACCTTGCAGGCGTCTTTGCCTTCTTCTCCGCCGGCGCATAAGAAACCGTTGTGCAGTTTGAAATCGTAGCCCAGACGGGTCTGTTGCAGTTGCGATTGACACTGTGGATGAGATATCACCGGAACGTCGACTTCCTAAAGAAAACCGGAACAACGGCTCATTAGGTTTATGGGTTTTTCTTTTGTTACTTCGCTAAAATTATATCATTGCGCAACGGTTCCAACAAACGTCGATTTTCATTAACGTGTCGCACGTGTAGACATCATAAATAATAATTACTTAGCCCGTCTTATTCACTAATTGGCGTGTGTCACACATAAAACGTTTCATTTCTGTTTTACTTTGAATAGCACGAGACCTAAATTGGCCAGATAATTAATAATGTGTATTTGTGGAACTTCGATGCTTTGATTCCAATACTTGTTGTAACAATAAAAATAACCGAATTAATCGAACTTTCCAGAATTTAATTTGATTTACTGACACAAACTACTGTGTAGCCCAAGTTTGCTAGGTACATAGTTTTTTTTTTAATGTATTCTTAATGCATAAGTAAAAATGTCCTAATTTCTAGACAGAGTGTCGACGTTTGAATTGGTGCTTCATTACTTTAAAAACGCCAATAATTATTTTTTCTAGATTTAAATGTACGAGTATACATAAACATATAGGTTTTGAGAGCGCCGTGAAATTTTGGTACATAAAATAGAATACTTTGAAAGTTCACGTTATAGGCGCGAATAACCAAAATGATCCGAAAGTCTTAAGTTCCCCGCTTCATTAAACTAAAGAAAAACAAGTATGTAGCCTAAGAGCAATACACCAATTTGGGACGAATTTTTTTTTTGGTCAGTTATTTTTAGAAGCAAAATGTTACCTTGAGTATGTTTTGGTATTTTCCGAAATCGCCAAAAGCGTCTTTACCCCAACCGGTAGTCCAGCAACGCTGTCCCGAAAAATCTGTGTAAGCATCGGGCAAGCACACAGGGCTTATGTGAGGGTTGCGAGCAAAGTCGACCGGTTTCGCCATCCTCAGTAAGGCGATGTCGTTGTACAGCGTACCGGCGTAAAATTCTCGGTTAACGAACATGTCGGCCAAGTCTTCTTCGACGTAAGGGTAGAACTCCACGTCGTGGTTGACATCCCATTCGCCCAACCTTACTCGCAAGTCTTCGTATTTGTATCTATCAACAACAATACCGTTATTGGAATCTCGCCACTGTTTTTTTTTTTAGTGGTTTTTCACTAGGTTAGATGTGACATAATATAAGAAGTAGTTTGTCAATTATGTCAATAGTGGTAAAAATTAGAGAATATAAAATATGTAAGTGATTCGGGCACGGAGGAAAGTTAAATTGTAAAACGGGTAAGACATTTATAAATGGCAGATAGAAATAGTGGAAGAGAATCGCGTCGTAATTGTCAAGTATTTTGTAGTAACTCACGATTTAACGCAATGAGCGGCCGTCAGAATGTGGAAGGCGTCGATCAGAGCACCTCCGCACACGTATACGCTTTCTTGTGGATCTTTCTTGAGGATAGCCACTTGCCACGGGTATTCGCCTGCACGCAAAAGTCGATTAGGTCCCGAGTCGATCAAAGAGCCTAAACATTTTCTTTTTTTAGCACTTACCGAATTCACTGTCTCCGTCCACGTACGAAGGCGTCTTGATCCTGCCGGTGATGCCTTGCGTGTTCCTCTTGCCACACTGACCGCTGTAACCTACTTGATTGGAAGCCGCGCCAGAGTACAAAGGACCTGCTGGCGGTGCCGGTGGACGTCTACAACACACTTGTCTGGGTCCACAACGTCCGTTAGCCGAGTACGACGCTTGACGCTATAAACGGCAAAAGTCCGGTTAAAATGGCTGTACATTTTCCAACGCGCCAAATATAAGTATTATTATTATTATTAAAAAGAAGACGATTATCGTTCGTGACAAAACGGTTAGTAAATAAAATAATATATAATTGTAGTTTATCGTACATTGTGTTTAGTGCTGTCGGCCGATTTCGAAATCGACCGACAGCTATTTGCAGCCAAGTAGCACAAATTAAGCGTGTGTGTGTTTTTTTTTTATTTTTAAGAAGCGGCAAACGAAACACCAATTTTTGTTGTAATCGATTTAGTTAGTTAATGGTTAAATTATATTGTATTACTGTCGAAGTGTATCTTTAATCCCACTGGGACACGCAGTTGTAGTTAGAATGTTAAATGCTTGTTGTCCGATCGCAGTGCAAAATGACCGGACTGGTGCAGGTGTTCCAATCGTCTAAAACCCATTTGGCTTAAATTGTTTTGCCTCGGGACGCTTTGGAACGGAATTATTGTGCGTATTACATCTTGTTAGTTTTAGGGTCGAAGAACATCCAGCCAAACCGATATGATATTAACAATCTCACCTCGTCCACGTCTCTCTTTTGACGTTGGCTGCCTACGAACTTAACGGGACCGGAGGACTGGCGGTCGTTGGGGAATTTCACACTTTTGGCACTATCGGCCGGCGACGGTGGTTCGTTATTATAATTATTACTATTACTGGCCGGAACACTTATATTTGAACTCCTATAATAAGGACCCGAGTCGTAGTCGTCCGCATGGCCGTAATCGCCTATCCCGGTTGATCCGTACCCGCCGGGACCGTAACCACCGGGTGGGCCACCATAACCACCGACGGGTCCGCCGTAACCGTCTTGGTCGTCATAATCTTCGCGGTACGACTGGTACTCGGGCGCGTAACCACCTCCATAACCGTAACCGCCTCCATAGCCACCGCCGTAAGACGGCGGCGGTTTCGAGTGGTAGAACGGTTTAGGCGGACCGTAAAACGACGGACTGCTCGCCGGGTAGTACGACGGAGGTGGCGAATGATAGTGATTGTGTTGGTGCAAGAACGACGGAGGGTATTCGTGGCCGTAACCGTAATGTGGCGATTTTAGTTTGTGCACTATGTGGCCGACCTTGTTGACCAAACCGGCGTTGGGCGTCACGTGCAAGTTCACCCACGGCTTAACGATTTTCTCGCCGTAGTCGTCTTTGGTGACTTGCAGAGACAGCAAGGGGTTCACGCTGACCAGGCCCAAGTTAAGGCCGTTGCCGCCTCCCAGCGAGTTACCGTAAGGGTTGATCGAAGGGTTAGGCCCGTATGGACTAATGGGATAACCACCGCCGCCGCCCGATGGCAGCCCAAAAGACACCCCGAACGTTGGCCGGATTTTAACACCGGAACTCCCGACGTCATCGGCATCCTCGTTCACGGCGCCACCGCCTCCTCCACCGCCTCCTCCTCCCCGAACAGACCCCCGAGTTTCCGCTGTAAATACATACCATCCTGTATCAGACCTAATGTGCCTATACACGTGTGTTCCATCCCAATCGATTGGCATGCACGTATCGAAACGCACATGCCACTAAGTAAAAACCATTTGCAGATTGTACCTAATAATAATTGTCGTTATTTACGTCACGTAGTTTGACTCCAATAATTATTGTTATCAATGTATAATAATAATAACAATTAATATGCATTAGTCGTCCAATTAAATTAAGTCGAGTTACGGTAATGGTTCAATATAATATTTTGAATTGTAATCTCTAGCAATAACTGTAACGCGTCTATTCGAGTTATTAATTTTAAACTCATATATTATGCGAAGCATTGAACAGAACGTAGGCGTTATGTAATATCGTATTAACATAACAAACATATTATTATCGGTTCGCTCTTTCTCTTCGCTTTTACGGATGTGTCATGTTCTTTTTTTTTTTTTTGCCAATTCGCCTGTATTGTGTTTTCGAAACTTTCCAAGGTTGACACGTATGTAAAGCGTAGGTAAGTTACGGACGGCCCCATTTAAGACAGTGGTTTATGCAAATGAGAAAATACACACACACACACAGAAATGTTCGAAACGAACATCTTAATTGTGCAATTTCGAACGAATGAAACAAGAAAATGTCATGTAAACGTTGAGTAAGCGTATACATCGTATGGGATAAGTAGTTTTAATCGAAACACTTGTTTTGTATGGAAATACAGCTATAATAGCGGTCCAAGGAAAATTGTTTTTGTGCTCTTCACGTTTCGCAACACTTCCGAACGGAAGTGATTTTTTTCCATAGGTTTCATTTTCTTTTGTGTTTTCTGATGCGTCTACGGTCTAATGCTAGTGCACGGGTAGTTAATTAATGATTAATGATTAGAATATTCTTTCACTTCTTTTTTTTTTTTACTTTAAACATCAAGTGAAAAACCGTTTACGAGACGTGTAATGTGCGTTTTATGTCCGGAATCGTGTCGGATGTGTCGAGTGTGAGTAAGTGTTTTGTTTGTTGTAGCCAAGAGAAATTTAATCTGCATATTTTAATTACGAAGATTTAATCTACAATTCGATTAGAAGATAACCCCGACCAGACAGTTTTTATGATTAATGAACCAGAATACATGTGAGTTGTGACCTATTGTCGATTGATGGTTTGAAAAGCGTCGGATACATAATTATTGGATGTTATGTAATTGGTCAGAACTCGGGTAAGATAATTCTCCCTTTAAATCAGTTCGGTCGATTAAAAAACTATAATTCACATAACCCTCGGGACAAAAAAATGGCGTGGGATGTTCTTAATAATTCCGTTTGACCGCAACCATGGGTGTCGTTGCAAAAAAAAAAATATATGCTACTTGGCGTTGCATGTTGTTAGTTATGGCGCGTATGGATGGTTAAATCGCACTTACGCCATCAGTTTGTTGGTGTTGGTCGTCGTCATAAGGTATCTCCACGTTGTATCCGTTGCTGGTTAAGTCGTCCACTGTAGGTTTTTGAATGTATCGCTAGAAAGTCCCGTTTCATAGATTATAACAGTAAGTCCCGATAGTACAAACCGTATTACAGTCAACACTGTGTCGGGTTTTGTGTAAATAAGTTATCAAGTCAATCTTTCGGTGGGAGGAAAAACATAATAGTATTTCTATCGATAGGACGGACAACAGTGCACACTATATTATACATCTACGTTTTTTTTTTCATATAATTTATTTATGATCAATGTGACACTTACCGCTTGTGCGTTCTGGTTGTCTTGGGTGGCTACTTCCCTACGCCTACGGGTTTTCGCCTTGTCCTCTTCTTTGTCGTTGACCTTGTGATGCGACACGATTGTGCCGTTACCGTCGGTGATCACAACCTCGTCCAAACCGATCGCCTCGATATCGGTCTTGCCCAGATTTCTCGGATCGATGCCCGCGATTCCGTCTTCTTTCCTGGCCACCTCGTGGGGTAAACACTGGTCGTACGGCACGCAATAGCAACCATAATTGTCGGCTCTGGGACTCTCGTAGGACGGGTATCTTTCGTTAGTGTACGCTCCGGCCAGAGAATCTATAAAACATATCAAGTATTGAGTAAATTGTACGCATTCTCTACTAGCGGTTCTGCACAAAAGTCGGATATCGTCATGTTGTCTTACTTGAAGGCTGCTTGAGGTTGAGTTGTTTCTTATAGAAAGGCCCGGGAGTTTCGTAGTTTTCGAAATTGCCTCCGTAACTGTTAAGGCTGCTCGGGCCGTAAAGGGATCCTTCGCTTCCGTACAACGGTCCGGCACCGGCACCGATTGGACCTAGTCCAGCCGTGTCGATTGTTCCCGGTGCTTTAACGTTGTCGCCGCCTTCGCCGTGGTGGAAATGATGGTGCACGTGCTGTTGGACTCCGCCGACCGGTAAACCCGCAGACGGTATACTAACTGCCGGTTGTACTGGTCTAAATGATTCGGCCGCTTCGGACTCGAACACTTGCGGTGGTGGTCTATTGGGAGTGCCGTAAGAAGGCCCCGGTCGGCTGGAACGTATGGGACTTCCGTACGACGATCCCGGACCGCCGTAAGACGATCCCGGACCTCCGTAAGACGATCCTGGACCCCCGTAAGAAGGTCCTGGGCCACCATAAGACGGACCGCCGGACGGGAACGGCACCGGACGTGGAGGACCATATCCCACGGACAGCGGAGATCCCGCTGTTTTGAGCGGAACGGCGGCGATGGGTCGCCCCACCGGTTTTAGCTGCACCGGTTGGGCGTAGATTAATTCTTGAGGCGCGATGTTACGTTTTGGTTCGACCAAATCTTCATCATCGCACTACAACAACAGAAAAAAGTTTTGTAACGATATTTATTTATCTGCGAAATGCGTGGCCCGACCAAACACTATAGTTATAATAATAAGTGATATCCTTCTGGGTAGAAAGAGGTAAAGCGGTGATTTAAATACTCCGAATTAAAAAAAAAAAAAAAATTAACATTCGACACCCTCTGAGTGACCCAACATTTTGATTCGGTAAACTCGGATAATGTGTTTTATTTTAATATTCAAAGTTTTGGTAAGGTTAGAGGTTCTTAAATACATGTTCGTAATTTACCTCCATAAGACCCAAACCACAGAGTCTATCTCTGATGGCGTGCCTAGATTGGGTGTCGTTTAAAGATCCCGAAATCGAAGTACCGCCTTCTTGGCTGGCGTCGTTGACCTCCGAATAGGAATCTATAGATTTACTTTCACGGTCGCTTGCGCTATTTGGTCCCGCCGTTGGTTTAGCTGCTTGATCCTTACTCTTATCCTTGCTCCACGACCATTCCTCTGCGGTCACAAACACCGCAAACGCAACGAACAGGAACGAGCCCGTCAGTAAAAATTTCATCTTGTAGCTAAAAAAAAAATAATAATAATAATTGTATAGCTTTGACTATTATTATTTTTGTTGAAACGCTATTATTTTCAGCATCTGTGGTAAACTGGTTTAATTATTTTGAGTGCGTTAAGACCCAAGAAGAGTTACGTAAGTTGTATATACGTTTATATTACAAATAATTTACGGTTTTTAAGCTGTTATTATAATTTTTTTTTAAATTTATTAATCGATTTACCTATATTAAACCGTAACCCGAATGGCGTCCGTATTTGCTAAACAGTGTTGTATTATTATGATTATTATTATTGTTATTTTTTTTATTATTATATAAAGTTGCGTCCCGATAAAATATTTCAAAATTTGTTTAACGACAATAGGAAAAAAAAAATCAATGAATCAATGAATGCATTTCAAAACGTTATGATGTCACGTGATGTGTATATAACAACAATAATAATAATGCAGTAAAAACCACTTCATTTCATAACGTTTTTTAGTGGTCACGTTTTGCACGTTGACAGGTAATTGTTCGTCCTCCCTTCCCCCCCCCTTCCCGCGACCGTGTACAATAACGACAATAATAATAATAATAATAATAATATTGTTATTATGCGTTATATTATTTCCTAGACCGTCGGGTTATGCAAAGGGGTGGGCGGGGGTGGTGCAAGGAGGGCAAAACAAAACGCGTGCCCGGGTCTCGTTTCCACCTGGATCACGTGTATGGGCGGACGGCTAGTTAAGTGCGTGTAATGTGTGCGGACAAAGAGAAAGTGACGGTTGTGTCCGAGACGCTTTCACTTTCGGTCGCCCACCGTTTTTTTCTTCTTCTTGAACGTTCTCATTATTATTATTATTACTATAAGTGTGTGTGCGTACGAACCAAGACGCCGCCACCGCCTCCGAGCCCACACTCAATGCCAAGTAACCGCGCCAACGACCTTGCGAACGACTCTGTTGTGTGTTATGTCACCGGGAGGGCACGCGGATAGACGGGAAGAAATAATTGATAATTCGCCCAGGCGCCGAGGCACGTCGAAGGGGAACGAAAAATTGGCGAAGAGGCGTCGATATTTAGAACGCCGCCGATACGTCATGGGCGAAACAATGGTTTGCTAATTTTGTCCTCTTCTTCTCCGGCGACCCGTCGTAGTATTATTAACATACCCACACGTGTATATAATTATTATTGTTAACACAAGGATCATGTAACGCCGGTCGTCACACGAGCTGGGTGTTTCTAAACGGTTAGGGTATATTCGTTCGAAGTATTCTGTAGTCGAATACAATATTATTTTCTGTGAAAGAAAACCCATATCTAGTAACACAAGCATGACACCCATAAACTATTACTATAAATTGAAATATTAACTATTGTATAAAGATAAATGTCTAGTTGTAAATGATACAATTTTGTATGTACATAATCTGTTTAACTAATACTTATTATTTTTGAGTTATATGCGCCACGATAAGATGATTAATTAATAATTTCATATTGTAATAATATAACCTAACTACGTTCGGGGAATAACAACTCGCCGTCGTCAATCAATGTGGTTTATTCGCATTGAAAATAATTACAATTTTGGATATCTAATAGAGTGGGAAAATAATGATAAATGAACGTTTAGCGAACAGGTCGTTTTGTACAGCCGACGAAAAGGTTAAGGTTGGACGGTGGCCGGAGAATAAATTTAACGAAGTACAAATATATCACAGTTGGTATAACCCAAGGCGAATGCAAATAACGCAAAATTTCCGTTTCATTTTGACCTATAACTTAACGAGTGACATAGAAATCCAACAATCAGACGGCGGGGTTCTGCGAAACCGTTTGTTAAGTTTGAGTTACAAGGTCTGCGCGTCACGATGACACTTGAGATTCGCACGAGAGTAGAAGGGCCAATGCGTACAGACGGTAACATACAGTTCGAAGCGGTGGAACTAACTTATAAACTTTTTTTTCTCTATTTCCCGAATTTCTGACTTATTTACCGTTTAGTGTGCGGTAGAAAGTATATAAAAAAAAAATAGCTCGGTACATTGACCACCGGATTATCTGCCGGACGGAGAGATTTTTGAAGTTTGCCCGTATTTGATCTGTTATCGGTTTTATCTACCGACAGGATCGCAGAGATAAGACACGCGTTTGCTTTCACGACGTTCGTGGGAACATTTAACGCAGAAACTTCATCGGCAAGATCAATGTGAGGCGTGCATCCCACAATGCGCTCACGTAGATCTCTAGAAAATTTGCCCACGTTACAAAGCTGTACGCCGAAAACGATCTGTTGCCAACCGGAAAAAGGGTTGTTTTGTATACTGTGTGTGTGAGAGAGAAAGTGAATTATCAAAATATAGTGTATGCAAGAAGAATACAACGTCTTCGTCGTCGGCGCCCACTTGAGGTGTTTGTTTATGGATTACCCAATAGACCGGGTCGCCATAATAATATTATTCTATTCAATGCGATTGTCACTCGTTAATACCGGAATGGAATAATATACCGGCACACGATCCGGGGCCGTCTCGACCTCACGTTTCCTCGTCGGGAGCGTGTCTACCGGAACCGATCGAATCCACCCGAAATTGACCAATTTAATAATAACAATATCGCGGTTAGTAAAATAAATACTAATTCTATTCGCACATGACAACACCGTACGGAAGTCTTGTACAAGTTTAAGACAAAAAAGTGAATTACATCATCGCCGTTGGTTTTTCGGAAGACCCGTGAGAAGAGTCTGAGAATTAAAACTACTCGCTAATTCGTAAACACACGTGAATTATAATAGATGGATAATTCAATTATACAATTATACATCAACGTAATAGTGTTACGTTGTTTTGAATTTCTATGCAGATTCGCCGGAGCAGCGTAGGCTGACGTCTTGGATAATAACATACAGAATGTCCAAAATTAAATGCAGCTTTATCTAATATAAAACAGCTATGGTTAACTGATACGCGCATTTTTATTGTAATACCAATTATATATTACCAATAAACATAACAGATACCAATTAACAGACAAAAGTTAACGTTCGAATCTCACTTCATAAGACCCTGCAAAAGCATACCATATTCTATCACTAAATTTTGTTCTCAGTGATTTTAAAGTAAAACAAGGATAAAACTGACTCAAAGGTATCGCGCTGATTGTGTGTACAATTGTCTGATGCTTAAATAGTCGCACATTAAATGGGATTTGCTAATTTAAGATTACTTTTTGGAAAAATAGAACAAAAATCTTGGGAACTCCCTTAATCTTTGATTTAACGTTAGTTTATATTTTTTTAACGAATTGGTTTTTAAATTTGTAAAGAAACATTTACAGTAAAAATAATAAAGCTTCTTGTTTTATGAATTTTGTAGATCTAGAAAAAGATTTCCTTAATAAATAAGAGAAAGAAAGATTTCTATTAACAAAAATTGTAATTAACTGATGTTTAATGTTATTTTTTTAAAACTTTTTAATGAATTATTGTAATTAAATAAATTGAACTCCAGTAAAAAAAAAATAATACAATGATATCAAAGGAAATCTTAAATCCTATAATGAACTAAACAATTATTACAAATTTGCAAAAAAAATTATTCGAAAATAAGAATCTTAAAACTAATTAAAACATCCAATATTTTTATAGGAGTAAAAATAAATTATTTATTTTTATTGTACACGGTGTTACTTATAGCTAACGAATATTATATATGATATATGATTAATGACTATTATTTAATTCACTTTCAATTGTTTTTCTTCATTATTAATGATGATGGTAAAATACTTTTATTAAAATATACTTCCTGTTAGTAATAGTTGTAAGTACATTGTATAATATCATAATATTCCATTACTGTTTAATCCAAACCCGGAAGGTTAACACGTTTTTTAATGATCGGATCATCAACAACATTTTGTGCCTTGTGGTTAGGTATTTATTTTTAATATTTAATTTTAAATACAATCAAATATATTGCATCTATTGTTGCAAATACCAGTTAAAAATCTAATTTAAATTAATGTTTTGTTAATGAATAAGAGTTTTTATTTTATTTTAACTGAATGTCAAAACAAGAGCGGTAAACAACATAGTGTGATTTGCGGGTGCTTCTCTGCACAGTCTTTTCTTCGACAAAATGTTTCACACTTACGGAGGGTATATAATTTATAAATGTTTTAAATAAAAATATTCTTTCATTGCCGGGTCAAAATTAAATATTATAAGGGAAGGGTTTTTTTTATAAAGAACAATTGTTTTAAAACCCTATTAAGAATAAGGTTTTTAGAATTTTATACTTATGTGTAAACCAATAAATGTATAATTTTATTTTGCAATAGAAGATATGGTATATTGGTTATATTAGGTTTAAAATATTGTTTCACAAATCCTAATAAACCTAATTGAACTGTCCGAACGAACGATTTATGAAATAAGTCATTAGAAAACCTAACTGAAGATTTATGAAAACATTTTTAGTTTATGTTTGGCTTACTGCCATTAGACTGACTTCTTTGTGAGCAATAGTAGTTTCTTTTAAAAAGCGTTAACTAAAATACTATGAAAATACAACAAAAAAAAAGGGTGTTGTAAATAACTTTAAAGTTTGAGGGATAGATTTCAACGTTATAAATTATTTTTAAGCGAGAATATTAATAATTATTATAACTTAATATTACACGAACGTGTGCAACGAAATACAAAACAAAAATAATATCTTAAAAACGTTTACCTTTGTCAGCAGTACGAGGTAAGCAGATGAAATGTGCCGGAACAGTGTCGGCAAAGACTGTTTGTTGGACCGGCTGTATTAGTGGTCTCTTCACTTGGACGGACGTAATACACTTTCTCCAATGATCACAGACTGACCTGGGATTACAGTAATGGTCCGATTTATTATGTATTTTTTCGTCCCTACTATTTTCGTTTTCAAGATGCATTTGTCCGCCTTCTTACTCCCTCCTGCGCCTTTTCGCTAAAAAAAAAAAAAAACCCAACAACAACAAACCTAAGGCCGTTCACTCTCGACGAAAAAACCAATTCTTAGCAATCAATGCCATTCTTCTTTGGACAAACCGTTGGCCATGTTCCCGGAAACCGTCAAGGCTCTTCGAATGGAGTAGCTACGGTTATTTCTGAAACAGACCGGTAAACCGGATCTATGTTCTGTGATGCAAATCTATTGTTTTCTCCGGATCTTAACAGTCATCGAGTGCCCTATGACGTACAATCTTGCACGCGTCGTTTATTTAATTTTTAAATTATCCAATATTACTTAACGGCAATATTACCGTCATTGTCGTTATAGATTTTTTTTTTTTTTTAATGGAAATATTATTATTATTATGTTTTGACCACAAACACTATAGAAAGCAACGGCTGAGCTCTAGTGATCGACTTATGCCGTCCGTTGACGCAACAACGCAATAATAAATTTGTAAAAATTGTATAACGGTGGTTGTTATTATAATTTCGTAAGGTGTCTATTATTCATGAAAAATCTGTAACAGAATTTGCGTGGGTATAACCTTTGTCAAGTCTCATAACAAATGATTATAGGGATGAAAAATCATTTTTGGCGAGACAACAAAATTGTCACTATATTGTGCTGGGTACGAAAAAAAATTTGGTTAATTGACAAATCATACGTTATAAGATCTATGTATAAATGATTACTAAACGTGGATTTTGTTTACTCAATTTTTTCTCCAAGAACTACAAACCAATCTAAAATTTGATTTTTGAATCGTTCAACAAAAATGTACCAAATTATGTTGTACTTGTATTATCACAGAATCTTTTAAATTGATTTTTATGGTGAGCAAGCCGTCATTATAGTGATTTAATCAATTGAAAAACTCAATCAAACGCATTTAAAGCCATGCCTATTGTTCACGAAAAATAATTCATATAAAAAATATGAATGCATTAATTTAAAGTTACTTTTTGATAAAATTATAAGAATATGTATTGGTATGGATAAAACTGAAAGTAGCTTTGTGAACACAATTAACAGCACCTACACTGTACACAAAAGTGAAATGAGAAATTGTTTACCTGTGTGGATGATGATACACAAATACAATGAAGTGTAAAAAACGTTGTTACCTACACATCGTTGGTAATTTATAATAATATATATATATTTTTATATTTTTGTTATCGTTTGAACAAGTCAAAATGTCTGACTTAAACTTATTAATGGATGTATAAATTTATAAGAAAAACCCATTAACTTTTTACTCTATTAATTAGTTGAAACGGTATTTTTTAGACCGGTATGTTTTTTTTAAACCACAATCAATTTGTCTGAAACTTTCCCCATATTCAAGTTATATTCTCTTGAATAATTCAATAAATTATAAATTTAAATTTGTAAATATAAACTTGAATTTAATGTCATTAAAAGCGCTAATTACTTTTTTTAATTTTTATAGATGAAGGTATAAAACATTTTTTTTAAATTTAATATTAACTAGTCGTAAAACTTAAATAAGGAAGTGCAAAGTGTAATGTAATAGTAGTATGTGTAAACCGTTTAGCGGTTTATGACACATAGGATCTCGGTCGTGGACGGATAATGAATGCTAATAACTATTAACCGGATACGACGATGATATAATACAAAACAAATTATTCAATCGACATGGTTAATATGTTTATTAAAACTTATACTTGATTATATGTTTTATCCTACATTTTTCTTAGATATGTGTAACAATGGAAGTATTAAATTACTCCATTGTTCGGATCATCTATATACTGATAGATATTTATTTTTATGGAAATTTAGATTCTAAATAGGTATAAGTGACTTTTGTAAAATTAAAAAAAACGAGAAAAATTTAAATTATTTTTTCCTATGTGTTCTTATGGGCGATGTTCATTAGTTTTCTTCGATATGTCTTCCGTAAATTTAAAAACTACCCGGATAGAAATAGGATTCAGTGATAAATAAAGTGTAAGATAAGAAACTTGTTTATGAAAATAATGCACTTGGGTTTTGATTAATAAAAATGTATAGTTTAAGCCTCAATTTGCAAGTGGTTTTAGACTCGATTATATATGCACACGATTAAAAATGTTTCACCTACTTCAGTAGTGGACATTTTTTTTGTTTTTTTTTTTTTGGAAAACTCGATTCGTGCGTTATTTATTTTAACAAACGATAGTAGGTAACGATGGTTTGCATAATTTTCAGAAATAAAGTGATACGCTAAATGTCTGGTAAAACGTGCCGGTTGCATAATCGAATTTGGGATTCGAATTGTCTTGCCAGAAGTATTTCCAAACCATCAGTTTCGGACCAATAGGCATTTGGCGAGTTTAATCAACGAGCTGGCAAAACGGCGTATGCCTAATCGGATTTTCTGATTGCATCCTAACCGTGGCCGAAGAATTTTACAATGGGGAAAACCCCATGGGTGTCTTGGTGCAAACACACTGTTCGGTACGCAGCCCGCCGCGGCGAGTAGGTCATCGACTCAATGCCACATATCAGGTATGATGTAACACGACGGGCCGTGTAGTGCACATACGGTATACCTATAGTGTGTGTAATTTTACATTGGGGAATATCCGCGCTTGTTTTCGGCCTAGATAAATAAAGTAATTGTGTACGAACCGCTCGATTATTTCAATGCATCGCTCGCTTGCATAGGTTAATGTGCAAAAATCTCATATTGAGATTTAACTTGTCGAGGGGCAAGAAATGTTACCGATAAAACTATAAAAGACCCTTAAAATGATTTTTATTTTTATTTTCAATTGCTTTTGTAATAACCTAAAAATGATAAATCAACAAAATTATTGGATAAACATATATAAGATACAACTCTACAAATCGAAATAATAAGTGACCGCATTACTCTAAAGGTGTGTTTAGTTGACTATTTTACGTGATCATCACTTCTAACCAACGCTAAAATATATATATATATATAACTACCACTCCTAAATGGCTTTAATAAAAGTGGCCAATATACTACACACCGCCTCTCAAAGAGTTAATAAAAACGGGGTTTTCATTGGCAGGGAGTTTCTTATTATTTTGCACTTCGTTAATATTAGTGGTAACCTTAACTCACATGGTTGACTTCTAATAATTTTCTTTACATTTCAACAGAGCTCAAAAAATCTTAGTTAAAAGAATGTATAGTCATGTTTTTTTAGGATTAACATATATAACACGTATTATGAATATAAATAATACAAAATTGTTTAAACAAAATTATGAATGTAAAATTGCGTGTTGGTGATTCATCGAATAGTTGTCATTTTACGTGCATTGCGCAAAGTATTTTTCTTGTCTGACAAAAAAATGTTGTGTAACAAAACTTTTATTTCTTAACTTTGATTCTCTTCCTAGAAGATAATCGTACATAAACTTCTCATTGTTTGTAAATAAAATTTAATTTAATTTTTAATTAATTGTTTATTATTTTTAATTTTTGTTTTTACTTCAAATATGATAATACACACATGCATAATGCAATGTGTGCACATTGTGTATCAGTACATCATACCAGAACTGAACGTGAATTAATTTTGTTTAAAAAATAAATATAAGAATGTAATTCCTTTTTTAAACTGCTTAAAGTGCATTTGTCTAATCGAAATACAATTTTTATAAGAATGTTTGTTTTTTTATTTACAATTTTTGACAGTATTAAATAACAATAACTCGATAATAATGTGAAAAATAATAAATAATACGTACGTTTTTCTCACAAGAAATCCTGACCGAGTTACCTAATTTTGAAAGTTATTATTTCCGCTAACAATAGTAAGACAGTACAGTATATTGTATAATATAAAATATTAGTTACCTAGGTATATACTATGTATGTTTATTAACAGTTCAACCGCTTAATAATGATCAGTTTTTTTTTTGTAAACCACAATCAATTATTGTTATGTATTTTTTTTCGTCTGAGAATTACCGTTTTTTTATGACTCATAGCTATCTGTACATGTATATATTTTATGAAGAAACTGTCCTGTCCTCGTTAACGTGTTTAGCTTTGCGTAGAATTTACACAACTTTAATTCTTTTAGTTATGTTAAAAAATAATAAAATTAAATATGTTACAATTTGTCGGGTTGCAATATTAATTCAAATATTTTTTCTATTAGAAACATATTATTAAATTAAATTTTAAAATAAAGAATATGATGTACGTTGTCTTTTATGTAATCGATAAAGTTGACGAGGTTGACCACTTTTTCTGAAAAGTCATTTCAACTTTTAGCTTTTCTGCAAAGTAAAACATTAACACTTTTCGTGTTGTTAAATATTTAGTTTTTATCTCAGTGAAACCCATTTTCTTTAGATTTTATGATTTTATTTTTTGTGCCACTACTGTTATTCTGAACTATTATTTGTACCTATTCGTATTGTATGTTCAAATAAGATTTTAACAATTATTGTTTTTATTATATCGATATATCAATAAAATTTCTCCTTTCGGTTTGTAATGCATATCAAGATGTTATGTGAACGCGACACATTGCTTGTTGCTAAGCCCACTATTGCTTAAAATCGAATCTATATAAATGTTAATGAAGAAACACTTCATACTCGCTTTATCACTACGTTATAACAAAGCAGTATGTAACTTGCTAATAATTATACATAATATGTGTTATGTAATAAATGATGTGCATGATACGCTTGCAAGTTTGATGACACTCAATTTTACAACACACTGCGGTGACGCCTATAAGTTACAAATATTATATAAATTTAAAATCTAAATAATAAGCAGTCAGAGATTAAAACCGGCCTCCCGCCATACAACTAAACGCCAATAGAAAAATATAATTTCATTATTTATCGATAAAATATCATACTTTATGTAGTAGAATTACATGGAAAAGTAGGGTTTTAATTGTGTTTACCATAAATAAATAAAATTATTATGCTATAGATGATCAAATTATTAATTAAAATGTATACGAGATAGTCAGATAGATAGACATATGAGATGCTTATTATATCAAACATAATTCCTGTATTATATTTATGTATGGTTAGAAAAATTATAAAATTATAAATGTTCTAAACAGAATTTGGCAACGTTTTTAATTTTTGTTGACTTGTTATTACATGTTTTACGCCATAACAAATATATATTTTGCATTATTGTTATTATTAGTAAATAACAGTTAGAATTAAAATTATTAACATTTTATTAAAAAGAAAATCTCAAGAATTACTACATAGTCTATAGATGGTGATGTTACCTTTTTTAAACGATATAAATTTAAAATGTCAACCAATTTGATTACATTTTGTGTAGATTTTAAGAAAATGAGTTGTTACGGACTAAACATAAATGATTATGTAATATTACTATGTCCTAATAACGTATGTAGTACATAGGTTAGTAATTATAGATATTAACTTGCTAGGTGGGTTAGGAATTTTTTATATTGGTTTGTACAATATAAAACATTGGCCTCAGCTATCGAGCGGTGCGAAGATCACATAACTGTTCTGTATTTGTATTGCCAACCGCCTACGCCGTTGTTTTGGAAAAATTACCAACTCGGATAATATTATTTTCATTTTTTATTATGTGACTAACAAACTACTTCGGGTTAACAACTATACTAGAATTAAAAAAAAAACACAGAAACTTTTCCTTTATTATATAATGCAATAAAAAAACTTTGATCTCAAACATCCATTATAAAAATAAAAAATAATAATAATAAATATTACTTGTTTTACAAGAATTAAAAAGTTAAAACCAATTATCAAAACACACTGTTGTTTTCTTGATTTTGTTTTACATAAATGTTATCTAAACAATTAATATCTTAAAAATACAATTAAAATATTATTAACTTGTTTTCGATTGGATTTCAGCTTATCGCAAAATCACACGATTACTTTTTTACAGTTAAAATTAGTTACACGACCGGGTTTATTACAACGATTGATTAATTATTAAACACAAGAGTTTAATCAACGTTACAATTTACAAGCTAAATCAAAATAAATACCAATGAATATCTACTATTTTTAGTTTATATTATTGTTACACAATTGCGCATAATTTACATTAACCAAAACGATCAACACAGGTGTTGTCCACCATTTTTGCTTAAAATACAAAATTAATTAACGAGTCCCGCGAACCTTTACCGCATTATAATACTAACAGTCACGTTTTGCAAATATCAATTACCACACTATTGTTTCAGTTACATTTCATTATATAATAATAATATACATCACAACACCGTCATATACACCGGCCTAATACGAATATTTGTAGCCGTGTTTTTCGACAGGTTCGTAAGACTGAACGACATCGTAACCGGTGAGATACCGTCTTGTTGGTGGAATAATTATTTCTGCCGTGGGCGGCTTGTAGTACTGGTAACCATACGGAATGGGTTTGTAGGGCACATATGGGCTTATGTAGTGCACTTGACTGGAAACCGTCAATACAAACCACGACAACCAAACTAACAACTGTAACGAAACAAACAAAAAACATAATATTCTTAATAAATACAGAAAAATATAACGTTACAGTTTACAATTTACTATTTGGTAAATTATACATATACAACGACTGTAATGATGACACTGGCGTTATCTTGAGGTTTCCTACCCCAAAACCATCCTTGGCAATGATTGCAAAACTGCACCTAGTAATTACACTGAATATTAAAAATGCTATTGTTCGTTATTTGTACACTTGGAAAGCTTTCAAATTATTGTGGACCGCTTTGGTAGGTACCTAAATAAAAAATTAGAAATCAAAAGAACTTTATGAGCATAATTTTTTTTAAATAAAAACGTTTTGTCGTCTAGCCCGAAACTATTATATTTCTATTATAGAATATAATAGTATTAAGTTACAACAAAATATGTATTTTATAATTATCTTAAAAGTGTTGACTAACGAAGTAGAACTCACGCGTTAAGAACATATCATATTTTTGAGCCCCATAAAAATCTCTTTTATAAAAACATTTTTTTTTAATAATTCCGAACTTGAATCATTGAAAATGTTTGTTTTGCAATTTTATCAAATATTTTGATCCGCATTCAATTTCGCCGTCTTTAATTTTGTATACATCCGCTTCAAATCCCATGATGTTATATTATGTTTAATTTTATCTAGTGCCCCATCTCCATTTTTTTTTTATTGTCAAATTAGTTAAAATGAAATAATCCTAGTTTGACTGGGATATACTCAAATGAGTGCGGGTTATTTTTTTTTTATTGGCGCCAAAATATTAATTTAAAAAAATTACAATTAATTAATAAATAAGTTAGCGGCCCTAAAATCAACCGGCCTTCGGGATTTGCAACCGAACAAGGTAAGGCGGTCCTATTTTTAGTAATTATTTTGGTATACAATTTCTTTAAAATAATATTCAACCCGACTCGATAATACATTTTTGCATTACAATATTTGTTTATCATAAATATAATTAGATTAATATTTAAAGAAATAAAAAAATCATTTAGCGAAATAATCAATAACAATTAAACTAGGAGATTCGTGTCGTGATCAAGTTAAATTATGTACTCCGTTGTCGATTGAATCACGTGGTGCAGAAAGCTTACGTTTTACCTACCCTGACGGGCGATGACGGGGAAAATAAGTGGGGTAGAAACGTGACCGATAAACGTGGATAAAATAGTATAGACGTGTAGGTATTCCATAACAATCACATGTTTGAAAGCGTCATGAGATGTAGGGACTTAAGATTTGTTATTTTCTACGTCATCGGCGTCAAATTTTTTAACAAAAAATCTTCGTCAATTTTTCAATTTTTTTCTCGGGAATACAATTTTTTTTTACTCGTTGTAAAAACATAATTGATATTAATATATATATAATACATATAAATTAAAATTGGAACCTCCCTAAAAATCCTAATATATAACATGTGCTTGGGGTAGGTGAGTAATGTGAAAGACACTTCAGTTTAACAACCAGATTAAAAATTAATTAAGTAAAAAAAAAATGTCTTTAAAACAAGGTAAATAAAAACAAACAATTTTCTCTACAGTACTAAATGTATTGAACAAAAAAATGTTAAAAATATACAATTACCGTATTTTAAGATAAGTTTAAATTACAAGTTTTGATGAACATTTTAAAAGAATTTTGGATGTGTGAAATGTTTTGGAATTGTTGCATATTTATACTTTTTACAAATTAACGTGTAAATATTAATATTATTGAATTTGTCAAAATGCTAATTTTATTTAACAATTCATATTATTAAGGTTAGATCAAGTTTTCAATTTAATATTATATAATTGAAGCGGTTTGAAATATGTAAAATTAGCTTTGAACATATTAAGTAATATTATTTTTGTAATATAATGCTTTTCAGTTTAGGATATTAAATTTAGCATGATCAAAGCCAATTAGATGGTGTTAGGGCAGAACAAGAAAATATTTTCTTTTGGCTAATCGAGTTACCGTTTTAGCGTTTAAACTTTAATCTAACCTTTCATCAATTAAAAACAACTTTGTGCGTGTTGCCCAAACATAAATAATAGCTACCTTAAAAAATTGACAATAAAACCCAATTCTAAAATTGTAATTTAAACTTATCCCCTTCTGCCCAAACAGTATTCCAGTGTAATTTAAATTAATGTATATAATTGGATTGGTCTTACCGATCGAATAGAAACCATGTTCGATGATATTCGTCCTTCTACGACACCCCAACACGTTTTTATCGAGACTACTTGAGGAATATAATATGTAAAAAAAAAAGCAATAAGGCTTATATATAACCATCGAGCCTATTCCCCGCCCATCTCATGCGGTCTGCTCGTCATGTTGACGGTGCGATGATAGGTCCATCATTTTCGCATTACAATGCCGCCGTTATTATATTAATATATCCATCATGTACATATTATACTGTTTATTATCATCGTCATTATATTGTATACGCCATCTCCAACGCCGAAACATTAATTCCTTCGGGCTGATATTATAATAATAATATAATAATATATAATACATATAGAGGTACCCATAACTATGCAGCCAACGGCCAACGGATCATCAACCGACCGGTGGTTGTTATTATAATAGAGTAAACAAAGTGTACATTCGATTTAAGATAATAACAAAAATTAAATTGTCTGAAAACGCGGTTCTAATAACTATTTACGGCTTCCCACTAGCGTTCAATGGGATGACGGTCGCTTTGTATGGCCGATCCGGCTATAGCTGATACGCACGAATATCTAGTGAATATAATTAGTTTCGGAGCAGTTTTTATTTATTGCACAGGTCTGCCAGCAACAAAGAGCCGACCATCAACAATTTTATATTGCCCATATATAATGCCCTTGACTAAGGATAATGCACACACACACACATACACATATACACACACACACACATATATATATATATATATATATATATACATATTATACAAAAAAAGGATAACGTTTTTATGGTATATATATATATATATTATTAATAATGGCGTTTGAATTATTATTAAAGTTATAATATGTATATAAATACGTAATATACGAGGAGTTATTGAACCGAATCTCATAGATAAACCGCGTTATATCGCATAGAATACGTTTTCGGGTTATTTACCTTTAGTCCGATTCTCGTATCTCGTGTCTGCGGCCAAAAAGGAATATAATATAAATTATTATGGTCTGCGCTATTTTTAAGACCCTTTCAGGGATAATGCCGCTAGCCGCCCCATTATCTTTATTGAAAAATATCTTGGTTAGTCTTTAGAAAAAAATAAAAGAAACATCCCATCAAAGTCCTGTACTACTAGTGCGGTTACGTTGATATAATATACCTATACTGCAAAAACAATCGCCTGTGGTTGTTTATATGCTGTACTTAAGCGCCTGTGCTGGAGTACCAATTTGTCCCAGACAAAGGCACATCTCATTCACAGCTATGCCCACTGGTCCACAATAATATGTTGCCCCAGTTGAATTCATGTTCAATAACCACCGATTATCCCATTTGGGTGATCCTTTGCTTATGTCTTAAACCTTAGCATGAAAAAAATGTCTACATTTCTGTGGGTTAAAAACCGATAATTGTAAAATTGGATGTTTCTGGCTTCGATGAGAACCTTAAATGGCATTTGTTTGTAAGTTTTAAATATATGCAGTTGGTAAAAGTAGAAACAACAACATTTAATCATTATTAGTTATTCAAATAAATAATTTAAGTTTTATGCTGGAGCAGATACAAACTGACGACATTTTTAATATTAACTAGTATAAATTATATTATGATTTATGTAACAGTATACTGATAACAGGTTTCATACCTAAAAAGTAATGGGACGGGTCTTTAATTTTTAAATCCGTAATAAAACGAAATAGATAAAACACGTCGAATCTACTATTTAATACCCTTTGTAAAATGGCTCTTTCTTGTTTTAATATTAAAAAAGAAACAGTTTTAAGTAATAAAGTCACTGTTTTTAAATGTAAAAAAATAATTATATTTTCCATATTTACCCCACTATTGATTTGGAAAATTACAAGTTAAACCCTATCATAAATTTATAAGCAAAAGTAAACACTGTGCATTGTACAAATTTCTCAATAACACCTGGTAAACGTGGCGATTCAATTCTTTTGTTAATGGCGTTACACGTTAATTTATTTCTCTATGCTAACACAAAAACAAGATGGTTGAATAATAAATAGGTGTAAGATAAGATGTACATGATCCTGCAGTACGCTTTTCATCATCCCCACTTTGCCGTGCGCATATTTCATACTATAAGTATAAATTATGGTACAGAAAAATCAAACAAATCATTTGCCGAAAGAGTTGCTTGTCGATTAGTTTTACTGCCTATACAAAAAATAACATATCCCACACAAGTTCATCATGCATCCAACCGTAAGTAACACATACATTGAATTTAATTTAAATTTGTAACTAGTTTTATTTATATTTAGTTGTACTCATAACGATAATACTATATTATTAAGGCGCATTTAATTGCAACAGGAAAATTATAATAAATGTTCAAATTTTTAGTATAATTCTTTTGTACTCTAATAAATATAATTTGTTTATACTTTTGAATTGTTTGAATACAAAAATATTAACCGATTTTTTAATTCCAAATTTTGTGTTTATGACAGGCATTTTTATTTTATTGAAAATATATTGCCACACAATTATACAAATCCGAAAACCAATGCTAACGGTTAATTTTTATATTTTTATATAGTATCCCACCTTCGCAAAACAACACCCACGTCTAGAGAAATCTTTACATTTCACTCACGCGATAAAGCTGATAAATATTCCAATATTTTCATACTGCTTCTGATGTGTGTAAGTTGAAAACGACTTCGTAACAATGACCATAAAAAATAACAAGATTTCTTTTGAATTAGGAACAAAACGGTCAAATGAAATATAAGTTAACAACATAATATAACGATATTATCTTCTTGGCAATAGTCCCGAAGGCGTCGACATACGGTCAAATATTGTTATTTAATCTATTTCTCAACGAATCGAAACACACACACACACACAACAATTATCTGCACAAACGCCAAATAGTTTTTCATTATGTTCATTATGTAAAATGTTTACCATAATTTGTATAAAACCAAAACGAAAGTATATTTTGGTTAGTTACCACCGACAACTTGCCTCATTATTATAATTGAAATTAACTTATGGTTTTAATTAGTGGCAAAAAATGATTTAAATTTAAAATTATATTTTAAATATACTTTGCGAATAATTGTTTTTGTTTAAAAACCAATCAAACTATATTTTATTAATTAATGTAAATATATAAATTTGTACAGAAACGTTAATTTAGGAACTCTTAATTTATAAACAGCTTATTCAATTCACTTCCTGTATAGTTTCACTAAAAGCGTTTATCCAGTCGATACTATATTTTAAGGCTAACAAATATCAATGTACTAATAATGTAATCAGTTGTAAATAACTTTTATTAATTTATTATACTAACACGTCTGGTTATACTACTAGTAGTCATTACTATTTTGTATTGTTACTTTATTTTATTAACAAGGTATCTATCATTATAATGACTTAGAAGTTATATTATTGTAGAAACCGACTATTTCACATGTGATTTCCTATACTTATTACTATTTTCATTATTATTATAATATTTTTTGGTAATAGAATTCCGTGGCTGATTGGGAAGAAGAATTGTAGAAATTTAGTTTTTTTTTTAAATATTTTATATAACTATATATTAAAATTATTATTATTTATCATATAACAGTACTATTATACTATTATAGGGACCGGTCGATGCTCCGTTAATAAAAATAATGATTCAATATCATAATTATTTTTAATAAAGCAACGAAGGGTCTTACCTTTTCTAAGTCAGTTTATTAACTTATTAGTTATCAATGCATCCCAGTTGACAAAGTATATTTCAAAACATTTATTGTAAAACATACTTTGTAATACATTATTTTTATAGTGTTTTTTTTCGGTCAGAAATTTAATGCCTTACAAATTTTGATTGCAACGTGTTATTTAAATGAATTGAGTTTTTTAGTTTATTATAAAAAGAAGTCAATTGGTGTAATATTGATAAAACGAAAGCGCCGAAGTTAAAATTCAGAAAATTAGTTGGTCGGATATTTCTGTTCAATTACATTACCATAAAATATAAGATCAAAAACAAAACTATTTAGTAGTTTTTTTTTTAACTTTCGTGCGAAGCTGAGAATGTTTTAATAATTTGAACTGCTTTTCTTTGGTCAATATTAAGCAGATTAACATAAACAGAAGGCCAGAATTTTATGGTAGTCGACCAAGGTAGATATTGAGCTAATGTCGAATAACATATTTTTATTTCCAAAAATTCCTAAACGTTAATAATCTTCGATGATCCAAATTCTAGTTTCTACATACATTTAACTACACAATACCATAGCGATTTATCTGTTTTTGATATTACAGGTGTTGAAACTGACTTTGGCGTCGAGCGCGTTACTGGTGCTCGCCGCCGCAGCCCCGCAGACGGCCGAGTTGAAGCCGCTGGTGACGCAATTGAATCCTGAAGCCAGGGCGTATGCGGCCGCTTACCCTTATAGCGCGCCAGCGGCCGTGGCCGTGCCCGCCGTTCCAGCCGCCCAAGTCGGCACGGCCATCACCAAGACGGTCCACTACGCGGACACGCCGACTGTAGTGGGATATGCGCCCACCGTGTACAAACCGGACCTATCCGCGTTCGCCGCCGCCTCCTTTCCGCAAGTCGAGCAACTCCGCCGTTTCAATCCCGGCGTCCGTTCCGTGAACGCGGTCGTCCCGAAAGTGACCGCCGTCGAACCGTCGGTGATCGTCCAGAAAGTGCCGTACGAGGTGCCCTTGCCCGTGCCCGTCGAATACAGGCCGCCGTTCACCGTGGTCACCAACGACGTCGTCTCGTCGCCCTATTACTATTCATACATTCACGACCGCAAATAAGCTCTACGACGTGTGTCTCGACTCTGACTGTAACTAGACAATTATTTTGAAGAACGAGCGGAGACCTCAATGTTCGACTCGTGTATTTTTTATTTTCGTTTACATTATAAGTAGAATTAAAAAAAAAAAAACACTTTAACGTAGGTTGCACAATAATGTACTTGTATTTTACAAAAACACAAAATATTTATTTATTTTTATATTATGTACATTTAATATAAATTATATTGAATTTATATTACATCGTTTTCTTTTTCTTGTCAATTGTCGGTTGCCGATCTCAAAGGTAAGCGGGTAAGGCAGCGTACGGCGCAAAGTACGGGGACGGCGCGTAAGCTGCAGGTGCTGCGGCATAAGCTGCCGGGGCGTAAGCTGGCGCCGCTGCGTATGCCGCAGGAGCGTAAGCGGGTGCCGCTGCGTAAGCTGCCCTTGCGTAGTAAGGTGCAACGGCTGGTGCAACGGCCGGGACCAGAGGGGTGGCCACTGAGTGAGCAACGCTGTGTGAAGTGAACGAGCTAGCGTATGGAGCTACAGCCACTGGAGCGATGGCGGCGGGCAACACCGATGGGGCCGGTGCAGCAGATGTGTTCAGTACAGCGACTAACATAGTGGCAGTGGCCAATACCTGAAAGGAAATGATATGTTAAAAAATAATAAACATGTAAATTATTAGACCGGGTGATTAGTGTATTTTTCTAAAATTATTTTTAGGTTACACGAGGGTGTGTTTTTTTGGAAATTAATTTAAACTATATTGATTCATTGTCATACATAAGTTCCATTATAGAAAGAGGTCGTAAAATACAAAATTAAGTGACAATAAAAAAAAAAGTCACAATTAAACTCTATATATATTTATAGGTTATGTTTGAAAAACTTTTAAGCTATCTAACTTTACATGCTTAAGTAGTATAATACGAATTAATTAAGTACAATTATCATCGTGCAAAAAAACAAAATGCAATTAAAAAATTACATTTTAATAGTCAATTAACATAACTCTACATTGTATAAATATAATTTAAAAACCCTAAAACTTATTATTGCTTTTAAGTTTGCATTTTTATACATCTCAAGAGCTTCATAGCGCTTAATAATAAATATATCTCTGTTTCTAATGTTGTACTTACGATTTTAAGTGTAGCAATCATCTTGAATGTTTGGTTTGGTGTTTGGTGGTGAACTGAGAGTCGGTTTTAGATCACTGTAGTCGACGAATGTGACGAATGAACGAAATTGACAATATTTATACAGATCGAAATACAGGTAAAAATCCAATTGGCCACCCACTACAAAGTTGCCCTTTATTATTGTAGACCAGAGGGAGTAGGCAAGTTGGCAATGTTGCAATTCCAAACACAATGCAGTATTGTACAACTGACCAACTTGCCATCCTGAATATTAAACTGCAATTAGGTTATTAATAAAAATTCTGAATGCGACAACCGACATTGCGTTTGAGGTCTATTAGATATCACGTTAAGTAGCTGTACCATAGATTGTCAAACAGTTAAGCTGTTTAAAATACCGACCTTGGTCCTTGTCCGAGTAGCCTGCATACCAAATGAGTACAACAAAAATATATTGAAACATTGTCCTCAGCGTTAAATAATATAATTAAAAAATATAGTAAAATATTAATAATTTTTTTTAAGGAAATTATTAGTTTAACATAAAATAGTTTTGTACATATTGGATTGAATCGACGGCTGATTTTGTCAGATAGGGAAGTGAAGAGGATGCTGATATGGTGATTGACCTCATACAAGGTGATCCATATGATGTAAGACGTTAATTTTCTCAGAAAATATGAATATTTTGAAAATAGTGTTTTTCCTATACTTGTAAGTAAATATTTTACCATATTTTTCAATACGATAAACATTTTTACCTTCAACCCTTGTCCCTTGTACGTAAAACAAGTATAGCGCTCGTTTTTTTAAATGGGAACGTATGTTTTTAATTTCAATTATATGTAGACAAAAAATTAAAAAAAATTAATTTTTATCAATCTGTTTGTTTGCTATGACTTTACTAATATGTTACATTACCTCTTATAATTATCATATGTCTTCGGTTTCCCATGTTCCAGTAGCCCATACATTTCTCATTTATATCCGCATTGTCCGATTGGCGAGAACACCAATAACCAGACACAATGAAATGTTTTGAGATAATGATAGACAAGTGGACCTTATCTAACCTGTTCAAACACAGAAACGATGACAGTGTTATCGACGTGGTCAATATTGTTATTTAATGGAAAACTGTTGTAAAAAGTAAAAACCGAACGAATATTGATCTTAAGTTCAAATCTTTACAATACCATAACAAACAATGAGATTGATGAAAATTAAAAATTCAAACCCTAAAAATGTTTACCTATATATTTATTGAACTATTTATTAAACAAGTTAAAATATGTATGTTAAATATAAAATATATTAAAATATGTTAAACAAATATGTCAAATTATGTTTAAAAATATGTTAAAATATATTAAATATGTTCCCATTTGAAAAAACGAAGTTCATACTTCTTTTACGTACAAGCGATGAGGGTAAAAATGTTGTATTGAAAAATATAGTAAAACATTAAACATGTACCTAAAAGTATAGGGAAAAAATTATTTTCAAAATGTTAATATTTTCCGAGAAACTGAGTATGTAAATTGGTGTCTAAATCAAAAATCAAATTTTTTTAAAACTAGAATTTAGTATATCATAATAATAATAGTGTTGAAGATCCAGAATTCAGATTATTATAATATTATGCAGTGAAAATTAAAATGAACATATTATGTTTTGTATGCAAATTTATTTAGATGATATTATCAAGATTGAAATTATTATACCTAATCTAAATTGATAAAACGCACAAAATAAGTAAGTGGACAAATCCGTAGGCTTGAACTTGTGTCGAATCTCTTCTCTAGAGACCTAGTCTAAAACGATGAAAATGCTCTAGTATCGTAGAATGGTCTGATTTCGATTTTGTTTTTGTGTTGTTTGAAAGGGGGAGACTTTCTTCAGTGGGGGATTAGATTTTGATTTTCAAAAGTCAATTTCAGAATGCTATTGTAAGAGTTGTATAAGACCAACATTTTTACTTTTTTTACTACTATATTGTCAACGTATTTATCTTAAAGTAGTTTTTTACCATCAAAATGGCTATTATTTGGAGAAAAATCGTATTCATTAAAATAATATCCGCTGAAGCGCATACGAATTAACATGACTGTAAATATTGGTATAGCCAGAATCTATTAAACCGGGTTCTCTCAAGTATTGTTTATGATAAATAGTAATAATTTCGTTTTATTTCATTAAACATTTTAGAATGATATAATACTTAAAAACCAACTTAAACCTAAAGAAAATTTATCCACTAAATGGCAGGACTTCTTTTTTTTGGAATCAGCATATTTAAAAGTATAATGGGCTTCTTCTTGAAATAATGAATGAATTGTTAGGTTAAGTTTTTCCAATCCTATACGTCTCATACATAGTTAGTTCTCACTATAGTCACACTAACTCGCTACATGAAGTTATATTTTGCTCGCCAGAAACCTAAACCATGTAAGGTCCTCCATCGAGCTGAATTATGTTAGACCCAACTCAGTCGTTAGCAAAGCATATTATGTATTACAACACGTTATATTTATATTCTACTTGGCAACGTCAAATCTCATTATGCGTGCCCTATAAAAAAAATGTCGGTAGGTACCTCCAACATCGTTCGTACAAAAGTTGAATTGTTTATAGCATTCGTGCGATTATTATTTAGTATGAGATCCTTATCGATGGCCATATCGTTTCAATTATAATATGCGCAAGGTTAATTACTTACTATTGTTACACAAATGATGTTAATATCTAATATTGCAAGAGTATTGGTTTATAGACTGGACTCGTGCTAAATCGAATTGGCAACCGTCCGGTAACCCTTGTGTGTTTCGACACCAGAGAGAAATTATTGTACTTGGAAAATGATCGGCCAGAATGACACAACAGTCAGATGAGCACTCGCTGCACTCGAGTGGGCGTACCGCCAAAACAATTTGACACTGGGGGCAACGTGATTACCTTACAAATCACAGATACTTGTATGTGTAACACCGTGATTATGATATGATAATGTCATTTATGTGTTGAGTAACACCTACCGGGGCGAACAGAGTCGGACACGTCCAACAAATTTAGCCGAAGTTAGCCGTATTATAAAATGGCCAACTGCAATGTTGTTAGTGTCAGTCGTCGTTCAATCAGCAAATCAAATTCACCAAAAACCACTCGCCGAGCCACGCAAAATCACTCAAAATGAGCATCAAAATGGTAACATTTCATTATATAACATTATATAACTCTAACTACTATTGAATAGGGGCGGCTTTCGAAATCCGGGTTAATTAATATGCAAACAAATTGTAACTAAAATTAGTATTAACAATGGTTAGAATACCGTTTTTGAACACTACAGAACGCATTTAACTCAGGTTTTTTTTAATATTTAACTGCTATGCGTCGAAATAAGTGTTTTAATTTTCCATTTTCGTTTTGATTTTTTAACCTTTCATTTTTGTGATTATAAGATTTAAATAAAAAATCTAAGCACAATGCGTCCTGTAGCGACGACAAGTAGTTTCTCATTTGATTTTTATTCTCACTTAGCTTTAAGTCAAAATTACCCGTTAAATACTTATACGGTTAAATTCTATTATAGTCAATTCCTTCAGTTTGTTAACAAGTGGTTTTATACGTTCTGGTACGTCACTCATATGTTACAACATAAATCGTATCAATGTAATAGACCCACGGCCAGGTTACAATAAATTAACGATAATGATGAAATTTTCTTTGCTGTATTAATACATTATCCCTTATTTTACTTGTTGTTGACGCCACTCCCAAACTTCCTCATACAACGCATTTACCTACTTATTCCTTATTTTGTCTAGCCAAATGATAGTGCTAAAAAATTTAAACTGCATATACCGGCTATTGACCAGCCTATTTGCCGTTAATACATATCACGGCTTAATTATCATTTAAAAATGATTACAATACGTTATTACTGTTTCAGTGTTTGTTCGCTGTCGCCGTTTGCAGTTTGGCCGCCGTATCAATGAGCGCTCCTTCAGGCGTCGCTTTACCCCTTGCCGCTGCTCCCGTTGTTCCTGTAGCCGCTCCAGCCCCAGTGGTCACCGCTTACAGTTCCCAGTACGTGGCCAGGAACTACAACGGTGTCGTTGCCGCTCCGGCCGTCGTTCCTGCTGCGGCCTACGTGGGTTATCCGCCCGTGTACGCGCCCGCCGCGGCCTATCCCGGTCCGGTGGTCGAAGATTTCCTGTTCTAATGGCTCTTAACCACAACTTCCTCGTTTACATAATACATATTATACTATAACGCTATTACCGTTGTGTGCTTACACACAACAACTGCAATTGTCTGTACTTTCTCATTCGGAACTATTGTAAAATAATAAAAAAAACATTTTATAATTTTGAACAAAACAAATTTGTTTTTAATTTATTAGTAGTGAAACAAGTCGATAAAACGACAATTTATAATGTACATAACATAGGATTATATGGTTCGTACTGAATCAATGAGAGGGAAGTGGGAACTGTTTCCCTGTGACATACGGTGATCGTGTGAAGTCTTTTGAGTTTCACGTGAATAGCAATGTCACTTGCGCCTCATCTCTAAACTCCTATAGGAAGTAATACTCATTGGATTTTGTTCGAAGAACTCAATAACAAGGTTGTATTTTTTATTTTTACTAAATACTAATTTAATCTATATGCCCTAAAGGCTATATTAATGAAACAAGTGTATATAAACATTGAATATCGATGAAAAACGGGACTCTATTCACTTAAAAAACAGTCTATTGTTAGCTGGTGATTATTTATCTAATACAGTTATAATACCGTAATATAATACTAGCCGTTGGCTAATTTAAGTAGTACATTATTATATCGTGAATAGATCTATGTACAAATTCGTCATTGTAATAAATAATCCTGGAATAAATCATTAAAATTACTGATCAATCAGATGGGACAAGGCGGCTCATCTGCCCAACGTCTGTTCAAACCTTACATTAAAAAAGACCAAACGGTTATCATTTAGCAATATATTTATTAATTAAAAATTGTAGTATCATTATAAACCGCTCTGGTCAAAATAAACTTTATTGCCCTTGCAACAGTTGTAATAACACTTACTAGACATTTGTTTTTGATATATATATATATATAGCTTAATTTGATACAATAATTGTCGTTTAACGGTTACAATGCTCATTAACTGTAACAAAAGGCACGGAAGTCAACCAACTAATTAATACATGTATGTTAATTAATGTTATCTTACAAAGCGTATACGCTTATGAAATTCCAATGGCTTCATTTTAGTCTGACTTCTACACAAGTCCAATAAATCATTAAGGGCAGAAACAATAGGTTCTTTCGTGGGTCTATTATAGGATTCGATATATAAAAAGCTTTAAGACGTTTTAACGTAAATGAGTGTAGTGTTTTAACTAAAAACAACAATTCCTCCAAATTCTTTATGTAAGATTGTATAGCACAAAAAATGCAATAAGTATCATTCATCTTTAAGTACTGTTTAATGTCTATAACACAACAATACACATTATATTATTCTAACACTATCTCAATTAATTGTCGTTAGTAAATTTATATACTAAAGATTTAAGAACATACGTGTTTCTGTAGATTAAAATATTATGAATGACCTTGAGAATACCATCAAATGCGAAGAACATATCGTTGTCTTATATAGCATATTAATATTATAAAAACCAAGAAGTTACCCTAACAGCCAAAAATAAATTAAATTTTTACTGACCTTCTCAAATTTTCTACGTACTATTTAAAACCAAGTATAGCCTAACGCTCTCTTAAAAATTATCTTTTAACTGTAATTCATTGAATTATTTGGATTTCGCTTTCGAACAGATTTCTATGTTTCGGTTCGTGGTGATATTTATAAGGGTCATGTTTCCTACTGTGTTATAGTTATATTATGTATCATTGTAAATATGAATGTAGTAAATAATAATAACAATAATAAAATATACTTGAAGTAAGGCATTTCATTTTAGTTCAGTAAATAATAGTTAGCATTAGAGCAGCAAAGCGATTATTTTTTGTATGATACATCTGTACGGTATCCATATTATTATGTATAATACAGGGGCTATAATATAGTATGTTAAGGTGAAGCTACACGCGTAGTTGCATGCTTGAGCGTCTGTAAGCATGATGATGATTTTGTGTAAGCATCGTGAATGTACAATTCGCTTAAGAAATGTATAGTTTAATAATTTATTGTATCTATTCATAAAATACAAACCATTTTTTTCTTGACAAATGAGCAGTTCGCTTTTTTAGGGTCGTTTTGTTTAATCGTATTTTTATGTAAAGATTATATTAAATTTGACACAGATCTGAGCAATTACAAGGCAAAGAAAAGGTTAGGTTAGGTTATGTAGTCAAGCGATCAATACTTCTAGTAATTTTGTAGTTTTTTTTACACTATTAGACAATATTCAAATTTTTATATTTTTTTCCAGTGCTCTATTAACTTTTAAAACGTAAATGGTAATATTTAGATTTAATTAACTTATAAAATTATAAATAATTTGCTGAAAGTCTTTATTGGTCGATAACCTAGTTTGGATACCTTTAAAGTCAACACTAGTTCAACTCGTAATTTTTTTTTTATTATAAATTATTTTAAACATTAAAATTGATAAAAATTAAACCATGTATAAGGTATACTTTTAAAAAAACAACTAGAATATCTGAATTTAATAATTAATGAAGTCCATGATCTTTTAAATTTTATTATCGTTTTGTAAAATAAAAATAATGTAATTTATTTTTGATCCATATAATTATGTATATACTTGTACTCGTACATTTTTCTTATTAAAAAAATCTACCGATTAATTTCGTAAAATTTATCTGCAAAAAAATACAGAATTCTTACATCGTTGCCTTTTTAAAGAGCTTACCGTGTAGATGACAATAGTACTTCATTAAATAATGTTTATACTGCTTCAAATACGATAATCATTGACAACCATAATTTTTATCAAATTAAATGTCGGTCCATTAAATGTTTAACATTTAAAATGGTCACTTAGAGTTTTACAAACTCATTCCAATATTAGTCAACTTTGACGAACATAAATATATAAAAATATATTCATACGCCCAAAGGGCGTATGAAACAAAATAAGAAATATAACAAAAGAACAAACAAGACACGTATTTTACATAATATTTTAATTGTTTATTGATTGTGTTTAAATGTAAATTATTATAATATCATACTCACACAAAGAATAGATTCATTTTATTTAGATAGGCATATCTGAATAAATATTTATAAATTATACATATTTTTAATGTTTTAATGTAGGTAACACACTTTGAAATTTCTAATGTATAAATTTGTTTGAAAGTCATACTGTTTTATGATTTTTAAAATTCGTCCTCAAACACACACACACGTTTATAAAATAAATAAAGATACATGTTATAATTTTTATTCTTCAGTACTAAAAATCTCTCTATATATTTAATTCAGAGTTTAATGTACTCACTTGAAAGGGCATTATCAATTAAAACGTTTATATTACTGAATAATTCACGATACTTTTGTTGAAATTATAATGATTCTTAAAACTGTTACGAAATGTCAAATGGTATATAACGAACTATGTGTTCGTGAAAAAAGCAATGGCGGTATTTAACTGATAGTCGAGGTCCGATAGTGTTCCAAAGAAGAGGCGATAGAACAGCAGGCCGAGCTCACATTTTGAAGACGGGTACTCTGGACGTGATGCCAGACATGCCGGTAACGTAAGTGAAACGGACGGGTGGCCGGAGGATGGACTTGACCTTTTTTCTCGGTTTCTCCTTTTTCTCGTCCAGCTGCAGCCCGTCGAAGATCATCCGCAATTTCTTGAACCACTTGCCCCGGCCCGCGCCGCGTTCCTTGCCCTTGCCTTTGCCCGTGGAGTCTACCGACTTGGAACCACTGCTGCTAGAGCCGCTGCCGCTGCCACTGCCCGTGTCGCTGTTGCCCGCCATCTCCGTGTCCCAGGCCGTGGAACCGTCGCCGTACTCTCCACGGTATTCCGACTTGGAACCATTAGAGCTGCTGCCGCCGCTGTAGCCTACGCTGTCTGTGTCGCTGTTGCCCGCGTTTTCCGCGTCCCAGGCCGTGGGACCGTCGTCCTCGTCGCTGTCTAGGCTGCTATTGTCCTGGGCTTCTTCGTCGTCGTAGAGCACACGGCTGGCCGCGTACTTGTACTTCACGTTCAGTGGGTCGTCCTTAAAAAACGGCATGTCTATTACGAATGACGCTACACGATAGTGTGTAGTTTAAGGTAAATCAAAGTATTGCACTACGGTTATGGTTTTTTTTTTCGCGTTTTAACTGATGTCTAAGAAATTGTTATGATCAATCGGCAACATCGGAATGAACACTGGACCCCTAGACGGTGTAAGAGCCGGTTATATACCGTCGACGGCATCACCTCATAAACGTGAACACGTGATAGCATTTGCAACGGCGCCACCACCTTCCGTGGATATGCGGGCACGGCGCGGCAGTGTGGTGCTGAGGGACGGCTTTTGCTCTGTCAGAAGGTGGCAGAAGTCACGCGGCAACTCTGGGAGGTTATTTATGGGTATTCAATTAGCACATGGTGTTTTGCATACCGTCACAAAACGCCATTGTTTTATGGCTTAGGTTGTTCAATTAAAATCATTTCTCAACGTGATCTTGTAAATTATATACATTGTATATTTATATCACATGACACCATGCGCCATTGTCATAAGTTAAAAACAGCGCCGCTATTTAGTAGCCGTATGTACCAAAGTATAACGTTTTTACTCAAGAAATTTTAACGAGAAGTTGATATGTAAAAAGTAAAACTATTTTTGATATCCGAAAATAATACAATTGATCTATAGGTTCAATGAGACGTGAAGCATCAATCTTGCCTCGTGCGAGCTTAAGAATTGTAGGTAGTGTTTTGTTTTCTGTTTACTAATGGAAAAATCCCTTGATGATTGATTTCTAGAACCCAGGGACTTATTTAGAGTTTCAGAGCCCCTAGCCTATCAGCTCTTCGCCGCCCCTTTAAAAGTTCAGAATGTTATTTATTTTATATGTTTATAAGGAAAAAATACCACAAGTTAATTATTGATATTAATTTCATGTAGATTCCTCATTGGTATATTGTAGTTAGCCTATACCTAAATCTGTCCCTGCAAGAAACTGTGTCAGAGGTAGACTATCTTAATAATTAGTACATTTTATCGTAATTCGAGCTCTACTAAAGGACATTAACTTACACTTTTCAGAGAAGAGACAATCCCATAGTACTATACCAATAATTCACTCATAGGTCACTAAAGCAATTAATCGCACATTTGCCTTTGCAGCTCGGTGCAGTAGTGAAGCATTTTAATGGGTTTTTGAAAAAAATAAACAGTAAACATTATTTTTTTAGAACTCCGTGTTATATACAAGGTGTTTCAGAAAGATATGACAAATTAAATAATTTTTGTTGTAGTGAATATTTTGAAGACTATTTTTTTTTAAATTAATATTTTATACTCATTTGCGCTATTAAAAGTGTTTATAGCGCAAATGAGTGTAAATTAATTTTAAAAAAATAATCTTGAAAATATTCACTAGAACAAAAGCTATTTCATTTGTCATATCTTTGTGAAACACCCCCTGTATTGTGTACAATTTAACCAACTTCATTATATAACGGGATATAGGAAAAAATAGGCCGCGTGTACACTAATAAGTAAATTAAATGAAGGCAGTATTCAAAATATTTATTATTATTATTATTAGGTACTTAATTATATTTTTATCACAATTTTATTATTGCCTATACGTAACCGAACAACATACGAAATTAAACTACATTGGGTTGTGTTGGTCAATGGTGATGGGTTTTTAGAACTTATGACTTGATTCGGAAATGGGTGGAATGGATTCTCAAAAAATGGTATCAATTTCGGTATAGTTAGGTTAGGTTGGTATTAGTACTAATATACTACTAGTATATATAAAGTACCACGGCAAGACTACTATGTACATATTATGAGACACAAATGTCAAATCTTCTAATAATGTTAATGTTTATTAAATATAGATCATACTTACCATGTACAATAATTTAAATGTTATACTAGTTGAATGATTTTTTTCTTTAAATAATATATATATATATATATATATTCTGTATCATCGTTATTTGACAAATTAGTATAATATATACAATTCTGTTAGATCATCATGATATACACACCCTAATCCCTATATATATATATATATATAATGTTTTACTAGTTAAAAACATAAATATTTCGATTAGTTTGGTTAGATATTATAGCCTAGGAACCATATAGTGTCATGTACTTTTTGTATAATATATTTACATGTGTCAATTTTAAAGTGTAGTAGCTTGTAGCAATTACCCCCACACACATTGTTTACTAACAAATTTGAATTAAAACAAATGGTTAACAGTAGATCCGAAGACTTATATGTAGGTAAAGTCCATCCAATTATAAATACTTATAACGAACTGGTAACAGACTGTATGACTGAATATTCGTGCAAACAAAAGTAATTACTATTATTTTTGTTTATAGTTTTTAATTGTCCAAAATAATTGTTAGTTTGCTAAGCTATAACAATTAACATATATTTAATTTACCTTATTTACGATGTTATGCCTGTGTATAACAAGTACATACAATGTATTACCTTATTTATTTGAATTGAATAATTAATTATTATTATGCTAAACGACTGTACCAACTTATTTTTTATCATTATTCTTACAGAAATACCATTATATTAAAGGATAATAATATTTTTTAACAAATAGAAAGAAAAACACACACCATGTTTCACATGTTAAATAATATATATTTTATTTTTGCAATCGCACTGTGAACAGCATTAATATCAAAAACACACAAGGAATAGCAGTAGGGGTACATATATGTGTAATATTAATATATAAAGCACACACTTCCGAATGGCATAAATATTTTAGAAGCCACACTACTCTACTTGTTTTCAACTAGCTCACAAAAATATAAATATATATTAATAATAAGATAAATTTAAGAATATATAATCGAATAATCGTTATTGATAGAATGGTTTTTTTTGTTAGCTACAATAAATATTAGTTTTTAATAATAGCGGACACCCCCTCCCCATAAAATTGTATGATAATTCATTTTCACATTAATATTAATGTCATTATATTTTAAAAAGTTTTTGCATTCTATTTATAATCTAATAGACAAAATGTTATTTTAAATCATAAAAACAAAGGTAACAATTATAATTTTAACAAAATAACTGTTATGTTCTTATTATAATATGTATCACATGTTTTGGTAATCTAAATTATACATAAATAATTTCTTCAAACCGTTTAAGAATCATGGGTTTAATCAATATTGAAAATATTAGTAAGGGTTAAATTAAATATAATAAATAATAATATTGATAACATGCGATATTAATTAAAGTAATTATTACAGGTTAAAATCAATACCGTGTATTTTTACATAAAACAGAATACAATGAGAACAAAGCATATAGTATCAACTATCAGAGCAGTCTCAGATCTGTATTTATAAAGAAATGGGTAAAAAAAAATTGTTCTAAAACCATGTTGGTTTTTTAAAAACATTTATTATAAATTGATTTGGGAGAGGAGGAAATGTCCGAGTTTGACCAATAGTAGACATACATTTATTTATTTTTATTTAACTTCAGTATTGAAAATCTCTCTCTGTATATATAATATATAATATATAAATTAACTTTATAATAATTAGTTAGTTAATAAAGTAGTACCTTAAGAAAATACCATTAATCATGTCTCCTATTTACTTATAGGTACTATGTTATTATTTTGAAAATTAAACTGGTATCACACTGTTGAAATCATCATCTAAAGTCAATAATCTACACTAAAATCTAGATGTTCAACTAAACACTATATAGAATATTAGGTGACGCTTAGATAAATTGGAGAGTAAAATTTAAATCACTGTCGAGTGGATATAATATTAATTAATTAAGAATATACGGTTTTTAGAATAATTTAGGGTGATTAATTTTATTAATTATTAATTACCACTAGTGTGCGAATTGTTAACCTGCTACGAAATGACAAATTGCTTATGATGAACTATACTGTGTTCGGGATGTTTATGCGAATCGATTGTTGCCTGTGACGTTATGAAGTTCCTGTTGACGCAATGACGGTATTTATCTGGTAGACGGGGTCCGATGGTGTTCCAAAGAAAAGGCGATAGAACAGCAGGCCGAGCTCACATTCTGAAGACGGGTACTCTGGACGTGATGCCAGACATACCGACGACGTAAGTGTATTGGACGGGTGGCCGGAGGATGGACTTGACCTTTTTTCTCGGTTTCTCCTTTTTCTCGTCCACCTGCAGCCGGTCGAAGATCATCCGCAATTTCTTGAACCACTTGCCCCGGCCCGCGCCGCGTTCTTTGCCCTTGCCCGTGGAGTCTACCGACTTGGAACCACTTGTGCTGCCGCTGCTCGTGTCGCTGTTGCCCGCCGTCTCCGTGTCCCAGGCGTTGGGACCGCCGTCGTCGTCTTCGTCGTCGTCCCCGCTGTTGGGGTTGCCGCTCTGGCTACTGTTGTCGTCGCCGTACACCACATGACTGGTTTCGTACGAGTACTTGAAGTGCGGTTCGTCGTCCTTGTAGAACGGCATGTTGTCCCGGATCAGTCCCAGGGCGATTGATAACAAATTGTATTTTTTAAATGTTATTTATTATAATATTATGTACTTGTCGACTACGGTCGGTTCACTCATCGAAAATGTATAAGGGAAATGATTGCCGTATGCCGTTGACGATTGACGATGAGCTACAGACTGAACTCTTTGGCCGTTGAGTGCAACGGTTTTATGTAATGCTAACGGCCGGCGTCGCCGTCACCGGTGTAAGTACACGTGAAGTGCAGACACGTGATACCCGCAATGGACCTGCACGAAGTTTCCGTGTACAATAGTAGTATGCGTGCACGTGGTGGGCCATGTTGTTTGTATAACGGCTCCACGGTGGCTGTCACGCGGCAGGGCTGAAAAGCGCGCACCCATAAAAACGTAGGCGTTGTTCCATTACGATTTCCTCAGTTGCACCTTACCGGTCGGTCCGGTCGTCGTCATTATTACAATAATATCACTTATCAAACCATATCGATATCTTCTATACTTATTTTACTTTCTATAATAATTATATTATACATTCCGTCGCGATTTCTTCCCCACTCACTGTACACACACAACAATATAGTCCAGGTCTGGATTAATGAGAGGGCGGGAGGGGGCGGTTGGCAAGTGACTTGAGCCGAATGATTGTACTTTCTAGTTGTAATCCATTGCTTTTTATATTAATTTCAATAATAGTTTTTAGTTGCTATACATTTTTTTCATACTATTGTTATAAAATATGATCTACATTAAATAATATAATTGCGTTTGTAAAAAGTTTATTATTTAATAAACTGTGAAATACATTTGAATTGATTTTTATTTTCAATAAGGAACTATTTTTTATTAATTTTTAAACAGTTAAATGTTAAATTCTAATAAGATAATTATAAATTTAAAACATGATTTTTATCAATTATTTTTACGTTGCTTTCTGACTTTTTCCATTGTTATTTGTGTACAAACAATAATAAATAATAAATAAAACTAATGAGTTATATTGTATTAATCGCGTACACATTATTGTCTCATAAGCTTAGAAGAACTTTTCAGATTTTGTCATATCGGCTTTATTTTAAAGTAAACATTTTTAAGCAAAATACAGTACAATAATATAAAATGACTTGTTGTGTCCGTTCGACAGCTAATCAATAAATATAAATATATCAATATATTATACGTATTACGTTATTACTTATATTTTATATTTATAATGACAATGTAATCCGACAACCGCAGTAATTTAATATTATAATATGTTAAAAGTTTTCACTAGATTCTCTATCCTAACGCTGTTCGTGGTGTATTCGCCGGAAAACAAACGTTTATGAAAGGAATGATATTGTTTACAATGATATGTATCTTGACGTGTCCACGTGTTTAGTGCGTGCTGACGTTTACGACCTATATGTACGAGCGACATGGTGAGCTGTCTTGACCCTAGTACACGATACTTATAGTATAGTAAGTATCCTGTATCCTTGATCATGGATTCTGCAAAAGCTCTTTAACGTGGAATATTTCAAGAGGCTGGTAATGTATTCAACCCTAAGAACATAATTAAAAACACATGTTTCTC
Source organism: Adelges cooleyi (assembly GCF_023614345.1). Classification (NCBI taxonomy): domain Eukaryota; kingdom Metazoa; phylum Arthropoda; class Insecta; order Hemiptera; family Adelgidae; genus Adelges; species Adelges cooleyi. The sequence goes on along the minus strand of NW_026095871.1, from coordinate 12,634,606 downwards.
AAATAAAGTAAACATTTCAACGAACATTAATTACTTTACAATTTACCGTCTACTTAATACAGGGTTATCTATATAACATAGAACACTCATTTTCTCGAAAAATAATTACAATTTTATAGTTTTTTTTATTTTGAAAACATTTTTATTTATGTTTTTGTACAATATTACCAGTTTTGAATAATTACTTTTATATTTATTAGAGATTAAAATTTAGAGCGAGAGTTGAAGTACGGTTGATTAATGCATACGGATAAAAACAATAATTCACTGCACCCTTCTCTACGTCCTATAAACTTAAAACTTTAATAACTTTAAAAAAAATTATTCAAAAATGGTTACCGACCAGTCAAAATGTTCAGCAAACTATTCTTATATTAAATAGTTAATTAATTATATATGTTCCCAATTCCCAATTAAGTTTCAAAAATTGATAGCGCTCTGGAAAATACTAAAAAGGTGAAAAATTGATAATTTTAAATATTAATACTATCAATATATTCAAAATATAAAGTATTAGCAATATAAGCTCTTGAAGGTCGACAAAACATCTTACATGTGTTCCTTTTACACTTCAAATGTATTTCTTGTCATAAAATCTTAACACAAAACTAATATAATTTTACCTATTGTTACATGATTAATTCTACAAAATATTAGTTACACTTTATAATAAGCACTAGAGAAAATACACTTTACTACTCAAACTCAGTTGACTCTATCAAGTTAAACATCGTCGAGGTTTAAAAATAGTGACAACTAATACTTTTTTTGACAGAAATAAAAGTTTTTAACAGGCCCACATTTAATCAAAATTATGTTAAATTTACTTGGTAATTAACCAAAAAAAAATTGCGAATCTAATTATTTTACTTTTTTAGTAAACAATAGACAAGCTGTGGCAGAAATGACAGCCAAACGAGTAGGTTTTGACCACATCGACGCATTTAACGTTTCAAATTATAAAACTTTAAGTCTTCCCAATAAGTAATAAGTGGTTTAAAATATATAGTTTGTCTCACTTTGCTGAAATTGAATCAATGACGCAAATAAAGACAGGGCTAGAACCCAAAACTACAAAAAAAAAAACATTAAATAATTATTTTAGCCACTATATTACAATTACAGGTTCATTCGAAAAATAAATAAATAAAAAAAGTAGCTTTTATTAATTATAAAATAATTTATCTAATTAATATTTGTTACTAGTGATGGAAATACACGGAAAAAATACATAGTTGGACCAACTAAAATTATGATAAGAATAAAGACACAATATATTTATAGTTGGAATAACTATACGTATCGTGGTCCTATATTAACCATAATTTTTATTGGTCCAACAATATATTGTTTTCCGTGTATGTGGATTTAGATAGACAGAATTAGGAGCATTTAATTAAGATTTGTTTTATCTAAATTAAGCCATACAAATATTATTTTAAACAAATGAACGTTATTAACTTGGATTAAAAATTAATTGTCATTAAAAATTCCTTAATATATATACTATACCTAATACATTATTTTTTAAATAACTATCTTGTTTTTAATTTAAGCTATTCGTATATTGTTTAAGTGTTTATAAATCGTAGCGATTTATTTTGTTGTTGGCGACTTTAACGCTATTTATGACGTAACGCTGAAAATAAAAATTATATTGATCGTTGAAAAAATACCAAACTATTAGTAAAAGTATTAATTGCCATTAATTAAAAGTACAAAAAATAAAATTTGTATACAAAACATAACCAGTAACTAGAAATTAATAATTATAGATTATACAGATAGTCTAAAAAGTACCCCATGTAGTGAATATGATATCCAGTAGGTGTATGCCAAACTTCAATAAAAACTGCGAACGTGTAATATTTCAGGTGCGAAACCTTAGGACTTTTCTAGTAGTAGTTAAGAGTCAATGAAAACCCCTATTAAACAAGTAACTATAGATTAATCATAATCTAGTGTCAAATAAAACTATTCACGAAACTATTATTAAATTTTTTTAACTTTTTAATATATCCAGTCTTCAATCTGCGCATACATGTTCATTATTCAAGTCGTTCATGAAAACGAACTAATCTAAACTATATATATTAAAATCTATATATGATTTTGTTCCTTAAAGACTATATCTTAATTGAATATAAGTATATTTCATACTAGGTATTTTAAAAATATTTAAGATACCTATTTAGGTATTAAGCAAGTGAGAAATAGCAAAAATGTATTTCTTATTAATAATATTATAATACTTAGTGATCATAGTATGTTCTTTACAATAATAAAAATAGTTTATTTACCTAGCATAACCATCGTTTGTTACAATTTATGCGTTCTCGTGTTAAGAATTGGTTCCCATAAAATATTCATGTCGGTGTCAACAAATAGTTACTATGGCTACCCGCAATATGGTCAATATAGGTATACAAAGATTGTTGACCTCGCATATAGCAAATACCTAAGAACGACGAATATTGTGTTTCGGTGTAGCCATTTTTCTTTATTGTAGCCATAAGAAATAATAATAAAATTGTATTGTTATTGTGAGGTTATTAAATTGCTAAGATGTACATTACATGCACGGTTTTTTGTGTGATGTGAATTTTTTTTTATTCAAAATAATGTTGGTAAAATCCATGTCGCTAGTTGAATTGAAAAAACAACAATGGGCAAAGGAAAAAGGTATTTGTGGTTTTGTTATTCATATGTAGCATATTATAATTAACACAGCCGTAGTTAATTATTACATAATTGAATGTGTGTTATACACAGAAGAACTTGGGAAATTAAATAATTATTGGAGAAATCAAAAGTCGTCCGTTATTTTTGACGATCAACGGTAAAGTAAATCATAATAATCCGTCTAATTAATCATATTTGCTAATACTTACATGTTTAACACTGTATGTTGAATAAAAAATATTACTTTTCATACAATATGTATTAAACGGAAGTACCTCGCTTTACGCTTATGACTTAACCTAAGCGATAAGGGAGGAACCTCCATTAAAGAATGTACCTAATTTTTTTATGAATGTGATACAATCATATCAGGAGTCCAGAAAGGCAATTCAGTGCAAATGAGCGTCGTTTTGACTTGAACTATGATAATCAAATAGATAGGAATTTGAGTTTTCCTCCAATTTCGCATGACTGTCAGACACAAAACATACAAAACGTAAACTTCTAAAATTAATTAAAATTCAAACTTGATTTTATCATTATAGTGCTCATTTATTGGCACGTTTTTTTGTTTCTTAAACATACAGAATAGCACGTTACACCCTATCCATAAGATCGACAAAGAACAACTCAATGAAAACCACATTAAGGGAATCATGGACGACTTTAAACCAAAAACCACTCATACCATGTATGCAAGTCTATTTTGAAAATAAATTCTTAGTAACAATAATTGTCACTAATTAAAATATAAATCCAATTCAAAGACTAAACCGAACTTACACGATTGCAAAAGAGAATGGTCTCAATGATGGTCCGCAAGAAAGACAGAAATGGGATAGGCAATATATTTTAAACCATAATACTGAATTCAATATGCAAAATCTCACTGAGCACGAACGCAGGTACATGATCAACGAAAACAACAGATTTGGAACACCAGCTTGGGTAGAACACTCATCAGATAGAGTGTAAGTAAACTTAATAACAATATGGAGTCTAACTGAAAATGGAAAACTTTTATTTAAACGTTTTAAATTTAATATTTATAAAAAAACAATATTAACAACAATAAGTATAACCTTTAAATGAAATGTAAAAAACATTTTTTTTATAAACAGATTATCAGGTCAAAAAATCCAAACCGAAGATGTTCGGAAAACCTCAGATTTCAAAGGCAGTTGTGATACATTGAGCTCTTTGGATTCAACTAATATAAATAACAGGTACCAATATACATTTTTTTTATTGAAATATGGTAAAAACAATTTATCTCGACAATTCTAATAATACACTTGATCACACTTGACTTACTTGACTCACTGGATGTTTGACTTTTAACACTGGTCACTTTTGCGCACAGGACCTATTTATTGGGACAAAACGTTCCATTGACAACCGAGGAATTGGCCAACAGAGAAATCAAAAGACATAAAGCTCTTGAACTACAAGAAGCGATAAAACAACAGGTTGTAGTGTAAAAAAAAATATAACTAATTAACGTGACATGGTTAATAATTAACATGTTTTTTTTTAAATTAAAGTTAAAAGAACGTCAAATGAAAAAAAGAGAAGAAATCGAAAGAAAAAAGCAAGAAGACTTAGCCGAAGAACGGAGGATAAAAAGACAACAAGAAATCGAAAAAAAACGTCTTGAAGATGAAATAAAAAGGCAGAAAGAAAAAGAAGTAAATTTCCATTGAATCATCCTTATTTTGAAGTTAGCCACGAAAATTAGCAAAAACAAATTTCATTAAAAACAATTTTTTTATCTTTTATTAACATTATAGAGATTTTTAAACTAAAATCGAATCATGAAAAAACATGTTCGCCCTCCACGCTGAATAAATTCGTGTCACTAATTTATCGATTTCATTTGGAAACATAGGCCATTGGGTTTACTTAATTTTTTTCCGATAAAATGTAATAGTTCTGTGTTTGTTCAAATTAAACTGATAACATTTTGGTTTAAACTTTCAGCTTTGTGATGAACGAAAAGCAAAAGCCATGCAAGAAGTCCTCGAAAATGCTCAAAAACAAGCGAAAGAAGACAAATCAAAGCATATGCAAAAGAAAAGACAGGCGGTGGACGAAGTTAAGCAACAAATACCAGAAACTGTAGTAACCCCTGTAATTACTACGGTCGAAAAAAACAGTGTCCCTCAAGCTGACCCTGAACCGCAACCGATATGTCTTTCCGAGGAGACTATTCCCAAAGAGACTGTTCCGAAATTACCAGAAGTTGACTTGCAGACTTCGCCAGCAAAATTAAACCGTCAAAAACTGTTAACGCCCAGCAAATACCGATCGCAGACTGCCAGCATCGCCACTCAAACAGACGAATCTAAGTATACTTATAACAATAACATTAATGGTGTTCTGTTATTTAAGCTATATTTCAATTGTATAAGAAAATACCTTTTCAACTTCGCACAGAAAATCAAATTGATTTTAACAGTATCGAACATTTTCCATAATACCACTCAGACAAATAAGATCTAAATCACCCTATCCTAATAGTCCTAATTAATAACATCCCCCCAACGTCCTTAGTCCTATAAGTTTACACTTATTGACATGGACTCAATCGTCTGAAAAATAAAACTGTTTCGAAAGGGAAGGTTAAGTTTTTAAAGGGGTTTAAAGGTGTATTTACAAAGTCTATTACATCCATTCATGTTATAATGGTAATGGTATGTTTATTCAAATCATTTCAGGAGGCCAAAAGCAACAAGAACGGTTTATCAGAAATCTATTGAACTGGAAAAAAGACCGAAATGGGGTGTAAACAGACCAGAAGTACAGTACGTCAAGCAAAGCGCAAAGGATCCCAATTATCAGATGAAGTTAAAACAAAAGTCCACGTGGAACGGACGAACCGGTAGCGTTAGCTCGGGCAAAAGTCAGTCGGACACGCCGTCAACAGCTCAGACAAAGTAGTATCTAAACAAGTTTTTAATAGTTGTTAACGGTATCGTGCGAGTACTTACACCGTGGTATAATTATTTTCTCAGTTTCATGGTATTGGAGAATGGCGGTAAACATAGTTCGAAAAATATGTCCGCATACAGTCGACCGAATTTTGCAGGTAGAAGATAAAAAAAAAACAAATCTTTGATACGTCACCTATAACTTTGTATATTTATAGAAATGAATAATTACAAAAGCGTATCAATTCCTTCCACGTCTGAAAGCATAGCGGTCAGCGATGTGCTTTATCAATTGTCATCATTGCGCAAAGTGAGGAAATGACTTTCTAGAATATTATGTTTTTTCCATACAATTGCATTGTTTCTACTTCAGTTCTAGATGATACCTAATAATGGTACCTTTAGCATACAGGACTTAATAGCCTATGATTATAGGTGCGATTTGGGTGCAGCTTAGGTGTGTTTAGCATCCCTAATTTTAAAATTTGCACTTCCAAAATTGCTTGTGTTACTACCATAAGTACTAAGGAAATTGGATTTTCTAATATTTCCAGTGCTTGAACACATCTGCTTATTCAAGCAGGAGCACGCTGAACTTTAACTATCTATTTATAATATGCAAAAAGAACTATTATAACTTTTTTATAATAAATATCTATATTTTTACAGGTGTTAGAAACAAAGAGAAAACACTGGAAAAGTGTCATTACTGATGAATCACCGTCATCTGACTCGTCATGATTTATTAATTTATAACCAGAAATTGCTAGTCCACAGTCAATAACTAATCGTAACTAACTCCTCACGTCTCTAAATATTTAGAGACTACATTAATTAACAACTCTACTTTAAATTTGGGCATCAGTTTGGTAACCCAAGAAAAAATATCAAATTTTAATCAACAAACCATTATTTATTTACATTAGTATGTGTTCCATTCAGATTGTATTTCCATAAGATTGTAACAATCTACATTTAAATAATGTTTACATACTAATTGAGTTTAAGCTCTTAAAAATACTACGTAGGTCGTAGGCACACCTATGTGCTGTACAAGTACTTAAATCGATTTTTGATTATTACAGCTTTAATACAGTTCAAAAGCAAGCTTTAAAATCGTAAAGTTTTATTTGAGTTCATATTTTATATACTTTTTTGTACTTAAACATTATTACTTTTGTGTATTTTATTTAAACTGTCAACATTTGTGTTTAGATATCTAAGCTTAGTTATAAGTAATTAATCGAATACATTTTAAAATGTTGTTTTTATATTTATGTAAAATAGTATCGATCTAACTTGAATATTAATATCTACCTACTCAAATTATCAATCGTTGATTAATTATTATTATATGATTTAAACTTTAAAACGTCCTTACCTACTTTGTACAATTTAATAAACAATAAATGTATACCTATTGTAATTTTCTGTTATAATAACTTCAATTAAAACCGGCGAAAATTAGTGTAGGTGCCATACTTATCAGTACTTATATAAAACCCGATTTATAGCTGAATACGTTTAATGCTGTTCTGTTTTTTACTTGTTTTAATAGATACTTATTTTTGATGTTGAACTTTAGTGTTGGTATTTATTTTACACAAATACATAATAAATATATATATATATATATATATATATTTATATATGTGTGTGTGTGTATGTATATTTAATTAATAAGAAGCTTGTATAAAGTGTTTCACAATTTGAATATTTATCCTAATGCTATAATATATTACATGTACCTACAATCATTTTAATTCTTAACACACGTTTAAAAAAAAAAGTTGTATATTCTTATGTGGCCCACACATTACCATTTAAGTATCTACCGGTCCTAAAGGTGTTGTCCATATCCATTGCTCAATTATTGTAATCACTTTGTTTCGACTTTTGCACCTAGGAAATTTTGTATCAGAAAATAATTTCCCTCGTATCATAGGTTCATTAGGTGAACATAGGCCACAATTACAAATTGTTTTTATTATTTTTACTAATACGAATAATTGATGTGTTAACAGGTATACGACGAAACTAAAGGAAGACTTGTAAAGAATAATAGTGTATAAGTTTGAACAATCGAAAAGCTGCGGGAAGACGACCATCACTATAAATGGCTTCCCAGATCGAAGAATTTCTGGCGAAAAAAAAAGAACAAACCACACTATTAGACTTACATAATTGCACCGCCAGTTCAAAAGAAGACCTTAGGAAACTCGTTGAAAAAGTCCCGGAATTCAAGATAAAACCAGAAAAAGTAAAATATTCCCTGTTTTTTAACTGAATGAATTGTGGGCGTATGTATTACATCGTGGAAGTTTGCTTGTTAGGTATTTGATTTATGTAAGATGACGTCAACTGTTGATGAACTATTTTTTAAAGAGTTAGATAATGGCAATTTTTTGCAAAATCTTAAATTAATGGTTAAACTGTGATGTGTTATAAATTATTAGTTCAGTAATTAGGACTCTATTTTTTTGGAAGTTAATTTATTTTTCGGGCTATCTCGGCATACTCGACAGTGATTTAAAAAAATATATACATCTAAACATGAAAAAAGTACCCTTCAAAGTGATTTTAAAAATAAAATTATAATTAAAAAAAAAGGAAAACAAGATTTCTGAGGGAATCTCGTTTGCGTTTTGCATTAAGTATCTAAAATGCATAGGTCATTATGACTAATGCATAAAATAAATTTTTCAAATGTTTGTAACGTTTTTTTTTCTTGTTGATAAACGTTTTTTAAAAACGTTAAGCCAATTTCCTTTAGAATTCGTGTCCTCTGCATTTTTTATTATAGGTGTTATATTCCTAGAATCACATTTAAAGATACCTACCTACTTTTATCTTTTTTGCGCAAAAATGTTTTTACCGTTGAAAATTATCGATGTTCCATTCTTTTATTGGTTAAGTAATTATAAAGGCAAATGCAAAGTAAAATTGTACTAGCTGTAGATCATAAGATATACCTACTATAATGACATAATTATGATTTATGTAATGATTATGTACTTGTTCTAGAAAGTCGACGATATCAAAATAAGAGAAAAGAAATTCAAATTCAAATTGCCGAAAAAAGAACACATAAGAAAATTTCCGTTTTCTGAACCAACGCCAACGGAAATGCAACCCGTTTCTTTAGAAGAGTTATACTCGGTCAACATCCAGTGGAAAATGCTAACTTCATTGCGGCCAAAATCGAAAGTAGACGAGGAATATTTTACGAGGTAGACTAGAAAAATCGTTTTGCCTACTTACACGACGTGACAATGTATAGATTTTGTTTTCTTATTTGAAATATTACACTTACACATACTTCATTCAAAAGAGCGCGTTTTTCGCCGAAAGCATCCTAATAAGAGGAAAAAATAGGTGGTATTATTTTTTAAAGAGTTAATTATAGGGAATTTTTAATGAAGCTTGATATTCAGCTAAACGTGTTCCGTTGTTTGCTATTATTGTAGCAAAAAGAAATCCATATCGGTATTTAACATCTGTTTTGAAATATTAAATCGCAGTGATGTCGATGCATTATTGTACAAAAACAAGTCACAAGAGATGTATTTTTTTGAGCAACTGAGTAGGTAGCCGATTTTCGATTACGTCATTAGAAACCTAGTTATAGGACACAGAATTTTGAATTTGGTCCAAAGTATTTAAAATTTTATTTGATTCTGACTTTATTAAATATCGCCATTGACAAAATCTAGATAAAATCTTGATCTTATGTGTTTTTACGTTAAATCTGCTTAGTTCTTCAGAAAAGTGCATCTTCTGAGACACGTTTGTATTACACACGAATAAAGTGACGTGACGCCTTTTCAACAGTTCACCAGTGTTAACGTTTACCCAAAATTTGTTTCCATCTAAAAAATAATAGTAAATTACTCAAGCACTCCAACCCGGGACTTTATTATGAGGAAATCTTAATTGATCATTACAATTAGGTGTTATTATACCAGAATTTGCACAGGCTTGTATAGACTTCCGGTCGAGTATGGAATAACCATAGAGGCAACTGGCTCTCTATAATTTTTTTTGTTGGGTTTACATTACATTAACGTGCATTAAATAATGTTGTTTTTACAGGCAAGTGGAATTAGGTACGGACACGCTGAAAACCAGACAAATGGAAAGGAAAATTCCTCGGGAGACTTTTTTACGAAGAAAGAAAAATGCATCAGGAGGTGTAGAAGCTAGATTTTTATCTTGCAAGGAGTGCGGTGTTGAGTTCTGTACTGGAGAAAACTGTAAAGTATTTGAATACGACTCCTTTAAAAGAATTTTAATAACTACGATACAATCGGCGACGACTGAGCAAACCCACGAGCCGGGGACTCAAGAAAAAAAATCGCCCAAAAAAAAATTTGGAGGATCCAAAGCAAAAACAAATACTGGTAACAACACGGCCAAAGTTGTCTCAAAGAAATCTTTGATAAAAGAAGAAAATAAAATAATCAGCGTTAAAACCAATCCAAAAAATGTTACAGTAAATGTCAAAAAAGGCGGCAATTTAGCCAGAAAAACAAATCCCGGCCAAAATTCTCCAGTAAAAATGGTTAAAACGAGTAAAAACGATACGAAAAGAAAAAAATAACCATAATTTATACTACAATAGTAATGGGTTGTGAATTTAACGTAACATTTTTAAAAAAAAAAGTTCTCTGTACTGTAAAAAGCTTAACATGAAATTAATACTCCAATCCCAAGAATCAATTTGGCTCACATCGCCTAAATATTGTTTCACTAAGCAAAATATTTGGCTTTTATTTTGAACATTGTTCATCAAACTTTAGTACATATTAGTAAGTATTGTAACGCCTATTAGTTAACATGTGTAACAAAAAATATTTTATTATCTACATTTCATTTTTAATACCTATAAGAACCGATTGTTTTTATAAATATTTTTTATTTGTTTGTCAAATTTATAAACATTTTGTTAACAAGCGAATTACCCCTACCTGCATTTTTCTTAACAAAGCTATTCACTTTATATACATACTCTATTATAAGTACTTTATTTAAATAATTAAAGGTAATACGTTTAAGATTTTATTTAACAATTCAAAAAAATGTATACATTAATTGTTATACATTTTTATGAATATAATAAATCAATAATTCAATTTCTATGTAAAAATAAAATATACAATATATACAATTTTACAATGTGATATTCATATTGTAAATAATAATATTATTCGTATTGCGTTTGTTTTTTATTAAATGCTTTATCAAACTAAACTCTTCAAAGTGTTGTGTAATATTGTTATATGCTAATATCCCACAATCTTTAAGTATGAAAAATAATATTTGTTATATACTACTATTGTCTATTGTGTCCAATAACAACCTGTATGAGGACCTCCTAAATCATAACAAATGTATACACACATATAAATAATTTATTACAATAGTTACAATAATTTACACATACATATGTATACAAATAAAAAAGACCAAAAATTATACATAAATACATGCACAAATACCATCTTTATAAAAATAATAATATTTATAGAGTGGCCAATATTCTTGTAAAACCAACAGCAGCAGAGAGGAGTGTTTGCCCGACTCCCCAAAACATGGCATATAACGGTTGCATTGTAATACTTGAACATCGGTAGACAAAAGCTATTGTGGCACTGCTAACAATTCCTGAGCTAAGAGGAGCAAGTATACCAACTAATAAAATAAATAGGGGAAAAAACCTAAAACACAAATTGTTGTATTAAAATCACTTTCGTATTTAAACATAACTTTTTACCTACGGTAATTCTAACAAAATATTTAAGTTAAATAAATTACTTAGAGAAAATTATAGGTTAGTGTTGTACTAATTAAAGTATATTATAATAGAATCTTTATAAATAAATATTTTGTTTTTTAAGCTTATTGCCATCCATTCTATTGATTGCTTTCTCCTCCTCTTTATACAAATTAATATTTTTAATTTTGATTAAATTTTGTTAAATTCAATTAAAATAAAGGTGCTGTAAAACAATATGTACATGACAACCTTGTACATTATATAAAAATTAAGATTTTTTTCTTTCATCAGACATTGACAAACAAAATATATTTAAAATAGTAAGAAAAAAATTAAATTTATTTTGCTAATTTAAAAATGTTAAATAATTAAATTAAGTGTTCTTACTTTCCAAAATTATGTTTGTGAAGGGTTGCAAATGCAATGATCGCAGCGACAGTATGGACAACAGTTGAAGAAAATAATGCCCATAAAAACGTCTGATACCACATTTCTAAATACAGTCAAATGTAAATAATTACTATAACTTTTTTTAAAAGTAATAAAATTATTTGTATTAAAGTGGGTAATTAAATGTCAGTGATATTACCTGGAAATGTAATGAGTGGTTTTTGGGATGCTAATCCTAATACATTACTAATTGGAACAAGTTCCGGGTTTTCAAAATCATTTAGAGGCATCATTTTAATTTAAAATTGAATTTAAAAATCAAACATTCAAAAATAATAATAATTTCGTAACATTATTTTAATTAATAAAACTAAATATTATTTAGAGACTAGAGTTGAATACTTGAATGTTTACCTTGGCGGAATCAGAATTGAAATAATATTGATAAAAACTGAAATGATAAAAGAAAATCAAGACATTTGATAAATTGATAACACAGTCAACTGATAATAATTACACAGAATAACTGTGATAATAATACCGATTACCTTTTAATTTTTATTGTTGATTTTAACTGTATTCTGTAGTTTACTTCACTACTGTTAAATTTCAATAGAAATTACTCATTATAGAGTATAGACAAGGCAAGAGTTGACAATTAATACATATTTCTTTATACCCGTTAGATTGATATTGTATACTTACGAACTTACGAAAATCTAATAATGAATTTCCAAGATTGTTCCGATAGTGACGATAGTAATGATATGGATTACAAACCTCCAGGTATAAAATTAGTTAATTCAAAATTAAAATTGGTATTATCTAATTATACAGTTTTGTAATGATTTTTTAGTTCAATATTATTCAATAGCTCTTGATATTTCACATTTCAAATATAGATTAATAAGAGTACAATAAACATGTTAATATTCTTTACAATTTTTAATGATATCGATGATTGTTATTTTTAAATAGGAGAGGAGGAAAATTTATCTGAAGTTGAGTCGGATGATCCTATTGACGAAGAGGATTCTTCAGAAAAAACAACATCTCGATCTAAGGCAATTTCTAAAAAACGAACAAAGGGAAATAAGGGATCTCAAAAAAAAACTAAACTTAGGTAATGTATAGTTTTATTGTTTTTAATTTTGTTTTGTATTTAAAATTTATATTGAATTGAAGCAATAACAGTAAAGTTTACTAATCGATTTTCAAATCGAACAAAACAATACTGTTGACTGTCTCAAAAATATTATGTTAGAGTGGTATAGGGATTGCGTTAGAGGTACTAGGTACAATTTCTGCATTAATTCGAACCAGTTGTTCTCTCCCATCCTCTTACAATCTGCAATTCTGTTTCTTTGTGAGAACGTCACAAAAATACCTGAAAAAAATATGTCATGACTTTGCTGTTTATTGATTTTTTTTCTCTGTCTTAACTTCAATAAGAACTGATGGTTATCTTATAATTGTAGTGAATACTTTACTTAAGTAATTCTAAATCTTTATTCCTTTTAATAATACTGATATTTTAAACTAATTAAATATCTCTCTTAAAAAAATAAATATTTCCTCATGTTTTTTGCACTAAGATACCATAAATATAATATTGATATGACATTTTCACAATGTTTTGACATACTTTATAAATTAATTTAAAAATATTTTTGCAGAGATAAAAAATATGAAGTTACAGAAGAGCCGTTTGAGGAAACAAATCCTGCATTAGATAAATCTGAGGAAGAAAAAAAGCGTTTAGATGCTTTGTGGGAAGGTACTAAAGTTTGTTAATTTTTTGGATTCTTAATATGAATTACAATAAGAATTATCTATAATTTATATGTATCGTTATTAGATTTTCAACGACCTGCTGTGAAAAAATCAACTTCTAATAAACCTAATGCAAATGAAGACAAATCTAAATCAAAGGAACCTGTGAAATCATCTAAAAAACCTGATGCAACCAAAAAAAGAGATTTTGAAGAAATGTTTGAAAACCCATCATCTGCAAACAAGTAATTTACTTTTTATAAAGTAATAGATTTAATTATTTGCTATTATAGTTATATAGATGTATATATAATAAAAGTGCACACATTTTGACAATTGAAAGTTTATTATTTGATTATGATTTTGTGTGCTTAACTATTGTAACTATATTATGTAATCCTTAGTACAATTTTTAGGCTGTTAATCGATTAATATTTTATACTAGTAATATTTTTTTTCCAGAATCGAAACAAGTTCTAGTATTGACGTACAACAAAATGAATCTGAACCATCAACAAAACCTTCAATTCCTGTATTTAAAAAAACAGGTGGTTTGGCAAGTGTATTAGGTCAAATTGGTAAAAAAGATAAACTGACAGTCTTAGAAAAGTCCAAAAAAGATTGGGATAGTTATAAACAAAAGGAAGGTATTGTCGAAGAATTAGTGACGCATAACAAAGGGAAAGACGGGTAAGAATTGTTATTTATTATTCAGTAATCTTACAATAATTTAAAAATATATATTAAACATTTTTGTTTTTCAGGTACTTAGAAAAACAAGACTTTTTAGAACGTACTGATTTACGGCAATTTGAATTGGAAAAAGCCATGAGATCTGCTAATAGATCACATAGAAATTAGTCGGTATAGTGATATTAGATTTAATTTGTTTTCAATTTGTACGAGTTTCATAAAAGATGTGTCTGCTTCCACTTTTTTTTTAAACTATATGTAGAAATATTGGAATTTTACATGGTTTATTTACCTATAACTCATATAAATATTCATTGATATTTAAGACTTTTTTTAAGAATAAAAATATTAATAATTATATCAATGAAACCGTAGATTTAATTTTTGCTTCAAATATTATAGATTTAAGACCTACTGGAGTGTTTAATATAACGCAAAAAAAAGAAATACTAATATTGTTAGTTATAATCGTATGTATTGAAAACATAATTTTAATAAAAAAAAAAAATAACAATGTTATAAAATTAATATTTGTATTATGATCTGACAAAATAATAATAGTAAAATTTACCAGTGATTTAAATAATGGTGTCATTTTCATCGACAATTGCTTGAAAAAACCAGTTATTATAGTTTAACCTGGTAATAAATTGATTTAATTTAGGAGCTGTACTTACATTAACATCCTTAATACTATTTAGCAGTGATGAAAGTTTATTTGGTTTTTTGCTGAAGAGTAAATTTAATTCATTCAGACTTTGTTTGTACTGCGGGCTGAAAGCAGCCGTAATATCAGTCATAAATCTATAATAGTTTTCACACATATCCATTATCTGATTAAATGCCATGTAT
Source organism: Adelges cooleyi (assembly GCF_023614345.1). Taxonomy (NCBI): domain Eukaryota; kingdom Metazoa; phylum Arthropoda; class Insecta; order Hemiptera; family Adelgidae; genus Adelges; species Adelges cooleyi. Next base: position 12,619,510 of record NW_026095871.1, on the reverse strand, counting down.
ACGTCTTCTATGAATAAAAACGAATCCCTCATGATATTAGATTGAAATTTATCGTGTGTATACTTAATAGTTGTAAAATCTTGAGCGTTGGACAGTTTTTCTAAAAACAAGAAGTATTCATCTTCAATTACATCAAGCTGTAGATAACTGTATAGAGTGTCAATCAAAAATGTCAATCTGGTTTTGAGATGATTAACTGGCTCGTTTATCTTGCTATCTTTAGATTTAGTTTCAATCCAAATGTTGTGCAAATTAGTTTGTACTTGCTTAATACGTGCTAAAAAAGCAAATAATTTTGAATAATTTTTCATTGTAGATTCTGTGAAAATAAACTGCAAAGGCCATTTAGTTTCCATGGACAGTTTAATTTTTGTCCACTTGACATCACCAGCTTCTTGATTTTCTAATGTACTGAATTTAAACGCTCTATAAACAGATTTTGGTAATTTTGTATCTTGTGCTGAATTAAGAAACGCCAACTTCACAGATCGCAAACTGTGTACAGATCTTAAAGATAAACTTCCTAATTTACTCAAGAAATGTCTATAAAATTCACCGTTTCCCAGCAAATAAAAATCTCTCACTAATTTCATATGATTGTAAAAACTATTTTCATTAAACGATGCCTTCATCAAATATTCGTCAACTACATTAAAGAACTTATCGATTACATCTGTAAACTCATTTTTTGTAAATAAGGGTACATTTTCCAACGCCAATAAATCTTGAAACAACTGATCTCTCTTTTGTCCATATAGCTCGTGAGAAATATTTTTGTATTCCGTTGGACACTGCTCTCCATACGAATTTTGTAAACTCCTGATTACTTCACCCATGCGAATTATTTTGTTAGCAACTGATAGTGAAATGAAAGATGGCATTAAATTAGGTATTAATGAAAAACGTTTAAATTCCTTTGTGCTTCCATAACATTGTTCTTCGATAAAAAACTCTTTGCAAGGATCGAAAATAACTCCATGCGATAAAATTGTTTTTAACTGCATAATAAGTACCTGTAAGAAATCATTATAAAAATACAAATCACAACAATTATTTACACAATTAAATATTATAATTAAATAACATATAAATTTGCGTATTGGCAAGGCGTAAGTCTAAGTCGGAGAGACAATTAAAAATCGTAAAACTCATCGCTTCGGTCTACACCGCTGAATTGGAATTATTACTTATTAAATAAAACATCAAAATTATAAGATTTTTAACTCAAAACCCTAAACTCAAGAAATATCTTAAAATTTAATGAAATTATACTTTATAAAGTCTTGTGGTTATAAATTTTAATCTAGTACGTGTGGTATTTTTTTGTACATTTACCTGTAAACATTGTTTGAATATTAAGGAAAGTTGTACTCTGTCATTAATGAACTTGGTATTTATTACATCATATATGAGATTTAATATTTCTCCTCCGTGCTGTTTGGATAGTGTGATTTTGTCTACAATATCCTTTAATGTGACAAGTAAAGGTTTGTGTTCTTCAACTTTTCTGAGTACTTCGAAAAGTATACATCGGTTTTCTTTATTAGTAGATAAACCTTTTTCAATGTCAGTAATACAAGTGCGATAATTGCGTGTGGCAAGAAATATTCCGTTTTTTAATGCTTTAAAGTATAGACCTTCTTTTTCTTGACACGGTGCTGTGTGTTTAGTAGCTAAGCTATTGTCGGACATAACAAAATCATTTAGATATTTGTAATTATCAGCCAGAGAGCTGAAACGTATCAATAATTCACGTTCTTCGGTGGAAATTATATTATACTCATCATCCCAAATAATATCTGCTGCATTTTTTAAGATGCTAGAATTATAGCCTAAAAGTGCATATAGAATTTCGGGAACCAAGTCTCCAGATCCATTTAGCATTTTAAATTGACTTCTTAAAGACTACAAAATAAAAACAAATACTTATATGTTATTTAATTTTATGACGGTCAATTTTTAGAGTTACTATGACATACCTATTTTACAAAACAAAACTACAAAAAAAATTCACTATCGTTGTAAAAACAGAAATGAGGAACTATTAATTTAAGTTTAAAAATAATTTGTGTATAAGTTAGGAATAACCGTTTATTTTTAAGACGACTGAATAATTAATAATTATTAATTAATAATGATAATATTTTAAACAACATATTTTATTATTTTCATTTGAGATAAGACAATGTATTTGTTGATAACATGATGTTCAATTTAAAAAAAAACCGTTGTTCGTTTATCAGCGTATATTTTGTTATCATTGAAATTAAAAAAAATAAATAACTTTTCTCGATGATAATTAATAAATAATAATTATTATAGGAATCATCATAGACGCAATTTGAGAGTGCCTTGGGTGAGCTTAGCAGTTACCACTCCCACTTTCAAGATTAGCTGTCCTAAAATTGATTATGTTTCCTACTATAAGTTGTACGAAAGAAAGGAACTTATTATAATTCACTTAAAATATTTTTGGTGTTTAGACAAAGCCTTTTTTTAGTAAAATTGCACCCCTGAGAATCGAAATTCTGGACCATTAGATCTAGAATGGTAGGGATTTAAAGATATATAGGTTTCTTTAACCCGTGGATTCAGTATTAAGTAATATTATGCGTTAGAAATTAGAATACATTTAGTTTCTTTGATATTAACCGAAATCTTATCAGTGATTATTTGTTTTAAAACATTTAACCTATCTGTGTATTTATTTTATTAGTACAATATATATTATCTAAAATTATTTAACTATAAAAACAGCGCGTGTACAATTTATTTCTTCTTGTTTTCTATGCTAATCATCCTTTAGCACTCTTGTGATTTGAAGCTTGACTCTTAAGCCTATGCCTTAGACCTGGGACGGGATTAAAAAAGGGTCTGATTCATGTTACTTGTTTACAGTATTACTAGTGTTTTCAAGCACTGTTTCGTGTGATTAATGTTATTAAAATTAAAGAATAACCATACACTGAAATTATCTTTAGATATATATATATATATATATATATATGTGATAAGTAGCCAAAGATTTATTTTATAGGTAGATGATAAAAAATTAAATATGCAATTTCAATAGGTAATATGGTATAAGAATACGAGTAGGTAGTTATCCCACTTCATAGTAATAACTAATACGAAATAAAAATATGTGATATTAACTGAGGTCTCAGACTACTGACTTCGTGTTTATCATGCGTTTAACGATGTGCTGACAACTAATGGTAACTCAAAACGGTTCTTTACAAAATAAATGAATACAGAATACATTTTTCTACAATACGGAATACCTAATACTTACTAAAAAGAAACCCATATAATCAACATTATTATAGTTAAGAAAGTATCAAGTAGTTCTAATTGTTTATGTTTATGTATGGTGAGTCATAAAACATTTTGTATAATAATTTATACATAAATGGGTTATGCGTGGGAAAAATTATTGAATACGCGTCAAGAGTGGGATATTAGATATGCATACACAAGTGTTGTAATCGTAGGATAGGATTTTTGGTAGAATATTCAATATAATTTCATAACTGTTCTGACTTACAATATGGTCAAATTTTAAAAAAATCGTTTAAAACTATTGTAACGCCTTCAAGCGTAACATGACTATGTGATATCTATAGCTCTATACACCTAGTTGCTAGAAGACTACTATATAGTCTAATGTCCAAAGGCGCAAAGCTGTTAAATCAATAAATAATAATATTAATCATACTTGTCTGATACGATTGATTTTTTTTTGAATAAGTACAAACAATGGAAAGTTAAACAAGTTTCTACAGTTATTTGGAGGTGTCCGTTTATAGATATAATAGCTAAAAAAAATTTAAGTTCTAAAAGGCGATCGATGAATGTGAATCTTTATATATGCCTTAAAAATTAATTGACCGACCTAAAGACACGAAATCGTATAACAAATGTAATTTTTTATAGGTGACTTGCTACTTGTTGAATTAACTTTTATAATTTTTTTATTTCGGATTTAACTTATAATAATTAATATTATATTGATAGAGATAAATGACTAGAAATTATACGATTAATATAGTAAATTATGTTACCAAGTACTAACGAATTATCGCTGGAATTGATTAACACACATTGAATTGTAGGTCCCACTTATTTATCATTGTGTAAATAAGTGCTTCAATATAATACAAATTTAAAAACAAATACTAAAATTGTGTGACTTTATTAGCGTTTGTCATTTGTCCATAAATTTGTTTTTATAATAATGTTTTCATAAATGTGTTGAATAATAAATTACAAGTAGTATACACGTTGTTAATGGCTTATGGCATAACTCCCTATATTTCGTGATAAATTAATTTTTTTTAAACGGTGACTTGGTGAAAACATTTGAACCCTCTCAAAAAATCATTATACTTTCTAGTTTCTACCCTCCCCTCTTATTACTGAACTAAATATTATATTATCCAGACTTCGGTTCAGTGTCTTTTATAAGAGGTATACATACAACTTAATTGTACTTTCCTCTTTTTCAAAATAAACATTTTTTTATCACTTTAAGCACAGTTTAGATTTAAGCGTACCTATTCAGTGTTGGTTAACAAAAATTAAAATTGTATTCAGTATTTTTTTTTATTAATTTTCGGGTGCAACTTGGCCGTGTTCGCGTTTATAATATCGTGGGCTCGCGGTATGTCGTTGGCCGTACAATTCGTACAGTGTGGCCGTGAACGATTTTCTCGGGCCGTTATCACGGTGTTGTCGATACGGCGAGGGCGTAAGGTAAGGCGAGTCCGTCGTGAAAAAGTCCGTTAAGAATTTCAAGCCACGCCTTATCAACATAATTGAAATTCAAACGAAGAACGACTGGAAAAAAAGGCGAAACGCATAAAATCGTTGTAGGTATCCGCTTTAAAAGCTTTTCGACACGCGACTTTCGATTGACAGTTGTATAACATCATGTTCAATTTTCAACCTCAACTACGACAAAATAAACAATTCGTTTTATCATAATTTATGATTTAAATATTTTGGCTGGTAATTGGTGGGGCGTGCGCGGTGCGCGCCACCTGGTCGAGTGTAGTTGGGCCGACCGACAGACCTTGTGTACAGCGGGCCGCGGGCCGTTTTGAATTTTACCCGCAACGGTGATCGTTATTTCCCCCCACCACCGCGCCCGTCCGCTCACAGTGCGTGTGAGAAAAGAGGAGTGAAATAAAACCGTTCAAAAACGAATCGACGTTCGGTGAAATCACACAAGAGATAATTTTTCGTGTTTTTTTTTTTTTATCGTCGAAGACCCGAGTACGGAGTATCGGGTACGCTATAATATTACCAGATACCGTACGCCATCGTGTCGTCCTCATACGGTGTAATCGTACCTTTACCTACGATACCGTCTCAATTCATCATTGGTTTTTTTATCGTGCCGCGTCTTGACTCTTGAGGTGTTCTTCTTGACGACGGTTTCAAAGACTGCACACAACGTGGTATGGATCCGTCGGCCTTTGTTCGCCGCCTCTACTCGCATATGTTGCCAGTTGGTTATCACTAGTAGTACCTAGTTAACGGTTTTGCAGGTATCGTCAACAACCGTCGTCGCCGTTGCCCGCAAACGGATAATATATATATTTTTTTGAGTTTTCCCATCGCGACGAATATACTAACATTGTAAAAATGCAAGTAGAAGACGGTTATTTCGATGGCATCAATTTGAAACTGGCCATGGACATCAAAATCAAACGTACAGACGGTAAGTGATGAATTATATAAATACTGGCGTTACGACAATAACCGTTGGGCTTTTCCCCGTCGCGGTTGGCTTTTGCCTGTCCCGCGTTTGTCTAGCCTAGCTGATGTTTAATTTTGTTTTTCATTAAATTTGATACAATTTTTTCAAAAACCGTTTCTGTGATAATATCAAGTTTTCCACAATATCCTTATTATTAACTTTGCACTAAAGTCGAAAGTGTGTGTTATCTATAGTATTTGCGACAGGGTTAAATACTTAAATATTTACAAATCTGAAGTCTGACGGACTACAATTTTACTATACAAGTAATACTAAAAAACATTTAATTTCACCAAATCGCGTTAAGCATTATCAACATATGTTAAACTTTAAGCTGTGTTGGCTGGTTTAAAGCTAAACGATGTTGGAAATTTGAGATGAAGTTTAGTTTGTATAGGGATTTGTTACAAGGTATTATAACTACTATTATATAACAGGTACTATTGTTATACCATTTGTTATAGTATGGATTTAGATACCAACATATTATGTATGAGTCCCTTATCATCTTTAAACCGACTTATTTGATTCAGGCTGAACGCCTAATTCCCCGTAGACTGAAATAATTTTTTATTCGCAACTGATGTATCAATGTAATTTAAATTTGGTAAATTATACTTGTAGTAGAGATGACTAAATGCTGAACTGCTTTGACTAAATTTTACTGTATGGCCTTTAAATTAGTGAGACCCAATTTACACGCTTCATTTACTAATTGGGTACTTCATCATTCAATTTTTATTTGTCATATCAAATATAGACATTTTTAAATCTAATTAGTATGATAAATTCTATCTAGCATCATTTACCTTTTACAGTTAATGTACTGTAAGTTGCATTTGTTTGACACTAAAATATTGTCCTAATATCATAATAAAGTATGGTTTGTGATTCCTGTAATTATTATATAAGAAATTTTGCATTTAATCCAAGTTTTCTTAATTTTATTTATCATAGAAAATGCCCAATACTATAATATAGTACACTATATTATGATGTATCAACATATCCGTAGGTACTGATAAGAATCTTGGTTTGCAAAATTTGCATGTGTGTAACTTAGCTCAGCACACAGGCTTTGAAAGCACTTAGAACTAATGATTCTAAAATAAGTTAGCTCATCAGGAAAAAAATTCATGTGCAATGGTGATTTTCATGTTTTTAAAATGTATAATAGATAAATGGACATAATATTATGTAATCTCAATGGTTGGGTATCTTATTGGTGTGAACATATCTGGTATTTAACTACACTGAATTATATTATTATAATAGATTATTTCTTGTTATTACTTATTACTTGTTTGAGTTTTATGATTTTATAACTTAAGATTTGGAGTATCATTAATTTGGTTGTAACAAATATATGTGATAAAAATAAAAAAAAATATTGTTTTAGTTTAAAATTCAATTAATTACTGCATTTCAGTTAATTAATTGAATTTTGTGTTATATTCATTTATTATTATTACATACTTAATTGAGAAGTTTTTTTTAGTTTCTATTATTTTTAAGAGCACTAGACCATTGAGATCTTATTATCTTGTACATTTAAATAAAAAGAAGCAATCCAACAAATTAATGATTATTATATTTTTAGAATTACAACTTTTGTAATAGGTATAAGTTTTTAACTTATTTATTTTTACAATTTGAATAATTTTTCTATTATCTATCTAGACTAGAGTATACTACCTAGAAATATTGGTGTTCGATTCTTTGTTTATGGTTTCTTGTACCAAAAGGTATAACACACACAATTTTTCAGAGTGAAAAATTACACTTATCTTTTTAGTTTTGGTTTATGTAAATTATTAATTATTATTAAATGTAAACTTAAAATGATAAAAAAATGATTGGTATGCACCAAATATAAATTTTAAAAATATGATAAAATTGTATTACTGTGAAACTCGGTGTGCGAGTGAGGTTTTCATGCTATATAACACCATAGTCATGTTGAAGGTTTGTGCATAATAACTTTTTTATTGTGCACGCACTAATATTCCGAGCTGATGCACTCTTAGGGTGAAATTTTGAAAATTAAGTTTTATCTATCTTTTTTTAATCTAACCAAATATGTGACACTTAATCTAATGTTTGAATTTTTCATCACTATTCTGAAAACTAATGGAGATAAACCTTTAAAATATATAACATAAAATAGTAGCTTTTGAAAACTATATTACTATATGAAAGTATGTAGACATTGTTTATTTTTCATTGGCCCGACTATAGAAATACATTAAGCCGGTTAAAACTGCCACGCATAACATTCACAAATGTTTATCATTTATATGGGTTTTTGTGCACGTGGATTTGTACGTTTCCACGAACATTTTATTTGTATTTGATGTTTCCCATAGAGAACCGAAAATTTCAGTGGAGATGTCCGCTAACGTTTTGCGTGGCAGTGTGGACCCAGCTTTAGCATTAACTATTTATTCGTGATTAACAGCTTTTTTCAATATGTTTATTATCTTATTTAACTTGAACCTAACTTATGTAATAAAGTAAAATAAAAATAAATTGTTACTGCTGTATAGTTTGTATAATATAATATACATTATACCTATTCTTATAATTTTGTTATCTAAAACATTAAATTGTTGTGTTCTTACTAACATACTACATAGTTATTATAGCTTTGGACTCATAATATAGATTCTTTCGACAGCTTTTTAAGTAGCTCTTATACAAAAGTTGTTTACTTATAGACTGGATACTAATAAAATAAAAATAATTTGTACAATAACATAGCACCTATATCTTCAAATTATAATTTCAAACTGCATTAATTTACCTAACTTTCTTTTGACTTTCCATTCGAATTGTAAAAAAGTATTTGGTGAAAAATACAATGATAAACCTAATGGATGATCATCATATTAATTTATAACACAAACTCAAATTATTTAGTATTATAAAAATGTATAGATATATAACAATAATATTTTTATATTATACAACATTTTTGTTTTTTTACAAATATTTTCCATATTAAAAATTATGTAGGTTTATATCGGTTTTGAAAAAAATAATATATCAAATGAACCGATATAGGTAATATTGGATGATAGTGGACATATGCCGATGCATATGTCGATTTTTGATTACAAATTGTATTTGTCTCTCTTTAAATTTAAAACAAATTTAAAAACATTTTTAAACAATATTTTATTAAGCAGATTCAAATTTACAATACCATAATAAATTTAAACAATATTTAAGTTTTTATACAGATATTAAGGTAAACTAATAACTTCACTAAAATAGTTCTGATAATAATGACTAATTTTTTTTTCTTTATATTTATCTCAAGTGGTACTGGAATACACATAAATTATGTAGACCACATTGGTATGATAAACCTATTTTAAATAATATACTTATTGGTAATTACTAATTTTTTGGAAATAATCCTAGTGTGTTGATTAAATTATATTATTTATAATTGTTATTGTTATTCGTAATTATTGAAAATATCGAGTTTAAATTAATATTTATTTGTTTATGGCTGAGTCATACTGTACGCGACCCTTTAAATATTGATAAAAGATACCTATAACGATTTGTTAAAATAAATAATAATCGGTAAATGTTTTTCCTTTGGGTGGGTGACGAGACAACAGTTGTTTGACCTTCAGTAGTGTCTTCTGTGGGCGGCCTGACAGTCACGAGACCATATATGGACGTCCAGAAAATGCAGACCAATGTAAGGGCCCCGAGTGTCTACTTGCAATAGGTTTAGTTTTTTTGTCGTTGTAAAAAAACATTGTCTTAATTACAATAATATAATCATTTATTTCATTTCTCTTGAAACAAACGTACAATTTGTATTGGCTAGCACAGAAAGACAATGGTAATATTTGTTTTAAAACGGAACGTGTTGAAAATGGAAATATGTGTAAAATTAAGACTGGGCTATAATTTACAGTTAGTTTCGTTAAAACAAGACGTTTAATGTTTCTGAAAGACTTCAACAATTTTTGATGTGATAGTTAAATGATTTTTGGAGCCTAAAAATAAAGTGTATTCATAACAAATCTAATTAGTTTAAATGCGCGTGTTTACAAAACCAGACGCAATATTGACTGAACGTTTTTAATATTTTATAATTATTGAAATTTATCACAAATTATTTAATAACAATATTGTCTTTGTAGAAGATATGTGTGTAATAAGAAGAGCTATTTATGTGTGTTGTTATCCTGTTACTGGAAAACGAAAGAAAGCGTCAGAATCTACTGTAAACGTTTAACAACATAACCGTTCACTCGCCTATTAGTGTTAGTATTTATGATTAAAACATGAGTTTAAATGAAAACAATGCGTTAAATTCAATTAATTTTTATAGTTTTGTAATTTTTCGTTTTTGGAAACTTCGATTGGCAGATACCTAATGCTGATAGTCAGAAATTTGGGCATTGTTTGTTTAACCGATTACGTGTTAACGTTATAAATAAAATTATTTATAATTTTGAGACATTAACGTGTTTTTAATGAAAAACTTGATAAAATGAAGTCTTGTGGGCCAAATAAATTTGTCAAGTACGACGGCACGATTATAAAAGGAGTATTGTCATGCCCTCTGTATATTGTACAACAGATTACAAACTATATAAAAAAAGTGGTATATAGTAGTATCCTTTTTTAGAGATTCGTATGAATAACAATATTAGTGTGCTATATAATGGTGCACGAGGTTGTTGTGAAATTACTGCCAATATGAATTACCCAATTATATTAAATTCTCATTACAGTCGGATGTAATAAAACATTGTAATACCGCATTAGTTTCCAAAATCGATAAGAAACGGATATTTTTTTCATCTATAAATATTAATCGTATTAAATCATATTGAGTGTTTTTCCATTTATAATTACAATGAGTCAATGTTATTGTTTACACTCTAAAAATAAAATAGACAATTATTTATTTTTGACAAAAATCAGTCGCCGCCTATGTGTATCTACGGCATGGGTTTCAAGTGGGAACAGTACTCAAAAAAAAAAAAGGAATAATGAGTCGAGTAGGTACTTGTTTTGGCTCAAGGTTGATTTGCATACATGTTGCATTTAGTATCATATTTATTAACGTTTAAAACACTCCATTTTTGTATAAAGTTAGTCTCGACTCAAATTATTTATCGTTTGATTTGTGGAAGCCATTGCCATCGCATTTTTTAAACTACTAAATATAAAATAATAGGATCAGTTTGCTATTTTGTTTGGCCGATACCCAAAAAAATCATCTGTTCAGTGCAATACACATACGCTTGTAATATTAATTATTTTACATTTAATGACTCATTAAAATCGGTTTGTAATATTTTTGTTTGTACTCTTATATAATGCCGATTTTATGGAGTTTGAGGCTATGTTATAGTGTTTAATCATGAAGTGTATGTATAAAGACGTGGGAGTTCTTCTACATTTCATAATATTGTATTATAATATTTTATTTGTCCAGGCAGTTTCTGTTTGTTTTGTACATATTGTTTTGGTTAATCTTTTCGTCTTCAGAAAACAATATGGAGCCCAATTTTTTTTTCGATGAATATATTAATTTAATTTTGTATTCGTGTTTAGTGTTTAATTTACATTATTGTACATTTTTTAAATCTTACCTAATCTAATATTTTAGCTTCAATTTTTTTTCAATGACGTGTTTTGGATAGACATTTTTGCTTTATATCACTTTTTCAAACCAAGTAAGGAATTTAGCTTTGAAAATTAGACCGAATCTCTGGAATGAGGCTATAACATATATTTTTTTCCAAAACTGTAGACAAACAATTTTTTGGGTTTTCCCTTATGAAAAAACATAAGGGAAAACCCCAAAAAAAGGAAAATTACATTTTGACCATAGTCAATTTCCGGGTTGCTATGTGTGAGTGAATCAATAGTAAACAGGTAATGAAGTTATTTTTTTTATATTATTGTTAATTACGATGTTGGGGGGTAAATATGGCAATACATTTTTATAGACAGAACTCTAATCGTATCCACTTTAATACTAAAAATTTAAAGCACATTTTTGTCATTTGGTACAATGCTTTTATCGATATTTTATATCAGTGGACACTGGACCTCCATTACCTCACTAATTAATACTATTACTACTCACTCAAAATACTTTCTTACTGTGCTGGTCTATTTGCTTGGTTTTTACTGTACTGATTTGAACGTACTATCCACAGAATCGCATCGACGCGTTTATTTAGTAGTGATTTTGTCACTTCCCGTTTATGTCAATTTTTTATTAAAACAAAGCTTACAAGCCAAAAATTATGACTAGTTGCCGGTTAGCAACTAGTTCGGTTAGATCTCTATAATTATTATTTCTCAAGTTCTACACGTTTAAAAGTGTAGGCGGTAGCAGAATAGCGCATAAATTGTAATATATCCCTCCGCCTACTTACAACTATTTAGAAAATTAAAACTTACAATGGTAATTATTCTTAAATGATTATTGATCAGTCTTCATTTACAGAAAATTGTAATCGCTTTCAGAAAAGCTTATTGTTTTACGTTAAATTGATCAGTCAACATGATTTAGTAAATGTTTAACAATAAATAAAAATACTATAATAAAATGATAAATATTGTAGTATGTGTTGAAATAAATACATTTTTGAAAATAAAATTAACATTTGGTTGATCCCATCTAACTGTAAACATTTCCACAATATAATAACTGCAAGTATTGTAAAGCTTTGTATTATTCATTCAATGTACGTTAAAATAACGAACAATGGAGGTAGTTGTATGTTTTTGAACTTTTAAGAGTCTCGTTGAACTTAAAAAAGGACACGAGTTCATTTACATAGGTAACGCTAGGACAAGTTCAAGGCCAATTGTAGTTAATATCTGCTAGTTTACTCTTTAATGTTTACTTATTTTTGTGTAAACATTTTATGTAAATTTTTAGTAAAAATGTTTAACTCTTAACGCAGTCGATCATTGTACTTGCATATTTTACTAGTGTGTTATTATGATTTTGTGTACACTATATAAGTTGTGTGAACTTCTAAGTATTTTTTGTCAAAAAGTTTATATTGTATGTTTTTTAAATTAATAAACCAGAACACGTAAGACAAAAACTACTTAATTTTGGGTTTAGAACTATTTGACAAGTGCTACAGAACTATTTCAGTATGTTTATCTCGCAGTACTGCCAACACTCAAAAATTCTAACAGAGATATATTATATTATTTAAAAATTTGATAGCTTTGAAAAATCTCTATTAAAAATTAAATTTGTTAGCATTTTTACAATACTGTCATTTTTTGCTTATTTAAAATTAAAATCCGTGAACTTTTTTTAGCTCTGAAAATTTTTTTAAATAATGAACAAGTGTTCATAACGTTTCCATATTGACGAATTATTTATATTAGTGAATTTTAGATGTACGTGGAAATGAAAAATAACTCACATTTTATTATAGCTTGTAAAAACAGGAAAGTGAAAACAGCACTTGTACGGTTTACACGAAAGCTCATAAAAAAGGTCAATAAACTGCTGTAAGTTAAACCCTTATATTATCCCTTAATACCTAGTCTACCTTATAACTTAGCGACGGCAAACTAAGATGTACACCGATTTTGATGTACAGTATGTGCCAAAAGTCACGGGACTCTGGGAATAACTCGAATTTAAGTTTGAATTGAAGTATTAATTTTTCATTAGCAAATAGTGTAATAGTGAAGATTGTAGTTTGACTTGAAACTTGGTCATACTATATTCAAACTTTATTTAGTTAAATTAAGTTTTACACATAATACATAAATACTGTCACGGGGATTTCGGGGCACACTGTATGTACGACTACTATATTTATTCACCCACGAAGAGTTTATGCTAGTCATCGGTACCGCCATTTGTATGATTTGCTTGTAAAGCCATTAGTTACGTTACAGTGTTGTTCATTTTTACGATTTGTCGTATGTCTCCTATTAACATACCGGTAACGTTTATCCGACAAATACATATGAGGACAGATACATAAAAGAGCATGCGGCCAACATTGAACGGATCTAGAAATCCTTGAAGGGTACGCGGCGGGTATCATATTCTTTCCATATAAGGTTATAGGTCATATTTACATTGCGGCGGAATCGCGATTAAATCTTTGTGTTCTCCTCGACGGCAGTGCGTTAATCGATTATCAACCTTATATTTTTCGACCATAACCGTTGTCACGGTGTGTTAATTTGTAAAAAAAATCCATAAATGTCTTATAGGCGGCGTATCATCCTATAGTATGTTGTCAAGTCACTCACGCTGGCCCGCTGTCAAGTTATGAATATCTTATGGACGCATAACATAATATTTACACAGAAATAACGAATAACGAACTGGGTTGATTGGTCCTCGGGGTGGTAGGTAAAATAAGTACAGTTTTATTGATAACCTAATGGTTATCCGTACTTTATGTGCGGAAGCTCGGGCTGTTATTGGATAAAATATATAACGATTTATTTACATTTTTACCGAACCAATTATATTGTATTATTAGAATAATCACTTAATGAGCGTTCTTGCCATTCAACGTTTGGGCGATTAGTGTGTAAATTTTGATCGATTTGTAGTTTATTTTTAAGCGTGCCCTCCAGACGTTTATGGTATTCATCCTGGCGACATGGCGGCGTAGGGGGATCATGGTGGGGGCTGTCCCACGTGTGCCTGGCACGATTCGCGAACCGCGTACCGCACGTTTAGAGCCGGCAAAGTAATGCAAGCGCCCGACCGACTCATATAGCGCAATGCTATTGAATCAATTGACGTTTTCGCACGTTAATTTAAAAGCATACGCTATAATATAGTATTAGTATAGGCGTGGGCCCTCGTCTTTTTTTTTTAGTCGGCACTTACACTCTGCGGTGAAAGGATTTTCCATAGGTTTGTCGCGTAGGAATCTCTGTTTAGGATATTTTTTTAACTCGACGTGAGGGGCGATGCTTACGATTTTGAATTTTATAAGTATGAACTATTATAGTACCCAAGATACAGCTGTTGAACTACTGTACTTTTGACATAATCATGTCTTGGATCAAGAAAAACTTGTCGTGTTTTCACCACGGTAAACGCAACAGCGCGACGCCGTCGGATGTGTCGGACAAGAGTGTCCAATGTGACTTCGACCCAAGCCCAGGCGACGGGGATCAGAGTTTCGTGTACGACAAGGGTCAGTAGTTGTTATGATTTAAGTAGCTTTCATATCGGATCAGCCGAAGAATTCCTATCATAGTGACAAAATGTACTTATAGTTCAATATATAAATACCTTTTCAGTTCCATTTTGAAGTTAAAAATATATTAAGGTGTGTCGCGATGATTTAACTAATACAAATTCAAAGAAATAGCGATTTTTTTTTTCCGAGGTCAAGAATTATAGCCGTTAAGCACTTTTATTTAAAAAAAATTCAAACTTTAATCATCATATAAACCGATACTTCTACTATGTAGGAATTGTTAAAATGCAACATCAAATGTACAAATATAACCATTGTTCGTGACGTGTGTTGACAATTAATTTTGATTAAAAATGTTGGGAGAAGCTAAAAAAAAAGTCAAACTAACTCATTGTGGTCCATAATAAAGGGCGAACATTTATTAATGGTGTACAGTTTCTTATGTTGGTCATCTTCGCCATTCTGTAGCGCTTTCTTTCGTTAAATATAAAAACTTTTTGTCCTACATGGCCTTTTGACTTGGTTTAATTTTTATTATAAGCATTAGTCTATTAAAAATAATGTGTATTAGTTTGACTTTTTCGTCGGTGGTGTGTACTTTTGCTATTCCAGTCACAATAGGCAAGTGCCTATGGTTTTAAATTTTGAAATTTTGATCTCCGGTTTATTTTTTTATTATCTCTAGCATTGTATTATTTGTACATTTCATAAACAATTCATATTTAATTGTGTACACAAATGAAAACTATTAGGATACGATCGGATTGAGTAAATATTTCATAGAGGCCGACCAAACAATATGCAACATTGTGGTGTGGCTAGAATATTGTATTAATTTTGTGTACTAAAATATAACACATGTCAATAAAATTGATTTTACTCTGTCAATGTGTTAGCAGCTAGTGTATTACTGTTAAACGTAATTTTCTAACCTATCTGTATCAGATTAATTTGTTTTATTAAATCATACTAATGAAATGAATTGATTTATTTAAAAAAATGTTTTAATCGATGGAATTTACGCAAAAATTTGATAAGACAATTTCGTTAATTATATTTCCCTTGGTTTTAATTGATGTTATTAGTGGGAGCTAAACTCGATGTGACTTCAACATATCAAATAATTCTACGTCAGTTGTGTTTAGTT
The DNA here is from genome assembly GCF_023614345.1 of Adelges cooleyi. NCBI lineage: Eukaryota > Metazoa > Arthropoda > Insecta > Hemiptera > Adelgidae > Adelges > Adelges cooleyi. Next base: position 12,603,402 of record NW_026095871.1, on the reverse strand, counting down.
TTCAAAAGCACATATTTTATTACTGTAATAAAAAAATATTTTCATTGTATGCCTACTAAATATTGGGAGTTTACATTAAAATAATAACATGTCTGGCTTTTTTGCGACGAGTACACATTATGTGTTCTAGGTCACGTGTTGTGGTCATTTTATCATGTTTATATTGTCCAGTAAAAAAGTGTTGCCATGGTTTCTGTTGTATGCAAAATATACTTGACCCTTTTTTTTATTATAAAATATGTATTTTGTGAACACAAACTGCCCCTGGCGATTGTTGCTTCCTGTTTAATAAGCCTGTTCCCATTGGCAACGTTCTGAAAATAATATCATTAAGACAATGAAAACAAATTTTAATGGTCAAGTTCATTACCATTACGCTCGCGCAAGTAAATCGACTGTTTTCGCTATTTTCTTTTCACCATAATAAAAAAAAACTATTTTGTTATATTAATTGTCATATATTTCATATTAGTAATGGTTACATCATAGCTTTCGTCTATATTAGTGAGTTTTTTTTTGTCTGACGTGTTCTTTTTGTCAAATATACCTTTCCACATATTATTGGACCTGTATTTGATTTATGTAAGATTATAAAGATATGATCTAAAAATAACTTTATAATATTTTATATAATTATTCAATTATTAATAATTATTATAATTTTATTTAATATATATATATATATATATAATTTATTTGTTAAGTATTAAATAAAAATGTGTGGTTATAATTAATGAGTGTACAATTATAGGATAGGATTTATGAAAACAATACAAATGAACCGAATTTCCTGAATAAAAAAAAAACATTTTGTTATATTGAAGCCAGCGAGCTAAAACTTATATTTTAAATTATTTATAGTTGGAAATCTTGATAAACTTATTAATACTTTAATTGCTAATATATTTATTTGTTTCACGTTGATTTTAGGGCGTATACACAAAGCTGTTGTATCTCGAATGAACCCAGATACCAGAAGTATTTCTGTTGAATGGTTAGAGAAAGGTGAAACAAAAGGCAAAGAGGTAAATACTAATAAGTAATAATATTCAATTACTAAATCTCTAAAAACTGTATTTAAAATTATTTAATTAATTTATTTATTTGCAGATTGACTTAGACGGAATATTAGAACTGAATCCACAGTTACGTTCCAATATTCCCAGTCTTACAATGGTTGCTCAAAATGGCACAAATATACCCACTACTAGTAAACTAGCAAGGGTAAGTGTGAATTGAATTGATAATGAGTAGTGATTAAAAAAAAAAAAAATGATATTTACTATGACAATATTTTTCTTTGGCTTGGTCAAGAAGGGTAAAATTCACTTACATACTTTTCGATAAAAACTAGTTGTACAACTAATCTTGTAAATTAAATCACTTTTTTTTGCTATGTTATTATAAAAATCTGCACTCTTAGGAAAATGATGGAAAATTTAAATTCTTAAGCTCATTTGCCAAAATATATAGAAGGTGAGATCGGCCGTCTATTAAGAGGCAAATTATAGGCAATAGTTGATGAAAAATTATTTATAATTTATTTTGATTGACTTTTTTTTAGGTTAATTTGTAGTAACTTTAGGGTGTAATTTAAAAAATATACATTAATGATTATTAAACTTGTTTATTGTTTTAATTAATTGAATTTTTATGTCCTATTTTTTACAGTATTCCACTAAAGCCTCAATACAAGCATTTACTAATAATAAAGGTAATAATGGTTAGAGTATTTATAAACCTTAAAAGTTATATAATCGTATTTACTTACTTGAAAATCCTGTGTGAGAGTGTTGTTAATTTTTAACTCATTTGTTTCTTGTTGATTTTTTTTAATTTACAAAAGAAGTTATGAGTTATAACAATAATTTTATATGTAATTTTAAACAGCTATGTAAACAATTTTAGGTTCGTACAAAGGAACAAAACCAGTCACTAGACAAACCAATCATTTTTCACCAGCAGTCAATGGATCTGGTGAAGTATTATCTACTACAGTTCCATGTACGCCGTTGAACCCACCAACTCAATATCAACAAATACCTGTGTTAAAACCGGCTGATCCACCTCCTCAGACACAACAGCTGACACATTTGTATAGTAACAATACGGCCGGGTCAAATCGTAATACAAACACCACTACAGCAGCGGCTGCAGCTGCCGCAGCAGCTAAAGATCGACGGAGTAATGTCGTAAAAGAAGTAGCTAAGCTTAAAAAAAACAGAGAAGAGAGGCGGCAGCGTCAAGCTGAGCTCAAAGAAGAAAAAGAAGCACTAATGAACATGGATCCCGGTAATCCGAATTGGGAATTTCTTGCTATGATAAGGTTGGACAATCGTAAATTATAATAACTATTAAACAAGATTAATAATAATTCAATATATTTTAATCATATAATTGATTTATTTTAGAGAATATCAATGTAATTTAGACTTCAAACCGCTAAGAGATAATGAAATAGTCGAGGATCATCAAATAACAGTTTGCGTGAGGAAACGGCCTTTAAATAAAAAAGGTAATTGAGTATTATCATTTGACCGTTAAATATATTTACAGTTGAGTTCGTATAAATGTCTAATTGTATTATTATTTTTTTTTAGAACTGAATCGTAAAGAAGTCGACGTTATTGCAATCCCATCGAAAAATCAGGTTATCGTTCATGAACCTAAGAACAAAGTGGATCTTACAAAATATTTGGAAAATCAGCATTTTCGCTTTGACTATGCCTTTGATGAAACTTGCACTAATGAGACTGTTTACAAGTAATAATAATTACATATTATTAAATAGTTATAAAAACTGCAAGCGCTACTAGTTTAAGTTAAAAACATATTTTTTTTTTTTTAGATATTCTGCAAGACCTCTGGTGAAAACTATATTTGATGGTGGAATGGCCACCTGTTTTGCTTATGGACAAACTGGCAGTGGTAAAACACATACGATGGGTGGAGATTTTCATGGAAAAACACAAGACTGTAAAAAAGGCATTTACGCAATGGCCGCTAAAGATGTCTTCCGGTTTTTACATTCACCCAGTTATGCACCGTTGAATTTAGTAGTTACTGCTAGCTTCTTTGAAATTTACAGTGGAAAAGTAACTTTTTTAATTTTCTAAATTAAAATAAAATCTTATGTAACATGACCCTTATTTATTATAATATGATAATTATTTATTTATCTTGTCGTAGGTATTTGATTTGTTGGGCGATAAAGCTAAATTAAGAGTACTAGAAGACGGAATGCAAAAAGTGCAGGTAGTTGGTCTCACTGAAAAGGTGGTTACTACCGTGGACGAAGTACTAAAATTAATTAATGACGGAAACAGCGCTAGGTGAATATCATTACTTTTTACTTTGTAATTTATTTTGTTAATCATTTTAACATTTTTGTTTTTAGAACTTCCGGTCAGACATCGGCCAACAGCAACTCGTCACGATCACACGCTGTTTTTCAAATAGTTTTGCGCTTACCCGGTTTGAATCAAATACATGGAAAGTTTTCTTTGATAGATTTAGCTGGAAACGAAAGAGGAGCCGATACGTCATCAGCAAATAGACAAACGCGTAATTAAATACTAATAATGAATACTTATGTGTATAATATTAAATCTGTATTAAAAGCAATTTTTATGAAAAAAGGGTAGCCCTGCTTTGTGTGTGTGTGGAGTTTAAACATCAAATATTATGATACTTACATTCAAATTTGTCGTTTTAGGAATGGAAGGTGCGGAAATCAATAAATCGCTTCTTGCTCTGAAAGAGTGCATTCGTGCTTTGGGTAAAAAGGGTTCTCATTTACCATTTAGAGCAAGTAAATTGACACAGGTACTTAGAGATTCTTTTGTTGGTGAAAATAGTAAGACCTGTATGGTAAGTAAATCTTTGAAATACTGTTTTTTCTAACTTAATTCAAATTTATTATTTTTTTATTCAATATACAGATAGCGATGATAAGTCCTGGTTTGAGCTCATGCGAACACTCTCTGAACACGCTCCGTTATGCAGACCGCGTTAAAGAATTAGACGCCTCAGATCCAGTTGCTGGAGAAGCACAAGCTACTGCGTACTCCCCGGCTAGTCATACACCAAACGCGTCTCGCAATCTACAAGACGTTAGCATGGTTGATGATGATTTAGCTGCTCTCAGGTCGCTCAATGTGAGTATTTAATTTTTACACGTTATGATTAGTTTTGTTTGTTAATAAACAAACATGTCTACTACAGGAAGGAGAATTATCTGCAGACTTGTATAATTTCCACGAAGCCGTTTCTCAGTTGCAAGAACAAGAAGATGAAATGTTAGACAAGCACAAGGCGTTAATAGATGCCGGCCAGAAGTGGTTACAGAAAGATAAACAGCTATTGACAATGACTAGAAATGTTGACTACGATCAGGATGGTAACAACGATAACAAAACCTCTTTATTTATAGTTCTACAATTTTTAGCTTTACCAATTGCTTATGCTTTCTTTTTTATATTTATACTTCCAATATTGGGAAATGGCTATTTCGAGGTCATATAGTCAAAATATCTTTGTGTGTTAAAGGTCCTAACATTTTTTGGTTACCCTTCTTAATTAGAGAAGAACATTCATTGTTCCCAAAGACAGTATTATTAGTTTGTAGTAGCTTTGATTTTAAAGCATGATTTTTTTATTATTATTAATATTTGGATAGTTATTTATACATTCATATTTTATGATTTAGTGTTGCCATTAACTTGTTTACATTCCATAACCTTTTTTTGTAGATGTTTAAAATAATATAATTTATAACCATAGTATTTTGTATTCGACCAATATTTATTAACTTTTTCTTATTTTTGTATTTTTGGTGAGTTATATTATATTAAACATTATTTTCTTTGATATTTTTAAGCCTAAAATTTCAATCTATTAATATTTACACGATTCATTCCAAATTATGAATTAAGTGTCTATTATAAAAATGTAATAAGCCGTTAAAGAAGTGTGAGAACAAGTAGATGGGAGAAAGTTGGTGAATTCTGTACCATAACTAATTAAGAAACATAGATAAAGTTATAAATTAAACGCCTTAAAATTACTGTCTGTATATAAAAAAAATAAAAATGATATATACAATTTTTGTGTGTGACAATAATGAATTAAAGCATATGCTAAATGTACATCAATAAATTGTATTTAATCCATTAGTATTAATTATTAGCACAAATTTATTGAACAATGAGTGAATGAGTTGAACTATATTTTCAACATTATATATTGTAATTTTGTAGTCGTTCTAGTATTTTCTTCTTTTGCTATTGTTTACTTTTAAAAAAAAATATATATTGTTGAAAAACGAACATGCATTATATAATATTATTACTGTAGACACATTAATGTAATTTCTTTTACTTGCTTTTTCTTTTATTCATTGTTAATTACATTTGAATTTAAAACTTGTTTTGAACGCCGCCACGGTAAACCTTTTTCGTGATAACAAGACGTGACTTTATATTTTGAACTTAAGCTTGGTATGCTTTTATTGTTTTGTGCCCATATTGCACGCGCGTGTTTTATGTAATGACGTTATTTTACTAAGTGGGGCCACTAAAATAGTTATGTTTTAAAATTATTGTTTTTCCAGCGTATTCATTGCAACTGCTCAACTTGTTGCAAGACAAACTGACCGTCACACAAGATTTGATCGAGACCGTGCTCGGTTTTAGAAAACAGCTGACAACCGAGGAGCAATTCAGTCAGAACATAGTGAGAGGTGGACATCGATAAGATGTTAACTATTTACGACGCCAACAATAAACGTTTGTCAAGGCTTGTTTGTAATAGAAATTGAAAGTAGAGAGGAAACGCTAATCATCATACGATTACTACTGATATTGTTACTACTACTATTACTACTATGTGATTTTTTTTTTGGTGATTCTACTATTATTATTGCCCATGAACAATGGAGCAAATGTTTATCGGCTTTACCTATCCAATAATTTACATTTGTTTTAAATTTTAACCTAAAAAAAAAAAAGAAAATAAACTAAAAAGGTATTATTGTTGTACGTGCATTAAATTTGTTCTTCTAACTTAAAAATCTTTAGTTTTTTTTTTTTTTATTGTATTTTAACAAAATCATTTTATTGATTATTTTTTATTTGAATATTTGCATATTAATTTAATCTATTACAACAGTCGTTTAATTGTTAATTAATATTAAAATGATATATTTATAATATATATATATATACACATATAAGATAGTAAACCTAAGTTAAAAAATTCAACACGGGTCACATACCATTAAATTTTTTATTTAAACGTGTATTTGTAAATAATATAACAGTGCAGAGTAATACTTAATTATAGAAACTTTTTTAATTGCTTAGATAGACTGGCTCTAAATGTTGAATGTAATTTTTTTAACATTAATTTTAATGCAAGTCGTATGTTTCTTTGATTAATAATGAAAACAGTATACTTTTTTAAACAAAATTATAATTGACTTATTTTTTTCTAATACCTCTTCAACTGGTTTAACAGTTCTATGTATAAAGTACTTAATCAGAGGCAATATTAAATTTAAAAATTAGGTCAACTGTATGACTAAACAACTGCGTTGTTGTTTTTAACTCTCATCATATTATAATTTCCTGAAGATATTAGATTTAATTAAGAGTGTTTTTTCTTAAAACGATATGGAACTTTTTTGTTATTTTCAGTTTAGCTAATTATTATAGTAGGTTATGTAAAATTTAGAACGCTTGTCGTAATATGTAAATGTATTTTTATTAAAATAACCTAGTTAAAGTTAAGTTTGTATTTTACAAAATTTTGATGCAACTTTAATCATCACCATAGCCACGGCAATGGACATCAACTGTAATGTCGTTTTGAATGTAAATATTTCGTCTAAAGAGTTGATACTGGAAAGGGTTTGGCCGCTTTGACAGCATATATAATTGTACGGCATCAAACCTATGTAGAAACAAACATTAAACTGTAGTTAGATGATAAGTCATTGGTTGTTGCAAAATAAATCTTACCAAAAAATGTCGTATACATAAAAGTCCATAATGGAATTTTTATAACTGGCGCAACCAAATTTAATAACCAATTTGGCGTAATTGGAATCACTCGTAAAACTGTAAGAAGATACCATAGCTGGTCTTGGTTTTTCTTCACCTTTAAAAATAATATAAAATATACAAATTAGTTGAATTGCGTTTAGAGAATACGACCGTTACAACCGAACATTTAAATTGAGCGTTGATTGTAAATTCTATTATTTATAAATTATAACCAATGACAATAGTTTTTGGACATTCTTATTTAACAGAGGCTGCGCGTAACGGATCTGATAAGTTTATACACCACTCATTAATTTTATATAGAAATACCTAAAATTCATACAATTCATTTGTAAGGTTATATAATGATTATATTGGATGATGAATTTTGGGCCGCTGAATTTGATTATAATGTGCTGCTTCAAAATGTATTCTTTAAAGCATACACTGTAATTCAAAACCATATCTATACAATGGACATACCAAATTTTCTAATGAAATTTTAGCTGAAGTCAATTGACTAGGTAGAAATTGCGTTATAACTTCTTCGAGACCACACAATTTAGACATACAATAACATGCCGACACGCCAATACTCGATAAAATGCATACTAACAGGAATCCGTAGCCCGTTCCGAATAACGATCCTGCTAACACATTCTGAAATCATTCAATTGAGAAAAAAAATAGAACATTAATTATAATACTATAATCAAATGTATTGAATGGAAATTTAGTGTCCTTACCAATATTATCGAACCAGGAATACAGAATGTCTGTTTAAATATATAAATACTGCTGTACAAAGTCAAAATGTAGAGGTAGTTGTTTTGGTAATATTGTTTTAAACATGAGTTTAATTTGGTGATATCATCCATTTTTTTTGGAAATAGAAAATTGATCGTACACTTAACATACAAATTTTAGTTAGAACAAGAAAAAAGTTATTAGAATTTTAAACAGTTTATATACTTGATTTTCTGTGATTGGCGCTTGCTGTATAAGATAATATATCCATATTAAAGAGGCAGAGAGCAGAGGAACAAGTGAGAATACACGTAAAACTGCCATCTAATCAAAAGAAACAATTTTAATAAAAGTTGTTCAATTATTTACATTCAACATCCTAATATTACAGTTATAATGTAGGTATTAATTTATTTTATACACACTTTTATAATACAATAGTATACATATATATAATACATTAGTTGTACTAAAACTACATTTTCAATTTAATTATGCATTAATTTTAACACTATTGCCTTATAAATATTCTATTTATTAATATAATTACTTTCTCCGATATATCTAGGTCTATTTTAAATTAAGACTAATAACTAACAAGTGAAATGCACTAGTTAATATTAGATTAAATTTAAAATGTTACAGTCTAACAAATAAAAAATAATATAATATATTATTTTATATTACATTCGGTGCCATACGGTAATAATAAACAAATCACTGGGCTACATTATTCCGTGGTTGCGCATAAATTGGAATCTAATGAAATCGATAAAAGAATATTAGATAGAATAAAATGATGTAACGTTTTAATAAAGATATTTAGATTTTAAAATAAATTCAAAATATTTGTACAATTAGTAGAAACAGCACATAAGTGTTGAATGTTGATCGAATTGATTATTGAAATATTGTTATCGGTTATTATCTTATCAGTCAACGCCATCGCCGTTATCACGATAATGAAAAAATGAACAGATATTATCTATTCTGTGCAGGTACGCCCACGATGCAAAGTGGTCTAGAATCCGAAAAGGGCGATCGAAAATGGGTTTTTCAAAATGGTCGTAGAGTCCTAATTTGTCTAGTAGTTATTAACTAAGTACTGTAGTATATAAAAATACACGTTTAAATTGTTTTTAATTTTTTCGCTACTCTACTGAGTTCAAGTGGAGATGACGGTACACGATACAAAGCTCCCACCGTCGTTCAACAGCGAAAGATGGAGAAGAGGGTATATGTATATCCCGGACATAATTTTTGTAAATATCAATACTAAACAACAAAGCAAAACAAATTTCGAAGCACCAATACCAAATTGCCAACACAGACCAATAACAAGTCAGATGAATGCTATTATATATCCAGAAAACGTACCGATGATAAGACGCTATAACTTCAAAAAGCCAACTGGGGAAATTTTAAGACAACTGGAAACTGAAATAAACAATATCATCCTAATACCTGAAAATTATGACTAATAAAGAATTGAGGCACGCAGCGTTGAGCGCAATTGTTGCCTAATCAACAAATATAAATATAATTTATAAATTAATTATTAGAATGCACTTTATACAATTTATTTAATCTAATTTTCATTAAATTAATTACTAATTAATTATGCTGACTTATTTAATAGTTAATTTTTAATCAAATTAAATTAAATTAGTTATATTTTTATTATTTTAATAAAATTAATTTACATAGTCTACAAAGTATACTGAAACCACCGAATATAACAACAGCTACTATAGCATTGCATCGAACTTAACATTTTGGACACTGCTAGTATGCCAACATAATTTATTCATACACACAAACGACTTATTTGTTTTTTTAATGATAAGAATCGTGCAACCGTCTTTTCTAAAGGTAGGGCTGCTCGACAGGGCAGGGCGACTGCTAGTCGACAAAACTACCCCCAAAGGCCTATTTTTCTATTTAAATCATGGTTTTTCATGTTCCTACGACGCGCGCAAAAATGGGCCCCATCCGAAACAGAGCTACCAACGTAAACGTAGCTCCAGGTGCAATATTTTTTTTTGTAGAAATGTCGATGAATTCGTTTTCTTCGCCATGAATCCATGATAACGACGTTATCATATTTTCTTATCAACCGTCACCGATTTCATAAAGGATAATTATTGCACGAGGGCCCGGCGGGGTTTTTGAGATTTCACCGAAAATACAAATGTGAACTAAGTGTTTTTATTTAAATTTAATTCTAGTTTGTAGTCTTATGATTTTGGTTGGCCGTAAATCTGGTTAAAATCAACTAGGTATGTTTCATTTAAACATGTTTATTATTTTCACTATTAAAACATCCCCCAAAACGTTTTTGTATTCTAGTAAACGGCACATGGTGGTTAAATACTTGGGAATAGTTTAAACTGCATGGCTAGTTATGTTTGATCCCCTTACTAGCAATTGTTACACACCGCTAAAAGTCTCAAGCGTTTCAAACTGTAATGCATTATGTGTTTTAATTGCTGGTTTAAGGTAAATTATATTTTGGTTCTATTATTTTAGGTGTTTGTCTAAACAACCATGGCCAAAACTTTAGTAAGTCTGGTTACAGGAGCGGCTTCAGGGTTAGGAAAAGCTACTGTTGATAGACTTGTATCAGAGGGCTACAAAGTGATAATGTGTGACTTGGCAACTTCTTCGGGAAAAAGTGTAGCCGACTCGATAGGTCCAAATGTTAAATTTGTACCAACCGACGTTCGTTCTGAAGCCGATGTCCAAAATGCAGTTGATGTTTGCCATGAATTGCATGGGAAACTTAATTTAATCGTAAACTGTGCTGGAATCAGTGTTGCACGCAAAACGTACAATTTCAACAAAGGCAGTGCCCACGAATTACAAGAGTTTTCCAACTTGATGATGGTAAATGTCGTCGGTACATTTAACGTTTTACGATTAGCCGTCGGGCTCATGGGTAAGAACGAAATTGATGAAAATGGTGAAAGAGGTGTCATCGTCAATACATCAGGATTTGCGGCGTTCGACGGTCAAATGGGCCAAGTCGCATTGTCAGCTTGTCATGGAGCTATAAATTCCATGACTTTACCATTAGCCAGAGATATGGCATCACAAAAAATTCGACATTGCACTATAGCTCCTGGGCTATTTGATACACCATTGACACAATTTTTACCCGATAAAGTAAAATCGTATTTTGCCGATATGACACCACTTCCGAAACGAATGGGACAACCTGAAGAGTTTGCCAATCTTGTTGTGAGCGTTGTAAATAATCCTTTTCTTAATGGTGAAGTAATTAGATTAGATGGAGCACTTAGATTCATTTAATGTAAACACTTAAGACTGGGTTAACCTTACACATTATAGTATGTGTATAAATAATGGAAATTATCTTAAGTTTTTGTATCCGTTATTAGTGTAGGAAAATAAATTATTTTTTACTTAGAATTTGTTGTGTTTTGAAATTATGATTAAGATCTATAAAACAATGTAAAAATAATTGAAAACAAACATTATCACGAAATTCATATACATACACGGCTTATGGAAAATGTGTGTACCATACACATTAGGTATGAAACGGGCCTAGTGCACGTTTAGATTAAATTATGTCTAAATAATCAACAAGCAATTTTCCTAAAAGATTAACAGTTTTTTTACAAACATTTATTGCTTAATAGTACATAAAAAAAAAAAAAAAATAGTTTTGGAAAATATAAATAAAATGCAATGTATACAAAATACTTAAATCTAATGTTAGAAATGAACAATAAGGTTAAATAAATAAAATTAGGTATACTATTCACCTATTATTTTTATTTAATTGGCTTACAATGATTTTACTTATTGTAAATCGCAATTTTAAGGTGTTATTTTGTATAGTAGAATATAAATATATTTAAATAAGTGTAATATTAATAATAATTGTTTAAACTTCATCTTTTTCTTTAGCACCATGTTTCAAAATACGTGTGAATTCAATGTAATTAAACATTCCTTTAGATATTGGAGCTTCACGATACATTTCATCAACCTAAAATGAATATTAAATCTTTTATAGAAACATAATAGCTCAGTAATTTGTTTGCTAAAATAAACGTTTAAAAATGATGTATAATGGATAAATAGCGTTGATTTTAAATTGCACCAACAATATAAACAATGGTAATTTAAAAAATGTTACATACGTCTTCGTCGGTGAATCTATCTCCCATTGTGACCAAAAGCTCTCGTAGACGTTCTTCGTTAATAACACCTTCATTGTTTTCGTCAAAACAACCGAAGGCGTTTTTTATTACATCTTCTGGATCTGTCCCTTGAAGTCTTTCGCCAAACAATGTTAAAAACATAGTGAAGTTAATAGGGCCTGGAGCATCATTCATCATACCTTCTAAGTATTCGTCAGTTGGATCCTTGCCTAGAACGAAAATTGTTGTTAATTTATACAGTTTACGTAAATATGATAATTTTAAAAATAATTTTACCTAAAGACGCTAGCATATCGTGCAAGTCTTCTTTATCAATAAACCCATCGCGGTTTTGATCTATTAAATTGAACGCTTCTTTAAATTCTTGTATCTGTGCTTGCCCAAACATGGCAAACACATTAGACGTAGCGCGCTGCGCCCGTTTCTTTGTGGTTGCCCTCCTCACTGCCGTTTTACGTGACATGCTTGATTCGCTCTGAAACATTTACAAAGTACCTAGTTATAATTTTTATAAATATAAAATTTGTATCAAACAAGGTTAGAATTAAATTTTGTTTTCCGATTTATACTAATGAGGACATCACACAGACTTTTTTCAAAAGGAAAAAATTATTTTAGAGCTAAAATTATTTTGTTAATGTATTATTAGAATGTTATTGAAAGTTATTAGTTTATTGGTTGTTATTTTTTTCATCATACTATCACAGCTTTTTCAAAAATTCAGATTGAAAATATTTTCTTAGCTTTTTGAAAAGACGGAAGCTGTGTTCTCTCGAAGTTTTTTCAATTGTTTTAAGGTTAAATAAATTGTTTATATTTTTAACAAATAAAAATAAAAACTACTTATTATGAAATAAAAATAAAACTATAGAAGACATAATATAAGTTATGACGCTAACGATTTTACACAAAAAAAGGCATCCTATGTGGATTTTTTAATTTGTATATTTCTATACATTTGATAAACCTACTCCAGATTAGTAATAACGATATAATTATTATTAATATTTAGTCATTGACAATTTTGTAGACAATAGACACAATTATAGGCATATGTCAGAAATGTAAACAGTTTGAAAACAAACAAATCTGGTGCCTAATAAAATGTTCAACGTTTTTGGTACATTCCAATATGTTGCTAAAGTCGAACAAAAAAATATTTTGTTGACACGACATATTTTAATTTTTGTTTTTATTTAAGGTATGCTATGCTCAAGGACAAGTCAAAAACATAAGAACAAAATAAAAAAATTATTTTTGTTTTACTTCACTAGGATACAGGTATAGTTTACTAACTAATGTCGACGTGCAATAATATTAAGCTGATAGGTATGTCATAACAATGGTATCAAACAATAAGATGTCGTCGGTGAATCATTAACCTTATTCTGCCTATTCCAGCATACCTGTCAAATATCTCTGATGACGACTAATAGGTTGTAGGTACCTCTTGCTATTTATTTAAAAATTGACCCTTATTTAAATTTTAGACAAAACGTTACGTTTGCTTTACAAAAAAAAAAAAAAAACAAGCGACAAGATCTAGGACAATAAGAATTGTTGTGTTACACTGTTTTTATACCTTATATGGTAACGTTTCTATCGACCTTATACAGTTGGCGCGATTTAATAAATCGTGCCATTGAAGGTGTTTTTTTGTTTTAAACTACCATAAATGATGTACTCACAATTTTGATGTTTAACGGGAAACGGATTATGGAGAAAAAATTGTCGCTTTATGGTTCTCGCCGGAGAGCCACGTACAGCAGCGATGCGTAGACGGTTTTCGGACTTGTCGTTCTGGAAGACAAACGGAACGTACTGGCGCGGCCCCTGTCGTTTGCTTATCGGTTAATCGCGTGAGTCACCACCTGTCACCAGTTTGTTCGACTTGCACTGAAGTCGTCACGAGTGGAAGGGAGTCGAGTTAACGTCGAGTCGTGGGTAAGCACCAAGTACGAGAAAGTAGGCAGCACAATATGTAATATATGCTGCAGTACACGTTTTACAGTAAAAATTAATAACAATACCGACCGTCGCAAGTCGTACGCACAGATGATAAACGGGTGAGGCGGCGGAGTACCCCGCCCGGGCCGGCCCTCCCCACCGTAAAGTGATTCGAGTGGACTACGTTGTTATCACCGTTCGCCGTAAACGACAAGAGATTCCGCGTGTTGGCTACACTGTTGGACGACGTCCTCGCGCGTCAAACGTGGCCAGCCTGTATTTAATTAACAATCATAATAATTTCACACTCATTTTGGTATGTTTTTCGGCGAGATCTCGTGAAACACACTATTTTTCATTATCAAATACATCAAACCATAATAACATTTAAGTCAATCTCTCCACGCGATTTTCTTCCAACGTTTGGACTATGAATTGTTAGTTCTTTGTTTTTTTTTACCGAGTTCGGCTGATGCTCAAACACTGCCCGAAAAGTATAAAAGAGAAGACGAATAACCTAGTGGACTAACATCGCCGGCAATCGCCATGATAACGGTAAGTGGCTAAACAAAAAAAAAACATGCTCGAAACTGTATTAATTAGACGTTAAGCGAGAAATTCGTGAAACTCAAAACCGCCGGTTTTGGTCGTACCAATTTCTCGGAGCTGAACCTTAAACATAATCGGGTACGGTTCTGACTTATCGTTACATTACATTGTTCGTAAGTGCTCCGTTGGTCGTTTACTATTTATGGTATCGATGTGAAAGCTAGTCGCCAGATTGATACTTCTGTACTTCTACTACTGTACATGGTAGTGTGACATAATAAATAACTTTTCATAGTAAGTTTCTCATTCTATTCAATCAGTACCACTGTCTATGTAGTAGGTCTACACCGGCAGGAGGGTGTATTATATAGTGTTAGTAGTCGGTGAAATTATTGATTTTTTCATGCTCGTAACATTGACCTTGACCCTTATTTTGTGATGCTGTTACTGGTCCTGGATGTTATCTGGAACAAATAAGTTATTTCTACAGGGTGCTCCACAAACTGATCAACATATTTGTCATTTGTATTATATCACCCAGTACAATATTTTTAATAACAAACATATCCTGTATAGTAAGAACACGTCTTTGATTTTACTTTAGTTTATTAATTTCATTATTCTGCTTATTTAATTTATAAATATAATATTACATTAACTCACGAGTGATATATTTCATGCTCAAAAAATTAGTTTTCAGTTTAGCCTTGAAAAAAAGTTTTCATTTTATTCTGTGCTTGCCTACATATTATATGTTTTAATAACTTAATAGTCATTGATTGATGTTAACTGTACATTTTAGATCTCAAGAAGTTGTTATTTACTATCAAATTTATTATATTATATCCTATAGTAATAAATGTATACTTTATTAATTTTTCAGAAAAAATGTGCTCTTTTTTAATTTTGGAAGGGCCTTAAATTAAAAATAAGTATGTATATCAAGCCGACTCCACACCTATGCACCTTTTTTTTCCATCAAATATATGAGCTGTGTTAAAAGGAAGCTGCATAGACGTGGACTCGGCTTCGTATACATATTTATATGAATTTGTAACTACAAAAAGGATACTAAAAATTTGTTTTTTATTTAAATATAATCGGCTAATACTTGAATATACACTATCCAAAATAATTTGTGGTTCTAGTGTATGGTCAGTGATCATACCAAACTTTTGGGCTTTACTCAATAAATGAATATGCCTTTTATTAATATTCTCTTGCTCGTGCAAAAATTCCTAGACCTAGAACCGCACCTGTTAATTTGTTAGGAAAAAAACAAAATCATAAATCATTTTTAAAAACATGGTTCATCTATTTTGGTTCGGCCAGAATAAGGCGAATATTTATGTAAGGTTGGATCTAATTTTGCATATTAAAAAAAAATATTTGGTAAAAAACATTTTACCCTGTTTGGTAAAATTTACATTTTAGACTTGTAAATTAAAAATCACTGAAATGTTTAATAAATTACCTACCTATTGTCTACAGTTATAAATTAAAAAATTATTACTATATTTAATAGCCTGAAATTCATTGTCTGTAATAATTTTTGCATTTTAAAACACTGTAACTTTATATTTGATAAATGTCTCCCCCTAAAAAAACGTTGCATCTTAAGATAACAGCTGTATATAATATGTAAATATTTGTTGTTATTGTTGATTTGTATTTTACATTATAATATAACCCTATTGCGTTTGAGTGTTGTATTAAGGTTATATGTTTCAAACGGCTTTGTACTTGCCATACGTTTTTCATGCGAGTTAACAAAAATTATTTCCTACACGTTTGTCCCAAGTATGACACTAAAAGTATATAAAATAGTGTAGATTAAATTTGGTGGAAAGTTAACAATAATATAACAAGAAATTACATTTATTTCAATTTTGAATACATAGTATTTAATTAATTTCACAGCTCACTAGTTTACACAGCACAAAATAATCATTTCAGTTTACAAAATACACACATTTGTCGACGTTTATTTATACAACATCATTCATATGACTGGATATATGAATTTATTATATACTTATAGCTGTTATTGTACTCATCATCAACATGCTGAAGTATATATTATGATCAATTGTGCTATAATACGTTTCTACCTTTTTACATTACTATATAGATTAATATTTACAAAAATACAATTGATTTAGAATATGCCGTAACAAGTTACACTATCGAATCGCTACGCCGTTTATAGTGACGGTAGCTCCGGAATGGTCTGATTTCGCCTTGGAAACTGGCGAAGGTTCATAATAACTTGTAGGTTCGTCGTAAGTGTAGTCTGTAACCGAATCGTAAATATGATTCTGTACATCACTGAGTGACGCATACGACATAACTGCGGTATTTTGTTCTTCTTTGCGCAAAGCTCCTTCTACGTTTTCTGTATTTTTAACCGGAGTCGGTTTTTTCCTGTATGCAAAAAAAAAACAAATTATTAGATGCATCATAAGAATAGTTTTTTTTTTTTTGTTATTATTATTAATTTTATCCCTTTGATCGAGATTTACTTACAATCTTAAATAAATTAAAGCAAGGAGAATGACTAGGAACAAAACTACGCCACCGCCGACGCTGACAGCCAGCCCCAACGTTCTACTGTCGCTAGTAATGGCGTTCACAGCTACAAAAGAAACAAAAACAAATTCATTGGTCGTGCTGCACATTTTTTTTAATTGCTGCTAAAAAATGATAGTGTCTAGTACACATACGTTGACAGTAAGGCTGCTCCCCCGACCATTGACCGTCGTCCAAGCATTTTCTTAAGTACGGTCCTACTCGTTGGAAATGCGGAACGCAGTGGTATTCTGCCGCACTGTTGTACGTCGTCGTGTCGTTCATTACTATAACTCGACCGTTTTCGATTGGTCCCGGATGTTGACAGTCGATCACTGGAAATTTAAATTTGCATCACAATATTTATCATCTATATCCGACGACGAATAATATGAAAATAATTGTTTACTTTGGCAAGTAGGAGATCGTCCGCTCCACGATCCTTTGGGGAGGCAATGCCTGGTGGTGTTGTCGGTGGTGAAATAACCTTTGGAACAAGCGTAATGAGCCGTACCGCCCACCGTTCTGGACAAGACTTTGATTGAAAAGTTGTTGCCGTTCCTGAGCTCCTCGCAATTGATTTCTACAAAAATCAAAATAAATTAACACGGTCGATTAGTCGACAATAAATCACTGTGTCGTTGTTTACCTTGGCACCTGGGAGTTTCCGAACTCCATGTACCGTTGTCGAGACACAGTCGTCTGCCGTGCCCGTCCAGTTCGTAGTGTTCATCGCAATCGTAAATGACGGCCGATCCGTAGTACGTGACGTTGGACACGAGATTGAATTTCCCATTGTCGATGCTCTGAGGGACCCCGCAATCCACGTCTAAGACAGAAATTAGAGGAAAAAAAATAACGACGATCATTATCATTATTAAACCGGTGGTTCAGCTCTTCCGAATTCACTTACAGATGCACTGCGGTGTAACGCCGGTCCATGCGCCGGTGTCGTCACAGTTGCTAATAGCTTCGCCGACCACCTTGTAACCTCTCTCGCAGCGATATTTGACTAGAGCGCCGATTTTGTACGTAGAAGACGAAACCGAATCCGACGACGTTCTGATCAACGTGCGACCGTATAGCCGATCGTTGTTGGTCACCGACAGTATACTGTGATCCGGTAGTATTGGCTCTGGACATCTAATTTCTGCGTTGGAAAACAAGAAGCCGTCGTATAGTGTCTTATATGTAAGTATTTTATTGCGATCAAACAATCCTCCAATGACGCTTAACCATAACCCGTCTTGTGTCCTATAAATATGGGTTTTGTTCATGGAACACGCGAACGAAGTGAAACTTAACAGCGGAGATCAATTGATAAGAGATTGGAATGATAGATTATAGAGTATAATTCTGCAATGCTTGATCAAAAACATAAACTCGGAAAATGTTTACGGAGATATAAAAATGGGTTAAAATGCCATTATTTTAATGATATTAGTGCACGAAAAATCATTTCAATTTGCTAAAAATATGACTGGACTATTTTTGATTTTGACTTAATCCTTTTATGTTGTAATTAATCCGTCCGGATCAAAAAGCTTAAAAGGCGTGATAGTGTCCTAGCCACCCTTTGGAGGTAGGTGAAAAAGAAAGGATCGGCCGATAAAAGATAATCAATGATAGATTCACTTATCTACTGTGACATAACGTCGAGCCCGTCGCGGGAACCCAGTACTTTATAAGAAGTTACACTTTTAAAAGCCGAGTTTTTTTCGTTATACATAAACCCTATTAAACCCACGTTTTTTATGCAAACCAAACCGCTTGCTGGGCTTAAACAAAAAACCCGCTGAGGTCGTCCATGAGTTAGATCTATGATTTTGACACAATAATAAAACACAAGAAAAAAGCCTTGTACCTTCGCATCTTGGAGCCGTTCCGCTCCATGCTTGGCTCTCCAAACAACGGCGAATGGCCGCCCCTGTCAATCTATAGTTGTTGTTGCAGCTGTACCTGACCTCGCTGTCGAGGTGAGTCGTTTCGTTGGAATAGTGTATTGTGCCGTAAACGGGAGGCGTGAGTTTACCGCAATCGATATCTGATCAACAAACGTGTACACGAGTTAATTACGACGCGCCAAGCACAAATGGGTAACTGGCGAGAGTCTTATTTTTTTTAATACGACCGTAGAAACCGTATGATATGATTTTTACTCACATTGACATTCCGGCGGCGATGAATTCCATTCTCCGTTGCTGTTGCATTGTAACACCGACGTACCGATTAGCTTGTGGCCGGCGTCGCAATGATATTCGATGCTCGAATGGATATTGAAGTCGTAGCCGACCACATAACCTCCAGCCGGCACCTCGGGCTCTTGACAAGTGATCACTGTTCATTAAAAAAAAAAAAACAACGGTTAAAGGTTAATTGATATTATTGTACTCGATGATCGATGGTCCAAGACGATAAAACGTCGCGTTTGGTATTACTTTACTTACGTTGGCACGAAGGCGGATCCGCGGACCATTTAGCTTCTTTGGTACACATCTGCCGGCGGCTAGTGTGTGGCTGAAGCCAATAGTCTTGCTCGCACGTGTACTCGACTATGCTACCGTGAGTGGTCGTGCCGTTGATCAAACTTACCTGACCGTTTTCGATTATTTGTGGCGGCCCACAGTCCACGAACCGACATACCAACGGTTTTCCTGACCACTCTCCGCCGAGTCCGCATTTGAGTTCCTTCGGAGAAGTTTCAAGTCAATAACGATGGTCTAAACAACAATTGTACCGTTACCCCTTTTGTACGTACTTGCTGTCCTCCCACAGCTACGAATCCTTGATGGCAAGAGTATGCGGCTATGGACCCGGACTTATGACCCGAGACGGTCACCGTAGCTCCCGACACTTCGGCCGGATCTCCGCACCAATCGACTGTACAAATAAAAATACAACGCTGATTATTTCGACAAAAAGCGAGGCCGACTCGGGAAATGTCGAGACCGAGAGCAACCGTTTCACCGACAAATGTATGCCGTAAAATATAGTCAAACATATCCGTCGATAATGCTATGAAATTGTCATACTTACACAAACATTGTGGGGTGCGTCCACTCCATTTCCCGTCTTCGGTGCAAACTCTTTTCGAGTCTCCGTTAGATAAACTGTAATTTTGATTACAAGAATACTTGGCCGACGCTTTGTATGTGGTTCGGCCGTCTTCCAGGATTATCGAACCGTTTTCGATACTGTTCAGCGGTCCGCAGTCGACGTCTGCAAAGGTCGTAGGAGGTTAAAAATTAAACAACGTTTCTTTAAAGTAAAATCCAATTGCTGCTAGTTTTTTTACATTTGCAACTCGGTGCCGTTCCCGTCCAGAAGCCGTTGGCTCCACACGTTCTTTTGGACGAGCCCTGTGTGTAATGACCTTCCGGACAAACATATTCGATGACCGACGACACCTTAAAATTGTAAGGACTCGCGATGGTGCTGTTGACTTTGATGTCGGGACTACCGCAAACTGTTGGCGCTGTTCATTAAAAAAAAAAAAAATTCCCCACTGTGTTATAACCATTAATCTTAACGGGTCGTTGTCGATCACACTTACTGTATTGACATATCCAATGCAAATAGTCCAAGTTGCAACCGACGTCGTTCCACAACCATTCCCGGCCCCCGTCGAGAACCACGCAATTCTGTTCGCCGTTGTAGTTGTTCGGTTGGTCTTTTCCCCAAGTCGGTTTGGTTATCACTTCACCTGATTATTTTCAAACGCAAAGACGTTAGTCAAGCTACATAGTCATCAAATCAATTGTAGGTCATCTTCCTAGCAATGCATTTCTCTGTATACTATGCTTTCTTCATTGGTTTGACTATGTCATTTTCAACCATATCGATCTGTTCTCACTTATTTGCTCTACTGGTGCAACTCCTATGTATTCTACATGTGCAACTCTTTTCCAACTCTTTCTAATCATCACTCATCCGTCTCATCATTGTCATTCCGTTTCACTGTCGCCTCTCTTATTACTATCCAATGCCAACCTGCTTCCATACATCATTGATCATTGCTGGCCTCTGCCCTTTCCCTATAAACTAGTGCACTCTTTCTCGACACCAACCTCTCATCCGACCGCACTTTATTCTAAACGGCGGTTTTCTATTTCTCACCGTGTTCTCCGTTCTCTCGAGGTGAGCGCCCGAATCCGGCACGCGTCCTCTCCCCCTCCCCCCCCCAGGTTTAGAGAAGCAAAAGTCAAATTATACTCACCGTTAACCCATTTCCAAGTGCGCGAAGTCAAGCCGGGCTCCTTTTGCACTCCGATCCAGATCAGCTGTGTCTTGAGCCGGGGTTTGCGCCTTTCCAATTCGGCCGCCAAAAACGTCGATGCCGAACCCCTGAAACCGTGAGCCAGGTCGCCACTCGAAGCCTGACACTTTTGCCGGGCGTCCGAAAACGAAGAACCTTTGTTCACGTTGAACTCGTAGCACTTGTTGTCGAACACGGCCACGTCGGTTTGCTGTGACGAACTTCCCGGAGCGCAACGGTCAACGGAAAATTCTAAAAAAAAACGCGGTCCGACCGAATTGTGAGTAAATAAGTGATCAAGCACAACCCTGAAATCCCGGCAAATGTTAGCATTGCAAGTATTGTGTGTTACCTTCGGCCGAGTAGACTTCGACCTCGCACAACGACAACGACCCTTCGACGCCGACCAACTGCAAGAATACATACTGACCGATTATTTGTCGTGCGCAACTGAGGATTTTGGTCGTTCCCTCTTCTGTAACGCGTTCATTAACGTGATATTAAATCTACTTGGAGGTCTTTTTCAACGATTATTGTCTGCCTTACCTATTGTTCCGGGAAACCACGAACACAATGGATTCCGTTGGAGTTCGGTACTACTGTTTCCCACTCTTATTTCTATGTCTTGCAAAGGTTGATGGCCTACGGATATCGATAAACTATTAATATAGATAAACAAATCATCGTTATTTATTCACAAAAAGAAAAAATCTGTGAAATCGTTGTTTATGTGATTTTTTTATGTTTTCAATTATTTGTGCAGAAAGAAAAAAGCGACATTTCACGCAACGGGTGTGGCCCGAAAAAAAATTGTTTAAGGTAATGGCGAAGGGGAAGCCTTGTCCTTCGGGTTATGTATTAAAAAAAAAAAAAAATACAAACGTTCAATGAAGGTATGAAAAAAATTGTGGGCGAACGCACAAGTGGTTTTTGTTTCATGTTAGTTAAAACTAGTTTATGTGTCGAGAAAAACCTACTCGGATTTATGTTTTATTTGTTCTTGCGATAACGTCACGTTTTAGTAACGTTCGTTCGTCGTATAATAATAACCGTCCGACTGCAAATAGATAAGATCAAAAGTTTGGACTTAATGATAATATTATAACCATTGTTTCACTAGACCAAATCTTTGATACGTTTTGTCATAGGCCAACCTTGTTTTTTTTTCTCTCAACTATTTACAAGAGACATATTTTCATTATTGCGCTATTTTTCGTAATATACACATAGTTTCTACGCAACCGTCTGAGAAAATGGTTTATTTCTTTATTTTTACCATCTATAAACTTATGTGCACTCCATTCGGATTGGTTCTAGTTCTACTTTGTATGTGTATTTTCTAAGTTAAGATAAGTTATGCTATTTGAAACGATGCTATTTGTTGGCTTGGTAACGTTTTCAACCATTGAAATTTACTCGACTCAAATTATTAAGCATGTTTTTTTTTGTGTGTGTTTCAGACTGAGGTTTCAAAAACTGCTATCAGCGCCGCGGCCGCCGGCATAGCCGGACTTTGCTTCGTCGGCTACTGCATTTACTTCGACCGGAAACGCCGCAGCGACCCGAACTTCAAGTCCAACTTGCGCAAGAAGAGACTGATGGCCCGCGAACAAGAACAGGCGGCCCGCGCGGCCAAGTCGGCGTTCCCGGACTTCACGGACCAACAGGCCGTGCAGCGGTTCTTCTTGCAGGAAGTCCAGATGGGCGAGTCGTACTTGGAGCAAGGGGACGTCGAGCGTGGCGTGGAACACTTGGCCAACGCCGTGGTCGTCTGCGGGCAGCCCACCGAACTGTTGAACGTGCTGCAGAGAACGTTGCCCGAGCGCGTCTTCCAGTTGCTCGTCAAGAGGCTGCCGGAGTTGGGCAAAAATCTCATGAGGAGGCCACAACAGGGACCGGTCATCAGGGAGCTGGAGGTTTCCGACGTGGAATGATCAGAGAGCAAAACGACAGCACTGCCTTATAATAATTGTTTTGTTTGTTTTTTTTTTTTTTGTAAAAAAGAAAATAATCTTAGAGAGACACTATCAGGTTTTTTTAGAGTATTAAGTTTAGTTAAAACAAGCGTTAATTGTTATCCAGACGGAAAAAAAAGAAATCGCACGCAGAGAAAAAAAAAATATGCAACATTAACAATATATTATATGTAATGTATTTTATGGTGTTAGCTTGATTGTTGTTTTTTTTAACTAACGAGTTTGATTTCTTAATAAAAAAAAAAAAGTATTTGATGAAACATTTTTAAACGTATGCGACTAGATATTATATTATGTCGATAGCTGTTCGTCGGTAAAAATATTATTATAGCAGTGCACGTAACGTCTTGTCGTTTATACATTTTACCTAACTGCTTAGTAGCTGATGATATTGTGTAGTCTTTGAAAGAAAGAAAAAAGTAGCTAGTAGAATAATATTGATTGACTCGGATGATGTTTATTTTTATTCATAGATTCAATCGTCCGGGGACTGTATTGTGTGTTTTGTTCTCGTCAAAGCAATAATAGTATTAATATAATACAAATATATTATACATATTTTTTTTTTTGTAATTAAATTGGAAAATATATTTGAAATTCATTACGAACTTTTTGTTGTTAACTGGAATTTTTGAAGAGCTCATAACACCATTTTACGAGGTACCATAACTCTTATACGTATGTATAAGAGTCAAATAATTAGACTCTAGATATACTCTAAAATTTACTCTTAAACTATCAACACGGTCGTTTAAAAAAAACATTTTTTTTTTTTACTCTCCCTGCCCGCCCTCCAATCGATATAGTAGTCTATTCAAATAAATACCTAAATTTTCAGATCCCTATCTCAATCCTAAGTACTTGATGATTTTCTCTTGCATATTTTGATAAAAATGGGAAATTTTAATATTTCATTAAAAAATTAATTTCACGTTAAACAATTTTTTCAAATAAAAAAAATGTCGATTACCTTTCAAGTTGGAATTTTTTGTAATAAAACCAATTTTAATTTCCCATGTTAATCATAATATGCAAACGCAAAAAATCATAAAAAACCGAGCTAGCGATATGAAAGTTTAGCGATTTCCTTTTTTGAATGTGCTATTACTGTCGATTAAAAGCTGTGGGTTAGCTGTGGGAAAAATGAATAAAAAACAACAGTCTGTTATGTATATTTACCGCAGCATCCCCGGGTTGTGATGGACACGGCTTTGATGGGGTACGGCTGTAGCAAGTCGACCGACCACCACGGTGAAGGTTCTTTGAGGGTTTCCGTGCACCTTCGGCCGTCGTGCACCGTCGTTGGATCGCCGTCGTTTGCGTTGCCCGAATTACCGCCCCTGGCCGTGGTCGACTGGTTGGTGGGCTTGTGCACGGCCACGTTAGTTCCTGTCGAGATAGTAGAAATAAATTTCAACTGTCCGTCTACTTGCCCCGAGTTGCCTGCTCCTTTTGGGGGGCGTCGGTAGAAGAGTAGTTGGCTTGGTATTATTAAAAAAAAAAAAACACTGCGAGCATTTGGTCGAACCATGTAAAGGTTGGACGTTTGTAACCATAAGGTAAAATATCTTTGATAGGGGGTGCATAACTAAAAGCCTTTCGAATTCTTCCCCTTTTTACCTACTAATAATATTACCTCTAATAAGAACCGAATTTATTCGAAAGGGCAACCGTTACATAAAAAAAATGTTTAATTTTTACCATCACAGCTGTGAGTCGTAAAAGTATTTACCACTTTAAATTTCAACACCGATTTTCTTAAAAACTACAAAGCTACCTAATTCAGAGTGCGTAATATTTCCGGGGCTTTCATATTTCCTTTTTGTTTAGTCCAATTTACATAGCTGTTCCTTCCTGTATCTGTTCACCGTACATAGTTATTTTCTTCCCATAAACAGGACATTAGCTTCGTTTAATAATATTAATAAAAGTAATACAGACTATGGTTCCTATTTGATACAAATAGGTGTGTTTATTTTAAGTGAGGCCGTTTCTCAATTTGGGAAACCTATAGGCACATGTCTAATGGGTAATATGATCCTGTCATAGAGTTCCCTCCTTGAAAATGTTTTGCCAAACTCACCGCAAAATGGTAATTCGCCGGTCCAAGCGCCGTTGGTTGAACAGGTTATCGATTCTGAACTGTACATGCGGAACAAGAAAACGTCGTTGAGATATCAAGACGAATAAGGTAGGTAGGTATTAATATTATTAATAAAAAAAAATTCAATAAAATTACCCGAAAAGTTTGTATCCGTCGTCGCAGACGTAAGTGGCTTTCGAACCTTCTCTGACCAGTTTGGCGTTGACCGGCACGGGCGGATGACCGCAATCGTTATCTCCTGCAAACCAAAACAAAAAAACGCAGATATGTAAATATTTTTCGTTAAGATGTGTCTTACGACGACACTCGAATCGCTAATTCGCGTTATGCGGTTGTATTTTTTTTTTTTTTTAATATTCTAAACACGAGGAAGGTGCCCACGATTGTCCGTGCTACCCACGGTACAAATGTTAATAGGGTTATTATTCTGAACGGATCCAGTTGTGCGTTTGTAACTGGTCAAAATACACTATTGGCGTTCACATACACGTACACTAATTGGGTTTAATAATTTGGGGAAGGACAGGGTTAGCTTGCCAGGACCTTGTTAACATTAGGCAATTATTTTCACGTGACTATGTCATCAAGATCAAAATGGGTCCCGTTAAAACACTGTACTTTATGGTGCATTTATCGATGAAATTTACTCATTCCCCATTAAGTGGAAACATTTGAAACGTTCAGATAAGATTAAGAGTGGGTGGGTGCGATAAAACATATTCATATGTTTCATACGTTGTTCCTCGAAGAAGATGAAATTGGACTTGAACTTACACGTGTTTCATCATTGATTATAACTATTGCAAATGATTTCAAACCCTCGTAAGTTATACATATTCCGATTACAGCAAATAACTTTGATTAGGTACTGTTGAAAAATAACTGTAACGAACCAAATATTGAAATCGACAACTAAAATGTAGAATTTTACATATTCCACAATCGTTTCGATTATTATACTTTATCTACAACGTACATAATATCTAAAATAATAATTGTATCGTTGTATGAGATATAATTAGGCATATCTGTGTCCTGTGACAGCTGGATTAAGTACTTAGGTGTGTAGATATTGCTTTAGTACAATTTAAACATTAAAACATCGCAGGCATATAATTGGGCGATTGTTGCGACAAGACAGCCGGTGTACGGTATTGTATCTTTTCAAGGTTTCGCTCGCTGGAAATACTTTCAACTATTATTATTATGTAGATGTAAACATTATAATCATAACGACCGTAAAATAATGTTTATTAACCTACAAAAAAGCCGATTAAAACGATTGTATTGCAATGACAAAATATAATATACAACATAAGATAAATACACAAATACCTAAGTATCGGAATTCGAAAACCGCGGTGGGTTGTAGTGATTATATTTGTTTAAAATGTAGGTATAGGCTTATATTTTATACCAAAAAATAATTCTTAATATTATATTTTGTTGATCGTGCCTATTTATAAGCAACATAACGCGACGTCAGTTTAAAAAATAACACAAATGTGTATTTAGTTTTCTTGAATGAGAGATAATCAACATATTTAGGTTTACTGTAAAAAAAAAAAAGTACTTATATATGCCCCCCCTCCCCCGACCATAACACTAATATCCTAACTTCTTCTCCGTCTTATCCTTTACAAATAAGCCATATAAATAATCTGTACATACATAGTGATTTATTAAAGATAAATTACTGTTTTTTTCTTCTTAAAATAATCGTAGTTCTGTGGTTTCTACTTTTTACTAAAAAACATATACATACATACATAAATGCATATATTAGCCGATGGTAAAAGTAGTGTGTGTGTTTGTGTGTGACTCGTTATGAAGCACAATACGAGTAAAAGTATAATTGAACAAAACACACGTTTCAAGTTATTGATCCGTACTGGCGTAGATTTTTTTTAATGTGTAAATAAAAAACCAATATTACATCTTAGTATATAGGTACAATTTAAATAATGGAGGTTTTTTGGGGGGAAAAAAAATGAAAGTGACTTTTCATATGCTTGCTGGGTTCTAATTTTTACAAAAAAAAAAAAAATAGATATTCTAATAAAGTAGGTATTTTTATAAGGTAACCAATCAGAAATGTCACCTGTATTCGTGTCGGATGGTTTCTCTCTGCTGTTTTGTGGTCAATTCCTATTACCACAATGTCGGTCGATCGACAGTGACATATTATTAATATTATTATTATATTTTACACTCACAATGTAAGTACAATGGCCCGTGTGACCGATTTGGGTCACAAGCCAGTGGTCACGGACCGCGTATAAGTCAATGGGTTAGAATTTTTCGATTTTTTTTTTCTACAATAATTTCACTATCGGAATTTTATATAATATTGTTTATTATAACGTGGAAAAAAAAGAAAATCCATTATATCCGTGTTATTATTTTTTTAATAGGCGTTAAAAAAGTATATAATCTTAGTCGCCGTTCTTGTTGTTATTTTAATAGTAATTGACAGGAACCAACAAAAAAAAAAAACAAAAAACTACTTGTACAGTGCAAAAAAAAAAAAGTGGTCACTTCTCGAAGGACTTTGGTCTGGAACAGTACCTTATTAATCATATATATATAATATAAGAAAACCGGTTATCGCCAGTGTTGGAAAATAATATTATAATCGTTC
The DNA here is from genome assembly GCF_023614345.1 of Adelges cooleyi. Classification (NCBI taxonomy): domain Eukaryota; kingdom Metazoa; phylum Arthropoda; class Insecta; order Hemiptera; family Adelgidae; genus Adelges; species Adelges cooleyi. The sequence continues at coordinate 12,575,379 of NW_026095871.1, read as the reverse complement.
GAGTGAAAAATGTGTTCCAATGACTTTTTAACGTATAGTTTATTAGAACTCATTATCATTCTTCTTGAAACACTATACATTTAAGTGAGGTAAACGTTGAAAGTAATAATTCAATAATATTTACCACGGGACAAATAAATAGGTCAAAAAAACCGTTCATAAAATATTATTAAAATTACTTAATGGTCAATTTGTTGGCCAACATGGGTTCATCCAAATAATTAAACGTAAATTAATTTCACCAGATTTTTCTTCAACATTCTCAGACTTTCTTCAACCCGAAAATACATGATATATATTAAATACTATTGCAATAAAACGGGTTTTTGTACACAGCGAATAGGTTATTAAGATATGGAAAAAAAAATTCCCAAGACAGTATTCTACTCTAGTTTTGTTTTGATTAAGCTTTAAAAACGAGATTTTTTTTGCTAGAGAAATTATACTTTTTGCAAACAACATTTTATGTTAATTATTTATCATATTTATCGTGGTGTGCGTTAACACAGACTTAATCAGTTGAAACTATCTAAATTATAACTCCGACAACTATAATTAGTATTATATTTTCTTATCATAATAATATTTATAAGTCTATCAGAATCTTTATATTCGGAGCTTCGGATTAAGTAACTTTATTATTATTACTATTAAAAGTTATAGTATTTTAAAAAATCTAAAACAAACTTACAAGTTGTTTTTGGTTAATGGTACCAAAGAAAATATACGAGGTAAAACTATTGTCTGTTATTTCTGTAATTTATATAATTTTCACTTAAACAATTTTTATCTAATATAGTATGAATTGTTTTTTTTTTTGTAACTTTATATAAGTAAATCAGTAAAACCTGTCTATATAAATAATTTATTCAAATCCAAAGCTAGTAATTTATTTAATAAACAAGAATTTTAATACAAATTCAGATGTATATTAAAAATAAAATAAAACAATTCAAATAAAAAATATAGTTTTTAACAACTAGTTAATTGTTTGAATATATTTGTAATAACTTGCATGTACTCATAATAAGTCTTAATATTATTTAATAAAGGCTACTTAAAAAAATGTAAATTTTATTGTATTTGAACCAATTTTAAATATAAGTTCGGATAACAAAATAAATTAAATTAATTGTTTATTAAACTAATGAGTTTCACACGTTGTTTTTGTTTTTCGTTTAGCCGATTAAACCGGCATGAGTTTTTTTCTACTATTTTACTTCTGCTTTTATTTACTTACAACAATAGACCGTTCTAGACTGTTTTTATATTATCTCAATTATTGAGTTAATTGATATTTTGCGCACTACCAATAAAACTTACGTTCACCTGCGGTTCGTTTTCGTCCAAGGTTAAATTATTACTTCGTCCGTTTTTGCCTTGTCTTAATTTAAAAATAAATCCTTTCGACCGGTATATATTATATTGTATTCTTTATAAGGCATCATAGTATTTTTATATAATATATATATATATATATATAGATCTAAAGATCTATAAACGATAAATAGTTGTAACATAAAAAAAATAGATACTGACGCTGTTTTGTGTTGTATTTTATTGTAATCCGATTAATACATCTATATATAATGTCACATATATATATTTATCGACATTAAATATAATATCTTTATTAAGCGTCTAAAAAAAAAAATAAAACGACGATACAGTTTCTTTTCGAGTATAATATAATATAATGGCGTCAAAAGGACAATGTACTTTGATAAACAAAAAAAAAAAAATATATATCGAGAAAGCAAAGTCAAACTGGACATTGGATTTGGATCGCCTAGGACACACTTATTACATTATTGTGTTGGTCGTGACCCCGTTTCGCTAAAAACCACCATAGGAAATAATACAATATGGTCTTTTTTAATCCATGCACACATTGTTGGTGTACAAACGTATAACAACCCAGCCGAAGGACGCTCGAAAACAAAATAAGTCTGGTATTAAAATATAGCCGTTATGATAAAGTAATATAATACACAGGGCGATTCATTAAGGATAAGACAGTAATTTTTTTCTTGAAATAATTGTTTATGTTATTTTACAACACGAAACAAAATTCAAATTGTTATCATATCAACTTTTGCCTTAAACGGTAACGTATATATTCAATTGGTTTTTTTTAATTAGGTGATTTGCGGAAAATTTTGTTTGGTCGATAACCAGTTTTGGATAATTACTTTTAAAATTACCAACGTTTTTGTTTCAAAGTAATTATCTAAAACTGATTATCGACAGGCAAAATTTCCAGCGAATTATTCTAAATTCGAAAAGTGAATATACTTCAAAAGAATATTATACGGGGGACTATGGCAAACCATGTCAGTTTATAGCATGCACACTAAAAAACACTCGGACGTGACGTATTCATTGATTTCATACTATATTGATTTCCAATATCAATTTTCAATATCTACGTAAGATAATCTTGTATCTGATGTTGGTACCAACACCACATGGTCTGATCTTGGTTATGTCTTGTTGTCACACTATTATGATGGATTTGTGCCACGAAAACTTATTCCAAGTGTAAACGTCGAAGATATTCGCATGGTATTGAGCTATTCCGATTATCAGAGACTTGAAATAATTTAAATTTCCTTTACACCAGGACTGCGTTTATGGCCGTCGGAATTTCTGAGAATGGATTTAAATGTTTCAAGCGACGCGTGCAAATCTATTTGCTATGTTTAATGTTTCTCACGAGTATTTCTTCGGTTCATCCGGTTTGAGCGTTTATTTTTCTCCAGCCGACCTGTAATTTTTGTACAAATATATTTTACCGGTGATCAAAAATGAAATATGCATTTTCACAGACCACGGTATTTTTAGATAGCCGAATGCGACCAAAAGGTGCAGCTGTACGTGGAAACAAGACTGACGTTGCATGACCGTTTCCTGCGCTCGCCATTTTCAATAAAACAAATTCGACGAATTATTGTTACTTAACCGCGTCCGCTTGCAATTGTTTCTTTTTTTCTAATGGGCTCCTTTGCTGTTTTTCACCATTCGAATACCGTTTAACTACGGTTAAGTAATAAAATGTTAAAAATATTGAAAAATACCCAAGTTTTTCCTAGATCATAGCCTACAGCGTTTATTGTTTTTTTATACGGGTAAAATGTAAGCTGATTAATAAATGATTTTAACAAATGCGCAGTGACGGTAAACTTTCAACAACAAATAAAGATGATCTAATTTAGTTGGGACTTGAATAAACTCGCGTTGGGTGACCTTTTGGAATGGAAATCGTATGATTATATTCTAGGCTCACCATTATAGTACTGTCACCGTCGCTGTTAGACCATTATAAAAAAAAATTTTTTTTTTTGACAAATGCTAAGTGCACGTAACGGTTTTGAGGTTTTAGAAAACAAATGACGGGTTTAAAAATTAAGTAGCTTTTCTCTACTGCGCACCGCAAGACATGTGATATCAATCCTTTTGGTCGGGCGAAACCGAGAGGAAGTTGTTTCTATATTATATATATATATATCTAATATATATATATATGTAAGCAACTCGGCTGTATGCAACTAATAAGGTTTTTGGTGCACTTAACCGTAACGCGTTTGCGTGCGAGCTGGCAACATTGTGACCGTGTCATACACACCGGATTGTAAAATAATATCATGTCGATTGCATACCCACATAATGAAAATTATTTTATTTCTATGCAAACGTCCGGTTGAAGTTACTGTTTGGACTTTTTTTCTCAAACCCTCAAAGAGATAAACGCTTATCTCAAACAAGGACAATTACAGCACATCGACAATACCATCGATTAAATACACTGTATACTTAATCAATGACAATACGATTATTTGAGGGACAGGTATTGTCCGGTGAAATCCACTTTAGGTATTCTCTCGTTAGTCTAAATGATGACCAACTATCTGTTAGTTCGTTCGTTTCGTTGGGGTAGTCTCACTTAGCATGTCCAAACTATGTGTATTGTGTCAATCTATTCTTTTTCGGCTGTGACATGTTGGAATAAATGCCCTACACGATACAACGGTACTGGTGTTGTGTCCGATGGTTTTTCATTGAGGAAAAACCTCAAAACTATTAGCACAATAATTATTAACTATTTACAAAAAAAGTTCTTATTTATATTTTTAGTTTTTACTATTTACAGGCGTTTTGTCCCAAACAGTTTTATTACTTTCAGTTGTAATGTTTCCCCAAAGGCCTCTCTGACCTAATCTCCCTGTAAAATGTACTGCGTCTCCACTAACTGCGGTGCCTTTTATTATTTATTTAATTAACGATATTCGTAGTAGTGTAATACGTTTGAATGTAACGAATAAAAACATATTATTGTAGTAAAACCGCGTTGACTTTCGCCCGAATAAAACCAGCATGACCATCGCTAGCATAATATTATAATAATATACCGTCTATAATAGCGCCTATAATACTCGTGGGAATCGGCTTTGTCGATTTCCGGTTTGCCAGCAAAATATTTTGCTGAAAACGGCCATTCACGACTTAGTTAAAAAAAAAATGTATATATTTAAATTTCTTCAAAAATAATATACCTATACCTACATGGTGTGCATCGTGATATTATTTTGTACTCGGTCGGATCTTCACGCGGTACACCCTGTGTATATTAAATAGAAATCGGTTTAAACAAAGTTTTTCGTTTTAGCGTTTGACCACATGCCATTTTGTACTATCATAGTATTATCGTGCAGACGTTAATATAATAACTGGCGATCAAACGATGTACGAAAAACCCCTTCGAGGCCTGAAAACCGGTTAGCTCGTTAATTACTTGATGTCTGCACACTGTGTGCACTCTACTACAACGCAGACACGTAATGCTTCACTGTTTTAAAACGTCCACTTGGCCGGTGTCATCTCCGTCGAGTGCAAAAGACTGATATTGTATTTATGATATTCCCTGTTGTGTTGTTTGGATGTTGCCAATGTGTGTCAAAAGGTATCTAACGGACGGACGATAATAATTGTTAATGTAATATGCAATTATTGTTTTACTCACGAGTCGTGGATAGGGCCAGAACTCTATTATATTTCAGTACATTTGATTGCATATCATGGTAATGCACATAATTGAGGGATCCGCTATAATTATTAACTGGAAAGACCGTCTATAAGACAATTATAATAATAATGATATTCAGCGGTTTTGGCCGTGTCCCGGTGCTCTTGCTAGCATATTATTATGATTACTATATTAGCCATTAGGTAACCGAGTTTCATTTGCTGCATTACCCATTCTAATATAGATGTATCTAAATTACTGCAGAATCCACGAATCTATTTAAATTTGTATTTTTCTATACCATAAATTAACCGATGAGAATCAATCAAGATTATATCTTAAAAAAAAAAAAAAAAATGCCAATATGAAAGTTATAATATTTACAATACGTTCACGAATACATAGTTTTATTTTTTCATTATGATCGTGGTTGTTAAAAATCTAGAAAAAAACATAAGCGCACAAAAAAAGTAACTTTTAATTGCCAAATTTACATTCAATATTTTAACTTTCCAGATTATTTCATTGACATTGCATACATTTAGAAAGTTTAACACATTCAAAGTGAAAATTTAATTTAATTACATACACAGTAGTTCAACATCAAGCGATAGTTATTCGTTAATTATATTATTATACAAACATTTCCTTTTAAATAGTAGGTAATTTATAATATGATTTTCTTAAACTAAAAAAACCACTGAAAGAAACTTACACGATATTTATTTGGTGTTCAGCGAAAAAAAAACTAGACTGGACACAGTGAATTTTTGGCCATGGTTACAATTATTAAAGACATGGACATGTATGGAGTGAATAAAGATTCTAAATTATAAAATTTGGCTGTCTGATAAGGCCATGAAAAAGGTTACAATGTCGAGATGAATTTCAATGAAAATTTAATTAACTAGCTGATTAGACAAACCCGAATATTAGGGTTAACAAACAAATAAACAAATTTTATTGAACGATTTTCAAATATCTTACAAAACGGCAACGACAAAAACATTGTAGAATGAACATATTGAATATGAATTCCTACCGTTAAACGGCTACTATTGTCTACTATAGTTGAAAACAAAATAGTATTCAATTTTTTTTTTATACTGTAAGATATGCTGACATAACCAAAAAAAAATATCTTAACAAAGTCCAACTAAGCAAAAAGTTACCGTATCTTCAGACAGAAATAAGAAAACATTGTAAAACCAAAACCAATACCTTATCAGCGTTCGCATCAAGACTAAAAAAAAATATCTAAAAATATGTTATTATATTTCAATAATGTACATAACTAATATTCTACTTTCTCTATTAGACTTAGCAGTCGCACGAGGTTTATGAAATTTAAAACCTAAGCTGTTCAAACTTGTCTTTAACCTGACAGTGAAATATAAAAATGTCATAATTATAATTCCGCCTTAGCCCGAACGCGTTTTGTCTTACAGTCATAGCAGTGTACTCAACGGTAAGTATTATAATCGCGTTTTTTTTTTTTTTTTAGAAACTCGAAATCTACCGGTCCAATATAATGATAAATACATAAAATTCGAGTTGATGTAAATAAATAATTTCTTAGGTTATAATATATGGGGCAAATCTGAAATCAATATTTATCTTGAAAGCAGAACGCAAAAAAATATATTGTATCGTGTGCTTAAACAAAAGACTTTTAGGTAAAAAAATTTTAAAATGTGTTGTTTTTTTTTCTAAGTATATTATAATGTTACTATACTATCAGCAAAGTAAAACTATAATTATATTATTGTTTCAGTTTGTGTTATTAAAGTTTGTACACCTCGGTTAACGAACGCAAACGGGATGTATATAATATGTGAGTTTACTAGGTTGGGTTCGCTCTCATTCACATGATTATGTGAGCAGGCATATATAATATAATATATAATAATATGAGTAACATAGTAGGCACAACACTAGATACGTTCCGCTGTTTTTAGGTTTAAATAGTATATAAAAAAAAATTAATAAAAATAACGCTTGCCAGTTTTTTTTTATAATCAAAAATAAACTTTATAAAAAAATTAAATTATACAAGAGATGAAAGTGAACCATATTATTATATGTAATGTATTATTATAACACAAACGGTCGATGGATAAACAAAAAATACATTTACATTTATAGTTTTCGTAGTAAGTGATCAATCAAACTAAAATATTGTATATTTTTTTTTCTCTGCAGAATTTTTTGTTAATACCAATAGGTGTGTCATAAACAAAAACCGCGGTCACCATAACATAAGTTAACCGTAAACAAAATCAAAACTCCTAAGCAAACACACCAAAGTGAGTAAAAAAAAAAAAAGTCTTCCTGACTAGGTTAAGGATATAGAGCTAAAACGATTTTTTAATAATTGACCAAAAAGGCAGTACTTGCATGTTGACGACTTACAAAGTCTTTGATTTGTTTTTTATCGGTTATCGTTGGTTATAAGACACTCTGTTGTATTCATTATTTTACCTTATTAGTTACTGACGAGTACAATTACATTTATTATTTTATTAAATTATATTAAAAATATGATTTGATTATCGAACTAATTACACGCGCAGCCTCTGTTATCGATCAGTACAAAGTAATTGTTTACAACGTTTTCTGTAAACGGTGTTTATCATAAAAGTTATGTGGTCATTGTTTCTTTAGCGATGATAATTTTTTTCTTTAGCCGGTAATGAAACAAACTAATTGCGTTTTGCTGTCCATCTTAGTCGGCGGTCAAATCGTCGGTTTCACTGGCTTATGTCCGAAGTCAAATAAATGTAAATAGCGTACCGTGTAAATGTAATTTAACCACTAATATCATATGCTATATTATAATGGCGTGGCGGTAGATTATACACCACATTAGACTTAAGCCGTGCTCGTCTTGCTATTAAAAATTAACTTTCTTTTAAAGCAACACGTTAAGCGTCATAATAATACTATAATATTATTTCTACCACCGTGTCCGTAGCTGCCGCTATTGTTTAAAAGCCAATTTGCTTCTACATATTTTTCGCTTTAAACACAATCCGCACATCTTCGACTACATACAGGGTAATTCATTAAGGATAAGACCATCATTTTCTCTTAATGTAATTGCAATTTTGTAGTTTTTCATTTTAGAGACACGTTATCTTGTCTTATATATTATAACACGATTAAATATTTATCTTTTGTTAGTATTTTCCAAAGAAAATTATTTTAAGATAAAATTAGTTTCTTATCCTTAACGAATCACCCTGTATAATAATATATAAATAAAAGACTTTCCGGAGGCACCGTTACTTTTAAAGATTTTTTTATAAGGATTGCTCTTATGAATAGGTGTTTTTTTCAGTGTCCCATTAAGTATAATCGTTATTGGCTGCCATTATTGTCATCGTTCGCCTTCGGACAATGCTTATTATTATTATTATTATATGTATTATATCGTTGAACGGATGCTGACAAATGAATAATAAAATGAGACGACCGAAATGGTCAAAGAATAATTCACATGTAAATTATGGCAGGATTTTCTTTGTTTAAACAAATTAGTTTAGATTAGTATTGTCCAGACTCAACACATTTACTATTCAGAAAAATTGGAAAGATAATTGATTACTTTCAGTCCCTTTTATGTAGAATATTGCTTATTAGCCGTAAATGTATCGATAGTAAAATATTATACCAATATTATTGAATAATAAATACTACCTAACACAAAACAAGTCTTTGGTGTAAGAATTATGTATTATTTCATTTGAAAAAATGAACATAATAAATATTATAAAATAAAACCAATAATTGCACAACATATATAAAAACATCATACATTAATAAATTTAATTTATTTATAAAATTCATCTAAATGAGAGTTAGTTAAAACTAGGTTGTTTTTTTTTTTTAGTCTGATCCAGTTAGGTTTTTTAGTCAGTTACCAAACATTCACTAAATAGATTAAACAACACTGCCAATATTTTTATGTATATAAAAAGATAAGAAAAAAAAGTTGTCATAGTTTACATAATTTTATCAATCGATTGACAGACTTTCAAGCCCAGATAAAACATATTTTATCTAATACAATTTTGTAATAATAAATTTACATTAGTTATTCGAAATATACAAATTATATTAGCTTCGATGCTTCATGCGGATCTGGGAAGTTATTGTTTTTACAATAATGGGGTTTGTTAATTATTTTTGTGTCCAAACGCACGATAACTTTATTTAAGTTTATTAAAGTGGTATAATAATTTAATAAAAACTAATCATTTAATTAGATTTTGTTATCTATATATGAAATGCCATTAAATTATTAGTTTTTCTTCAATACTTTAATACAAAAGTTCTATAAATTAAATTTTTATGCTATAGCGATTTTTAAATTATTCTTTTATAGCATTGGGATGTAATAGAATGTAGTTAAGATGTGATTGTACTAGAAATATCTCGAAAAAAAAAAGATTATTATTACAGCGATAATTTATAGTGTCGATGCAAAGTATATTATTATCATTTGTAGGAACGCCCGTTTAGGTGCTTAATGTTATTATTTCTTTCATTTCATTAAAGACAGATAATATTAATGTAATCGACTTTTGTTTCTATTTCCCATGACCACACAAGCTAATGGCGAATTATAATACTTAATACTTGGAATGAAATTAAGTTACAATAGTACTAATTAGTTTTAGTTATTTCAAATTTACTTTTGTAAGTCAATATCTAGTATATAGTCTCGATAAATTAGATTTAGTTGATTTGAAGAAAGAAGATTTTCAACGTTTTTACTTTAACCTTGAGCCTTGATTTTTGAAAAAAATACAAATTAGTTTTAATTTATTAATTTTATTCATACCGTTGATATATAAACGAAAAATGTTAAGTTTTTGGAGATGTTGATCATAACCAAAAGTGGCCAGTTAAGTTAAGTGTAAACAATTTACATCCATCTGACGTTAACTTGTTAACGCGTTTATCCGGCTTGGTTCTTTTGTATTATATTTTGAACTCAAATTCGATGCTCAGTACTTTACAACATAAGACATTATGTTATATGTTTTTATTGACTTATTACTTTGTCTCCTTAAGGCTTAGACAAACCGTACTCGCAAAACCAGAAATTTCGACTAGATAGTAATACATATTTTAATGCGTTTTTTTTATCACCATTTGGTCCAGTTTTGAAACGGGTAGAGTTATTTGTGGCCATATTAAAAGTTGATAATTTATCACAAACGCCCATATCCTATAATTTGACATTTGACAATAAAAAAAAATTGTCACCACAATGTGCTGTTGTGCAAGGTGTGTAGAAAGACTACTTGAAAAAATAAAACTGGTATATGTTGTAAGATGTCGAACCCGTGTTCTTAATCTGAACCACAGCGAAGGATCGGTATACATTTATACTATGCATATATACGCTAATTATCATTAATTATATTTAAAATAATTGAATGTATTATTACTTGTTTTGAAAACGAGAAGTAAAAGTAAAACCGTGACGTCCGAGAAAATGATAATATTAGTAATTATGCGAATTCGGGCGTGTTGTGTTTCTAAATGTTAATATAAACATTAAAAAAAAGTAGAAAATAATTACAAAACAAAAAACTGTGTAGACATGACACGTTTTTAGTACAGAGGAGTGAATTGATGTATTAAATATGTGTTTTCTGATACCCAAGACATTTGATAGTTCTACAAATGTGGAGATGGTATTTTTGGTAGAAGTTTGGACATTAATACAAATTAGAAAAAAACAAAACAAATTTATGTTTTGTACAATAATTTAATTTTTAGAATGTGGTCAATCTGATATGAGGGAGGAATAAATAACCGAAGCCATTTATTTGACGTAACCTTTCGCTGTGTACACACACTATATAGTCTGTTTATATAGAGTAGATTGCAAAACGTGGTGTCGGATTGCTTTCTGTTTTTATTTTACTCAAAAGGCCTATTACAGAATGCGCGCTCGCTGTCGCTGCGACGAGATGATGGTAGAAAATATGTATATAAGTAGGTATCTAAATAAACACGGTGGGTTATACTTTTAGTTTTGCATAACCTCACGACCAACGAGCCACCATCGCCGCGAACGGCTAAGTCGGTCTCTGAGAACTTCCAAGGCGAACTGGTCGTCACGGACGGCGATGTCAGATGAATTTGTATTCTCACATTCACAACATTGGCCGCATCGGAGTCATGCGAAACGGCAAATCTATTTTATAAGCACATTCGCGTGCGATACACCACAGCAGCAGCTGTACATTTCCTACATTAGCACATACGGGTTGTGCGCACTTTCATATCATTGTTGTCATCGTTGGCGCACACACTGTAGATTGTATCCAGCGTCTTCCAGGGCGTGCGCGACGGCCGTGGTCAAAACTATGCACCATTTAAAGCGTGTCCGTGATAGCCTCGGGTCTACGGTTTGTGCACATTTACCATCATGTCATACACTCGCGCCATAATAACAATAATAATACGTTGCGCGATAAAAAGGATAACAGCTGGCAACAACGATAATAATATCCCGGCACCGCCACGACAATAGGTCGTGTCTTGGTCAACGTTTCTGACAAACAACTATATCCGGCAAATGCAACGGGCAAAAAGTTTTACCTGTAATCCGAAAGTTTAGAAGAAGTCGATTCTTGAATGTGTCTACTTCTGTCTGACTTCTCCTTCCAGCCATAAGACGTATTTATGTCAAAAGACACACACTCAAACCGTAGATATTCCTTATATGCGCCTATGTTCTGTTTGAGCTCTTCTTTTTCTGCTCCATCAATAACTCTGACAATCAATTGAGAATAGGCTCAGACACCAACGACCTACCCACCAACTGATCTTCAATCATCTTATAGCCAAATTTTGAGCTAAAATTTACATTTAAATATTGATGTACTTGGGTAGTACCCGCGGACATGTATGTACCACAAGCCTTCAACTGCTACAACGGTATATATGCAGACAAATATTAGAGGGTACTAAGGTGTCTGGGTTGTGAGCATAAAAGATTTCAATCTGCACGGATTCACAATACATAATGCTTCATTGTCCTATATGTCTGAAGTCCGTAACGCCTTCATCATTTCCCTCTCATTTCTATACTTATGGAACCAAACTTAAGCTGTCGTGTAAATTAGTTGGAATTTTTTTTCTCTTTTAACACACCGCGTTACTTAATTTCTTTAATTACTCTTACATAATATATATTAAACTAATAAAATTTAACTAGTTCAATTAGTTATTATGTATAAAAACACTAATTACGTTATAAGTTGTCAAAATAAATCACTTTTACTTTATCAACTAGTTAGTTTTCACGCTTGTCCTTCGGTTAATATTTGGCCTGACATAATATGGGTAACGGATAAAAAATAACACACAATTATTGTAAAGCTTAATTCGATTTTGACATTATTTATTTATTTAATGTTTGAAAGGTTTAGTCCAAGGAGAGGCGACCAAGAGTTGCAGGAATAAGACCTTCAGTATGCGTCGTACAGAAAGATAATTATATCATATTCGACCAATTGGACGGTGTGTGTGAATTTATCTTTTCGACTTATAATGTAAAATCGTGATCATGTTAATGCTAGTACACTATAAATAAAGTATTATTGCCTTAGCGAAAAGTAAATAACATTATGATAAGCGTTCATACGATTTATAGAAGTATATAGTTCAAAAGCACGTTATTACTATGTTTTTCTTATGGTCAAAAAGAAATAGTAAAAAATAATGTTAAATGAAGTACTAATAATATAATATTAATGGGAGAAAAGTAGGAAACAGTCGGATTATGTAAAATAAAATCTCGATGCAGTGCCAATTTGAAAAACGACTAAAATACTTGATCACTTTATCTTAGAAAATTATTAAAACTTGAATGGGGTATTATATATTTTACACTATTTACACGCCTTGCGGTTACTTTCATTTGGATATCTTGACTTTATCTTGAAGTAAGTATTAAACATTTTTTTAATTTTACCAAATTGTTCTTTTTACCTATTTTTCAGTTTTTATTTTCATAACATAAGCAGACATTGTGTACCTAATTTATTGGAGATCGTGCGATATTCAAAAATTAAACACCAGTTACTAAACATTATTCGGTTTGTAAATAAAAGTAAAAATACTATTCCAAACGATTATATTTTTAATTTTTTCTTAATTACGTAACATGACTTTTGAAAACTATTATATGGTAGTTTATTCAAGGGTAACTACTTGAGCATGTTGTGCGCATCTCTAATAATAAAGTATGACTTCCACAATTAAAACGATAACTTGAATGTAATAGTATATTTTATGTAAATTTTTCGCACCACAACAAATAATGGTTTACTATTAAATAGTATAAAAGAGTAGAAGCTAACTAGAACATCAACGCTTAATAATATTTAAAAAAACATTTATAGCCTAATGTTAAATGTATTAATTCAAATACATTAATTACTTAAATAAGTTATTTTGAATCTTTTTTCGTTATTAATTTGTTCACAAACTTATTTCTTGACTGATAAATTACGTTAATAATAATTATCTATTTGATCATGCTGTAGAAAATAACACTACTTAACTGGACCCCCCAAGAGAATGTTGGAGCAAAACTACACGCTTAAATTGATTGACGTTAATGAGTTAAATTAATAATTATTATACATTTTATAAGTTTATAGTAGTCTACAGCGGTCACGAGAATTTCACAAATTTAATGAAAAACGTTATATTGGCTTTCAACTAAAACAAGTTACTGAACAAAGAGTTTAACTGATTTTTTAAACGAAATTAGCTTGACTTAATGTCACTTTTAACTTTAATATTCCATTAAAAATAACTTAGTCAAAACAATAGACTTGTTTTTGAAACTCAATACAATGCTTTGTTGCCTTAACGTATATACTTTTAAATTTGAAAATCGTATCAAAGTCGTCTAGGTGTGCAATTTTTCCTGGGAAAACAAATAAATGTTAAATTCGGTTAGGACAGGTCGGGAGAACGTGCAACGAGTGGGAAGAGATTTGGCGAGACTGGAACTTGCAAGTGGGGCGTGTCAGAGATTAGTCATCCGTTCATTAGGTGTTTTAAGCGTTTCCGTATATAGTGCCAGTCGCTGTTGATTAACTTCTCGGTGCAAAGTACTCGAAGGCAGGCGATTTACATAAAATCAGTGACGCCGAATGTCCGAGTAGAATATGTCAAGTGGGTTTCTCGACGTTCCCAAAACCTTAGGCAGCCGTATTGTCAGCGTTTCGATTTCTGTCTCAAACAAATTGAAGATCGAGTGTTAAACTTTGTGGTCGATAAGGGGACCTGTGGAATTTGACAGGCAGCAGAGAATTTCAGAGGAGGCTGTGTGCGGTGGTAGCGAGACGGGTTATTGTTGCAATTTGAATAGGTACTACAAATGGCCAACTACTGATCATTTTTGTTTTCACACTGGGAGTAGTAAAATGTGGTTTTGTAATTCAACGGGTTCCGCGAGGACCGAGGCCTCGAATCCGTAACAGGAATAACAATGTAATAAATACGATTTGATTTAATCGAACGAGTCGCGACAGAACGCTTAAAAAAAAATCTCAGTAGGTGTCGCGTGCGTTAAAAAACATTTTCAAGTGTCCTGGCCGGCTATTGAATTTGCGTAATGCTTTATTGGCGGTCGTCGACACGGTTATTTTATGACTTTTCGGCGTGGGACGTTTACCTTTACGTCGGGTACCTCAGCAAATGCCCGGAAGGTCTGTCGAATGTCTACAATATTATATTAAGACCTCTATACTGTTATAATTGTTTACTCACACGAATACGGAATCGTTAAAACGGTTTGTACACAACTCGAACTGTGCCTCTGTGTATTGGCCAACTACTGTTGTTTCCAAATAATGCATTGTCTTATGGATTTACAAAAAAAAAAAAGAAATACACGGTTAATTGCACTCTACGCATGCGATTGGCCCTCAAACGAATCAGATATTATCCGTTTTTCCACGTGGAACAAAAATAGGTACTCGAAACACGTTATCTGTTTGATTAAACCTCCGTGGAAACCCGTACAGCTATGTTGTACCTACCACACAGAAAGCGCAGATTTCTCGGACAGGCCATTGTTTTATTTTTGTTAATTATTGAACCAGTAACGTAAGAACTCGTTTATCTAATCCTTTCACTCGCGGTTTAATATAAAAATACAAAGCCCGATGAATAAATGGATTTTTTTTTATTTTATTATTGCACGGAATTAGACTAGTTGTATAATTATTATATGTTGTTCTTAAGATGAATTACACATACGTGTAGGTATTACCTTACACACCGTATCGGACAGTTAAATCTAGACTAGTTTAGCGAAATGACCGCAAATTAAAGTAGCCGTTATCGCATACCATCGGACATTGCTTGAAGTAATTACGGTTCAGAATGTTCTGGTTATGTTAACTTTTGTATTTCGAACAACGGGCTTGTAATAGTTCTAGTGCTAAGCAGATCTGCTCGCCTTATACAACGCCAATGTGTAAAACCACATTGATAGATGAAGTACAACAATGTTGTGTATTCATCTCTTCACGCGAGTTCGCCTTCTCGTCTGGTAAATATTATCATAAAGTATAATATAATACTTGTATATGTGTATTTTATAGTAGCACTTGCGACTCACAATTATTTGTTTCTGCTTGGTCGTTGTGTCACACGTTCCGTCTCTCGAACAATATAATATTATTATATTATGATAATAATATATCTGGAGCCTATGACCTTGAGATTTGGGAGACTTGAACGCTAGTTTACGCTGTTAGCGGTTATGTTTATTGTTACACCAGTCGTTTTAACCGCAATAAATAATTGGGGTTTCGCGTTTGTCTCAATGACCTATTCGGTTGTCAGAGAAGTCGCTGTCCCTCTTATTTATTCACATATGTGCACTACAAGTGTAGAAAGTGTCGATTGGAATATAATTGTATATTTGTCAAGTGTCGACAAGCGGTAGTACTAGTTGGTCTTTGTTGTTTGTTTTTTGTTCTTTGCAAATATTTTTTGAATCGATATACATATACATAATATTATCATAAGAGCCTGAGTAATGGCGCACGCGGTAGAAAGTGACCCGTTCGTTTTCCGCCCACGTCTTCGGTTTATCTGCTCGTTTAAATCTGTATAATATCGGTCGATGTGCCTCTCCTAAAAAAAAAAAAAATTAAAAAAACAACACACAGGCCACAACTACCGTCTACGTCACGGTGTAGGCAGAAACGTGTTTTGGCATTCCGGTAAGACACATTTTTTAAACGCTGCTGGCTCGGCATGACCTAACACAGCCGGTGCAGTCGCCAGCGCCACCGTTATAATATGTCGAATTGGTTACAATATATAATATTTGGAACGGGATCAAAAAACAGAAGAATAGACCAACACTGACAGGACGGACACCGTGTTATGACAACAACAAGACTACTCGACGCAGAATACCAACGACACGGGCTGTCCTAAAAAAAAGTACAAAAATAAATAGATGTTTAAAAAAACGTGCAACCTGTTTACAGCAAGTCATCGTTATGCCTAATATCAAATATGCACCATAGGAGATGGATGACAATGAGATCACAGTGATAGATATTAACATAATTCCCCTCCAGCCCCATCTCCCCTGCAAAGAAAAAAACAGTAACAAATATTTATAAAAAATAATATTATTGTTAAAATTCCATTCACTTCAACACGAATGTGACTAGAGTAAAATTCAGAGGTCGATAAACTATAGATTTTTTTTCATTTTAAGGTCCACTTCTAACAGAACTTTTTAAAAATTATATTTAAGTCAATGTTCTGACAAATGTTTCATATTCAATTTTTAAACTATTTGGTAAAAAAATGTACAAATACTTGAAATTCTCTCTTGTACAGCGATCAAATATATGTAGCTAATCTTCTACTTAAGATCTGATTGTAATAAAACTGTATACTCACTATTCGGTATACTTCATTAAAATACATTTTTATCGATGCAGTTACAAATAAAGTAGGTATTGATTTTTTACTTAAATTGGGATATGCTTGTAAAATAATTTCAAACATCTGTTGTACAACTATAATTAACAGTTATTTCAAAATTGTTTTGTTAAAAGCGTTGTAACGCTACTGTTGGTTTGAAGAGTTTTTTCGAGACATTTTTCATTTAAAAATAAAAAAAATACTACAACTTTTTAAAATTAATAAAGTTAATTGTTCTCGAATACAATATGCATCTCGTGTTCTCCATTGAAGATAGTACAATACTTGTATTAGTGTTCTAAACGTACTTTGTGTTATATAAGCTATATTGAGAGTTCCTATGCTCAATTCAATTCGTTTTTGTTTCGTTGAATAGTTTACTACCTACATTGAAACTACTAGGTACAAAATGTTTAATATTATAGTACTCGATCCATTTGAGGTGTTAGTAGAGAGGGTCATTTCATAACCAGCCGAAAATGATTAACATCGTTATTATTCCTGTCTACATTACCAGCGCCTCATAACCTTACTTTTATTTTCATAATAGCTACCCACTAGAACATACCATTATCTACCTGTGTATAGTACATATTGTGTACATAAATTATTATTTTTACTAAATCAGTTACAGACCTTGGCGCCGTAAGGTCCTGTGTATAAGTACAACACATTATATTAAGAAACAGTCTACATCAGCACATTGTATAATTTTCGTGTACATATAGGGGAAAATTGTAATTTTCAGACAGTGGCTATTACCGTTTGGAAATCAACCCTGTTGTTCGACTTTGGTCTAAACGATTTTAAGCAAAGCTATCGATAAGATTGAAAAAATATACAATAAGCCATACTCACTTACAATTAGTCACAATAAATCATGTTTTTGATCATTTCCCATTAATCAGTCACACCTATTCGTGTCGATTAGAACAATACAATAATATAATAGGCAAACCCGTAAAAATATAGATACTTAATTAGGACATTGTATTTTCCTTGGACATTTTCTAAACGTGACCACTAACTGATGGCAGCACCGAGATAATGGCGGAGAAACGTTACAAAATAATAAATATGATATATTATGCTATAACTGGACGTTTTTTTGTTTTTATTAAAATAATGTGAAAATATTATTGTAGTTTTATTCCGACCGTGCACGAAGTAAAGATAAGGTTTATCTATTTGTACTCGCCCGACTTAACCTAGAATCCTATTTCTTTGACTTAGAAGTTAGAAATAGCGAACAATTGCTCAACTGTAAGAAAACAGTATTTATTTACATATTTTAACAAACTCATTGTTTTTAAATAAAATATGTAAAAAGCGTGTTGATGGACAATAGCGCATTATTAAATTTAAGTCGAGGCAAAGTTTGGTTATAATCATGATTTATAAAAGTTTTAGTTTCAAACATAATATCTAGTTAGTTTTCTATTCAAATTAAAGTCATCTGTAACAAATTTACTTGTTTATTATCTAAACTTTAAATCGTAAAATTTAAAAGCTGAATTTCAACACATACAAATCTTAAGTAGAGTTAATATTTTTAAAAATGTTGACTATAGCTAAGATACATTCTCTCTAGTCAATCCACCACCTATTTCGATATTCTTATTTCAAGTCATTTCTTCCCCTTCAAATTACCTAAATGTTCGATAATTGTTTTCACTAGTTTCGCTTAAAAATTAAGTATAGTTTAAAAATATTATATTATGGGTTAAACTTAAGTATTTAATTAAATGTTAAGCTAAACTTGTGAAAACGGCCGGAAATGTATTACGAACGAGTAAATTCATTTAGTAAAAACTATCTTTCAACTTAACGCCAAATGAGTTTTAAATTTAAACTGAACATAAACTCTAAAACCAGATAGGTTTTATTTACCTTAACGAAATCAATACAAATCATATTACCTTGATCAGCTTTGAAAAAAATTGTTACATAATATATATTTTATTCACCTGCAACAGAAAAATCAACGTGTTATTATATTGAAGTATTCAAATGTAAATCAACAAACAATTTATTATCTACTAAACCGGTTTTGGCAATAAACCTGAGACGATAAAGAAAAAAACTATAAAATAATTTTTTGGCAAAGATTTGGTTCGACTCGCCTTGCAGCCAAAATCGCTATTGTTGAAAAGAAATTATGCTTGACATAATAATATTACATTATGTATTAGGTATAAAAATAATATTATTCTTGGGGCGTTCTTATACTGTACATTGTATTTGGCCGTATAGACTACCAATTGACCATCAAATGGACTAAAATATTATAACGCCGTTGCGTTGAATAATAAATTATCGGAGAAAGTAATGCCTGTAAAAAATTTAATAAGTACCTAATAACATATTATTATTATACAAAACAATGTTATATGCAACCCTTGGCGCCAAAGAAAACCAGGTATTCGTCTGAGCTGTTTACGTTTTTATGGGATATATTGGTCGAAAATAAAAATGTACGCATTAAAAAAAGATATATACGAATATATACATATTATATTCGTTCGATTGTTTCGTGGGCGTTCAACGGCCAAGGATGGCGAATTTTCATTTTGAGTTTGGTTACGTCATTGAACGGATCCGAGTCCGAGTTTCATTACAGAAACAGTGTCACATTACAATTAGTATCTTATCTTAAAAGATATGAGACTCTTTTTGAAATAAATTTGTTTCATACTTATATAGTTGCTCCGAATTGGATATATTTTTCAATAATACATTCTATTTCTTTTGTGTAGAAAGCATTATGAAGATTTTTAAACGGTAACGTTTATATTATCTCAATTTTTTAAATTAAGAATAATTCTCGATAAATAGTTTTGAATGATTATCAATCGGTCGACACTTTCAGTAAATGATGTACTGAATTTTAAAAGTTAACAAAATATTTACGCTACCATTTTTAGAAATTTAAAGTTCGGGAAGTTTCAACACATAAGGGATGAGGTTATATTTAATTGGGAAAATACATACAATTTGAACGATCCATCGACTATAAAAGTATAAAAAAGAATAACTTTTGAAAAAGCCTACTGTCTTCTTAGATATATTGACTAGGTCATCGTTAACCAATCGAACTGTATATTAAACGCCCTAGTTATACATAATTCACTGGTAAGTTACAACGATAAAAGAGATTATTGTCAGCTAGTACCGTTCAATTATCAAGAAAACGTTTAATACCTATTCTCAGTGCGAAATACGTGCAAGCCTTGTACCCAAGATCTTCAGTTGTCTTCATACTGAATACAACCGATTGTGTGTGCAACGTATAATACTATGCATACATTATTATAATACAGTTTAACGCTGCCGATGTGTGATGATTGCAGAACTGACAGCGGAACAATATAACCCGTTCTACACGATTCACTTTATTGCTTTTTGTATAATCATCAATGCGTTTCCAAACAATAATTGTTCACCACCGCGGTATCGCTTTTTGATGCTCTTCGTCAACACGAGATAGACAGTCACACACCCATAGTGCATTTCTCCACGTTCACATTTCCAACAACAAGTACATAGATTAGGTTTTTTACCGTACATTTTCAAGACAAATATTTGAATACACAAATTTAAATATAAATACAACCATTGTGTGGTTATTCTCAAAATATTGGTATTTTATTATACTAGCATACGCTCAATTAAAAGGTATTTAAAAAAAAAAATGTTGTTTAACAAGTATTCTGATAGAACTTGAACTACTAAAAATGCGGTTGAATATAAATATTGTTTTAATACTTATAACCGATCTTAACAATTTCCTAAAAAGTCGACTAAACCTGATCATTTTTGTTTTTGCAATTTAAATTTTAAAAATATTAATATTATAATTTTTGTTAATGTTTTTCGTAAACTGAAAGGACGCATGGGATTTTTCATCTATCTAATTAATCAGATATAAAAAAAAACTCATTGTTGTAAAATCTTTTCGGCTTTGCATCGAAATGAAGCTTAATTCAACAAAAGATACATTAAATCATTATCTTACAGATTAGCATAATAGATTTCGGCTTACAAGTCACAATTCGGTACATTTTAACGACTGCTGTTTGATATTTTTTTTATAGTTACCTCAAGTATAGTTAGCTCTAAAATCGTTTGTAATAAATTTACTCGAGCGTTCATATTTTTATCCCGTGCAATAACATTGTATACCTTTTTCTGTCACCTAATTCATTCCAGTGTAACCCTGCCCGACTTTCTCTCGGGTTTCTCCCTCGATCAAAACCATAAACCAACATAACCGTTTGTATTTGCCAAACTAATTATCGAGTCAGTACTTTCCAGAGGTTTAAATTCGCTGTATCCTCAGGCTGAAAACGGATACAATTGTTTTTGAGTACCGGAAAACGATTACAATTTCCCCTCGTTCAAAACAGTAATAACTATATTATTATACAAAAAAAAAACAAATACATGAGTGTAAGCGAAACATCTGTTACTAATACAGCCGTTCTTTGTAAAATAAAATTAGTACAATTATTATATGCGACGTATATTTACTATTTAAAAAAAAAAATAGTTATATTATGGTATAATATATATGAATATGGGCAAATGCTTTTTGAAAACAACGATGATTCAGCAGAAGTAAACTAGTTTTTCAAAATAACCGTTCAGTCAATGATTTCCATGATAGTACACAACTTGAGTGCAACACATTATGTATGGACTTTTAAAAATACTAGTACCAAACACAATATAGACTACTGATTAGTGACTATACATTATATTATCTAGGTGATCTCGACACAGTGTAATGACCCGGTATTTCTGTGTTAAAACTTACATACATTAAAAACATAAACGAAATCTGCGCATAAGACATGTAAAACATAGCGGTAGATCGGGTAAAACAACGGTTTCTTTTAAAAAAACGGTCCAAAGCTCGGCAATTTGAGGATTAATTTTTTTACGCTCTTTATTTTCACACATAACCAATTATAAAAATTGCCTTAAGTAATTATGTAATAGCTACAAGTTAAAAGTAATAAGTATACAAATCCAGTTTCAGTATAAACTCATTACAAAGCGTTATTACTTTTAGAATGTCGACTGTGTTGATCCAATACAGAAAGTGTTTGAACAACGATTTTCCAAAATCGCCGACAGACACAATTATTTTATACATAAAAGGCCGGATAAGAGAAATGTATTATTAGAAAAGGTTTATAAATAAATGCCACTAAGCACTAATACGGAAACTGTTTGAAACGGGATCAAAGTATAATTTTTATAATTTTTTGACTTTCAGCAAGGTGCATAAAATAATTGTTATATTGTCGTGCAATGTGTTTTGTTATTCTAGCTAACAAGATAACCTTTGCATTAAAAAGTACCCGTACGACTTGCAATGCAATTATATGTATTAGATTAAAACCGTGAAAGTCGCGTTTAACAACGTAATAATACAATACAAATAGGTACTAGAAACTCCACATAAGGTCACGTTAATCACGTCTAATTGAAATTTCTGAATATTTTCAATTTTTCAAATTTTTACCACCGTCAAATTATCGTCTATTATGAATTACAACTATGGTGTATTCAAAAATATTTTACAGTCATCTAATAGGTCTGGCTGGCTGCTCCGGTGGATCGCAAAACATTTAAGCGAAGCATGAAAAATCGATTTGGCACCAATTACCTCGTTATTCATATTGCCGAGTAATTAATTTCCAAGCTGTCGAACAACATTATTATTTTTTAAATGAAATAATTTCACAGGGCGAGTTGTTGCAGTAGAGATTTTTTTTTTTGCTATTAGCCGAGCCAAAAGATTTAGGTTGAATTATTTTAAGACTGATATAAAATTATATGCTCTATAATATGCATATATATATAGTATATATATATATGCTCGCCAACGGTGACTTGAAGTTCGATTTAGCCCTTCAAGTCTCTTCACACTTTTGGTCGTTACTGAATGTCCGGAGCTCCGGTCACTTAATCATTTCAAGAAAAAGAAAAAATCACAATTATGATGTACAACAAATTATTCGGATTGCGCGCAACAGCTCTGTAACGTGTACAAATTTGATTTGCACAATTTTAATACACACCCATTTTTAAAAAATCAACTTGGTCGTCAATAAAATGCAATCGTCTTAATTTTGCAAAAAAACAGTGACAATTACGGTTACACTTGAACGCGGTAAACACTTTTATTTTCGCAGTCGTGTAAAAACAAACGACTTTACTAAATTAACATATCATCAGAAAATTATTTCGTCGGGACAGTGTCCTCCCCTTCCATCCTGAGCACGCGAAACCCATATAATTTAAGTTGTTTCTGCGCTGTGGCTAAGGTTATTCTGGTTATTCTTAGGCTATTCTGCAGGCGGTGCAAGTAGAAAGTTGGCCGACTACCGTTTTCCAGGACACTGGACGATAATCATCATCAATGAGAAATCATGCGGCCATAAGCGACCGATATACGTGCATGTATAAATCCACAACACGTAGTGTGTTGATGGTCACCGGCGGACTTATGACTTTCTCGATAATTTGGACCGCACTGTATGCAAGCAAAAGCGAACGATGACCGCCAAAAAAAAAACCTATATAGATACATAATGTACATATATACAGCACACGTGTATCTTATGAGCCGTACTCACGCACTAGGTGAGCGTATAACCTGATCGTAACTATTATGCTTAACCGTCTAACCGCTATTACACGCGGTGACGTGTAAAGTACTTAAATAAATAATTACAAGGTGCGTTCGTCGTGGCATTGCCTATTGTAAACTTTGGAAGACCTCGCCGTATCATTACTCGTTTATTTATTTATATTCGTCTAAGAACGGTGTTTTTTGAAGTTCTCACAATACTCGTGCGCTCGACCGCGTGGAAAGTGGAAATTAAACAAATACCTATACAAATTATTACAGCGATTCCCACTGTCTGTGTGTGTGTGATCCAAGTTAATATGAAGAAAACAACGTAACCTTAAAATATTGTTGTTGTCGTTATTATTTTCAATTATCGCGAGGAACTACTATGCCGGCGAGGAGTGCGTATATAACATTATAATACAATATATTATTATTGTATTGTGTATTTCGTGACCGAGTCATTTAGCCATACCACTATGAGCCTGTATAGCTGTTGCACCGGGAACATCTGCGACGGCGGCTTCTGTAGTGAATACTATAATGGAGTACAAAATCGTCCTGATTTTTACGACTCATTGCCCGTCTTTATTTATTTGTTTATTTTTTTGTCAAACAACAACAAGTCCCTACTAACGCGTGTCTCCTGGTTCTGTCACGACTGACTTGTGTACGTACAATACCGTTTATTGTGCGAGAAAACTCTTTGTAAAATACAAAAAAATAATAAAAAATAATAATATACCTACAATCGCTGTAATTTCACGGGTCCCATCTGGTGACTTACGCGGATTCGGATCGACTATAATTGAATATGTCGAGACTGAAGCGGTTTTTAACGAACACCGAGCCGGTAAAACTTACTAGTATGACTAGAAAAATAAACGGTTAGGTTAAGCCGGATGTATTGTAGTTAAACACAATTTAATTTATAACCTACTTGGACCGACTTAGACCGATAATTTTTTATCTTAAGCGCTGTATGCAAATCATAATAAATCATAAATTAATCATGAGGATCACGAGGGGATGGACGATCGCCTCTATCGTACTTCATCGTCTCAAAACCACCATTGTCCTTACGTTAAGTGATACGTCGTGGCTTTGGAAATGTTCAGGAGACATATTTTAAAGTTTAAAAAAAAATCATCAAGTAAAGTATGAAGGTTTTATGACTTTTTATTATACCAATCAATGTTATAAGAAAATAAGAGTTTATAATTACTTGGTTTACTTTTGCGGCGAAGAACTTTTTTTCTACTTTTGAAAGATCTTACGAGGAGGAGGAGAACTTTTCGAAGTGAGTATTTCAAAATAGAGCTTGTTTCGATATGGAACGATTTTTAATTTAAAGTGTACGACGTGATGAATGTATTATTGTATTATTGAATGTATTATTTGTTTTTTTTTTTGGCTACACAATACAAATCGATTGTTTGCCTTCTCTTTGATTCGGTTTATCATAATATTATCGTAAACGTTGTTATGGCTTTATCTATTATAGATTTTATTATATGGACGGAAGCGACTACAAGAGAGTTGTAGAGTATTCGGCGCTACTGAACAATAATTGTTGTAATTAAAATTCAGAAAAACCAGGATTTTTTTGTATGAGTTATTCCACGCGATTTCATATGAACTGCAAGTTAACCTTTTCCGTTCGTTTATTTGTGACTGTTGTTCGTTATTTTTTTTTCTCACTAATTACCGGCTTTTAATTGCTTCGCTCTCGTATATTTTTCGAATATGTACGTTTGTTCATGAAATTGCATTCTTCTACACGGTGATATTTTCAAACCAATAAACATTACTTTCTATAGTCGCTTGTAACTGTTAAAACGTATCGACGGAGCTTTGCAGCAAGAAGGCTTAGTCTTTATTTTCTCGCCCATTTTAGTCACACGGTTCAAAAGCTTTGGTCATATTAAAATCATATCAAAATATTTCTTAATATTGACTTAATTTAGATTAATTATTGACAGAAAGTTTAAATGAAAACTTAACTTAACTAAAGAGAAATATTACTGATGTATTTATTAATTTATATGTATTTTGTTTGCCAATAAGCGGTAGTAGTAATTTGGCCAAAAGAAAATTGAGAAAGTATTCACTTTCGGTCAACAATAGGCAATGGACATAAATTATAACAACTTTTGCGAGAATCAATAGGTGTATACAAGTGATTTTTATACATTTTTATAGAAAAGCCAAGTACAAATTATGTTTTAAATGTGTTCTTATGGGCGAAGCTCAACAGTTTTCTTCGACATTTCTTTCATAAATTGTGAAACAAATACAAATATAAAAATATAAAAAAATTAAATTAGCGAACGCTTTATGGTCAGAAACTTTTTTTTTGAAAACACTGCCAACAAATTGTATTATTATTGTTTAAAGTTCTCACGACTTATTATAGACAACAATCTCACGTTTTCCGCAGTCGTACTCACTTATATTATTATTATTGTTAATTTAAAAACATGGTCACCACAAATTATGTACCTGTGTGTTAATAATATGGACCATGGAAACAAACGACAAGGACCGAGCGTTAATGGGCCTACCGTTTCAATTATTTTTTTTCTCTCTCTCACAGAGTCTTGCTAGACGGTCAGCTGAAAAAAATATTGCTGACAAACGTGTCGCCGAACCGCCCATTGTTAATTATAACTGTGGACACTTTTAACCTATATTATTATTATTATTAATGTTGTTTCCGATTTTAATCTGACGAAATTACCACCACGTGCCGGATCGTTTCGGCATCACGTGACATTTATCATATTGATATAAATTATACATATACATACTACATTAAGAGTGCGTACGCCAGGTGCTGATTTTTAAAAAAAAAGTCGATTTCAATATTAAATTTTATAATATTTAAAAAATATATTTTGTATTACTATTGTTTTCGACCAAGCCGCTACGTTGCGTTGGTTCATAATATAATGTGTAATTATCATTATTGCGAAACGCCTAGGCACCGTGCATGGTCAGACGTGAAAAAATACAAGCAAAGAAATTCATCATTTTAATGTGTACAGAAAGAAAAACGCACACAACCGCACAGACAGTGTGAAAAAAGTGATGAAATTCGGTCGAACGTGTGCAAGTGCTATAATAATAATACATAATTTCTGACAACTAGACTGTGTTGGTAAAATATGTTTATCATGGTATGTGTTATGTTTTATGAGTTGATCTAAACAATCGTCTTACGGTCATGATGAATTTCGGCCCGAGCCAAAATAGACTTTAAATACAACTTAAGAAATTATTTGAAAAAAAAAATGTAAAAACCTAGTCAATTAAGTTACTGGAAAACCGAATATGTGTTAACCCGTAAACGGTGTTAAATTAGAATTTTTTATTTTCATAACTAAGTACAATCAATATGTTGTGATGGTGTAGAGGACAGTTATTACGATGATTATGTTTAGGGTAACTTAAAAAGAACAAACAAATATTATCGCCAATAGCAGCACATAGGAGATAAAATAAATTATATTTGTTTTGGGAACCATCAGAAGGTAGTGGTAATTTGGAGATGGAGTTTAGAGTCTCTGAAAAACGAGTGGATTTTCAAGTGATTTTCCGAAAGGTTTGAAATGTTTTCAGACTATTTTTAAAATGCAATTTTTCAATAGATGATCTATTTCCGGTGACAATGACCACGTTTGTTGATCCGTTAAAAATAACCGTGGAAATCCGAACTCCCAGAACTGTGACGGACATCTGCCGTGGCTTCTGTTGATTTTGTGAAAATACAGAAAACCTCACCGATTATCATTTACCTCGTCCAAGACTTGAATGTCATATAGGTATAGTATAATGTGGTTCGACTTTGAAAACCAAACAGGGCGGGTTAAATACATTATCATCGACCTTTTGACGGTACTAAATTATTATTTATTATTGTGCGTTGGATTTCGGATGACACTTGGTTTTTTTTTTATTATAAAATATCTGTCCTCAAATTAATTTTATTATATACTTCCGGTGTGATTTTCACAAGCGCCCATCAGAAGATTACGGGAGGTCGGTTTTATAAAAAAAAATCTAACTATATATACAGTCATTAATCCATCTATAGTCGGGTTGCAATACCTAAATCACGACCAAGTGTCTACGGTTGAATAATTTTCTCCCGGTAACCGCGTACGCCCACTATAATGATAATATCATTATCGTTATTTTAATTTAATTTCTTTTCCCATTTGTGAGTGCACGCCGGAAGGACTATCGAGACAAGTGTTTTGATGAATACTATATATATATATATATATATATATATAAAATATAAATATTTAACCTAATATTTGCGTTCCAACTTGATGAAGCACGAGCAACGTCCACGACAACAATAATATTATTATACAAACAGAATCAAACTGGTAAAAGTAAAACTGTTTTAAACGTTAATTTTTCCCCATATGGATTGATTATAAATTATAAACCGTGTACTTTCGTTTCGACTCTCACTTTCTGGTTAATATATATGTACAATATGTATCTATTTAATACATAATATTTCGTTGCACGTTTTTCCATATATGCGGTGTATTAAGGCCTCGAGGATGTTGCACCGGGATCGTGCAGAGCACACAACACTGTGATAATATTTATTTCAAAATGTATATATATATTATATATTATTGATGGATCGCGCAATTATTTTTTAATCATTGTACAAAAGACACGCGTGAGTATTGGATTTGGAGAGAAAAAATCGTGTGTAAGTACAAATTTAGGCTGTTATTATTGTAACAATCGCGTTGACTTTTCGAGTGGTAGATACTGGTCGAAGAAAATGTGTTGTCCATTGTACAGAGCATGTGCTGTGATTCACTTCGGTGACAGACCTGTCTTGAGAAATGAGAATACAATCAATCACGGAGTAACAACTAATGCATTTTGTTGGTTCGTTTGTGAAACGATAGAAACGCCGAGATCAATAAAATACAGGCGCATCTGATCTCGATACGATTCAAAGTAGTTCACAGACCTCCAATTCCAAAATGTATGTATTGTGTGACCACCGCAGCAATCGAGTACAGGTATTTTAAGTAGGTACGTGAAGTCATCGATTCGTTTTCCCAGTTTAATTCACGTCCAGCAAGCGAGTCATAGTAATCGGTTCGGAACGACAATCAGATAGATCTGTTTTTCGTTGAAAATGGTCATGGAAAAAATCATCTATATTTGGATGCGACAAACAGTAAAATTCGGGCTATTACTCACAAAGGCATTACAACACGTATTTACGCTCATCAATAATATTGTAGAAAGTGGCATTAAAGATTTTTTTTTTTATAGTCCTGGAAAATTGTTAAAACGTAAATTTTTATCTGGATGTTGTTCCAAACCCTTCAATTTCTTAAATACATTTGTGACCACGTGTTATACATGCCTACATGTAGACATGATTTAAAATTTAAATAGTATATTATAAACAGCCATATAAGTAAGAATGATCGTTCAAGTGGACTTATAAGACAGTTCTTGTAATTTCTAAACGATTTCGGATACCTTGCGGTTGACAAAAATAATGTACCTACGCCCTAATGGCCGGTGAGTCATTTTCTATGTGTATTCAGTGGTGTGAATGGAATGTGTCTTATGCGGGTCTTGCAAAATATGGAATTATTAAATTTAACTTAAAACCCGTCTTGTTTCAAATTCGTACGATATTTAAATTTTGTAATTAAAAGAGGTCATTTAATTATGACGAGTTTTATAAAACGAATATTGGTAAGTTCATTTCATTTTGCACACAACCAAGTTAAACACTTTTTCTTTTTTTATCTCAAGTGTGCTGAGGGTAGGACTTTTGCTTGTCTACTTAAAAATGTCTAAATTTTAAAAGTGAAAACACCATTTTCGGCTTGATTGTTGAATATAAAGCAATTAATTCGATGGCTCTCGTCTGTCTGAAAACTAAGTAACTGTCAACATAGCTTTAATACCATATGGTAATGGTCGACTGTTGTGCACCACACCATGCTCAATGTTCATAATTTCAGTCTTTTAAACAAATTAGCTAGCCAGTTTATTTTGGTTTTGTTCAGTTTGTAACTTTCCCTCGAGCCGAATCCTCTGTTTCCAACGAATTTAATAGATTACATTTTTGAAGTTAATCTAAACTAAATTAAACTGAGCTGAAAAACATTTCGAAAGTAATTATCGTTTGCATCAACAATCCAATAGGTGTTATGCGACTTTGGTTTTCTTGTTCATACAAAATCAAAATTTATATTATGTAGCCAAATATCAAATTTCCAACTGCAGTTTTAGTTATCGGTTTTGGTTATAAGCCGCTTTACATAGAGATAGTAATACCACATATCTATGATTTAACTGATGTAGGCTTAGGTCTAGCATATCTAGACGATTTGTGTGCATATATAACTCTCTTATGTAATTATTATTATTACTGATATAAAAATAAGTCGTGCGCGCTTGTTCCTTACCGTCTGTGTATGTTGAGCGTTAGTCGTTATTATCCTCATAATATCATATCAGAGTATTAAAAATATATTCTCCTTTCTAATTGAATTAATAATTGTCCTGTAACACAATCCAAGTGACGACCGCAGTGCACAAGCGGTTCATTGCAATAATAAAAACTACTACATACAACAGTAATAATGGGTTTTCCTTTTTTTCAGAGACTTAAACGCTCGGTTTTGTAAACAGACACAACCAAATACATAATACTACAACGACGGGTAATGCGTTTTGCGGTTTTAAAACGTTCGGTTTAACCGAGGATAACAGCCGAGGTATATAATTATTATTATTTTTTTGTATTACAAACTCATGGCGATGATTTGCTGGGTTTGGTTTTTTTGGCCGCTTCCGAAACACAAGAAAATCTAACAATATTACAAACGGATCTTAGGTACAAAATCGTATATAACGGTCCGGCGAATGTGAAAGTTTTGTCTCGCCGCGCCGTTAAGGACAACGCGTGCTCAACTATACATATACACCGTAAATGCATTATATATTGTGTGTAATATATTATAATACATGCTAAAGTAGCAGTTTTTTACCAGTTTTGTCGCCGAACCGTGTTTTTTTCTCTTTCCATTGTTTCAAGCGAATTGTACACATTTACTATGGTTTAGGTTAGGTAGCACGACTGAATGACGCAGTTTCCTATATTTACACATAATAATAATAATATAGTATTCATCTAATTGTAACAGAGTTAAATTAAAATCGCCTATTATGGTATTTAGATTCAATTTATTTTGATTACTGTTGAAAACATATGGCTGGTAAAATAGCATTTGAGTCGTGGCCGGTTTATACTAATGATAAGATTTCACAACATAGGCGCAATTTCAATTTTTAACTTACGGCGGCTGGACATTGTTTTTTAATTACATATATAAGTAAATATATTTTTATATTTTAAAATTATACACATAACCTAATTTTTTTGGTGGGGCTATGTCTAGCATTGGGGGGGCTAAGCCCACCCTAGCCCCCCCCCCGTATTTGCGCCTATGATTGACAAGTGAAAATTTAAGATATGTTAAAGTATATTTTGTTTTTATATTTTTAAAGAGATGATGTTTATAAACATACTACATGTGTAATTAAATGAGTAATTGTTGTCTAAATGTTACAATTATTTCAAATTTATACCAAAGTGCATAAAGAAATACAACTAATACACAGCGTATACTATTTTTAATGACTACACCGTTGTTATATCCAAAAGTGTGAGATGATTACTGATTGAGACGTTCAAAATATCTTTTTATTGGGACAAAAAATAATTAACTTGGGTGCCAATACATATAATCATTGAAAACGCGTTAAATGCTTTATCGAGACCGAACAGACCACACAGCGACTCCATCGATCCTAATCGAAGCGTGCGAGCACGATGTTATATTATTATTTACTACAGTATTGGTCGAATTAATGAGCCGTGTAAAGCTATATATGTATATATTACTATGTTTAACGCATATTGTTTTATAGTAATATCGATTTTAGTATACTTATAATATCAAAGGTGGCATAAACTGAGAATCGGGAACTATATAATTGTTCTATTAAACAAAGTTATAAGTTGTCTGAGATCAATGAAATTTATAAAGAGACGATATATAATATAATAAAAATAATTAAATTATTTTCCTCTCAAATGGACTCGAGTGAACTCGGCGAAATAATATTGTTCCTTTTCAGTGTCTTGAGAAAGTTAATAAAAACCGTTATTTTGTCCACCCTTAATCCCATTTATTGACCAATTATTAGAAAAATCAAACAAATCGCTGTGGCATGGCCTAACGGTTTCAATAATACAGTTAGTATGGAGAAGTATCAACTATCAATCGATCACATAGTTTTGAACATATCTACTTGACCTTTAGTTTTCTAATGTCTAAAATAGAAGCCATAAAGAAACGAATGTTCTACTTGTGTATAACCAATATTATAGGTCTTCTAGACTGTATAGACAATACTCCTTCGACACAAGACAACGATTTCACCTGTCAGACTCACTGCTACAATTAATACTACCATAGATGCCAGATGGCAAACATTTTTTTTTACTTAATTTCAAATTCATAAACGAAACCGGATAGAAAAAAAACTGTACTAAGCGAGTGACCAAAATAAAAATAAAATACATAGAAATACAATGTATTGTTTCAACATATGGCGGGCTTCACAACAGTTTTGTTGAAATTCCCTTTTAGCTCAACCGGTATTATTTATAGCACACACAAGACTTACACTATTTGTAATGACAACTAATCGATAAAAACAAATATTATATAGAAAAAGTCGTTTTCCCGCACGTCATCGATTATGTAAGAAAATGTTAACTTGCATAAAATAAAAACACTGTCGTTAAAATATTATCTCATTTGTGTGTACGTTTTGAACATTAAACGTACGACATTATATTATGTGAAAACGCCCAAGGCCGTCATCTGGTCTACTTGTTATGTTTTCGCCAATATAACGTGATGTCACGCCAATAGTGTTAATAATAATAAAAAAAAAAGTGAGAAAAATCATAAAACACTTGTACTCTTGTAAAAGTTGTTTGCCATTACAGCTGTTGTGTATAAAAACCGAACCAAACTTGTCTCGTGGACGCGTGACCGGGTTAGGTTAACACATTCACGGTACCTCGGGTAAGCAATAAAGTTTTTTAGACTTGGACTTATGCACGTTTCGGGACATTATCCGAGTTTTTACCGTAATAATTTATCAAAAAATCGGATTTCAAAACCGACGGCGGTAGTCCGATTTGGATCCTTCAAGGCGACGCGCCAAAAAAAACCGTACATACATAATATTATTATAGAATTAGGTTCGAGTAACCGCGCCAGATTATAAAAATATATTATTCATTACTACCGCAACGGGTGGAACAAATTTTTAAGCGATTTGATTAAAAAACAAAAAACCTCCGTTTTTCTAAACAATCGAAGAACGCGTTATTGTTTTGTAGTACCCTTCAAGAGGTCTTGACATGACACCGGTAAAGCCGGACCTGAGCGCGTTCTAGTCGCACATGTACATATAAATACGGCCATCGGTTTCAGACGTCAATATGATATTATAATATGTTTTTTGAACGTGAAATTTCATCTACGAGAGAGAATAGAAAAAAAAAAACGAACAATTAATTCAATCGCACGGGTGTTACGGTTATAATTCATACACAAGTACGGTCACCGTGTTGTCACGCGGCGTTCAGGTCTGTCGCCACCGGTGAAATACGCGAGACACATCGCCCCGCGTGCCGCTGATAATTTACCGAAAATATCACTTTGTCAGCTTCTTAGATAACCGAAATTAAAAAAAAAAAGTCAAAAAACAAAAACGCCGAACCCTCGTCAACGTCACTGCTCGATTTACATAACCGTACGCAGAAAATAACTGATGGAATTAATGGAATTTTAGTGCTTCAGAGCGTGAAAAATGAATTAATTTTCCACTATCGGTGACCTACCCTCTTTGTACAAAAAAAAAAAAAAAAAATAAACAAAAAACATTACACGAGAATATAACGCGAAGGTAAAATATTATAATTACATAACTCAGATTTTCGCAGTAGGACGGAGCGCATAAATTATACAAGTTTTTTTTCTTTAGAGTTTTAGCTTTAGGTACTTAAATATAGAGCTCATATAATTGTTATGTGCTCCAGAAAATTGATAAAAATTTGTTTTCAAAAAACATTTTTTTCGCTATGTACTTTTCATATTTTCTAACTAATTCCAGTAGATTTATCAAGTTGCATAATTTGTACCTACTTAATTCAATTTAACCGTCTTCTGACTTACAACTTTCAAAAATAAACCTATTAAGTATAATATATTTTACCGAAGATTTGAACAAAAGGCTCTGGGAAACAGAACGCTTTGAAAAAAAGTTGACAATCGTAACTTTTCAAGGATTTTTTATTTTTTTTGAACTTGTTACTTAGTTAACAATGTTACATTTAAGTAAACAATTACATGAATTACATGCCGGTTTTAAAAATGTCAAAACCTGATGTTGGCCCTTCCAAGCCACAGGTGGTGTTTACATAATAATTTTAAAATACCTAAAAAAACGTTTTCGTTTTCAAGCAACTCCTCAATGTCTCAACAAAACAATCGATTTTCTATCTCAAACAAAATTTCACATAACTTTTTCATTCTAAATATTATTATAGTAGATGGACAATAATATAATATAATAATAGATGGATAGTTAGAATTGAAGACTTGGTTATGATGTCTTATAATAGAGCGTACTATTAATTTATCACTAACGCGCTACCAAACAAGTAAAAGTGTTCACTATTATGATTAATTATCAATAGATTGTTATCCTAATATTAAATATATATTTTGTATATTACCATCACGGGACCGTGTGGGTACTATTAATCATTTAAACGGTGTTACATTTAACATTTTTTATTCGTTATTTTTTTAATATACGTGCATACATTTTTTTCCATTTGCAACAGGTGGGTAGGTATTTTCAAGGACAGCTGCGCACAATACGAATGAATCATTTGACAAGAACATTACTTTGATCTCTGGCTACTTTGAGGTCAGAATACCGATACAAGAATAAATGAGCAAATACGCAAGACCAATAGTTTTCCCGAATCTGAGTCAGCGCTATTAATTGCGGTTATAGCAAGTAAAAGGCTTTAGATAAAATCATTGTCCGTTAGTTTTCATAAATTAATTTTATTATATATGAATATCATTTAAATAATTTAAGCGTTTGCCTGAAAACGTTGAAACGTTTCCCAAGCAATTATTTTGTACATAACACGACGATGAATTCGTATTATTCATTTGACAAAATATACAAATACACCTAGTTTCTAGACAGTTATAAATTATAATATTATATGCAAATACATTTGTCATCAGAGTTAAGTTGCTTGGTATTCGTTAGAAGTATTTTTCAGTTTGTATTTTCATTATTGAAAAAACAGATTTTTAGAGGTTAATAGGCTTTGGGTTACAACTCGTGAGATAAGTTCGTGTACTTCTATATAAAGGATAAAAATGATAACGTTGGAATGCAATAATTGTCAAGACCCAGAAGTCGGTGGAAAATGGCATTACAACAGCTATAATGTAATATTATTTGACGATTTCATATTTTGTTGGACAATATAGAATATCCTGGATTGATTTAAGAGCTAAAACGGTGAAGAATCGCCACCATGAAGAACCTCTCTCGACCTCGTAGCACGTGAGGCTATGCCAACCGGGCCACATGATGGAACGTGGATTTCTTCATGTAATACAATTCGTCATACCGAGCATAGATGTATTAATGTTAAATGAAGAAGACGTGAGGAAAAATTACCAATTATATTTCGACATTTGAATTGTTTATTAATTTAAAAATTATTGTAAATACATATATTTAAAGACACAGCTGCGTTTTGCGAATACCTAAAACCTAAACTGGGTTTTCTAAAATTATCAACTACTTGAAAAACTCGAGATAGGTCTGTAAATTTAATTGGAGCAACCTAAAAAGCAACCCTAAAATAATGTAACAGTATGATTTATAGAGTTATAAAAAATTGTGTCACGTGACTTGAACATGTTAAGTACATAACTAGTAAGACAAAATATTGATAATTAATAATGACCTTTTTTGACCTTCTGTACGCTGTAGTATACCTGACATATTTTTAGTATTTGTATAACAAAACCTGTAATTTTAGTGCTAAAACAAATTTTAGTGATACTAACATCAAAATCTTTAGAGAAAATTCTCTCCAAAAAACATTTTTTTTTTTGTGTAATATTAATATTGCTAAATTGGTGAAGCCATTGTTTAACATGTTAGAGGCTAATATGCTTTTTAATTGTGGGAGATATTTAAATGGTTTCCTGTTGATGGAGATGAATATTGAACACTGTCACCGTCAACAGTGTAAGGCCCTGCCGCGTGTATATTTGACAAATTGAGTAAAAAAAAGCAAATCTCGATTTTTGGTTGAAACATTATTAATAAAAAAAAATCTCCCAGTTAATTTTTAAAAGTTATTTTCGTCAATCCGTGTGTTTCTGTGATAAATGGAAACTTTAAATTATGGGGGTTTCCAAAAGTTATGGACCTAAGTATGAGCTTGTCCTTATTTTACTCAAACATCAAAAGTACAAAAGCTTAGTAAATGGTTAGGACTTGTGGACGTACCTGAGGCGTGCACGCTAACGGCGTTCAACACAAAGGCCACGATCGACAAGAGCAGCATTAACGACACGTCCCGTCCGCGTCGCCGCCAACACCACCGGCGTCTCGGCCGGCCGAGCTTCGACATGTCGCACTGGGATCGCACTATAATCGACTTACGATGGACGCACCCGCAGCTGGTCACAGGCGTATCGCGGCGTCACGACAATAAGTAATAATAATTAGCGCATTAAAAAAACACACACACACACAGGCGTGCACGAACACATACACAAACATACACGACACAGACACCGAGCGCGTAGTCGTACGATCACATCGTGTTCCTCGATGGCGTCCGTTCACTTCGCGCGGCGTGCCACCGTCAACTGACTACGGCTCGCCGGTGTCCGCCGCGTGGACGCCGGCCAACCGGTGTAGTCGGTCACGCCGTACATAGCTTACGGGCAAGGGGGGTCTGGATGGGTGGAGGGGGACAAAACAAATTAGCAATCTATCACGGATAAGGAGGATAGGAGAGAAGCGACAGAAGAATAATATTCGAAATTGTCGTAACACGCTTATTATAATATAATAATATACTGGGTGATGGTTAATCATGGCCCAGCCAGTATCTTACATTATATTAGATTTGTTAAAATTATTTTTTTTTTTATAATTTTATAGTTAATAGTTAGCCCAACATTTGGTACATTTTTCAAACATATAACTTCATCTTTTATGTGTTAAAGCCACGTGAAAATAAGATTTTTAAATGGTAACGTATATATTTTATTAACTTTTTAAATTTAAGAATAATCAATAGTCGCCGACTGGTAAAAAGTTATTAAAGTTTATAATTTAGAACCGATGGAGTTTGGTGCTATTTTTATCTAAAGTTTAAAATGTAATAACTTGACTTTCCTTATTTGAGTTGTTTAAATCTATAGTTAAGTTAATTTGATTTATTTTTTTTAAACGCCGAGAAAACGGATCAATAATATTAGGAAAGGAGAGCGTTCAATTTTGTTCGATTGACAGAGAAAATAACTTTGTACTTGTAATAGTATTTATTCTATATAGCTTATAGTTCTAAATTAGAGTTCTGAAGTCTAATAACTATTGTAAGTTACAGTTATTTGTGTATATTTTCACAAAGCGATAGCATTGTATTAATATAGTTAATTTGTACAATAAATGAAATTTTCCCCGTCCAAAAACGCATTACTAAATTGAAATATTTGTCAATAATTACCCCACCAGATCTATACAACCTAACTTCCCGACACTAAACGATAACCGTTAAAAAACTAATATTATGTCTAAATCTAAAACCTAAATGTACATCAGCGGTAACACCTAACTATTAACGGGTTGTAAAATTGTAATAATTGACCTCGTTTTTTTTAACTTTCCATTAACATCTACACGGTAATGCTCGCAACCGCCTTACGATTATATCATTAATATGATTAAATTATACACCACTAAAGTTTTTAATAAAAGTGATACTACTAAACTTGGTGGCCTTACTTCCAAAACTGCAGTGACCTTATTTTGTTATTTTCTTTCTAACTTCTTCCTGGTTTACATGAGTCGCCAATTAAATTTCATCCTGTCTCAACAAGTAAGTAATGTAAACAAATTGTACATACTTTGCACATATGTTTGTTAAAAAAAAATTCAAATTAACAAACAAATTATGATATTTCTTTGTCAAAACTCTAAATATATATTAAATTCTTAATTTTTAAACTGACAATATTTTTTACTCTATATATATATATATAGACGAAGCGACAATGCTTTAACACTACAGCTATGATAAAAAAGGATAATTAAAAAAAAAAATGTCTATCATCTGTATTTTAACATGTGTTAAAATTTCTAAAATATAAAATTATATAATATCAATATTAATAATACAATATATAATAGTAATAATACATAATATCAAATTTTTTAGATTTGTAAACTAGACTTTCAACTTAACTCGATAACTAACTCATTTAGAGAATATAATATGTATGATTTATAATAAAAAATTTCGATTTAAAGCGAAAAAAAATAGGTAACTCGATGTTATTTAGCCTTTTCAAAGTCAACATGGATTAATTGTGTTTAATGAAAATACCCTAATCTAAAGTTATTAGTAATCAAGTTATATGAAAATGTAATTAAACAAAACGTATTGCTTCATTAATCTGCCTAGTGGTTTGTGGATTTTGGGATTAATTACATTGCACAATACAATTGTGGAACACAAATAAAGTTTTTCATTCTATTTTCTCTATTGCATTTAAAACTGCTCTCAGAATTAATATTAAGGGACAGGGGTTGTAGTTTTTGTTATAAGCGTGAGAAAATTGGAAATTACTGATTTTAATTCTAAACGTTTTGTACAACTTTGTAGGTGGTTTAAAAAAAATATTCAGATCAATAAAAAAACACTGTGATCAAATTCTGATTAAGTAAAAAAAAAATTGGTCTACCATTAAACGTCGTTTTACCAAATCGGGCTGTAGCCTTCGACCGAAAATAAGTTTATTTTTTTTTATAGAGTATATTATTATATTGTGTACACTACACGTTGGTCCCAAGTACAATACATCAAGCACAAATACTAATAATTAACGCAATATTATTATTTAATTTAAAATACGTTAAAAAACAATATTCGTCTGTGTTGATTTTGACATTACAACGATATGGTCGGTGATCACATGCAATATAAAATGTATGAATTTCTTAACACACATTAGGTGGTAAGATCAATGATTAGGTAACGCTAACGTCTCGGTCTGGGCGTGAAAAATATATTCATTAAAATCCGTGCAAATAAACTATACCTACAGGTACAGACAGACATCGTACACATACAGACATATTGTAAACTGTGGCAAGGGTTTAATTTACTTAATATTGTATCCAATATACATATATAATAAACATAGTAAATAATAGTAGTCGGTAGATAGTACACACCTCATACCATAAACGATAGATATTCATTATTCAGGCGTTACATTTTCTTTGATCCACAATTCAATTTGAAATTATCAGTGTTTCTATGGTGTTGCAATTGCCAAATATATAGTTAAGAACAATAATAAAGATACGTGTAGGTACTCGTCGAATATTGTACCTAAATATTATTAAAAATAATAATAAAATAGTAAAATTTGGAAGATTTTGTACACTGGATATTATTATTAAAAAGACCGCCTGCTCACCCTTTATAATTGTTAATTAATTGAATAAATAACGTAAAATGTTTGGGGTGATTTATTTACCGTAACTTCTACAGAATTTTATGGCCAATAAACTGCACACAAAGCAATAGGGCAAAAGTGTTATAAAGTCAAACGCAAATTGCAGTTTATTTATTATAAAAAACTATGTGTGGGTACTTAAAAGAAAGAAAACGTGAGATTTATGTTTCCTTCAAAAACTATGTGTAAGTACATAATATTATAATACATAACGTTCTCGGACTGTATTCATAAAAACGCATAATATATTTTTTATGATGGTTTTGTTAAAAAAATAAAAATAACAAAAACTGTCACAATGGCTATATTAAACATTATCTTTTATTATATCGACTCGAGCAAATTGAAAAGCCGTTTTTATTGTGTTCCACTTACTTATTATATTTTAAATATAATATATTCATTTAATTTATATTGTTTTACGAGACTCCGTTGTGGACCAAAGGATTTACAACAGTAATAATAACAACAACTCGACTCGACCTAATTTTAAAAACCATAAAATCGTAACTGCCTAAGTATACAAGCTCAATATAAAAAATTACCTTATAAAAAAATATTGTAAGAAGTGAGTTTTAAATTTTTAACCGTCCGTTAAAAACACCCATTTACCGCGGTTACCTTTAAACTGGTATAAGTATATAGTTACCCGGTATGCTGTTAGGTAAGGGTATGGTTTTGTGTGCAACTTATGTGAGTTCAACGTTTCACTATTAATAAATTTATGTACCTAATACCTATTTAGTACCTTATGACGTTCATTAATTTAATTAAACTCGTTTCAATTACAATAATAATACAATTATTACGAAATAGCAGTTCTTATGCAATGCAAAACTTTATGAGATAATTAAGGACAACGCGATGAATATGTAATTACAAATGTTATATTATTATTTAGTACGTGAGAAAACATTTCAGTTTATGACTTGGGAGCATAATATTATACTTAATAAAATGGCAAGGTACGTAACCGCTAGGCATATTAAACTTACTCCGATTTACAGATTACAGAATCGTATACTAAACCGAGTTATAATTATGTGTAATTTGTGGGTGTACCTTTACCTATACCGCTTTACCGTGTAATTGTACAGAGCACTCTATTGTCTTAACCTAGGTATGACTTACAACAGCTGCTGTAATGCATTGTGTAAACTAATTATTGCAAGTGACCCTATTGTATTTACGGAGTCGAGTCAATTCGAAGTTCAAACTTTCTAAAATTCTTAAAACATTAAAATATACTAAATTTCATTCCTCGAAATTTTATAAGTATATTTCAGAGAACAATAGTTACCAACCTCCTATATTTTTTGTGGAAGTTATTCAACTTGTTATGGGGAATTGTTCGTGATTATAGTTTATAATTAATAATACATATGATACTGGCCCAAAGATCTTCTCAAGAACTACTGAAATGTTTTTATCTTATTAAATGTCTCAACTGTGAGTTTCCCAATTTATCCTATTCACTGTCTCTTTTTCTTATTCTTTTCTAAAAAGCTAACTAATTTACTTATTGTTCTAATTACTGTATAATTTGTAAATATTTTGTCGGAAATAAAAAATTTAAAAATCCATATTTTTTTCTATTTTTTTTAACCAGAAAACATAGTTTAAACATATAAATGATTTAAGTCAAAACCAACAAGAATTGAGTTTTTTTTTTGTAGTTAATCCAAACGAGTTGATTATACACAAATCGTAAACATACCTACTGAAAATATTGCATTTTTATCTGTTTTTTTAAAAACACCTATTTTACACATTTTGACTAAGAACCGAAGAAATATATTATGAGTTATTACTAGCTATTCATAACTTAATATAATGATATAGGCAAGTGGTTTGATTTAATATAACAATTGATATTGGGTATTAAAAAAAATAATCTGACGACATGTTAGCACACACTCAAAATTTTATTTGTTAAAACTAAATATTATATAATATTTACACAGATATTATAGTTAATGATAGGTATAATTTTTATAATATAGATTTAAGACGATTAATAAAGTTAACATTTTTTTTTTGTTTTTGCCATAAACTATGTTTATATAATATTTAATACATTGGTTAATGGAGGAAATTTAAAACGTGGATATT
This sequence comes from Adelges cooleyi, assembly GCF_023614345.1. NCBI lineage: Eukaryota > Metazoa > Arthropoda > Insecta > Hemiptera > Adelgidae > Adelges > Adelges cooleyi. The sequence continues at coordinate 12,533,648 of NW_026095871.1, read as the reverse complement.
TTATTATTATTGGTTTAAAAATAATAATCGGATAGTTGAAATAACAATAAGGCTATTCTACAACAATATAACTATTCGCCTAAATAATAAAGTATTATTTAAAAAAAAAAAAAAAATAGAAGTTAAAATACAAATATAAGAGCAATAATAATAAAAAAAAAATAGTTTTAAAAACAAAGGTTGAATTTTTTGATTTTAACAAGTGAAAATTTGACACATGGCTGACGTTTTTGAGCAAATGTGTAGAAGATGGCAAAGTTTGACACACGATTATTACGAGAGTAAAATAGAATTACAAAACAAATAAATTATAATAATAAAAAAGTACGGTAATAATATTTATTTCAAAGACTTGTCGTTAAAGCAATAAGAGTTGTGTTTACAAATTTGTGGTTTGATTAGATATTTCAAACGCAATACTTGGGAGTAAGTCAGGTAATGATTATAACGATTATATTAATTAAAACTACCGCTTAAAATTAAATTATTCACTTAGAGATTAACATACGCGGCTAATAATTATTATACTATAATTTTTATCAATTATCATCATCCGACTATATCGACCGTAACCGTAAGCGATTTTGTTATCGAAAATGTACTTAAATTAAAATACAAAATATATAATCGCTCTCAAAAAATATAAATACATATTTAATAGGTATGATTTTTAGAGGCATTTTTTTTTTTATAGCACCGAAGCCTGTGCCAAATAGATTGTGAAAGAAGTCAATAACAATAACGATCCATATTGTATTTATCGTTCTAGGAGTTAGCGAGTTAAAAAAATATATATATTTTTTATATGAAATAACAATTAATTCAAAAATTAACACGTTCCAATGGTTTGAAGGTTTTTAATAACAGTTTAAAATAAACAAAAATAAGCACAACAATTATTATTATTGTAAACTTATAGGGAGACGGCCCTAACAAACAGCGTTGGCTACCTAATTTATTATGAAATTAGTTGATTAAGAACAGTAACTGTAGAACAGTCGACAAAGACTAGATATAAGAACCCTAAACATATTTTGTGTTTTATCAATTATTAATTGTTTTCTTTTTTATTCCGGATAATACTTTATCGAAAAATTGCCTAAACGGTAGCTCGGACAAATGCACATATCTGAGATAATATTTGTCAGTGTACAACGAGAGATACTCATAAAACGTATTTATTTAATATCAGTTTGTTTTTATGTTAAAATTACAATTTAAGTGTTATGCACACACGAGAACAGTAAATTTATTACAAGGCGATGGTCGTACGTAGAATGACGTCACATCGAGGAGGAAATAATACAATCAAATGAAATTTTTATGGGAAAAAATAAATAGTACAAAACATTATTGCCGTAAGAAATCAATTGAATACGATAATAATTACATGTATACAGATGAAAATAGTAAACAATTTATATATCACAGTAAAAAAACAACTGGCATAACTTAATAACGAACACATAAAAATGTTGACCAAATTTACAAATCCGATATATTTGTATAGTTTTAAATTTAAAAAAAAACATCACCGATAATCAAGCGGAAACAAATATTATGTGAACGTTAAAATAATAATAATATGTATTTTAGTAACACGCATAGCGAATCGGAAGCGCCTCAAATACTGAAGTTTGATTGTATCAATTATTTTAATTATAGCGAAAACATTAATGAAAAAAAAAATCCATACATATACGTATGTTTAAAAAAAAAATTAACTTTCTCGTTAAAAACAAACGAGGAGTTGAAAAAAGGAAAATAAAAAAATTGTGCGCAACGCTGTTCTCGCGTTTGTGGGCGTTGACTTTTAAATTAAATTAATATTTTTATATCGTGTGGTGGTCTGGTCTATATCTATATAATTAGGTATAATACAGTTTCACTGGGAGCACCACTGGCCTACTGGACGGCGTGGTTGCACTGTAACAGCCGGACGATGGACGGATCGCTCTTGGCGCCTTCGATGAACTCTTCCAGCGACAGCCGACCGTCGTTGTTCTTGTCCATCTGCCGGAATATCTTGTCCGTCCGCTTTTCGGGCGTCGACTCGTCTTCCGGCATCTTCATCACGGTGCCCACCATCTTGTATATGGCCTGTGCGGATAAATGAGAAAAAAAACCAATTAGGGTATATTTGAAAAAAACAGGTAAAAATATAATATATAAATAAATAACAAATTTTAATTAAAAAAAAGTAGTTATAAAAGTTATAATGAAAACGGCACAGTTGGGCATTGGATCGAGTAAAAGTGTCACGACCCCTCGAGGGTGAAATTTTTGTTTGCTATTCGATATCTTAATGGCGCTGAGGTCTAAGGAGCGCCCTAGCCAAATTTCGACCATTTTTCAAATCGAAGGATTTTAAGCCTAACAGTTTGTTGAAAAATATGACATTATTTTTTGCTTCGATTTTCAAAGGGAAGGAGAAAGTGTAAACTTTTGGTCTAATATAGTATGTATATCCTTTTTGTATACCATTTCTGAATATGAAAACCTACAAAGTGATCAATTTAACTTAAGCCATTCATTCTCTTGGAAAACGATTAGAATTTCATAATGGTTGTCGTTTGAAATTATTTTTGTTCATGGTAGTTTACAGTTCTTACTGTGCTTGGTTTGAACTGTACTTTTGTCTTACTGTTTTGTTTTATACCGTGATTTTTTTTTTTTTAGCGTTTTTCTCGTTTTTGAGTACGGGAAAGGGGTGGATTTATAAGAAAATACATTTTCCAGGTACGTACCGTGACTATTTCCAACATCTCTTGGCGGGATATGAACCCGTTACCGTCCAGGTCGTACATGCTGAACGCCCATTTAAGTTTCTGTTCCAGCTTGCCCCGCGAAGTCACCGACAAGGCGCACAGAAACTCCCTAAAGTCTATGGTACCGTCGCTGTTGGCGTCGAACGTCCGGAACACGTGCTCGGCAAACTGTTGACAGGAAAAAAAAACCATTTTCTTTATTCATTACACCGGTCAACATGAATTCGAAGTCAGTACAAGAGTGCTGGATTTTTATTTCCCAGTAGTTTGGGAAGCAGAAAAAGGCAAGGTAAGGTATTGACGACCCTTTTCGTAGGGTTTCAATTGGTCGAGGTAAAATAGCATAGTACTTCCAATGATGCAGAACGTAATACCAGCTGGAGCAAAATGTTATTGCTCCCGGTTTAGTTACCCTTGCCGGTAAAGGTGATGCTGATGAAGGAAGCCAAGCAAACACGAGCGTCTAGCCCAGAATTGGACGGCTACAAATAGCGTCTGATTTTTTCAAACCTAGGAAGGCAACGGGAAAACCATCTAGGTTCATCTTATGTTAACCCAGGCTATGGCTAAGTAATTAAACAGGCCACTCTGCGGGTTACTATAACCGCAAATGTCCAAAGAGCATACGGATGACAATTATATTCAATTAATAAATGAATAATCACAAGATGAATATGTGCCTAAATACATACAACCAATATCGATAAAATACAAACATTTTTGGGTTTTTGTGTAAAAAAAGTCCTTCAGTTCTAGATTAGCGAGGTCCGCGAAACACGTGATCCGTCTATTTTTTGTATCTTATTAGGTAATTTCTAAACTTCATTAAGTCAAGTTAAGTTAAAAAAAATTTCATCGATTAAGTTAATATTAAAATTAACCCAACTAACCGGAGTATGACCCCGGTTTTTTGTTAACTAATTGTCTATGGGTTTTGGTAGTGTAGTCGAAAATCGAAATGCATTTTGCCTTGTCGTAAAGTAACTGAGAACTAATAAGTTTTCCTCAATATAAAAGAAAAAATTAAGTGAGACCACTCTAGAAGAGGCGTGTAAGACCTTTTCCCATAGTCATTGTTCGCCACGAAAATGGCCATCTCATATAAAAAAAGTTCTTTTTGTCCATTATTACTACCCCACCTGTCATTACTGTTCCACAGTCCCTTGCCTAAGCAAGGATGAAATCGAAAGTTAAGTAGGTACTCACTTTGGAAGCATCGCCGTACGGGAAAAAATTGCCATAGATTTTTTTAAACTCTTCCACGCTCAGATGACCTCCCGGACAGTCCTTCAGGAACCCTTTGTACCATTCCTGGATCTCAGCGTCTGGAATGGTAAAGAAGTATAAGTACATATAAACAAAAAACATAAACGGCGGTCAAGTTGTGTTTACCGGAAAACTCGGTGTTTTGCCTCAGGTCTTCCAGCACTTCGGGTTTCAACTTGCTGTTTTGTTTTCCCATCGTTTAATTCTAAACACAGGACGCCAAGTCAAATGGTATTCAAGCTTTCGTTCTCATCATCTGCAGAGGAGCAATAAACACAATATGTAAAAATAAATTATAATAAAAATACAGTTTTACTGTATCTTGTCGACCGACCACGACGGTATCTTCATATCGTCGAGAAACACTCAGAGAGAGAGAGAGAGAGAAACAAAGGATAATCCGTTAAGCATATATAGTATATTGTAGGGAGATTTTTTCCCCAAATAGGATAGTCAGACTAAAGAAAAACACAAAAGTTTTTGAGACATCAGAATTGATTTTTTTTTTATAGTTTTGATTCATCTGTTTACCATACACAGCGCTCAGAGCAAAAAAAAATAATAAAGAAAAAGAAAAGAATAAAACGTAAACATTTCCTAGTCTTAATAATAACTATAATAATAATAGTATAATAATTATACTCCTAAGCTATAATATTATAATATATATTTTAATCTTAGCCTACTTAAATTAAAAAAAAAAGAAAAGAAATTGTAGTACAAATTTAAATGTTGTCTTATTGACTTTAACTTTTTTTTTTACAATATATGTGCAAAAAAATGTTTACTATAGTATGGAATAAAATATATTAAACAATGTACAATATATTTTAGTTCCGTTTCCGTGTAAGTAGCTAAATATTATATTTTGATTGACAATAAAGACATTACAGACGATAAAGAAAATTAAATAAAAAAAAAAAGCTTGGAAAGACGATACCAATTGATTTGTTTCCAACATCGGTCGGAAATTTTCTAAATAAATTCCTAACCAAAATACTATCTAGTTTATCCAAACCACCGTGGTCACAAATATGAGACTTAAGAAAGAAAAAAAAAATCAGTAATTTTATTACGAAAGTGAATTGCCTCAAAAATGTTTGTTTAAAGACAAAATGGTATTTGGATTAGGGATTTGTCTGCTACTAAAAAGGTTGTGAGGATATAAATAATATTCATAAATTACAATTTTATGTTTTTATTCTTTCTTTAATCTCCCTAATCTATATATTTATTTGTTTTTTAAAAATAATAATAAATTATGCGTATTTGGTGTATAGAAAAATTGTTGATAAAAAAATGTTAAATTACTATTTGCACATTATTGCGATAAATGAACATGCAATGAAAATTACATTGTCTCGACAATAAATTTTAATAATAAAATGTACAATAATAGAATGAAATACAAATTATAGAAATATCTACAAAAAGAATTGTTTTATAATAAGTCAATAATCGATTGCAAAAAATGTTTAAAAAGTTTTGAAAAGAATATCTTTTTTGATACAATTAGTCTTATTATTATTATTTTATTAAAGAATGTGATCTCATACCTGTATTATGTCTAAAAAAGATATGTCGAGAGATAGAAAGAAAAAGAGAGAAAATATAACGCTCTTAGCGGCTAACCGCTTGGGTAAGATGTACACGAATAAGCTTAGTTATATAGTCCAATACCAAATGCCAACGCCTCGACAACGTTTTGTCCGCCAAATAGAAAAATGTTACAAAAAATCAAGCTTTTACATTGTAATTATTATTTATCTAATATTTTAAACATTTAAATTAAAGTAATATTCGTATATATTCGTCTTAGTACCTATAAGTAAATTTTTTTAAAGAATATAATAAAAAAAAAAGCATCTGTAGTACAGAATAAACGACACAACGATAAATAGAAAGTAAATTAATACATAATAATAATTAAAAAAGTAAACAAAATACATGTGAACTAATATATGATTTTTTTTTTTAAAGTATACAATAATAGACACAAGTTTGGGTTGAGATTTATTGCTAATGGAATATATAACGACACAATAATAATAATAATAATAAATATTATAATATAATGTGCACCATCGACGGGAAACAAAAGGTAATTAATTAAATATACAACGCGTATTTAATAAAAATGATTAAAAGTGAAAAGACGTTTTCGACTAATGTAACATACATATTATAATATATAATTTATATAATTTAATTAATATTTTTTTAATTTTTTATAAATACGCTACAATCGACTAGACAATTACAATATTGGTCCAAGAGAATGCGCCTTAAAAAAAGAAAAAAACAATAATTATATGCTTCTAAACAAAACAGTCAGTAGTAATAATATTTATAATAATAATAATGTTTTACAAGTACGGACGTCAGCGGTCAACATACTGTTTTGTGCGTAACTGATACGGTCCGAAACAATTACACTATTAGTCGATTGATTTATTTTTTTTTAATTTTGAGTTTTTTTGGTGTTATTCTTTTACGATCAACGATTATGATAAATAATATAAAATTATTTATTTATTTAGACACAGTTGTATTCGGTCGCACGGATAGCAATTAGTTAGTTGGGGGAAGGGGGCGGGGAAAATACTCAAGATTAAATTGTTTACTTACGGTTCAAGTAATATTAAATATTTGAATTACATAGTATAGGCCAATGCATTTGAAAAAAAAATTACTAAAATCCAATAAAGTATTTGTCATAATATATGATGTCAAAGTGTTAAAAACTTGTAATATATATTATTTTTTTTTGAAGGATTCAAATTTAACTGTATTAATAAACGATTAATATCCGTTTTTATGTAGATTTTAAGTTAAATATAAAATATGTAAAGCGTATAAACATTTAACCGTAGGTCGATCTTTGATCTTTTTTTTGTTTCGGTACCGAAAAAAAACGACTGTTGTAGTTTTGAGCTTTAAAACGACGACTCCCCTTCTTAAAAGAAAACAAAATGTTTTTTAAGGACACGCGTAAAGTCAACCGACGCTAATGGTAAGTACGAAAAAAAAGAAAAAAAAAACGAATTTCAGTTTTCCGCCGTTAATACGTGAACACCGGGCGTTCGGAAATGTATTGTGCTGAAATCTATTGTGTGTATATGTGCTGAAAATGGATTTTTTTCACCCCAAAATTTTGATTTTTCCGAGTTTTATCGTCGAATGTAGAATCGGAAATGATATTTGTAAGAGGATTTTACGTGCAATATTTGCGTTTTTGTTTCCTTCATTATTTTATTGGAAATACCAACAAGTACACCATTCTCCTCGGCTCTCGCCACACGGAATAGTCCCGCGACATTGGATTTCCAAACACCCAGTACGATAATAAATGTAATTTAAAAAATACAATATTGCGGATTAACAACAAGAAACGATAATGATAATAATAATAATAATAATAATAAAATATGGGAATGTGCAGAATTTTTACTCATTAAAATATGGTAATTATTATGTACACGAGTGAGAGAGAGAGAGGGGAGAGATAGAAATCGTTGTCAGTGGCGCAATTAGTGGGGAAAGGGGGTGGGGGTGGGAAGGTGAGAGTTAGGTGTCTATAATGCCCCACCCAAAAGGGTCAAAGTCCGAGTTTGAAAGGAGGGGGGGGGGAAGGCTGGGTTCGAAAAAAAAAGTTTCAACGTCGTTTCCGGAAAACGACTTTACCCTAGGTTCGCAAGCACGGCGAGTTTTCGGTGTGTGTTGTGTATGTGCGCGCGTTTTAACTATTATACTGGTACTTTGCATCAATCGACCCGAGAAAAAGGGCGGTCACCCCGGCCCGGACGAGGGTGGGAGGGGCAAAGTGTGTTTGCCGGGGGAACGGAGGGGAGGGCGAGCAAGATGCATATTATACCCGTCGCCGTGTACCACCTGGCCAACCTGCGCGTTGAAATAATAACCGTACAGTGTGCAGCAAACGTATCACCACCCTATACATACAAATATAATAATATGATATACAATAATAATAGATAAAATAAAGAACATATATATATATATATGTATATGATAAAATAGGTAATATTTTTTTTTTTCCGTTAAATATAAGAAAACAATTCGATGTACATAATAGATATTATTATGTTATTTTTGTGGAAAAACAAAATTTGTAGTAAAACGAATTGGCTTGTTTATTATTATTATTATTATTTTTTTTTTTTTGGCACCGACAAAGGCGTACCCTAAAAGGTGGGAAAAGGGCGAGAGAAAAGATTTTTAAAACGACGTGACAAAATATGGAGTTTTTTTTTCGTTTTTCGTTGTCGTTTCTTTTTTTTTTTTTTTTGGTGGGGGGGAAGGGCTATCACGCCAGCCGGGGCAGAGGTTATGGCGCGAGCATTTTGGACAGCTCTTCGTCTTGCAGACAGCCTTTGAGGAATTCGTCTTGGGTGAGCTGCCCGTCGTTGTTCTCGTCCATTTTGGCGAATATGTTTTTGGCTCGGTCTTCCGCCGAGTCGGCCGGACGGTTGGACGAACATGCACCCAACATGTCGTAGATGGCCTGCGAAAAACGACAGTTTATTAAAATGGTAAAAACCCGGTGATATATATGTGGAGTGGACTGAAATGAAATCTCGCACGATCCAAAAAATCACATTTTTTTGTCTCGGAATATTTCAGTTTTTTGCATCGAAATCAGTTTTCATAGCAACCGCTACTTTCGTGGGTAAATCCACCCGGCTCTGGTGTGTGTTCGGATTGGGCGTCAAAAACCCTACAACTGACAGTGTCGCCATCTCATTTTACCGTTCTCTCGGATCATACTAGTTTCGATTTTAGCATACTCATAATATACCTACTGTTTACAATCAATATTGTTTACAATCATAGGGACAATTTGAGAGGGGGTTGGGTGTGCTTAGCTCCTCCACTCTTGAAACTAGCACCCTCAAAATTGTTTACACGTTTTTTATACCAAATCACATGGGAGAGGGCATTATAATATTCGTTCGGTGTTTAAGCCTCTTCACTTATTTAATAGCCTGACAAAAAAAAACAACCAATAATGAATTCTCATTACTGTATTAATAAAGGAAATTGTCCATGCTTTTTACTCCTTAATAAATGGGTGGTAACGTCCTCTTCTCTTTGTTTACAATTTATTTTATACACAAGTCAGTCAGTACAGAAATACAAGTTCATCATAAATATTAGTACAAAATATGGAATTTCATTTAGTTAGGTACTCTTATCGAACTCGGTTTGAAGATATAGTAATCAATTATTAGTATACGGAGTGTCCCCCAAATACAAGACAAATAAAATAACTTCTGTTAAAAAAAAAAAATCTTAAAAATGTTCACTAGAACAAAAGTTATTTAATTTGTCTTATCTTTGTGGCACACTTGTATATTAAAGAAAATAAAATCACTCGATGCTAAACTGGAATCTGTCGATGACGTTGGAAAACCATTTATATTTATTACATGCATTATTTATTGTACACAAGTCGAGTGACAGCGATTTCAAGGTTGTACTCTCAAAATTGCCTTTGAAATCTCGACTATTTTTTTTTATTAACGTTTTGTGGAAATCAAACAACGATTAATCTTTTCTTCTATACGAGCCCGTTACAAATAGTCAAGTGGTGTATATGGTGGTCGAATTACTCTGGGAAGGTCAGCTTGTATACAAAGACGTATTAAATGTTAGAAATTATTTTTAACTGAAATATAGAATATCACCATTTGACTTCTGCGTCTGAGTGATAAAAATCATTATAATAGTTTGTTTGTTTGGATGTGTGTACCTTTGTTTTAAACTTTAAAAGAAAGTTAAAGCAATTTCATTTTTAATAAAGTTACAAAATATACCTATTTAAACGACATATTACATTTTTTTGTTTTTATATAAATATTTCTTCCGCAATCAAAGAGCAACTGCTGAAACGTTAATAAAACTTTTTCATAACGTTTGAAATTTTTTTTTTTTACTATTTCACAAATTTAAATATTGTCTAAACGTTGTTAAACTTTAATATTTAAAAAATATATTTTACCTAAAGGACAACATTTCAACAAAATTTTGTAAATTATATTTTTGAAACTCGTGACAAAAAATTGTTTGAAAATAATTTCAAAAAACGCATAACATTACCTGAACGATTTTGGTCATTTCTTGAATATCAATAACGCCGTTGCCGTCCACGTCGTACATTCTGAACGCCCATTTTAATTTCTCTTCCGGCGTTCCCGAAGACGTCACGTCAATGGCTAATAGGAATTCCTGTAAAAAACCAATCGACGTCAAAATTATAAAAAAAAAAAACATTAGACATTTGGAAAAAAAAATTAGATCACCATACTGTCCAATTGATTGTTTCTGATATGATTTCTTATTATTCATTTCTTAGCAGCTGACTCACTTATCGATAATCTATATCAGTTATCCGGGGTTTATCAATCAATGTATTAATATCATCATACCATCCCAATCCTCTCCTCTCCCACTCCCTCTCTTTCTTTCGGTTTCCCCTCCCCCTCCCCATATGACCCTACCCGTCCTTGTACCGTAAAAGTGCATCTTAATCCCCTTCCCCTTTCCTGAAGTGAAACAAAAGTGTAAAGCATATTTTTGGCAGACCGCCAGACATAGGACACATTCGTGGCAAAGCAGCACAGATAGTATTTGACAGCAAGGAGCTCGGCAAAGGGGAAGGTGAGGGGATGAGTTAAGGGCAAACCATGTTGTACCTATACATTTTTCTTGTCATCATGGTGATCTATGCTGGTGGCAAAATGAACATTATAATAATAATAACAATAATATGACGTTGATATTATATATTTTGGAAATTGAGTTCGAGTGAAGTTCATTGCGTGACCTTTAGACACGAGCGGTAGGCGTAATATATGCAAAAAGTCAATAGGTCTCGGGCAAAGACCTTTTTGTAATGTTATAAAAAACAATGTTCATTTGTTTTATTTATTGTAACATTTAAAACACATTTTACCACGTGTCATTGCTATTAGGTATACTATTTTTGTCAAAAGCTATTTAAGCTAAGGTATAAAGTGCACTATCGGTAATTTTATAATAATAATTTAACTAGAATTAAATATATTTAATATGTTAGGTTAAGATCGATTTCGGTTGATTGTGATTGTGAATATGTTTTATGGCCTAAGGCTTTTTCAATAAGATCAAAATCTGAATGTTGTTGTCCAATCACGTTTCGGCCGATGTGTCTCCTTATCACCCCTTTTCGTTTCTTATCACTCTCTACCTCTTATTTATTAATTATCACTACTTATCTCTTATTGTCATGTCTTATCATATTTCTCTATCACTTATCATCTATCCTTATTATACTTTTTTACCTGTTATCACTCATCCGTAATTGTCGGTCGAATAGTGTGAAATGTTCAGTTAAGGAGTGGATTTGGAGTGGGTGGGTGCCATAAAACACATTCATGATTCATACGTTGCTTCTTGAAGAGGAACCTAACCTTCCTTTTTTTAATATGAACTGAAATTTTTTGGTGACTCACCTTGAAGTCTATGTATCCGTTTTTGTCCATGTCAAATGTCCGGAAGACGTGGTCACAAAATTCTTCGGCGTTACCACTCGGGAAAAACATTTTGTACATATCCACGAACTTAGCCGGCGTCAGACGACCGTTTGGACAATCTTGCTGTTAACAAAAAAATAAATTGGTTATCGTTTATTAATTATACTGTTCTTCTGTAAGACGAAGATCAAGAAGTTTACTAATTATACTCAAGTACGTGTCTTTAAGTTTGCCGAACTTTACAGTAAGATAAGTTTGATAATAATACTATTATAAGAACCCTAGATTAAAATCATTAATACGCTCAGGTATGAAATAATAAACGTTACTTATATACACATACACTTAATACCGTCCAAAATATTCGCATTCCAATAATTACATTTTATACATTATTGAGTGTTGTAAAACGAGCTAAAACATTAAAACACTTATGTAAGCGCCGAAGAACTATTAAATTACTTTAGTAAAAAGCCATTATAGGAATTTGCACACTAAGCCGCAAAAAGGATCAGCTTCCTTTTAGGCAACGGCGTTTGTTAAACATTAAAGTATATAAACTTAATGTGTGTTCATTGCACAGCGTTAATAACACTTAAAACTATAACAGTTGTGTACACAACCCAACATAAACGCTTATTCGTATTGACAGGGAATTTAATGTGAACCCGTAATAGAAAATTCACACTAATATATTGTAAGCAATTTCGATATTAAAAATAGCTGAGAGTAACATAACAAAACAAGTTTGCCGTCACGTCACGAAAATGTTGACGGAATCATCTGATATGAGATGTGTTAGTGATAAGAACTGAACAGATTGATAAGGATAAAACAGCTGATATCAAACGTGTTAAGAGTCCGATCGAAGCAAATGCGTTTTTTTTCCAATATGGCAGCCCCCTGTGTAATATTTTACACAATAAAAACGCGTCGACTGATCAATACACGCCGGTGGCCGCCATATTGGAAAAAAAAATGATACGCTTTTTCGTGTAGGGAGTTAGTCGACCTGGTTATAAGATCATGGGCTAGAGATAGCTAAGTAGAATGCTGACTGTAAGGTAAAATCAGCTGATAAAAGATAATGTGATAAGAAACAGTGCTTAAAACATTTCAAACCTTTAGCTCAGCTTAGCATTAACTTTAACTCAAAATAACGAGGTGATTTTCTTTTTTTTAGAAAATACTATTAAGGCAAATCTGGTGTATTTTTTTGTTAACATATATTAGTGATTCTTTAATTTATTGTGTTCCAAACGAATTGTAATTCGAAAGACACCGAGAAGAAAAGTTTTAAATTAAACATTTTTAACGTAAACGCAATCAAAGCGTGTTGCGCTATACACGGTTTGAATACTAATTGGTTCAACAACATGTACACGTAACAAATGCAAAAAAAAAATACACTATTTATCTAGTACGTCGGCTCTAACAAGTAGGTAAGTAATAACAATGCAAAAATAAGGTATACACGAAAAAATAGAATTAGTGGATGAAAAGTTTAATTATAAGCCAAAAAATAAAACCACATACTTTCTCAACCCCTCGTCAAAGGTAAAACACTTCCAATTGAGTTCGAGTAAATAGTATCATCAGATTTTTAGCTGTAAAAAAAAATATGGGTCCACGTTCACGACTAGCGGCGTTTAAGACTTCACCTTTTTCGCAGCCTTTTAATTATCAGCGATTGGTCTGATTAGTAAGAGAAAATAACATGCTCTGTTTTTATAACATGAATAAGTTTTATGATAAATTTAAAATTTGCGCGACACTTTTCAGCAAGACCAAATCCTTTTTCGTTGTTGGCCTATTACGTTTTGGCCAATGCGCCTCATCACTTCACTCGTGTGACACGAGTCGTGTCTATCACACCACTTCCTTATCTCTTATCACTCATGGTCATTATAAACTATCAGGTGAAACGTGCGAAACGTTCAGTCGAGATTAGACGTGGGTGTAGGTATCATCATCATACAACTTATTAACGATTCGTCTCATCTCGAAGAGGAGGTAATTTCTTCCACCTCTTGCTTTCTCGTCGGCTCTTTTTTGGAATCCTAGACGTTGTTTTAACAAAGCAATCGCAAAGCGACGCAAATAGGGTACGTGTGCTGCTTTACATTTGGGGGGGGGGTGGGAGGAAGGAAGGGGGAAACAAGGGATTGGCGGTGACTTCACGTGGCGGTCAGAGATATTTAAATATCCGGTACGACAGTGTGGCGTGGTACACGGCGTGCTCTTCGTGTTGATTCAGAGGAGTTGAGCTCAATCGAAAAGCGCTGAAACGTGGCGTGGCGGTGCTTTTGGTGGCAAGTGTTGCGGTCGGATTAACGCGGATACACGTCAAACCGCGATGCAAAGCCGGTCTCGTTTGCGATATCTATACGGAACACAACACGACGTCGCTGTTCTTTTAGCACAGACACGATAGACGTGCACACTACTGTATGTACATAATATACACGCCCCGTCGGGGATTTACTAACGGAAGTGCCGTGTTGCGCCGGTTAGAACCTTTTTGTAAATAGATATACAGATAGGAGTTACACGGAGAGACGTCGCCGCCGAGACTTCTCGTCCGAGGGGGGCGGAGTGGGGTAGCAACTCAATTAATCACCCCCGCCCCCCCCACCCCCGGGTTAATGTCATTAATCTTAAGGAAACAAAATCCAGAAGAGGCTAATATCGCGCACACCCTCTCTTCTCCTCAAGCCCACGCGACTACCATACCGGTAATGTGTTTTTGGCGGCATCTGACGGTGTTGCCCGCCATAGCTATGACAAGGTAAATTATTCGCACGACGAGTTGCCTCGCTCGCGAACACAACAACAAAAGCGCAATAGTGTCTTTAGGGGTGAAATCGCCGAACCGCGCATAATGCGCAGTACGTGGCGCTGGCACGAGACCACCAGACGAGACTTATAGAAAACGTGCACCTGATGCCAGCAATATACGTTTTGATGTACAACTTTGCCAACTCGTTCGGCTAACTACTCCGCTAACAGTGTTTTAATTTTCAACCCTAAACGAATAAAAAAAAAAAACGACAACGGCCCTCGATAATTTTACCCCCTACACATAATCCGTGGCTAAACGCAAAGGCGTTGTGTAAGAAAGGTGTGATTCTTTTTAATAGTTGAGTTATAGTAACAGAATTTTACAGGTTTCGAATTTCTAAAAATAAATTATTTTCCGGTTTCAAATTTCTATAAAATAAATTATTTTCCGGTTTCGAATTTCTATAAAATAAATTTATCTTTCTTTCCAAAAGATATCGGAAATACATTGGATATATACACTTCTGTTCCTCCCCTCTTCAATCCCTCATATCCTTACCTCCTCTCGTTTCCTATTCTCCTCTCTCTCCTCATCTCATTCGCACTTGACTTTAATGAAAAGGCGGAATTATTCGAATAAAATCTGGATTACATCTAATCTCTTTTGTCTTATCAGATGTCTCTTATCACTAATCCTTTATCAGTTACCAGTTGACGTCATCAATCGTGACATGAAAATCTCCACTCAAATTTCGGATTGACATATGCATGATCATACATTGATCATATCATAGCTGACCGTGGACTCAATAGACAGTCGAAGATACAACGAGCAGGCTCGTGCTTCAAACGCTGGTAAAACAGCTGTTAATCCATACACACAAGAACCACATCAATTGAACAATGTTCGTACAAAAACGTGTTGCTTATTTCAGTTAACTATAAGCTACAAAACCAAGCCACAGAGTTACTTAATATGTCTCCCTCACTGTCTAACACAATCTTCCGTAAACGACTGTTCCTCCTCTTCGTTCAATAAACTCTAACCACCTTTTGTGACTTACTACAAACTCTGTTCCCTTTTTGTTCGTCGTCATTGTCAATGTCGTATTACTTCTCTACTTAGTTTTCCTCAAAAATACACAAATCGTTTAAAATGTAATCCCTTTATATATTTTAAGTAGCTATTTTATTTATTTTTTGTCTGTTTTATAAATATTCACAACATTTACATAAGACAACGCTTCAGTAGGGATTTTTGATCCGCACAATTCTTATTACTTTGTTAACCAAAATTTCTTTCTCGGCTAGGAGAAACATTGCCGGTCGATACTTATACATTTCATCAAAAATACAACTTTTGCCATCATAGTTGTGGATTTTTTTCCTCGACTTGTACCCACGAGAGTTTCGACCAAATTGGATTACAGACCTGAAGTTGTAAAAAAAAAAAAACTTTTCACTTCAAAGTTCGCAGCGAACTTTCGGTGAGTTAATTTTGTTCGTTTAGTTTTTATACTGTCGGAACAGATAAAATTAAAACTTTTTTTCTCTGATGTGATTTCCGATAGTAAAAATCCATAATAGGATCGTCGACTTTTGCCTTTTTGCATCTATGCACTACAGCACGTAGAAAAGTTGTAAGGTCGTATCAAAACGGCTTATGTAGCATTTGAAACTAAACCTACAAATTGTTTTTATCGTAGAGCAGCAACTGGTGGGACGTTTAATTTTCTTAAGCTACTCAAAAAAGGCAATCCGTTAATCCTCAAACACACGGGGAAAGATTCCACGACTCATTGCCTGGTATTAGATGGATTACTTATGTTAAAACTAATTTATTTTCGTAATATAATAATGCCAATCACGAACAAGTGGAAAAAAAAAAAAATCATAAACTTCCCCCTACTGTAAAGTCAGGCGTTACAGCCAAGGATTTGGCAGGAACATTAATCTTGGTCCGGTGGATTTACGGATAATATTTATACATATATATTTGTCAGTAAAAAATGACGGTTTCTCCAGGATTAAAATTACATCTGGCGTGCGACCGTCCCCCGAGACGATAGATTTCTACCAGTGTCTACTGTTCCCTTACCTACCCTCGCCTCGGTTCGTCATCAATAACCCCGCACACGCCCGAATTTCAGTGCTTAACCTTTACAGCTTTGGAATTCTTCTCGAGATAATAATAACAAATATCATACTCTCGTTGGCTTGTCGGAATTTATAAATTACTGATCGACTGGCGTTTGAATTTTTCTTAAAACAACGTTTAAAATTATCCGCTTCCTTATCACTTTAAATGCCAAAATCCATAAAAGGCGTCATAGAAACGTTTTGTTTTTCATTTAACCAATAAGCCCGTATGGCCGATTCCGGGGGTGTGAGAATTTCCACAGGAATTCACCCTATTGCCAAGTTTTTACCGATAACAATCTGCCTCCAAGACAACAGCTACCTTAAAAAGTCCAAAAGCTCTTTTGGAGGGACACTGTAGCGAGGTTGCCGATTCCTTATAAAAATACATCTAGAAAGGGTCAACTACCAAGCCCAAGCCAGGGGCGTGAGGAAATGAGATTTAGGTAAACTTGTATTGACTTTTCGGAACAACTGGTGTAGATTACGGGAGGTATTCTTATCTTGGAATCCGAACAACAATACCAAAGCAGCGCCTATGCGGTTAATCCAGTAAAGGGGAAAATCTACTAAAATATTCATACACTTATTACATTATTTAAAGTTTCTGCCGGTGCCTATATTACACTCTGGTGACCTTTAACCGCAGCAATAAAAACGATACGCCATAAAAACGTTGTATTTTATAGATTTAAAGTTTAAACATAATACTATATTTATTATACGACAATACAGACAAGTTGTGACGCTCACATACGGAAGAACTTTTATATTATTATAAATAATGCAATATTCTTTCGGTGCGTTCGTTTTCCACGAAAACACATAAAAAAAAGCTTCGTACGAAAATAACAATAATTTAAAAATTAACGAGATTTTAACTGTTCGATATGATTTTTTTACGACCAAAGCACACAATATATTTTAACATTCCATTAATGAAATGCGTGACTAATACCCGGAGCCGAGCACATAAATAATTTAACCGCGCCGGTTTCGAATCAATCAATATATTTTGAAGCTTACAATAGACAAGGCCCCGTTGGTAGTGTATATTATTATACTCTACATATATTAGCGCACAGTTTACATACACCAAATGTATTTTATTCGGTCGAAATGAATTATTGTTTCGTAAACGATGGCCGACTGTTTTCCGTGCAAGTGAAAGAGGAAATTGGGAGCAGCTGAAATGAGAATTGGCGCAGTAACCAGGTTAGAGGTTGGATAGAATTAGGAAATTTGGAAATTCTGGTCGCAAAACAACTACTACATTTTTGATCTCAGTTCCTGTCTAGGTTTTTCTCAATTGGACCAATACAATCCCAACACCGCGGTTAGTGTGGAATTTAGCCGTTTAAACATTACAGTATTCTATTGGATCTAAAAAAGCGGCAAAACCGTACATTTTTTAAATTGTTTTTTAAACGGATAATTCCAACGTTCTAATATGTGTATATGTAATATTATAAGTCAAGGTTGAAAGTAAGTTTTTGTTAAAAATCGAGATTGGCTCTTTTGAAAAACCCGAGGTTTATTATATAAAAAGCTCGGCGCTGAAATTATACGACACACTTTAAAAAGGTCTTGAAAAATATAATATATAGGTCTAGAAAAAAGAAAACCGACTACAACAAAAAGTCTGAAGTGACAAGACGACGCCAAGCATGAATTTAAAAATAAAACTCTGCCGACCGTATTGGTTATTTTGTAGAGCCGGTGAAAATAATTCTGAAGAAATCCGCAGCTTGAAAGAAACCGAGACAGCAAAAGTTTTTTCTTTGAAATTACCGTCCGCACTTAAATATCAAAATCTTTTTTTTTTTATTATTACTCGAGTATCACCTCTCGACAGAGGCCCAAAGCAACACTCTCCTCGTTTCGACACAATTCGTACCGGCAAAATAATTCATATTTTTGTAAAAAAAAAAAAAAAACTGATCGAACGATTTTTCAGTCGGTTTGTTTGTTTCTGTAGCTTTCCACAATTAGGTCTAGAACAAACGCGTACTAATAATATTATACGAACACTGTGTTAATTAAAAATTGGGATTTTGTAATAAATAGTTAAATATTTTTATTAGCCCGAACGACTGGAGCGCGGCGTCGGTTATCTTACAACAAAAGTCTGGCAATCCAGATAATAACTGGTAACTTTAATCGACTTTTTATTGTTGTTTTCCAACGATTAAACCGCGAACCGAAAGACCGGATACGACTTAAATTAAAAGAAAATTAACTAAACCGTTTCCGTTAACTTATTGCCGTCGGTATAGGCGCAATTAAAATGTTTAATTTAAAACAAAAAATCGAAAATTCGGAAACGCAACACTCGGCTCGAAAATTATCCCCGTTCGTGGCGTACTTACAATTTACACACACATGGATGTTGTCGTCCATTGTTTATATATATATATATATATAAGTTACAAATAATTATATTTTATACCGGACAGACTCGTGTCCCTCCAAAATGACCTTTGTGCGTGTAAAACGACCCACGCGGTTATCAAAATGCGTGGCGATCAGATTTTGGGTAGAATTATAGGGATGTGACGACGAGAGGGTCGTACAAGGACGGTTTAAAAGTTTTAGGGTACATACAGTTTAACGACAAAGACCACACAGCACAGCAGACGGACCATAATAACTGTCTAAAGGTTTTGATGATCGTTACCTAAATCTGAATACGGTCGATTACGCTGAACATATGATTAAAAAAATAGGTTCATATTATTACTGTACACACGTTTACCGGGGATTTCGGCACACACAAAACAGAACACCGAGTACACACCCCCGGAAGGGTTGCAGGGCGATTATTTTAATTAGACAACTCACATACATAAATTTAATTGATATTTGAAACAAAATCTATAGTAGGCCGTTATTCGCACAAATGTATTTGAATAATCAGACAAAAAAATGTATTCAAACGAACCTTGGACAGCACAAAAATCATAATACTTTACAATAGGGTTTCGTCCGAAAATTGAATGTGCAAAATGTCGTCGACTGAAAGGGATGTAAGTGGTTTTACATAGGCAAAATTTAGGAAAAAATTGGTTTGCATGATGTAGATAGTGTTCATTTATTATTTGTTAATTTTTATAAGATTCAGTGTCATTTTAAAATTTAAAAATTGTTCCTATTTTATGAATAAAAAACATGGTCGTAACAGTTGGTTTGCCTTGGTTTCGTTGAAACCCGATTTTTATTGAAAAATAAATAAATGCATTGAAATTGTACCATCCTAAGTATAAATTTCCAAGTTTTTGTAAATTACTGGCTGAAAAGTTATAAAATATAACTTATTATAAGTTAGAATATTTGATAATCGGTTTTTTGGCAAGAAATTAAATTTTCATAAAACGGTATTCACAAAATATTGTTCAAATATGATTTTTTTACAATAGAAATGTTTCAAAATGTACATACAAAATTGCTGAAACATTGGAATTCGTGCCAAAACACATCGTTATGAAATATTTTAATTGTTTTGCAGTAAGGATAAATCGATAGACAAAAAAAAAACAATAACTATAAAATATATATTTTAAAACTTTTAACTTTTCGCTGTCTGGGAATGATATTTGAAAATTATCCAAACAATTTTGCCCTTTTTGCTATTAAATGTACAAACGTGGGAAAATTTATAGTTTTTTTAACTATTTTATGTTATTGTATTTTTTTTGTATGTTGTTGTAATTTGTATATTTTTTTCACTAACAATAACATCATAATATAATACTAAATTTTTTTTAATGGATGTCGAACTCAATAGTACTAATCATGATTGGTTATGTTGGTTTGGAATGTTTAAAAAAATTGTAGATTGAGTTTACACAAACTGTCGGAAAATGTATACATGAATATGAATATAATTCAGTATAATGTATATTGATATTATGTACTCGTTGAATAACATCTCTAAAATGCGTTTCAAAACCGCTGTCGAATCATTTAAATAAGCGCCTTTTCCCGCCATCTCATTGACATTGACATCTCAGTTCGTTATGAATTATGATCTATAACCGGCTTTTGGAACTCGTTCAGAAAAACCGAAAAGTTTCAAACAAACTTTTATAATATACTAAATAGGGAACCGAAACTGTGTTGGCGGTTTTCCAACAAAATATATAAAACATCTGCGGACTTGTCGTTGACAAAGTATGTACACTCTCGCGAATATTAACAACAAACTCAAGTGCACAATTTAATCATTTTTTGTTTCATCTATAAACAATAGATTAACCAATAAAAAGTCACCCAATATTCGTCAAACCGCCTATTACTTATTAGTTTGTTTAAATTTTGCCCAGCTATGGTCGCAAGTGTGTTTATTAATTTTCGGCAAGTATCACTCCTAAAAAAAATATATTGTTTTGTATTTATTTATTTTTAACAGCGAAACAAAACAATTTTTAATAGTTAATTAATTAGTTATCATCCAAGCAGCAATAACCGGTATTGTCTTCTTGTATAATAATAATAGTAATAATACATAGACAACGGGCATTTCCACGTTGTATCTGATACTCGGCGACGGTTATTTGTTTTAACGATAAAGAAGAAAAAAAAAAAGAGTTTAAAACAAATAATAAAGCGAGTTCCTATCTCGACCGGATCGTATTCTTTATCAGCTGGTTGTAAAATAATTAAAAAGAAACGCAGCAAAATACAGCACAATTATTATTACCGTGTACAAAACCGGCATTATTTTTATATTGACGCTCGTTTGGCTTTGCTTAAAAAGTTCATCCGTTGTTTCACATAAAGTACCGTCTAAAAACTTTAATAAACGTTTAAGGTTAATTTTACTACGCCGCTTTTACCGGGTGTTTTTTTCTTTTTTTACTGGCCGACCCGGAGAAGTTAGTTAATTTAACATCTCACGTTTGTCCTGGATTTTAATATATATATATATCTTTTTCCATCATGCAACTGATCTCTTTAAAAGATGTTTTTTTTTTAAACATCAGTCAAGGCACATCTCGGTTTAAATGTTATCAAATCTTTTTCTTTTTTTTAAGCGGTGCAGCGTTTTGGTCTTAAAGGTTTAGGTTTTTTCTCATTATAATTATATAACGAGATAATACCTAAATATTATAATAATAACTTTTTTTTACCGTATCGCTAACAGACAATAATCGATTTAACGATTTCAATTATGTAACATAATCTTTCAGAATTTCATGAACTTACCCACCTACCCATAAATAACCCATCGACTAACACCCCTATCGGTTACCTCAGTACACAAGTTATTTAATAATATTTGTATTTACACGGGTATTCCCGAGTTTTCTTCTTTTTTTTTTTCAACTTTTGAAATTTATTATAAACCCTAAAAATGTGTACAATTTGGCTCGCCATTAGCATTTTTGAGTGTACAACACAAAATTAAATTCTTGAATAACATTAAATTACCATTCTCATGTCAAGTTATGACTCTGCAACGGTGTTGGTCGTTATTCGATTGCAAAAATTATTATTTTTATATTATTATTTTATTCGTGATTCATTCGAAAAAGTATGACGTATTATCGTTTCTAATATTAAAATTAGAGAAAGTTTTGAGATAAGTAATAATATTATCATATTAATAAAGTGTTTTTTTTTTCTAAACAAAATTAATAATTATTTTATTACATGTTAATTATAATAAAAATGATATTTATAATTTATTTGAACACAAATTGCGATTAACTTCATTTGTAATTTATTCGAATAAAGTATTATATTTTTATTTAAAAAATTATGTTTTTCGATTTGTTCAATTTGTAATCTATTATTTAATTAAATTTGGCACAACTCTGCATGAGAAATTATCTTTAATTTGATTTGCAACATGATACGATTTCAATTTCCTTCTTTATATTTCAAAATTAATATATATTAACCTTTTTAATTATTTAACAAATAAAAAAAAAAATGTTTTCTGTACTTTGGTCAGCGCGAGTATAATATTGTTGTCATGTTAACACTACACGGGATGACCCATTTGTATAAATTATTTATAGGCTGCATCTTTTTTTTTAACAAGGCTTAGTAAAAATAAAATTAATACTATGAAAAAATATCAACACAATTACAATGATAAAACGGCATTCGGCAAAAACGTATATTAATTCTGAAGGAGAAAAAACACTGAACGAAATTAGTTTAAATAAAGTAATTTGGCAAATGTATAAAAAGAAAAATACAAATTTATATTTAAATTGCTAAAGTGTGTGTGTGTGTGTGTGTAGTGTTTAAAACGAATAAAAAAAAATACTGCTATCGATCCGTCGCGAAGGGACTAAAAAAACCCTTAACAATGTAGGGCGGATATAAGCGGGAGTATTTTAAAGGAATAAAAAACTTGGTCACATTCATTTTTAATTTACTTATGTATATAAAAACAGAACACCCTACCCAGGATGCGACAAAAATGTAGTCTGTAGGTAATTATGATGAATATTCGTTATGCGTTTTTGGATTATTGTTAAGTTAATGAATATAAATTAATTGTGTCTATACGGAATAAATTATCGCCGTTAAAACTGATTAAATTAGATAATTAATTACCATACTGTTAGCCGCGCCGCGTCGTCCACGAACTTAAAAATTATTATTTACTATCCCCTTTTAATAATAAAAAAATAATATGATAAAAATACTCAACGAAAATGTATTCAATCACTTACTTTGAATCCTTTGTACCATTCTTTGATGGTGGCTTCGTCGTATCTGGTGTGCGA
Organism: Adelges cooleyi; assembly: GCF_023614345.1. Classification (NCBI taxonomy): domain Eukaryota; kingdom Metazoa; phylum Arthropoda; class Insecta; order Hemiptera; family Adelgidae; genus Adelges; species Adelges cooleyi. Next base: position 12,510,419 of record NW_026095871.1, on the reverse strand, counting down.
TTTCAGAAAATCCATATCCTCTTTGGATAGTTTGTCTTTGCTACCAAAACAGCCCATATTTCTGTAAAAACGAGACATGTTTATTACAAGAAGGAAATTGAATTCACAATATCAATAAATTACAGTACTGCATGCAAAGTTATCGTTTACGTCGAGAGTATCTAATATAGAGTGTGGTCATAGTAGTAGAACTCAATCATCATAGGAACCATTTTGTGTAACCCACCTGTAACCGTCTGTCTACCCAGTAAAACGTATCAATTTGGCGGGTAATTCAAACCATTTTAATTATTGCGTTTTTATTAAGTGTAACTCGCTAAATACTCTTCCAGTTTAATTTTATTTAAAATAACTTTTCAATAAACAGTTTATTTTATACCACCCCCACTACAATACGGGGAAATTATGATACATATGTATAGTATAAGTATACTTTTGAGTGTACCGCGTGCACAATGGCCATTCATCAAATGTTTGTGTGTTGACACTCGATCAATAAATCCTAGAGTATATACTATATATTATAACAAGCGTGAGATGTATAAATAATAATATATCAAAATCGCCACCGTACCCCGAAATTGCAATTGCTCTTCCCGATCGTCGCACAGACAAGTTTCGGGAATAGTACGCGATATTGTAATACAAATAATAATAATAATTTAGCCGAAAATTGCCTTATTTTTCTCCAGCTAGAAGTGCCCAACTGTGTTTCGAATATATATTACATACTGTTATAGTAGATATACAGAAGAATTCTCTACTTCTCAGTCTAAACTGAAAATTGCCGACGCTTGACAGCCAACATCTCATCAATCATTACGACTCGGAGGCAAGTGTTTCTATATTTCCACACAGGAAACGTTCAATTTAAATATCATGTTGGGCCAGCTCGTGGTCTTCTCCGTACAGGGCCTGTTCGTCGTGTATCTACAGCTGTAAACGGGTACATATGAGATAACAACTGTGTAATACAGACGAACACCACAGCGGTTGTATTTTATGTACCGACACAAACGGTTAAATTATCGAATACAACAATATTTTCAATACCAATGACCGTTGCCCAAAAGAGAATATTAGTTATTGCTGCGACGATCCCATCAAAATAGAGGCTGAGAGAATCAGCTGATAAGAGAACTAATAGTTGATAAGGGAGAACAAGCTGATAAGAAATAAGAATGGTTAGAATCGCGATCTTATAACCCGGTCTGGTAACTCCCAACAGGGAAAAGCGTAGCCGTTTTTTTCCAATATGGCGGCCACCGGTGTGATGTTTTACACGCGAAAAAACAAAAAAAACGTGTCGGTGTCAATGCACACCGGTGGCCGCCATATTGGAAAACAACGGCTGCGCTTAACCCTTAAACCCTTTACCAGACCGGGTTATAAGATCGCGGTTAGAATGATATTTAGAATATTGTTATCTCAAAATTATGATCTAAGATCGGCACGGTGGTATATTTTTCCAATAACTATCAGTTTGTTCTCGAATGGCTGCCAAAAATGCAACTTCGCCAGAATATGCGATACAAAATAAAAAGTGATCTTCGTACTTGGGACTGTTGTTTGGAAAGTGACTATTATAGTGACTTACTAGCAGTCCTGAAACGAATTCAGGACGAATTAGTCGTCTCTGTAGTGCACGATGGGTGCCATAATTGACAGCGTTCAGCAACGACTACCGAGTCGTTTTTGCCCGTCGCCAATACTGACAAGTAGTACAGTGCACAGAGGACGTTGACAAATCCGATATAATGGCCAAATGTATACACCTCGTATTATGACAATGTCTTATCGCGTCAGACGATCCGAACACGGGAAATTGGCAAACAAAAGAACCGACGTTTTGCGCTTCAGTTTTGTCTTTACAGCCCAGAGAATATCTCAAATCCGCCACTGCCAGACGACGGCAAGTGCTACACGGTGTACGTGCACATTATATTGTTTGCATTGCGAAAACGCCGCCAGTCGATAATACGGTCTAAGTATAGCCGACATTGTGGCTTTTGTCGCCACGTCCGGATACAGGTCTTGCGGTCTCCACGTCTGCTTCGTGTACAACAAATAGCTAGCCCGTGTGTTCTGTATTATAATATTATTATCTCTTTAGCGCCGCCGCCGGAAGTCAAGGTCTAAAGTATAATATAGAACACAGAGCTGCACAACAACACTAACAGCAGCAACGGTAACACAATATACAGTGCCGATGAAAGGAACGTAGTACCAGATAGACTACTGAAGGTGACTCCGAAAACGGTGTTACTAATAACTCGAGTTATTAGTTTTGGACTCGGAGATGACAAACGTACCGAAAGCAAATAGTTATTTGATATCGATTTTGTTTTTTTTTTTTTTTTAGTAAACAAACAAATTAATCAAAATTTAAACTAATAAAGATCGCCTATGCCCGTTGAAAAAGGCGCGATAGAATAAAAAGTTTAGTTTTTCTTAAAAACATTTTAAACAGAGTACTTTTCAATAAACAAAAAAAAAAAACTCCCACAAAACCTTGCGTTTCAGCAATCGATTAAAATGGCTTTTGAGCAACGGTTAAAGGAAATTACAAAATTCATTCGAGTGAAATCACATTTACAACGATTAAATAATCTACGATTTTGTTAAACAAAATATTAGGACACGACAAGAATAAATCTAGTTGTTTTTACAATACAATATTGAAAATGCTCATACATTTGAAACATAAATACTTTACTGGTTGCTTTTTTAATATGATTTGTATTAACTATATCACTGGTATTATTGGAATGAAGCCCACATAGATTTTCACTCTTTACATCATCTAGATTATCGAATATCGTTTTACCCATGAATAAACGTACCTTCTTCTTTTTTTTTTTTTTTTTGTACTATCTTTTACAAAATGACCGACCGAAATATTTGCAGAGATGAAAAAATCGTAATTGAATTCGGCGTGTGTTAAATTGACAAGACCGTTTGTGTGAAAAATAACTCGACATCTTATAAGAAATTCACAAAGTAAATGTGAATAATAATAATATGACCGTTTATCCGCGGTCGATTAAACACGATATTATCAACACCGTTTTCGGTTTGGACGGTGACAGCTACCGATTAGTGTCAAGTCCACATTATAATAATATAACAATAATCGGCCGTCAAGTCGATTTCAATATTTTAGACTTGCCGACGTTTATGACGTGTTAAATGGCGCAAAAGAATACCGTCGTCCCGTGGGGATATAATAAAAACAATACAATAATAAAATAGACAATGTATTATATAATATTATACTATATTAATAATAATACAGGTCTGGTCTCGTCACGGCGGTGAAAAAATTGTCGATATTTTTGACGGGAATCGGAGTCACCGGCAGGCTTTTGTTTAATAAAAAACAACAAAAAAAATGCCCGAGGACGTCACAGGCCTTATCCGAGAAAAACTTTTGAAATCTCCAAGAGTATAATATTATACAAAAGTGTATGTATATTATATGCTTTGGCCGGGCGCAATATCGTAACTTACACTGTCGCGCATCATTTTATTTTAAATGTGAAATATGAAAGGAAATATAAAAAAGCGTAGGCGTTTCCAGAAAAAGAAAACTTATTAAAGTGACTAGGATGAAAAAAAATAACTATAAATTGTTGTTGTCGTTTCGCACAAACGTCTCCTCTGTGTTCTCTCGCCGTCGCAATATAACAATAATAATAATAATAATAATTGTTTTGTCGGTCCAAAGACAAATGACTAAGACGATTAAATTCGATAGGCGATATTATGCGCGTATAACGTAATAACACGATTAATAGACCTGAAGATAATAATATTATAGCGAGCCAGAGTAATCGAATTACCGTGATTACCAGAGTTTGTGAATCTTTGTCAACCAACAACGGTCGATGTGTATAGTATGAAATTCAATTTAAAAGCACTGCACAATCGCCCTTTGACAGAGTCGAGGGCACGCCAAACGAGGTACTCGATCTGAGTGTTTGCAATGCGGCTAGAAACGATCAAAGCCGATTTCCGAATAATTAGCGCACGGAGATGGTACAACAAGTATTGTCGAAATACTCGTTGTCAAATATTATGTATTTTAGCTTTGAAGCGTAGCAGAGAAGATGATTTTTTTTCACGATCATGTGTTTTTGTTTTATTTTAGAGGAGGTGAATAGAGTGAAAGGGCATTTATCAAATCTAAAACCAGGTACATCACCTGCTAAGAGATGGCCGATGAGAAACTGAGGAATTCAGCTGAACATAAGACATATTCTGGATCTAATGTCTGTCCTTCAAGAGAAATATTTATTTAAATAAAAAAAAACGTTTTGTGTCGGAATACATAGCGGTTATAATATAAACCGCCGAATAGATTTCTTGAAGTAGCAACTCTGCATAGATTAGAAATTGTATCTAAAAGGTACTCTAATGGACCATATATAAATCCAAAAAGTTTACCTCTTCCTTTTTGAAATCAAGAAAAACGGCCAAATAGTTTACACATAATATTAATACGGCGCATCAAAGACAAATATTTATGGTGAAATTATGAAAAGTTTTTGGAGTAGAACTGCCAATTATATAATTTTTTTTTGAATGATAATAAATATATATGAGGTTTACATAATACACCAACTTATTACTAATAAAGATTAATATAGCTTTAATAAAAATGAACAAAAATACTGGATATCATAAAAGCTATAGTCTATTTATAGTATTAATTTTATTTACATTTTTCTGGGCCGTTTAAAGTAGGACGTGAGAAAAAAATGAAAACAAGCGTCGGTTGCACAATTTATCAGACTATATAAATTAGAATACTATTTTTTTAACGCAATTCGTTGCTTTTGTTTTCTTAATAATTCTCATAAAAATCATAAAACGAAGGACACGTATGTTATTGATAAATAATTTATGGTAATTAAAACAACGTTTCTGACAATATACTTGTTTAAAAAAAAAATGTGATATCTTTTTGGTTCTCAACCCCTCATCGATTCACTAAAAATAGTAATATTTTTTAATATAGGTAAAAAACATTTTACAAGTTACCGAAATTTCTGTTGTCAAATTTCAGGAATAAAAAAAAACTATGTTTAAACTATAGTATTTCCAGAAGGCACACACGTGTGAACACAAAAAAGGAAAACGGTTTTTTATTTTTTATTTCGCCAAAAGCCCGACTCATTTTCGATAAAAGCCTACAAATATTGACTTTTATATTGCACATGGCACGTTTTTCGGCTTATTGTGCACTTTCGAGTTCAACCGACTGCAAAAAGGGCAATTGAAAAAATCATATTTCCTACTAAGTCAATGCTATTACAAAGTGATGAGAGTGATAAAAATGTAAGCGAAAAATATAAATGAAAGGAACGCAAAATATTGTTAAGGAGTAGCGGAAAAATGACTTTCAAAATTCTTCTGAAATTATAAAATATATTTACAGTCAACCGCCCTAAATAACAATCATTATTTTTATCACTATCATGTATCTTGTCCTCTGTTATCAATATTATTCTTATCAAAATTACACCTTTTCTCAGCTGAATATCTCTTATCACTTTGTCATCCCTTATCAAAAAACATTCTTATCGATATTATATCTCTTCAGTAGATTAGATTTTTCTACATCCCCCTTTAATTTCGGAACTGATTACACGTGTAATAAGTTTTAATATTCAGCCGTCGAATTTACTTTGAAAACATGTTTATAAAATGTATAAAAGTTTATAAAATATCAACAGGTGCAGCTTGAGCTAAAACTAAGTTAAGATACAACTATGGTTGTGCTTTGAAACATGACTTTAGTGTGTGATACACATGAAATATTTCAACGTCTTTATTACAATGTACATTTCAAGCTCATAAAAGTCTCATAATACATAATTTTGTTATTTTAATTTGACCTCAATTTTCCGTATAAGGGTCGACGGCAGTGCTTTAAGTCGTCGAGACCTAACCCCGACGTAGAGTAGTATCAAACTCCAGCCGAGATGAAAATATGCTATCGCAACTTTGCAACACACATTTATTACACCGGCAACAAAAACAACAACAACAACAAAGAAAAACAAATTTAAACTACCAAAATCCTCGGATAAATTTCAGTTTACAAACGACCCGCAAACTGTGAAACTCGTTTAAAACCTACCCATCCATACCCCTACCCTCCAGTAAAGCATATATACATATATGGCGACCCGCATTATGTAGACTCGTTTGTGGAATTTATTCAAAAGTTTTAAACGAACTAACAACAGGAAACTTTTTTTACATATAAATACGATTTTACCATTAACCGCGTCAGTGCCGTTAAAAACGTCAATCAGACAACAAAATCAGCTTAACCTAATCAAAAATTTAATTGAAAAATTGATGTCTTATCGTGCGACGTGCAAGAAGTAATATTGGGTACAACAGTATTTTTTATTTTTTTACAACGGAATCTGGTATATGTATAAAAGTTTAAGGATCGATGCGGAGATGAGAATGCACTGGTTTTACAATGAGATTTGGTTAAAAAACTCCAGAAGAATGAGATGGGCATTAACGAGAGTGAGATAGAGAGAAATTAGTTCTGAAAAGCAAAGCTACAATGGGTTATCATTTAAGGTCTTAGTTTCGATAGTCTTGATTTTTCTATTTATTGTCTAACATCAGTTGTGACTTCGAACAACGTATTGTGATTCTTCCACGCTGAACGAATATGACTGTTGCTGTTTAGTTATTATTTTACTTAGAAAAGGTCTACCGGACAACAGATTATTTCTTATTTTTGAAGAATATTGCAATTAATAGCAGAGTGGCATGTTTTTCAAATATACTTTTACCGGTGTACAGTGAAATATCAAGACAAAAATAATTAACGGAAACTTGATCTTTAATTCGCTTGTTAAGGTGTAGTTTTTAGATACAACGTCTGGCCGAAGGTAGATGATCTAGTGTGGCATCACGATTTTTTTTTTTTTAAAAACTAATAAAATGATATACTTAAAAATGTTCTTTTACAACTGTTTTGTATCGAAGCGTTTGTTCGAAAGCGATTTAACGTGGCAATTTTTCCAATCGACTAAAAACTTTTTCATATTTCTTTTTTTTTCTTTCTTGAAACACAGTTGATAGGACGGTTTGCATTACACAATATGTGTAATAACACACAAGCCCATTGTTAAGGACGGTGCAAAAGCTGCTATAGAAAGGTCAATTTATGGTTTTTCGTAGAACTGTAAACCGTCGACAATAATAACAGTCTAACAACGTGTCAACGACTATTATAGTATATTATACATGTTATGATATTGCCGTAACGGATAATAATAATAATAATGTACTGTGTACAATGTATTATTATAACGGCTCGTATTCTCTGCGGTTAATTGATACCGAACGTTGTACAAATCCATAATGGTTTTAATTAAAAAATACAGAATTAAAACACCGCTTGGAGTGGAAAATAAATATATATATATATATATATATAATTAATTTGGCCGTATAGGGGAGACGCAGCGACACAATGCTTTGCGTCGGAGCATCAATTAAAAACAGTACCCGACAACGGCATGTAATGTTCAATCTGAACAGTAAATACTAAGCTGATGAAGACTGGTTGCTGAAAAAATATATAAATCCTTTAAAATATAGTCATATGAAAAAAGTAACGGAAACAGTGAGTAGCTAATCAAAAAACTTTTGTAAACCGAAAATTTAAAGCTAATTCGCAGCTTTAACCAGTTAGTTAATCTGGTATATTAAAACCGCCAAGGGTCTTTCCCCGTGTAAAACCAACACAATAATATTATTATTTTCCTCGTTTCCATTTTTAAAATATAACTGTTGAACCGTAATTTAATAAAAAAAAAAAAGAGTCGATTTGATGATCAAAAAACTTGATCACGTCAAATCCAGAGTTAGTTTATAGTCCATTCCAGAGTTGAGCATTATTCGAATAATTTTTTTTTTGTATCCGAATGCAACGATTAATAACATGAAATTAAAATGTACTTGATACAATTTTGCAGTGATTTCTTTAGTGTTTTTAAATAATTTCGATATATGAGAAAAAATTACACAATGATCTACAACGAACAATTTTTTTATGGCCAACAAAAATAAATGTTCTACGACTGATGTGGAACGAGTAGAACAAGAAAATCAAGTCAATAACAAAATTTGTACTTATTTCGCGATGAAACGCACTTGACATTTATTGCAAATATGAGTTTAAACATTGTCCACTAAATCGGGCATAAGTACTGCATAAATTTAGTTATAATAATTTGAAAACCGGCAAAATCGTGGCAGAGTGTATTAATGGTGTGCCTAAAACGAACGAGTATTTTTTTTAACGTATTAATATCTTTAAAATAACAGATTAATTATTTTCTAAAGAAATTGTTCCAAAAATGACCTATATTTATTTACCTACAACAATCAACATTGACATTAAATATTTTTATAATCATATTATTTTAAATTTCACGAGGTCGTGGGAACAACTACTTTCACACACATTTGAATGATATCTGATATAATCCACACATATAATTTATTTCCAACGACAAACAAGATGAAAATAAGTGTACTTATGTAACCTCTTGATTTTGTAAAAATCAAATATGTAATTTTCATACTAGTCGGCGATTTAGTGTAATAGTTCTTAATGCATGATATACCGGTTTTTTTTAATTATGTACATCTATATTGGTAAAATGAAATATTTTTGATTTTAATGAGGTCACGAAACGTGTTTAGATACGTCAAGCGAAGCGTATCAATGATTACACTGTTGAAAATCATACAAAACCTCTCAGAAACAACCGAAAACAATTAAAACATGAAATCGGACACAATTAGATGTGTTTAAAATTGTATCTGAAGCAATAGAGGCCAGAGATCCGATGTTTAAACACAAACGAATATCTATCAACCGAACGACGCGTCTCGTGCAGCGACTACTATCAGTTTCTCGACACCAATGTTTGTTTAACGGTAGGCGGCGGCGTGTGCTTTTCCAATTTTCCAAAAACTACACCCAGTCGAGTTTTGGTGTTTATTTTATACACAAGTCTGATAATAAACTTGTTCGGCGCGCGTCGAAATGCTTACCGGCAAGTCGAGCGGGAAACACGGCGAACACAATGTCGTATCGCGGAAACAAACGCCATTGTCGTTTTCGCCTTTTGCCCGTGTTATAATAATTATAATAATAATCATGTTTGCCCCGCCGTGTCAGACACATGTTTCCCCCATCCGGATTCCCACCCTCTCACCCAGGACATTGTCCTTAAGGTGTTCGCCGGCAAGAAGTTTCCCTTAGTATTATTTCACTCTCCTACGCTGCAAAACCGGAAGCCAGCAAGACGTATTGTCAACACAGTTCTGAGTATCAACGGTATTTCGACACAAAACGGATTTCGATTTCATATCACAGTAATATTTCCTATGAAATAACTGTTGAAGCTGAAAATACAACCTTAACCACCTAACCTAAATTCACCCTCATCCAATCGCACTTTCTTCCTCGCCTAAACTTCAAAAGTGAAATGACTCGAAAAAATGATTCCCATTTTAAAACCGACCCTTATTGTCAATATTGTCTATTTTTATTGAGGAACCCCCTGTATTAGACGGAATCCACCTTGGACGATGATATTGACTTTGTTACAAGATTCAAGAACAACGCCGACTGTAACGCAAAATGTTTAAATGTTTCGCCTAATAAAACAAATGTAATAAATAATAAAAACACCCAAGTAAGTTTATTTCGCTGTAGTTTATTGTAGGAAATAAAAGTAGGTACGTTTAAATGGGTTAAGTTTTTGACTACTTAAAAGGGCTATTGACAATACTCGGGCTGTCGTCGTGGTAATTGATTTGACAAGCATCGAAAACTAACAACAATCCATTAGCAGAGTGGTAAATGTTCTTATAGACCAAACTTGGGCAAGACAAAAACTAGCGGCAAGATGGACTATTAAGTCAATAATATGTCCTTTAGTTGTCGTCGTCTTATATCGAAAATTCTTCTATTATTGTAGTCAATATTGCTTTCTATCGTTTTGCCAGTTTATTTTCAAGTTTAAAACAAAGTTCATGTTGCCCATTGGTTTATATATTTTTGTGGTCGCTGAATTCAAACTAACACCGTAACACATGAATTGCAAGTATTTTGAAGCTCGACTTTTTTTTTTTAGTTGCTTGTTTTAATCAAAATTGTTCACTAATGAAAAACAAAATTGGCGAGCTTACAATACAGGGGTTGTTACATTGGACGGTATTCTATAATGGAATGCAGTAAGTACATTACTTTGCTTAAACGTTTTTTTTTTCTGTACCATAAAAATTAAATTAAAATACCACGTGTTTATAAAAAGTAAAAATAACAGAAGTCGACCCTACTCAACTTTGATCCAGCGCAGCTAGCGTAGCAAATCGGTTAATGTTAAAAATTAAAAATATGAATTTTTACATAACACGGTACAATACCGACTAGTAACGTCAGTTGTCTAAGACCATCAAAATCCATCTTCTATCACTTTTTTGGGTTTCTATAGTACATTGTACACCGCGTGTCGTCTATTATAATAATATGTAACCGTCCCAATACTGTCCCAACGGAAAAACATTACCGAAATAAAACCATCGCGTGATCAAATCCGTTCAAAATTTTTCTTCTAGACCGACCGCTATAATTATTATTGTTATTCAAGACCCGGTTGCTGAAATAAAAAGAGAAATCGGCGTACGCGTTTTTGGTAATTGAAAGTTCCTAAGAGAGGAACACCGACGACTAACCGACTAGAAAAAGTATACCGACATAATCGATTAATTATTATCATACAATTTCGCAACATAACCATTTTATGTATTAAAATTTTAAATAATATACATGTATATAATATTATGCCGAGGTCATAAAATTCGGCCTTGTGTAGCAATATCGATGCAACGATAGCTGTCGACCGAGTAGACAAACACACAGAGTGTATAATTTATATACTGCTGTCTAACGTGGAAAGCGCGCTGCCAATACAAATGGATCATATTATTATTAAATTTTGTGTAAAAACGGCAACAAGTCAATTCGATCAAGTCGTTCATCAGAGACGATGACATTTTGTTGTAAATCATTTCATAGTACTGTTTTTAAAATTATCTTCTCAACCGCTGAACCGATTTCTTCATAGAGGAATTCTGTAGATGAGAAATAATCTTACTTTAAAATATGTGCTTTAATGTGTGGCCAAACATTTTTTAATATAGTCCAATTAGTTCCAAATTTGTTTGGATTTTTTTTTTTTTTTTAGGATATAAATTACTAAAGAAAACGTTTTAATAATAACGTACATGTCCCCTTTGTTATTCGTAGATATTATATTAAATCCGCATTGGATACCACCACAACAATAATATGTTAATGATTAATGAAACAGTGTAATAAATATGTTAAATATGGACATTAATGAGATGTAAAAAAAAATACACAATTCGTATTCCATTAGAATTCCACGTTTCCAATTATTAAAAACATCTGTCGCGTTAAAATATAATCAAGTCAATAGTGTTTAAAATAATATATATTTATGCATTTGAACAATTAATAAACCCATATTTTAGTAATAACATAAGATTTGTTATTGAAATATGGATTTATTGGCCTCTTCGGGTCGTGTAAAGTCATACGATGGTGTTTAGTATTGCTTTCTATTGAAACACGGTGTAAGACAGATGACCGAGCACAACATTTTGTTAATTATCCAAAACACTAGTTACCAGTTAACCGCCGCCGTTAACTTGCTGTTTTATTTAAATGAATAAGTTCCTTCAAAAGAACTTGCAAATCATGTTGTGTCAAGGATTTCGGAGCAAGGAAGCGCCAGTATGTTATTAGGACTACATTTAAATCGATCAACAGCAATATAGTTCTGCCATAATAAAAAATAACAGTATTATAATACTACCAACCAAAACTTTAATAAAGTTAAATAAAATAAGCGAAAAATATGTGGATGGTTATTTGTTTGTTTTATCATATACATCAGAGGAAACATAGATTGCTAGGGATATCATTTATGGCCGCGTTTTTTCTAGCATACTTGAAAATATATGCTAGCCAAGGGTTGTCATTTATTTGAAAACACACTTACACACTTATTATTTTTTTTTTAAAACGTTTTCCTGTGACGTTAATGTTGTAGCCAATTGAGTTTTTAATTATGAAAATTTAATGAGGTCATTGCTATCTAGTTATTACTTTTTATTAAAACAAATTTTTAAAAAATTATTTATTTAGGACTATTCCAGGATATTTCATATGTACTGAGAAGATCCATAAAAAACTTAAATTACATTTTATACACAGGGTAATTCATTAAGGATAAGACACTCGAGGTAAGACACTCGTTATCTCTGTATTAAATTGCAATTTCGTAGTTTTTATTTTTGTAAACATTTTCGTTTAGCTGTGTTATTTTACAATATCATGAAATTACCAAATATGTACCTTTTTTTAGTATTTTCCAGAACTCTATAGACTTTTGAAAGTTAAATGGTAAAGTATAAATTCAATTTAAACTTTTTAAATTAAGAATAATTTGTTGAAAATGTTGACTGGTCGAAAACCCGTTTTGGATAATTAATTTTAAACTTTTGTAACTTTAAAAGTAACAATACAAATTTGCATATTTTTTAATGTTGTAAAACGACATTATCTAAAGTATGTACCTAACTCCAAAATGAAAAACTACAAAATTTCAATTATCTTAAGAGAAAACAAGCGTCTTATCCTCAACGAATCACATATCTATTATTTGTCTGAAAAAAAAATCTTGATCTAGATGGGTGGTAAAAACTTTTCTTTGCGCAACACTAAAGTCTTGTGGGACCTACTCGATGTAGACATTTTTTTATTGTGAACACTGTACTTAATACCTACACAGATAAAGACAATTGAGAAAACAAAAATATAGGGACGACGGTTGCAGTCAAACCCGGCATTGCTGGTCTGAGCAGAAAAATGTCTAACATGGGGCGGCGGCGGCCGACATATGTACCAATAGAATATACCAGAAGCTATTTTAACCGTTAGTGCCTAATTGTAATAATAATAAAAAAAAAACAATTAATAACTATTTTTAATTTCACCGACGAGCGAGCGTTTTTTTGACGATTCGAAAACACATGTGGCGATTTTTTTATGTCGTCACGCCAACAAACGTGACCAAAATGCGACACTTGTTCGACACGACACGGCACCGATATTTTCGCCGGATGATTATTTAATATAAATACGTGCGGATGATTGTTTTTCTACTTGTAAAACTACCATCGTCGGTCGTTAAAATAGGACAGCGGTATCGTATATACATAGGTGAGTAGTATTATTAATATTTGCTCGCTTACATCAGTGCCGCGTTTGACTGACAGACAGCAGAGCGTTTAGCAATAGTAGATAGTACCTATACAGTATACACATACACATAGACAGAACATATGTGTGCGGGTTATAGGGCCATAATATGTGGCAGAAGCGGACCCGATCGAATCGAAAGATGATCCTATGAACGTTGCCAGCAGCTACTATAAACGAGGCGTTCAGTTGCGAGAACCGGCTAAAAGCAATTTTTGAAAATTTTCTTCACAAACAACGAATAATTTCTTCGGATGACCGATTTTAAAACCGACAAAGATTTTGCCAACACGGTTTGAGATAGCTGTTATCAACTCTTAGGTAATATTTTGATATTCAACAATAGGTGTACATATACCGTGTAATACAGTGTGGTCACTTAGAAAAAAAAAAATAACACAATTTAAAAATATTTTTTCAGCTGGTTTTCAAACTAGATGCCTTAAATGTACATAAATATACATACACCTGTGCTTTTGATCTGCGCTGAACGGACTAACACTACGCTGCTGTTTGTGTATTTTTCATCGTTATCATTCAGAGCACGTCTTAGAGAAATGAAAAAAAAAAAGATAGCGATCCGAAGAAACACTGTCGTAATGTAGCGCGAATATATTTCGAATTCATATTGAATGAATTTTATATGAAAAAGTAATTTATTATATTTTCCAAACGGTCGTTGATAAACGCAAAGCTATTTGGACATTAAAATAGTATTATGTTAATTTTTCTTATTTTTTTTTTTAACATTATTGATAGGAGCCGAGAAGTATGCGCGTTCAAGTATGAATACAATCGGTGGACGTGCAACGCGACGAGAGGCGGTGGTCTAAAGGTGTATATAATAATAAAAGGAAAACGGGGAAGAAGAATATTAAAAAAAAAAAAATATTTTTTTTTCGTTAAATTTAATTCGACGGTTTGCCAAGTACGCGCACCAACAACGATTCATAACGTTCGCTAATGATCGCTCTCTTCTGGTCGTTCATCTGTTAAAAAAAGTTATCTGGCATCGTCGCAGTAGTAGTACACACGCATAGGGTACAGGACACCGGTTGCTGCTGATAACGACCTATGCAAATGATTCATTGCAAAAACGCAAACTCTCCGCGGGACGTTAAAAAAATACAAAAATAAAAGTAACGACAATATTATACTATTATAATCGTACAAATGAGAAAAACGATTTTCTCGGGCCTGCGACGCACTTGCCCGAGCCCGACTTACGTTCCCCTCAAAAGTATAATATATTTAAAGTTGGCGCGAATGGCACCGTCGTTTTTAACGATACCTCAAAGCGCAAAGCGAGGGTCCGAAAAATATGATTGTCATATCAGTGTTGAAAAATGTCGGATTGAACCACAGCAGGGCCGCACAGATATATTGTTATTTGTGCATTTTGTTTGTGATATGCACACAACTGTGTGTCGGTAGGGTTTCTCCATTTGTCGACATGATCAATGTTTATGCGGCCAAACAAGCCTGGCGTCCGCGGTGACCGGCGGTTTTGATAAATATGGATGAATGTACTGTTGTTGCGCCGACCGACCGTAAAATACTTGGGCAAACCGTGTTTTTTTTTCCACCCCAAAACACACTGTTGCGAACGGAATACAAAATAACCATTGAGCCTAGGACAGTGTCCTCGTCAGCGCCACTCACTCTTCTTCTTGTAAGGAATTCTACGCAATCGAATAATAATAATAAAAAAAAAAAAAAAAGACACCTATAAATTTTGTTTTGATTTTTTATTGTCTACATTTAATCTGTACAAATTTTGTACAATAAATAAAATTTCAAAAAAAACCGCGTGCATAAACAGTCGGTTGTAGACTTGATGTGTCACATCAGCCGCACAATAACGCATAATGCCAAATTGTAATTTAACCAAGTGCCTATACAAGCGTACACGAAATAAGTTTAATTAATGAACAACAAAAATAAACGTTGAAAGTATAACAGCATTAACTGTCAAGAGCTCAGCGTTTTTCCGATAATATTCAGTCGAGACGAGACAAAATTCAAAACCCTTGTCTTGATAACTTTGTACAAAAAATTAAAAAGATCAATAGTTTCGTTAAAAAAAATTTTAAAAAGTGAAGTGTAAAAAAAAATATTAATCGAGTTCTTTTTCATACACTCTAATCATCAGTTTCTACCTCGCTGAACGATTATTAAAAAAGGTAATTTTAGTTTTTACGCCAAAGGGTAAATAATAATGTATCGAAAATAAAATGGTATTATAAGAATTCTGTATTAATATTAGTTTTGTTTTCCTATATTTTGTGATCTTAAAACACCTAAACTCGTAAAAAATAATTTTACATATAAATTTTCATTTTTTAAATGACAAAACTAACCATTTAATTGTTTTTATAAATACACGACGACTAGACTGTAGTCGAAAAGCCTACAAAAAATGTAATCATCTAAGCTGGAAATAATTGATATTTTCAGTTATGAAATAGCTGATGACAATCATCCAAAAGGACGGTTTAAGTATTTTGTTTTTTTTGCCTTTTTAAAAAAGGTCGATTTTCAATTTGTTCTCTACAGAAAGATAATACCTAAGTAGTTTTCGGTAAAAAAATATAAGGCGGCTGTCTGTCTATAAGGTATTAACTCGGACGTCAATTTCAAAATGAAACCAGCGGTTCGAATGACATTTAATTAAGATTGCTTTTTTTTAATTATCTTTTTAATTTATACAAGAGGAATACACACCCGAGGCCCGACCTGAGTATCGATTGACATAATTTTTATTTTTTTAAGTATCGGTTTTCCGAGAAAATATATTTCATTATGATTTTGTATTATTATTATTACTAGGACAATCGAAAAACGGCGATGATGATAATAATAATTATTAATGCCGCGTTGAAAATAATATGAACGACACGCCAAAGAATAACACAGACAATGCTAGTTACGTCAAAATGTCGTGATTGCGTTATACCTGTAGAATACATCATGGGACTAAATTATTAACAACATGTACTCGGTTGGCTTTCATAGTTTGCGCGGTGTAACAAAACGGGAATATTAATGACGAATAATATTATTATTATATTATTATATACGATTTACCTGTTCTACTGGCGCGCGTAAATTATTCCTTAACCAGCGTTCGCTTTTAAATTGTATAAATAAAAAAACATTAACACAGTCATCATACTAGTTTGGTTTTATTCACAAATATTGTATAAGTGTACTCGACCGGCGACATTTGCCGACAATATTGTCATTGTGTTTACAGGGTGATCAATCTGCGATGTAAGACACTCGTTTTCTTAGAAAATATGAATATTTTGAACAACGAGACACAATAGAAAATGTTTTGAGATAATGACAGACAAGCGGGATATCAAAAACACAGTATCGGCGACAGTGTTATCGACGGGGTTAATGGTTATTATTTACTGGGAAACTGTCGTGCTGCTGTTGTCAAAAACCGAACGAACTCAAATCTTTATAATGTCATGGCGCAAACGAAGAGATTGGTAAAAAAATTCAAAATTCAAACCCTTACAATTTTCATCCACATATTTATGGAGCTAAAGACGTATGTTCCCATTTGAAGAAAACGGAAAACGGATAAAAGCGTCACGCCTTAAAACAAGCTCGTCTTCAACTGTAAATCCGCTAATATCCAAACCCAAAGGTATTTAATCGAGTCGTCGCCAAATATATCAGTGGGAAATAACATATTTTGGTTATTTTCCTTCAGTCAAATGCCGCTTTTGAAATTTCGCCGGTCAAACCACCGTAGACGGTAGAACAGACTTTAGTGGGTTTGTTGTACGAAAATTGTGAAAACGTTTAAACGGTCTTAAAATGTTTTGTTGGAAAGTGGATTTCGAGTATTACAACAAATGGCGATATTAGCGAAACAGTATTCAAACATTTATTTTATTGACATTACATTTTTTCAAGACTTACTAAATATTTACCACTTCAAGTATTTTCCAGAGCTTTATTGAATTGACTTTTAAAACGGTAACGTACATATTAATAAACTTATTAAATAAGGAATAATTTGTTGAGAATGTTGACTGGTCTATAACCAGTTTCGGATATTTAATTCATGAGGTAAAGTATAGTATTATTCTTACCTGCGCGCATTACTCTACCGCACTCCACCTGTACTATACTTTAGTACTTTTAAATGTAACTATCTAAAACTGGTTATCGACCAGCCAAAGACATCGACATGTCCAGGTAATTATTCTTAATTTAAAAAGTTAATTAAATATAATATACGTCACCGTTTAAGTTAAAAAATTGTATAAAGTTTTCAATAAAATAAAAAAAAATAATCGTTTGATTATTGCCTAATAATATTGTAAAATAACATAAACAAAAGTGTTCCAAAAAAGAAAAACTTTCAAAATTGCAATTATTTTAAGAGACAACGTCCGTTAGGTACAGGTACTAGTGTCACAAACAATTCGGGGTTGTCCAGGCTCCACGCACCGCCGCTCCCCCGCGTGCCTGGTAAAACCGTCGTGGCCGTCGGGAGAGGAGGAGGGAAAATTTAGCGGTATTACAAGCTTTTACGGGGGGGGGGGAAGGGGGCGTTCTTCGGGAAAGGAAGAAGAGGGGGAGGCGGAATAGGTACACGACCTGAGGCTAATATGTTTACGATGATAACGAGTTCCCCTCGGAAAAAAAATCCTCCCCACAACGGTCGTACGCGAAACAGACCCGACGGGTTTTGCCGGAAATCGGCGAGCATGGCAATCGATAATCGGGGTGAACGACGCCGAGCTCGCCGCCCACGCCGCAAACTCTCACCTCGACCCCGTCGTCGTCGTGGCCTACCGTCGAGCGCGCGCGACCGTTCAACAGGACCGACACCACGGTGTCACCTGCCCTCCTCGGGTTTGGCGCGACGGGGTGAGGGTGGAGGGTGCTGTGACAGGGGGGGGGAGGAGGTACACCGGTATTTGGCGCGCTTTTACAAGCATTTCATTTGGTCGCTCACCTGCAGCAGTCGTGGAACGTGTGTGTCGACAAGAGTCCGAGTTGATTTTCGTGCGTTTGGACGTTAAAAAAGGTCTGGTATACGAAAAAAAAAAAAAAAAAAAGAACGTGTGTTTTTTGTTTGTCTTTTTAACGGCCTTGTTTGAAAATATTATTATTTTCCGAACGGCGGCAGAGGTCGTCGGCGGACAGCGGGTACCGCGGCGGCTGAGGGCTGAGCAAACGACGGTGACGGCAACAACAGCGTGCCGCAACAACAACACATCACCACCGCCGGCCGGTCGGTCGATATCCGCGTACAACCACCGGGCGTCGTCTAATCGTCACGCACACACGTCGGACAATATACGAATATTGTTTTATGGAAAAACAATATTAATTATATTTATAATTTTTTTTTTTTTATATACAAATTTACAAATCACACACACACACGCGAGACACGATGGCAGCGGGTACACACTTGGTCGGGGTCGTAGAACACAATAAGGAGGGCAAAACAAACAAACAAATACAGCTTATATGCTATTGTGAAATAATTCACCACGACGACGACGGTGACGGCGGACGCGATTCGGGTTTGTCCACGACGATAGACGCGGCGACGGACTAACGACACACTGAACGCGCACGCCGACCGTTATTACGGGCACACGGACACCGCGGAGGAGAACACTGGTGGTGGCCAGGCGCGCCGCGACGCGGGTGTTGCTGGCGTTCCGCGCGGCGGCGGCGACTCGCTCACCCGGGTCCTCCGCCTCCACCGCGCCGTCCGACCGACAATGGGCAGCATCGCTCTGTGTGTGTTTGAGTTAGGGCACACCGTTTTTTTATATTGAAAATAACAGCTATTCAAATTGCAATATTATAATAATAAAAATATTATACATCGGCAGCTACGGATAAAAAACCGACTAGAATTGAAAATAAGAACCCGTATAGATATTGCGCGAACATATAATTTAAAAAAAAAACGCCCCGCAATACAATAGAGTAGGGTCACGGAGGGCAAGGAGCGTATTGAAAAATTCAGTGATATTCAATGATAATTTTAATATTGATCCGCCCGTTTTCGGATACAATATGATTAAAACAGCTCCGAGAGTAATCACGGATGGCAAAATTGTATACGATTTCCTCTTAAATATGCGTACCCAACTTGAAAGCTTCGAACTACAATAAACTTATCCAATAAATACTGACATAGCATATTGTGTTGACATCGATTTTGCATCTTCAATTGTATTTAAAAAAATCTTAGTTTATTTAATCGTTTTTCTAAATTATGTTTACACTTGAATTAATTTCGGAATTTCCCTTAGTCGTCGCTTAAAATTCCAATTTAATCGATTTAACGAAAGTTCACAACATCGATAAAATCGTTGTAATAGCAAAAACGCACTTAAAATAATTGTAGTTTTAGTATTAGGGTGGATAAGATCAGAGTCGATTATTTATCTTTCTATAATAATTCGTTGATGTTGTTGTCCGTTCGTCATAATCGTCAAAATAATAAAAACGTTTTACAGAGACCTGTTGATTAATTCACACATACCGGCCTGGAAAATTAATAATGCACAGATGATGTGATTCCTTCCCTTATTTGGGTTTATTTTTTTTTAAATAAATAATTCGCAGTTTTAAGTTAAAAATATAGCAGCCAGGAATAAAAAAAATAAAAAATACAACAATTATAAGTTACTATTCTCTGTTTTATTTTTCGGTCAATTAAATACCAATAATAAGGTACGGTTTCTGGTCTATATTATACTTGCTACGCAAAGAAAACGTCATTGTAAAAAACAATATTTTCTCAGCTCCGCATCAAAGC
This sequence comes from Adelges cooleyi, assembly GCF_023614345.1. Taxonomy (NCBI): domain Eukaryota; kingdom Metazoa; phylum Arthropoda; class Insecta; order Hemiptera; family Adelgidae; genus Adelges; species Adelges cooleyi. The sequence continues at coordinate 12,490,200 of NW_026095871.1, read as the reverse complement.
CAAAACTATAATTTCTAATACAATACCTATTGTGATAAAGCGTGATATGAGGTTGACATATATTAGACAAGTTTATATTAAGTCTACCAGCAGTCCTATTTTCAGGTCCACAATCAGTAAACTATCCCTTTGACACAAACGTTATAAAGTCGTGTATTTCTGGAGTTGTATTAATGAACGTGTTTTAATCACTTCTACTTAATACGACACTGAAAGTTTTAACGACAAAAAACGCTTAAATTTTCACTAAAAATACCAGTAAAAAAACTAAACTTATTTGTAATGGTTTTACAAAGTGTTTATTTTTATACGGTGTCTGTGCTATGATAACTTTTACACTACCAGGCTAAGTTTATTTTTAACTTCGTGAATATAAATTAATTACGTCAATACGGAAAAGATTAACGCCGTTAAAACTAATTAAATAATAAAATTAACACAGCGCATCGTCCGTGATTTTATACCGTTAAACAATTATTTATTATACCGTTTCAAAATAATGTGATAAAATCTACTCAATAATGTAAAGCGACGTTTTCAATAGGCCACCATTTTTTTATTGGTCAAACCTCGAAATATATATTACCAACATTGTAAAGTGTATTTAATTTATTACCTTAGAGTTATTGTAGTCATCCTCAACGGGAGCTTCTTCTACTGGTGTGAACCTTAAGAAAAATTCCTATGCTCATTGAATAGATTATTTTTGTTACCAAAACAGTCCATATTTCTAAAAAAAAAAAAAAAAATAGTTTTAGTTAAAAAACAAACTAAACATATATGTAATATATTATAAGTATCAATATCACTGGGTGATCATAGTAGAGGGGACCAAAGATATAATATAGGTAAATTAAACAATTAGAATATTGAAAATAACATAGGTACATAAAAGATATTTTATAAATAAAAACAAATGACTAAAAATGTACCAAATTACTTTAAAATTCAATTAAAAACTATAAGGTATATCCTGACACAAAACATAATAACTAAGAGTTAAAAAATAAATCATACAGTCGTATCATAATAATATTCACTCCATTTAGATAAAATAAAATAAAAAGTTAATGTGCTGAAAAAATTATGTTATAAATGTTGTAAATTTAGAAACTATAAGGTGCATGATTATGTTAGTTTAGAACGGCCAAAGTTAAATTAAAAAGTTTAAATGAACATAAAATTCATTAAACGTTTTATAATGACCAGCTTTCCTATTATAAACTTAAATGAAGTCGGTAATTCAATATAGGCTTTTAATTGAACCGAGGTAACTAATTATTTAATTAAATTTTCCGTTGCAACGTAGTTAATTGCCAAGTAAGTTATTTTACAAAACCAAATTAAAATTCATTTTAGCTTGCTCAACTGTACTCGAAAGCAATCAGTTACTAAAACTGCTAAAAGTGCAATAATCAGTACTAAAACCGTATACCTACGGTAAGGAGGTAACTTTTAAGGAGGTTACTCGCCGGACATGTGTAGAAAATCGGAAACACTATTTTATTGGGGAACAGACTCAGTTAAGTACATAACTAATAAGTACATATCTACAATCCGTATAGTTCTTGTAATTTGTATAAAAGTGCGACCACCGAACAACAAACGTAGATTTAAACAAAACACTAACGGGGAAATGATAACAATAAAAGATATTATAAATAATAAATAAATAAAAATTACAGTAATAATAGGAATGTGTTAAACCAATACATTTGTGTAAACTGCCACACACTGTCAACTCGTGTTAACTGCTTTTGTATTTCAATAAAACGTCCCTTTCGAGAGTGAATAAATACATGTATTGGATATTCACACTATTTTCTTTTTATTTTATAACTGCATTACTATTGCCATCTGCCGGAACCGAAGGGAAACTACATACTTGAACTGCAATTTGCACCTGAGGTAGGATTTTCCAAGCTTTGCTAGTGTTCGTTCAGCCGTCGCATAGAGAAGACGTTATGCGTAAACGGTGTTTGTCAAAGTCGATCGAAAATCCGCGACGAGTCAATAATGTGAAGTAAGTGCAATGAGGCGATTATTCAAAAAGCATAAAACAGAAGTCGTATGATGATATTCTGGTCGGTTCAAATATATTTTTTATTAGAAGCCAGAAAAACACAAAGAATTTGTACAGGAAGACATGTACGGTCTGAGGCAGACCAATCTGTATCGGAGCGTTATTTCAATCCTATATCAATAAGTATCAACGCCGTTAGCCAAATCCATTATAGAAATTGTGAACACATATTTAAAAATTTAAAAATAATTTGTGCACATTAACTATGTTTAACGTGTAAAAATTACAATCACTTGTTTGGCCGATGCGAAATATTAGGGTGTTCGGACTTAATTGAAATTAGCAGATTTTTTTTTATAAATACTAGAGGACACCCAAAGCACCTCTGACTTCACTAAGGCCTAGGATGTTCCAACAAAATTATAACAAATCAACAATGATTGACTCCGCATTAATGTAAATACAAACGTTTTAAGAATGATATAAAGTATGATGATAAAAAATAATATTGTACAAACGAGTCGACAACCCGGAAAAAATAAAAACTTGAAAACGATAAACTTATTGTTTGGATTCTTAAGGTAATAAATAACTATGCAATATATGCGTTTCGGGTATCTACTAATAGATGCCAACATATCTAGATTTCCCTATATATATTCATAATATATATCTTCCCTGGTTTTTAGTAAAAAAAAAAACATATTCGATGACATTTTATACTTATTTCCGACGTCGTAATAACCCAGTGTATGAGATTGTTGAAATGTTAAGCTCTCAATTATCAGCCTTGACTCAAAATTTAAACTCTTTCAATAAGACTATTAGCCATAAAGGACTAAAATAATTAATTTTTAACAATGGTTGTTGCCAAAAAAAAAAAACAAAAGTTTGCGATTTCAAATATCAACGCAGTAATTATGACTCATTGCAACAGGGAACGTCGTAAGCAAAACAGAAGGGGGCTGGCTGGCTGGGGAGCGTTTGTTGTTACAAAGTTTGTGATTTCAGCAAATACTTTCTTTTGCATTTGAAATGTGTTACAGTTAATCCGAGATGTATACTGTGTCCAATTAAGTAACTCGAAAAATATGTTACACTTAGTGACTTTTGGCGAACGAGCTAAAAGTTTTCTCCGAGAGTTTGTTGTAACAAAATTTAATTGTAATTAAAAAAGCTTAACTTTAAAATATGATAAACGCGGAGGAACGGTTTTTTTTTTTAGAGCCGGCTCTGTGTTTGAAATTTCAAAACGGTCAGGTTAGACCGTTTGGAAATACTGGAATTGATTTTGATGTGTGTGTGTGTGTAAAAAAAAGGTAAAGCATACAACAATGTATATTGTTATGATAAGTAGTAATCGGGACTAGCCCTTTCGGACCCCGAGAACGGATTTCAAAATAGGAATATACACTGTCGGCAAAGGATCCGATTGGACTTAAGCATGATAATAACGACTTTATAGTCGGGGGAAGAGACTCGGGTCGTTTTTCATCGCCAATACAATTCATATGCCCAGGTATTATATTATAGGGGACGGCACAGGGCGGTGGACGGTGACCGGATTCTCGGGTCGTTATACCGCCTTAACGGCAGCCAAAGCGTATAAACCGTTTAATTCGATAAGTGCCGCACACCTTTCCCGCCGGCCGGATTACCCCCTTTAAATGCGCATCGGGGGGTGGACGTTAGAAGGCGACGAGGTCAAAGGGAGGGGATGGCAATCGTAACGTGTTGCTCGGGAAAAAGTAAAAAAAAAAAAAAAAAACCAAATAAATAAACGTTTTCCATTCGAAGCATACACGCGCGCGCGTCTACTCAAAGTAAATCCGGCCGCAACAGGCGTCAACGGTCGCGGCAACCGACCCGAAGCGAAGGCGGACGCGGAATGCAAATGCGGTCTCTTGGAACCGTCATCGTGGAGTGTCTAGACTAATATTATGAAAAAAAAAAACTGCTGCCAAAATCATTGGCACACGGTATTCTCGAAAAACGATAAATAATTCTACTTATGCTAGAAACGAAATCACGAGAAAACCGTAAGAATATAAGTTGCTACAGACAAAAAAAAAAGCCAGCAAGACCGGGTCGAGGCACAGCGGAAATGGCAGTGTATCATCGGGGAATCGGGGAGGTGGTGGGTTTAGAGCAATTACTGTAAACCGAAAGTGCTTCAATCAACTTCGAATAAACGTTTCGGTGCGTTTAATTTTACCATGTTTACTGGTAAAAATCATTCTAATGTCTTTCTTGGGCGTTGTTCTTGAGTTCGAAGGGAAATGGGTAAACTTTTTAAATGTATTTAAGGCACGATTTTTAATCCATTGAGTTGCTATACGAAGAAATCGGTTCGGCGACTTACAAGATATGTGGGTCCAGACACAAAAATAAAAACACATCATTGTAAAAACAATACCTTCTCAGCTACGCATCAAGGCTAAAAATCTCTTACCAGCTGCAAAAGGTATAAGGTAAGTTCGACTGATAACAGCGAAAATAGTCAAATTCGACAATTTTTGAGTTCTAAAAGTTAGAACCGATATTTTGAATTAATGTTTGAATCAAACAGTGTTCATGAAGTTGCCAAGTAAAACTTGCTACAATTTATGAATTGTAATTTTTGTGCAAACATATATATGTATTAAATGTATTTTATGTATTAAAAATATGGTAAAAAGCGTTGTTGAAAAACTACTATCCAATACATGTTAACAATGTGTTACAATTCGCTAACAAAATAACGTAACTTGTGTAATAGAATGAAAAAATACAAACTACGTGACTTTTATTATTTCTTGGTATGAATAAAGGCGAGCTTAGGTATAATCAATGTAGATCATCAATAGTTCTTAAAAGTTAAAATTAACATTTGTATGCACTAGTAACCCATTCATTGGTATGCGCTAGTCAAATATCTCTTGCTAGTTAAATATAATAATATAGAGTGTGCCAATTGTCATTGCACATAATATATAAAGTTTGCAATATCCCTAAACGACCTATTAAAAAAAACTACACTACAATAATAGTTTTATTTAATCGCATCTACAATTACAATTGCAAATAATGCAAATAGAATTGTAGACCGTAGGGAATGGACGGGTCATATAACAAAACAAAGAAGAGAGAGACTATTAAATTCTGATATAAAGATAGGATGATTTAAGCGGTTGTCGACCACACGACAGAAGAAGCGCGTCTATAAAAAAATATCCAACAACCTCTAGACACAGTATAGAATATTGCCCTCTTTCTGTACTTGATCATTTTAATTATACTTGAAACACGAAGATTTTAATAAAAACAAGTTTTTAATTAAAGTGGAAAATTTTTCAGACATTGTGTACTATCGATATACGTTGACAAACTAAAAAAAATATGTCAAAAACCCATTCTTCCAAAAAGGAAAGAAACCTATTGTTTGTTGAACTGAAAGTAGATCTAACTTATACGATTGTTGGTATTAATAAAAAGTACAAGTGGTCGCTGCTCGCCGGCACTAGTTTTTGGAACACGCATTATTTCGGTTCGTGATAATTATAGAGAAACCTTAATTGCAGTACATTATGCACAACGGTGTAGTAATTTTCTTACGTGCAAGATAAGATTATCAGATTAGCGTGGCGTGTACTTACTTCCATAATTACTACATATATTATGTAATTTTGTGTACTACCAATTTAAATCCAACAAAAATAACGCCAAATCTTGATTGTTTTTTTTTTCATGTTAGAGACCTAGTTACATGTCTTCTGCTCATAATATTAGCAATTATAATTGTACCTACTCTTGCAATCATTTTTTTTTTAACTTTACTAAGCTATCGTTTATTTTGAACAAACTCGCCAAGACACTGTATTTGATCAACAATCCCAATCTTTATATGAAGATTTCAGAACATCTATGAAGTGTGATCTATGATGTGTTAAGAGTGAGTGAGCATTATTCATTCACGAATTATTCGACATTTTCGGATTTTATAGATTTTCCCACTCCACGTTTTACCTTAAAATTGAATACATGTTCACACATTGTGCTAGGCGATATAGAACGACTTTTTCTCAACTAGAAAATTACAAAATGTTAAAACCTTGAACTGACACGTTTTTAATCAAAGTTTATTTCCGTTCTTCGGAAAATGTGCACAGAGTCGACTTAACGTCCTTTTTTTTTTCTAGTTTTCAAGTAGAATGTGCGGTTATATGACGCGACGAAAATAGCTAAAATGGGTTTCGGTAATCGAACGGGAAAATAAAAATTGAAAGCCATAACACTATTATACACCTGCCTATCCCTCGACGTCGTTTTGAGCTCAGTTGCGACCTGTCTTTGGGTAAATATTATATATATATAATTTTTTTTTTCGCCAAATCAGATTACAATGATCCGCAAACACCAATGCCGTCGTTATACCTGTATTGATTTCACCCACGCGGTATTTGTACAAACCCAATGGCAAACATTTTGTTTCGATAGGATAACCGAAAGAAAACCGAAAGTGTAATCATACAAATAGCCGGACAACACACATTATTTACACAAGTCGGTCTTTCCCACAAACATTATTACACACGAGGGACTCGCCGCAGGCTCATAACTCATCATTTCGTAACGGCAAGTCTATTATTGCTTTGGTCGAGTACAAAATAAATATATATATATATATATATATATATGTATACTTAGGCCTGAAAAAAGCTTAAAACTCTTATAATTCGCGCAACACGATATAATACACTACAAACGTTGTCCACCCTCGTGCAAGACGTAAATGCCACTCAATTTACAGCGCTATTATTGTACCACAAGAACGTGATAGCTACCCTTAGGTTTTCCACCCTTAAGCCGAGTTCGTTAAGACCGCCGTCGATTCTCTGGTTGTTTTCTAAAAAGCCTCTTGTAGTTTGGAAGTTGTGATTTTGTTGATAAACGCTCGCTCCGACTCATTCGGGTCTGAAGGAACAAAGTAAAACAGAGTGATATTTTTAAAGGAAAGAAACGATACCGAGTGAGTTTGACGGGTTCGACCGTTAAGAATGGGCGTTATAAAATAATAGTGATTTTCTTCAAGGGGCATAGAATATCATACGGGAAATATTGTTTGGTTTTCAAACGTGTGACAGAAATGCGAGATCTTAACTAAAAAATGAGTTAAGCCCACAACGAAGCTTGAGAGTGGTGTCGATAGTAAAAATAAACTGGGTGAAAATAAATCAAGATAACGTGATAAAAACAAACGACCATAAGTATAGAAGACGAAATAGGTTAAAATAAACCCAAAAAAAAATAGTCAGAACCGATTATTGCATGGTAATGTCTACCTAGGGGAAAACACATTTTTTTTCTTTGCTTAATATTAGCAATGATAATGGTAATATATACGAGAAAGAATAAGACGAACCGAATAACACGGGTTTTGGCATTTTTACGAAGACAAAAGAAGCAATAACAGTAGTAATTGAGATTGATGTCAAAAGGAAAAACAGGAAGAGAAAATTCCCAAAAAAGTCGGTCGGCGATTTAATTGAGAATGATTCGAGAACGACAAGTGATTTAAAAACAATTTAGTAAATATATTCAAAAGTGGAAACATTGCAAAAGAATTTAGATAAATGTATTAGTTTTTGTCGTAAACCGAGGTATAAACCGTACAATACACCAATGTATCAGTTTAGTTAATATAGATAAAATCCAAATAAAAAAATTTCCAGTTATAATATATCACTTAACAGAAAAACTACAACCACAATATTGAACAGTGTTTAAAACACTGTCATCCCTGATAGTAATATATTAATAGTTAATATAACAAAGGGGAGACCTTACCCATGACCACGACCCCTCCTATGGCAACTTGATTTAATCACACTTGTAACTAATAGTATGATTCATTATTTCGTTATACATGTGGTTATATTGTTATTCAGTTACCTCCTTTACTGTTTTGTAGAACACGGTTTTACTTGATAGATAGACAAATATACGTATAGATGGGGAAAATACATTTTTAAATAGTTGTTTAGTTTAATTTTTCGTTTAATACAACGTAATGCAACTCACAAATCGAACACAGTATTAGGGCACGTTATTAAGTATTGTTTTTATTTGTTCAAGTAGAACAGCTAATGTGATAGTTTCAGCAAAACATATTTGCCAAAGGTGACCACAGGTAGGGTCTCCGACCTATACCTAACGTTTATAATAAAAGGTAATTTAAGAGGTACTAAGTAATTTTTTTTTTATATAAAATATGCATACACTTGTTACTCGATGCAATTATTTTTTATTACCTACATCGGTACACGCCCACCTCTGAATATTGTGTACTATTTTTCGACATAAAAAAAAGTATAAAAGAAATTCGAACGATACGTCCAACGGACGCCGCTCGTTAACTTTGGAGCTGGTTTGACATTTATTTTTTTTAATCATTGTTTGAAGTACAATATTATAACACAAACACATTATCCACAAGTGGAATTTGGATCCGACGTCGTTTAACTGAACAACAAACAACACACATGTGTGTTTGCAGTACTCGTTACACGTTTGCCAGATAATAATATTATTATAATGCGGAAGAAACACATTATCGACAACAGTGCAGTTCGACTCGTCACGTTACAAAGTAATCCGAACTCGTATGTGACAGTGGACAGAAACCACATTAACAGTGGCCAAAAACCACTGTTTTATGACACGTTTTATTATAGGTGGTTATAAGTCTGAGCATTTATTAAAAAAAAATTGTACAATGTCTCTACGACAGATATACAGGTTGATCTATTTCACGTAAGACACTAATTTTTTAATAAAATAATTGAAATTTTGTAGGCATTTTACAGACCTTAAATGTTAAATATTTATTTTCGTTTGAATGGTAAACGTTTGATACGTTAACAGTACCAAAATTAAAATCATTCAATAAAAACAGCAAATCCATACGTCTAATAAATGACGATTAAGAATATTAATTCCAAAAAAAATGCAAATCAAAAAAATGATCAATATTGGGTTGACAATGGTCGCGACCAATAAAGTTGTGTACATAAGTTATACTTGATATTTTTACGCATTACAAATTGCGCCAATGGTAGTAGACACGTGTTGAAAACACATTGACCGAGATGGCAATTTCAGAAATTTCGGAACGGCGGCACACAATATAGTACAATAAACATAACAAATAGGGTAGTATATTATCATTGTTGTTGTTATTATTATTACATGAAAACAAAGCGCAGTATATAACAACGTCCGAGTCGGAGAAGAATGCAATATGTTGTGCAAAGCGCTGCTGGCAATGGGCGACGACGGTTGAAGGCTATTTTAACTTTGGCCGCCGGGGGTTATAAGTTCTAGTCTTTAAGCGTTGGACCGTCGCCATGGACATACACTCCGGGCCAAAAAACAATACTACTCGGTTAGAGCGTTTACCATGCGTCTTAGATATGCAGTCCAATGTCGGATCTCTGATAAACGACATCGCCTAGCGGGGTGAGGGGCAATACTCCCCCCCCCCCATTTTGTTGTTAGCAATAAATTCCGCTAGATTTTGCACCCTCCAACGCCAACTCGCACCCTTTGGCTGGTTTAAATTCATTCGTTCCAAGGAAACAAGTTGACGTTTTAATAGAACGCGTCTAAAGTCTTCACTAATGAGTGGGACTAAAAAAGAAACGTGGTATGATTTATAATATAGTTAAAAAAATCTTGTTAAAAAAAAAACGATTTTTAAGAATCTAAGAATAAGAGCAAGGAGCTAAGGCACATAGAATGAGTACACAGTTCGCAAGAAAAACGTTTATTACACGGTGTTGTTATATTATTATTTTCATCATTATTATTGGTTTTTATGAAAGTAAATTATAATTATTTTAAAAGCTCCTCAGAACTGTGATCGAAATACAAATACTCGTATTCGTTTTATTCCTTTTTGGAATTATAATTTTATTGATGAAAAATAAATCGGCTTACCCATTCACAGACAAAAAAAATAATTGAACATAATATTTTATCCTATTAGTGTATCGCTTTTTTTATTATTCGATTTTGGATTTTAATTGAACTCATTCTGGTAATTCCAAATGAACTCGCAGAGCGATTTATTTTTTAATGAATTAGGCAAAGCATCGAGTGATTGTAATTTGTATTGAAACGTTTTCATTTAAATGCACGTTTGCTGGTTTTAAACCTATGCTTAAAATAGTTAGAGAACTTTTGCAAAGGATTTACATTTAATAACTTCTATATAAAAGTACCAAAAACTGTAATAAATATTTAAAAAAGTAGTTATACAATATTTTTTAAATAAAAATTTAAAAAATACCTTTATGTACACAAATTTCCAATATAAATCAGTTTTACAAAAAACAAATACTCTTCATACGACTTTTGTACAAAAAGTTTTTGATCAATTTATTCGAGTAATAAATATACACATATGCAGGTAATTAAAAATAAAAACTTGTATTTGAAATGTACATGCAACTGTTTCTAGGAACAAATTTTGTAGTATTTATTACTGGTGTTTCTTTTCATAGTTTTTTACACAAACTTCGTATTTTGTAAACTCAAATTCAAAGTATGACTTTTACTATTTTTTAAAATTTTTTTTTAATAAAAGTTAATTCTGTTTCGAATACATTATCTATGATTGTATCATGATTCAATGTACACGTAGTACGACGACTTAATTGATTTCTAATGATCTGAAATCAACGTTAGTCAATTCGTTTAGTTCCGTCCGTGATTATGGCGCAGGACTGTAATTAATGGCATCTAATCCGTTTATGAGGAAGGGTGTGGTGATGAGGAATACCACTTGCGTATCGACCACAACAGTGGTTCTACAACGACAGCAGCTATACCGGACAAATGAATTTGTAATGTTTAAAAGGTGACGTCAAACCATAGTGGAGTATTTGTACAAAAATATCTTATAGGTTTAACGGAATTAAAATAAATTAAAAAACTATTTTTAATTATATTTTTACGCTTTCAATTCATTTTAGCAAAATGTAATATAAACATAAATTTATTATACAAATATTTATTTTTATAATAAATTATACTTTTAAATTAATTTTAACAAAATATGTTAAACATTTTTATAATATAGAATGGTATATTATTATTGTATCGTTATTTATTGGAAACCGGATACACACGTAAATAATATTACCATACGCTAGAATAGGGAATGCCAAACTTTTAACATATTATTTAAGAAAAATTTAAAAGAAAATGCCCTTAAAATGATCATTATGTCTTCTCGTACGTGTTGAACTATTGAAAAATAGTATGTTGATGGTTTTAAAAATTTATCATTTTTTTTTTTTTTTTTACTTTTAACCAGCCTTTTTCCATAAAAAAATATACTCCACTGTGCTTCGCTCGCCGTCGGGGGAAATACACCGAGTTTGACTTGACGTCAAACGAAGCAGCGAGATAACAACGTCGTTTGCAGTTTTCGAAACCGTCCTTCAAAGGTCGATGGCGAGTGTCGTTTTCGCATCAATACAACAATACGCCGAGCACAAAACAATATCCCAGATCAAGCTGCCGACATAATAATGGACATTGACGTCGGTGCCGGTCGACCGTTGTGTTCCATTAATAATAATGGAACATAATAAGAAAAACGCGCCGGAGAGAAGCGAAATTGAGGTTCACCGCTGTGCGGCTTATTGATATTCTACATAGAACTACTTGGGTTCGACGACGTCCGAGATGCGCGCCGACCTGAAGAAAAACGACACAACGCAGGCTTAGGTTTAGGTATAAATTGTTCGGTCGTGTCGAAACGAGGGAGAAAACAGGAGACGACATAATACAAATCGGTAAAAATGTAGACTACGCCGAGAAAAATTCAACATCAGATATCTTCTGATGACTTCAGTTATCGTGAGTAAATAAGTAATAAAGCTTAGCTTGGTTCGGCCCCAAAGTTGGATGCCATATGACCAAATTGACTTTACGAGAAGTCTGTATAATAGTACTTTATTATTAAGACTAACACGTTTGGATATTAAAAGAAGTCGACGGAATCGATTACTCCAATAAAAGTCTCTTGATGCGAATATAGCTCAAGTCAGTCGCCGGTCTAAGTGAACACCTAGATAACGCACACTTAGAACATAAGGGATGGGTGGAAATTATTGATTATTAGTTAAAATAGGGCAGTTTGTTGGTCTTGTCGTAAAAGTACAATAAACAATCTTGAATTCATACATTTTTACTCATCAATCCTCATTGCTTTTACCAAGAAGTTTGTGGTAAATTTAGGCGTGATTGAATTATGTCTGAAGCAACTTGGGTACCCGAACGAAGGGTTTATCTGCTAAGTCACCAGTAATTGTATGGTCAGTTGTAGATAAATCTAAGGTATATAAGTTGAATAATATTGGGGCTGCTACTGCACCTTGAGGGACTCCAGCACGGATGAGGATTATTTCAGATATGACTGAACCGATAAGATTTTATCCACCACAATGTGTACTGTTCAATCACTGGTAGAGATCGTTTAAGGATGAGTTTTTTTCAAAACGTTTGAGAAGGGCGAAAATAAGCTGACGGGTCTATATAAAAACTGGAAGAGTCTAGGTGTTCACCTGGCTGCACAAGACCGGGAAATATGTTGACTTAAGCTTAGAGTTGTAGATAAGTGTTAGAAAGAGGATGTATTTCGGGGAGGTAGTTGAGAAGCTACTTCGGCTTAGGTGTTTTTCAACCCCTGATTTACTGTCGCACGTGACGTGCCATCAATGTGGGCTCAGGACGAACCGGACGGGTTTATATATTCATTACATTAATGAAACGGTTGTACCGATTAAACACACCCACATTATAATAGTCAGCACAAGGGGGTCGGTCGCCGTAGTGGCGGCAAAGCTGCGGTACAATAATAATTATTGCTAGTTCGCCGGCCGGCGGATGTCGTTAGCCGGGAAAATTTTGCGTGTGCGAAATTACATTAAGCCCGTAATGGACTCGTGTTGAACGGTTATTAACCCTTACGGTAAGATTCTTCGTCTATAATTAACAAACACCGCCACCGCCACATATCGCCCAGCTCAATTTGCATGTATACAAAAGAGGGTCGGCCAGTGGTGTATTGGCGCCGTGCAAAATTCCATCTGACCATCGTTCCCAGTGCACAGCACACGTGCGACAATAATATTGTAAAGGCGTCAAATCACTTCAAATATATATATATATATATTATAATACACGTCATCCCTGTAAGTTGGAACCTTACCAAAGCGTGTACCGTGTTAAATAATAGTTTTTAAACGTTTTTTTTACACTCCAAATTCGACAGCAAACGACGGGGGTGGTGGTAATGATGGTGTTTGGCTCGTGGGACGCTGTCGAAGGCGTATCTCGAACGTACTCTACACAGCAATAATGTAGTAGGAAAACCACACCTAAAAATCGTTCATTAACAACGTTGTTATTACATTCAATATATATATATATATATAAACGTCGGTAGAGCGTCACGACCGACAAAAGGTTTTGCGGCTGCCAAAAATAGCAAACGGAAAATACATTATTATTCGAAATGGTCAATACTATATCATAAGTCCGACGTGTAAAAAACGCGATTCCACTCCCTTCCGAATATCGATCAGCTCCTTGCACCGGCCGTTTGGTGTAAAACAACAATAATAATCCTATACGCACCTTCCTCGGGTTCGAAAAGGTCAAATAACTTTAAGTTTTTTTTTTTTTTTTTGCAAATAAACATATCGAAGGCGTCTGCAAAAAATATAGCATAGGTTTTTTTTATGAAGTAACAATCTAAAAAGGTGCCACACTCTATATGCGTGACGCACTTTGATGAATATTGTATTCGATTTGTTTCGGGTTTACCTAAAAATGGCGATTTCGTTTTGCTTTCATCATAGACCAAGTACAGAACAGCTGTGAACGTCCGCGGCCGTTAAAATGATATAACATTAAAAAGAATCGTTTTAATTTCTCGCATCTTTTTATTTTTTGCCTACTTAAAACATAACGTATATTTTTATGCATTGTTACGACGATCATCAAGTTGTACGTAATGAAAGATTTAATCGAGACCATAAAAGCAGTTCTAGAAATGTGCGCATCACTTTATCTACGCCATTAATTCAGACCGTCAGTTTTTAACTTGCCACACAATACACCCTTTATAAAGAACGGCGCATTTCCAAAGGCATAACGCAAAAGGCAATTTCTCTTTATATATTTCTTGTTTCTTTAATAATATAACAGCCCGCCGTCGTGCGTCGTTTACCGATTTTTGTTTTTTATAGTTTCGGTTTTACGCGTTTGAATTTTTATGACTTCACTTTTTTTTACGATACCAGATTTTTTTCGTTCAAATTACATCCTTCTGCAAAAGAACTCTTTTAGATGCTTTTTCCCGAAATCGTATAATAATTTATATGCACGAAACGGTCACACATGCGACATTTTGAAATCCCAATTACAACAACCAACTCATTGAAGTACAGTCGATACATTTACATTAACTACAGTACAACACATACGAGTAAATCAATTGAAAACGGGAATTTTAACGACTAACGTTTGAACATGAAAAAGTATAATCAGCTACTACAATACAATTGTGAATTACAAAGCAGTTGCAAACCTACTTATATTTTGTTTATTAATTATTATATACCCGCCGTCTTGCTCCGACCACAAAGGATAATATTATATACCTAACCACGCATGTTTTTCTTAATTGCTTTTAATACCGATTTGTTAAATATCGACTTGTTGTTTTATTCCTCTCCCTTGAACCGTACACGCAATAATCGCTTGACGTTTAAAAATATGATACTTTGTTTGGGTATTTTAATTACCGAAAGTCGAATACCGGTAGATTTAGGTCGATTTCAGTTTATACACTTAAGAACATAACTAATTAACGACACGGGAAGTTCCAATTAAAACCATCAGCGGCCAAAATAACATTATACTACGCTACACGCGATATTACGCCGGATCAAAGGTATTGAGATGTTTAACGGTTAACCACAAGTCTTACGAATAATTACACATCCGTGCGGCATTTGTGACTAATTAAATTGACTTCAAATGCGGTTCATTCAGTTTCCATATCATTAAAACAGGCTGCCGTTTTTAAAATAGTTTTTTTGACCGGTGCCAAAAAAGATTTACGTTTGACAATTTAAATTCCATAAAAATGTTTGGACCAAAATCGTTTCGCCTCAAGTCCAATTTCACTACAGACGCCGATTTATGGAAACCAACGAATATTTTTAAAACCTTGTACAAGTAAAATCAAAAACTAAAAATATACCTAATAAATAAATTAAAATAAAGAAGGTTTTTAGTGAAATAAATGTTTAGTACACCCTTGTTTTGCTTGTGATACAGATAATAAGTACTATTAACTATTAAGGTCATAAATAGATTACCGATTTCCTTAGTATACTCGTTTTAACTTTTAACCCTGCCCATTAATGATAACCAAAGACCTTGCTAAAACACGTTATACATTTAAGCAAACGCGTTTTCTTACAATAATAGTGTATAACATCTCTTGTTACATGAGTTGAGTAAAAATTACTTTTAATTTCAAAAAGGCTCGATACGATTTTTGTCATCCACGCACAAATTATAGTAAATTTTATGTAGGTAATACACAATATGTTTGTTTATAAGTTTGCCTATTTTTGACGAACGGTATTCATTACTTGCCCGGTTTTATTGGCGGCGGTTTGTCAACGTCGGCAGCGTATCTTATGGCGGCAATAAATCGCAAACGGAGAAAACAACAAAAAGAATAACAAGAAGAACATTACGAAGACGGCTAATACGCGGCGACAGAAATTCTGAGCTATACGTTGCGCTTAAAGTAAAGAGAGCCACGTCCAAAGACTTGAGTGATGACTACCACTGCGTCGGCCGTGTGTTTTCGCCACCGCGTAGGAAAGGTCGTACGTTTTTCTAAAAACGCCATTAATCCGAAAAGGTGTCATTTGTAACAAAAAAAAAAAAAAAAAATACCAAAGAAAAAACGCGTCTGATGTTAAACTCTAAACTGTTCGGTTTTTTTTTTTTTGAGCGGTAAAACAAAAAACGGTCGAAAATCAACAGAAAGTGGACTTTGTCGGTCGTCCGCGTACACAAACAAAGCCAAGTAGCAAAAAAAAAAATAAATAGACCAACGCTCACCATTGACACACATAATAACAAAGATACACCGGGGAGGACAATATTTTTATGATACAATGAAAACGACCACGTACAAAATAATGGAAAGAAAAGGCCGACTGTGTTATTATTATTATGCGGTCCTCCGGGCAATGGCTACTTCCCCTCTCCATTAAATTGTTTAGATGTCTCAATTGGCCATTTGAAAACAAACTGACAAGTTGGAAAGGCGACCGATAATTTTAAAAATATATATTATCTAAACCAACTGTATTGCAACACACAGCTGATTTAACTTAGTTCTAAATAAAAAATTTAGACAAACGACTTTGGGTCGAACTACGTACTTTGTCCAAATGAACTCGTGACAATATTCACTTAGTCATTAATTTAGTCAATTTGACTAAATTAATCAGTATTAATCGATCTGTAACTTGTAACTTAACTAACGATATTGTATTTAACTTATAGCCGACATATAGTTGTACTCGGAAGTTAGTTTAGTTGTCAAACTTTCATAGAGCGATTGCCCAACAGACGAAAACGGATAGTCAACATTTGTGCTGTTGTGACTTGTACTATTAATTGTAAAAACAAATTTCTGTATCTTACCTATTAGCGATGTCTTTATCGGCATTCAACATAACATTTTTTTTTTTTTAAATAATATATCATAACCAATGTACATTGCTATACACATATCTTCGCAATACGCACATCATGTTCAACCTTGTCAACTCAAAAACGAAATTATTTTAAGACCAAAACGACCTTTACAAACTATATTAGGCGTACACAACCGCCGCCGCACACGAGACCCGCCGCCGGTCATTCACCCACATAATATCAATCGATATTTAATAAAAAAAAATTTTAAAAACATCTACACATAATCGTCAGTTTGAAATGTGAACTACATACGCATGCCATTAGCTTTTAGTTTACAAACTTTACAGGGTATACTATAAAGAAACCCGATTTCTTCTATTTAAGAGGACTCTACCAGTCCGCCCATTTTTAAGGAGTAAATATAGGCAATTTTTTTACAAAATCATAACATAAAGGCTAAACTGCCATGTGTTAGTTTTATAATTAAGACTCTTTTTTGGGAGTTAATTTTTTTTTCAGACTATCACATCATCTTCGACAGCGATTGAAAAAAAATGTTCATTTAAACAGAGCTACGCATAATATTCTCTATTATCGACTAAATAAAAGTCGTAGAAAACATTAGTTTACATATTAAAAATAATAAGAACTTTATCCAGGTTCCCTCGTCTTTTTTTTTTTTTAATATTATTAACCCAAAATGTAAATTAACCTAATTTAAAATTTCTTATGTAAAGGTGGCTCTAATGTGAGCCTCCTCCTCACTGTCCTGTCATTGTCTCTTTTTGTTTCTCATTGCATAATTACTTATTGTACATATATCTGTATAGATTGTAAAATTTCTAATAAACGTCCTTAAAAAAAAAAAAATATTATTAACCCCAACATTTACAATTTATATTTTATTTCTGACATGTATTTTTACTTTTTTAAGTGCTTGTATAAAATTAAAAAGTTTCCTAAAAAACTGACGAGAAAACCTAGTTTGAGTTCTTTTTTTTTTAACGGTATCAATTTTTTTTTTCTATGACTATTTCTTCGCTTTGACCTACACACTTTACCATAAACACGTTTTAACGATTTTTTTTTTAATGGTATAACGTTCTCTTAACGCAGAAGTAATAAAACTCTGATGGGCAGTACAAAATGAAAAGAGTCTCAAGTTTATAACATGCGAAAAACACTGTAGCGGAACAGAGAAATTATTGTAGGTAGATAATATACTGAGTAGACTAGTAAAAAGTATGAGTAGAAAGTATT
Source organism: Adelges cooleyi (assembly GCF_023614345.1). NCBI lineage: Eukaryota > Metazoa > Arthropoda > Insecta > Hemiptera > Adelgidae > Adelges > Adelges cooleyi. The sequence continues at coordinate 12,472,130 of NW_026095871.1, read as the reverse complement.
ACTTACCAGAAAACTATTTATGTTGCCTTGGACAAATAAATTACTTGTTTTTAAATGTATTTAAAATATTTACATTGTTTTTGTGGTACGCATAGAAAATTGCCCAAACCAAAAATGAAATGTCAAGGGGAGTGAGTAGAAAAGTAGGAATACCAATCCTGTCTAGCACAGGAAAAGGCAAAAAGAAAAATGAAGTTCTGAAATTGAATCAATAGTTAACGGGTATCTGAAAAATTGTTTCATTATATTGTTAATTACTATACATGGGTAAAAACTAACAATGACAACAAATTATTATAGACATGACCATCAACCCTAATCGTATCCACCCTAATACTAAAAAATTCAATTTCAGACACATTATTGTCATTTCAATGGTTTTACCGATATTTGTACGACTACCATAGTACCCATCTACAGATTTGCGTCATTATTTCAAAGTGATTTTATCACTTTCGGTTATAAAACTGTCTGTTGACCTCTCCCGCCCCAATATGTTTTGTTCCCACTATACTCCGACCCCGCTGTACTGGCTTTTTTTTAAATGCTGTTTTTTCAATAGACCGCACGCGCAGGTCTGTTTGCGGGTAAATTCAAGCCAGAGTTTGTGTGCACAACGGCGACACGATGTACACGTTTAGGTGTAGTTTAATTACATTACAATTCGGCCATAACGTTTGCGCGTCGAGCGCCTGACCGAAAAAGCCCCGTGTATAAACAACAAAATATATATTATACGAGCAGCTGAACAACTCAAGAAGTCTGCCGTTAATTGTCGTCTCGTGTTTTAGCCATACCAAGTCGTTATGTCCACACGAACACAGTCACAGCAGTGCGCTGTGTAATTCATTAGAAATAGACAAACACCACAACGGTCTCCTCGCTGCTGCACACACGAACGTTGGCTAATGACCGTAGCACCGGATCCGAATTGGAATCAGGATAGGACGATATGGTACACAGAGAGACACATCACGTCCTAACGTTATTAATAGAAACCGCGGTATCAAACAAACGAGCTCTCGGATAATGTATTATAAATGCACGACGATGTCGTTCTGGGGCGTACTCTCGTTAAAAAAAAAAATAAATAAATAAAAAAATTCCAACCGTGACACGACGTCCTATGGCTACGGCTTTTGACGGGCAACCTTTGCAAGTAAAATAGCAGCTACAAAAATGTCAACGTGTAATCGATGAACTGGCGCGAGAGAGCTCGATGGAATCATTTGCTGTCGACGAGTGTGAACGCAGAATAAAATATGCCATCGAAATGGACATACACGTCCGGACCATTTCTTACACCACTCGTTATCATGTTAGCCATACAAATAAATACACGAACGGATAAGCCAATTTGCGCTTATTGCGCGGCCGTGATCCGTGTATCTGTGTGTGGATTTGACTTATGTCACTTTTTGGCTGATAAAATAGGTGGGTACAACGGAAAATGGCAAAATGTATGTATCCGATGGCTACGGTTGCGCTAACGCTTAGACTATGAAACTAGTCTAAGAAAGAAAAAAAAAATGGCGACACGGTTTTGTCTAGATTGCGGAGTGTCCGTTCCGATAAAATGTGTTTCTCTGGTGTTAAGTGTTTTATGGATCCGAGACGACGGCTAACAGGAATCTTCAAAATGATTCCCTCCCCCCACTCTGTTTCGATAATCTCTCGGGCTAAGTCTTTTCTCGTTATCGGGGTTTTTGCGCGGCAATCTTAAAACGAAAACGCGGAAACGATCATTATGTTATATACAACGAAAAGCAACGACGAGCAGGCCAAACGAGAGAGTGATTTTAAAATAAACGACAAGATTACTGACTATGTTCCAAACTCCGAGTCGGTAGAGAAGCAATAAATGTACTTCAGGGACACGCTGAAAACTACTGATTGCCATCCATCGATGTCTCACTTACCAGTTTCTTTTGTAGAAAATCTTAAATTCACGAACTCGTTGGTCCACTAACCGATAATGTTGTTTATAAAATATGCTGTATGAATTAGCAACAGGAATCCAGGGTATAAGGGGGGCAGGCAGCTTGTCCCTGGTATTTCCTTGGCATCTTGAAATGAGAAGTGCATTTATGATAATGATCTACAGAGCACAAGGAGGAGGAGATAAATTTAGGAACGCAACGACCGCGTTAACTACTGCAAAAGGTGTAGGGCTCAGACTTCCATTTTTTTTCTCATTAGTGCACGAAAAATCACTGAACGCAAAATGACGCCATTACTCGGTAGGGTTTTTTTTTCACATTAGTGATGCCAAAAAAAAAAAAAGATAGATAGTTATATGAAATGAGGTCAAGTCATTTAACGCTATAATACTGTTTGAACTTGTGAAGAGAACATTAATAAAGGCAATTACGAAATTAAAATGGTTCAACTCGAACGTATATGACAAGGATAAAAATGTATGTTTTTTTTTAATAAAGACACGATTATTAATAAAACACATTTACCGATAACGGACCGGTGAATAATTGTTTATATTACTCGATGTGAACAATCCCTTTTAATTATTAATATAAATAAACAAATCTTATCAATATCACCTTTCATCATGGAGTTTGAGCTTATTACTGAAGTGTTGTCACTACGCATTTTTCATTTATATTTACCAAAGTATATTATATACATTTGTCTGCCATGAAATAAAATGATATTAGTAAATAAACTCGAAAAAAATAATTTAAAGCCAATGCACAAAAGGATATTACACGACTAATAAAAATTAACCTTTAAAATAACACAAATAATTTTGTTTTAAGGTCAAGTGCTTGAGAGTAGGTACTTAATGATCCTTTTTATTATCGACGGTTAAACATATCCGTTGTTTCAGGATAACAAGAAAAGTCACTCATACAATTTAAAAATTTATACAAGTATTTCAAATTGTAAATCCTCTGCACGAAGATAATACACCCATGGGGAAGGTCTTCCCTAAATATTAAATTGATAATTTTAGTCAATCAAGCTATCAGTATAATATATTGACTAGTAAGAAAAAACATTGGTAAATTTAACTGCATGAGTTATTAAGAAAATTTTACAAGAAAATGCCGAAACACCAGTATGCGAACATTAACGTTGCCAATTTCGGTTTTTATTCTTTTAGATGTGGATCTGATAGAATTTCAATAAGCAAAATCGTTTTTTGATAGCTAACGAAAACCATAAAAAAAAAGAACAAGGACACAGACACATAAGACATACCACAAATAAATGTTTCCTTTGTCCATGCAACTTTTTAATACTTTTACGTTTTTTTATTGTACTCTGTTCTAGTACTACTAGTGCAACCGACACAAAAAGATAAGGGGTTTATTATACATTTTAATATTATCTTTTTTATTATACTCGACCGTCGTAGACTTATCAGAGTCGTTTTATGTGTGTATAGGTCACATCCCAAGAGGATTTAATCTATACAGCGCCTATATAGTTGTACCGCAATACAGTTATACTTAATTAAACCGAAATGCCGGTCGGACTTAAAGTCTTGGGTACTCAGATTGAAGTTATATATATATATAAAGGAGGACCCTTGCAGAGCAATAAGACAATGTCCAACAGTTTTCACTGATCTCCTGGGAAACATAGTAGTCGAGGAATTCGTTCAAAGAATTGCTAGAAAGGTCTAGATAACTTATAAAAATACGAAAAAAAACTTTATCCGACGTCTCAATCTTTGTAAAAATACAGGCACACAAAACGGAACCCGTGGCTTACACACAATACATTGAAGCAAAAAAAAAAAGAATCAAAACATTATGTTATAAGTTATTATAAGTATAATAATTTACAGTCGTATAATATATTTACAGCCGTATAATATATTTTTAATATTAAAATTTAATTATCGGCTAACATTTATCTTGGAAACTATTAGTTGAGTTTTATACAATAGCGCATATATTAGTAAATAATAATTTTAAAAATTTGTATTAAGAAATAAAATGATTGGAATTAATTAAAAACCAGATCAAGTAAGAACATTGCTTGTAATTTATTGTCCGGGAAGCTATTATAGGATAAATGCCTGATTTTAATTATTGTAAAATCAATGGACATAGACGTAAGTGATGAGGCACTTACAAGTATGATTAATTTATAGAAATTACTACTAACTCGGTAAAAAAGCCAGTCTCAACAAATGGATCATTAGCAAAATAATAATTCCCCTGAAAGGTTTTATGTACTATAAATTATGCTAATCCACGAAGGAAAAATATAATGTTATCATTTATTTCGACAGCAGCTGTGCAAACAAATTAAGGGTGGATGTAATGTGTATGTTGTAAACAATATAATAGTGTACTATATTACAGAGTTATAGGTCGAGAGAGTAAATGTTTATGTCACAATTCGATTAATTAATTGCTTTTTGTTATGTGATATATTAAAATCAATCGAAATGAAGCGGCACCCGTGTTACATCATTATTAATATAGACTCGTGACATGTGACAAAAAGCATAGGTAGGCGAAGGGAGTGGGCAAAGTGTACATTTATAACCACAAGTTATATATATTTATGTAATCACATGTAACTACCACAGCTACCAAGAGATATTGGGTAAATTAGTCGACAATAAAACGCTTGTAATGGTATCCGACAGTTAACTAGTGGATTTGTGAATCGGTTACAGTGCCTAATAATAATAATAATAATAATAATAATACAGCGTTTCTGAGACGGTTGCTTCATACATTTTTTAATTTACACAAAAACATTTTAAGCGAACAAGAATTTCTGATCTTAAACTGCATCGTTACTCTTTATAAAAAAACTGTAGTATGAAAACAGATTGGGTGTCGCGGTCGTTGAAAAGTCGAAAGTCTTAAAAGCTTACAAGGGTTTACAAAGTACAAGGAACTGGAAAGGAGTAAATTCTAAGAAATAATAAGAGAAAAGAAACTGCCAAACTTGTAGTAACGTTGGAAAATAATGCAGAATGTGCAATTTAGGCATTTGTCATTTATACGTGGTTGAATGTGAAATTCGATAAACTAATAAATTAAAAAAATATACACCCTTTTACGGAATTACCTACTTTATTGACAATTAAAATTGTTTAGCTCAATTATAATTTTGTTAGTAACTTAAAGATTACCACGGCACTGTTATCTAATAAAATATACCTAAATATTTTAACGAACAAGATTCATACACTTTCGGTAAATCAGGCTGAAAAGAGTATTGTCATTTCAACAATAATTTTCAACCAAAATTTATCTTGATTCCCTATCAAGAGGTATTTTATTTTTTTTAATACTGCTAATCTGTTTATGATTACTAATTTTAAAAAAGCTGTTCATTTTCAACGATGTCGACTACTAACCGAAACGACTCGTCGTTTCTTTATACTATATACTATACTATAATATTATATGCTTACCCGGCCAAGATAAAGGCAGACAGAGAGAGAACACTATTGTAAACCGTTGTCAATGAAACAGAGGAGTGTTATACTCGCTTTTTTTTCTATTTGCGAGGGCGTGGCTGTTTCAAAATAGTCGGTGGTTTTAACGAGACAAAAAGAACAATGCTTGGCGACAGTTGACACCCGCTAATAACAGAAAATATCCAAAAGCGCAAGCCGAAGGCGGTAGTTGTGACGCAACCAACGTTGTGCGACTTGACTAGTGTGACGTCTGAGTAACTATATTTTCTATCCTAAGGCACGTGCTCTGGATGGCCCTGTCGATTTATTATAATAATACATATAATAATAATAATACAAATAATAACCGTTTTTGATATTTTTGGAATAGTGAAAACCGCAGAGTATGTTAAAAACTAAACGGCATAATATCAACGGTGTGATCAATCTTCCCTGTAAAACACCCATTGTTAAAACACCACAAATTTGAAATTTTATACAACGTTCAAACGTGTTTTATACATAGTAGGAATAGGACATCAAAAAAGTACACTGACCGATCTCAAGTAAAACTTCATGGCGAATTCAAATCTGTTTTCAGATCATTGGTTCAGCCTGTGCGATGGAATAAAAATGTATATTATATTAACTAAAATGGCTTTTACTCATAGACAAAATGATTTAAATTAAAAATAATACCATGAAGCTTATACAAATTAACCGATAAATTGACATGGTCGAAATGTATTAAAACCACATTTTTCTTAGATATTGCCTGTATAAAACTCCTTTAAAACCAACCGCATACAATCCCCTTAAGTAACGAATTTATGAATTCGAAGACCGAAAATTCTTGCTATGCACGCAGCAAAGAACATTTCAACAATTTTTTTCAATTATAATAGAGAAATGTGGTATCTTGATCATTCTGTTTTTATGTATTTATATATAAAATGTATACTATCGACGGTGACGCGGTAACTATATTATATTTCTCAATAAAAAATAATTGTCTTTACTTCTATCCAATATTTGTACAATACGCCTCCAAGGCAAAGATATCAGTTTCGGCTAAACTAACGGAAGAGATGGTTAAGCAAATTTCAGTAAAAAATGTTTTCAGTGATATTCCCGTTATCTAATATTTGCATAATAATATATTATTATATTATTCATGCCGGAAAATCATATCTAAAACTTATCGACTAAACGCACGCAGAAATAATAAAAAGACAAACACACTTACCCAAAAGTAAAACGTACACAATCCGGTCGACTTCATTGTTGAAAAGTTGTTTGTTTTTTGCACATATTCAGAGCCATTCATGGAAAATCTGCAAAAAAATATATGATAAAAAAACATAGATAACAAAATGATTGATTAACTATAAGAATTTTTTTTGAAATTTCTAATTAATGCATAATACGAAGTCTTGACATGACACAATGCACAGTTATATACGAATGTTTTCGGAAGGCATAATACGTTTTTAAACAATTGCATATTAAACTAATATTATTAGAAAACAGCAAATTATGTATTCCATTTGAAGTAGACTAAAATCTTATTTTTTTAAATTCACAAATGATTTATAAATTAATAATTGACATTCCCAACAGTTTAATCTATGGAAATAGGAATGCATTAAGTGCTCTGAAGGAATATTCCGAACACTGATAATAATAATAATAAGGACAAAAAGCAAATATTATGGCCAAGAAACTTTTTAAATTTATGTGTTAATGTTTTGAGATGTTTGCGTTAGCGTTCTATTCATAATCCTATTTTCTATGAGACTGTTTTTTTTTTGGGGGAAAACAAGAGTTTTTACGTTAATGACGTTAAAGTAACGACCGTTTAAACGAAAATGCTGTTCAAAGAGAGTGGCATTGGATAAGGGCCAAGTTATTTCAGTGTCAACAAGTGTAAACTTTAGGTTAGTGATCGAAGTCATGTTCATTACATAATACATCCCACATAACATCACAATTAAGAGTTTTATCCCACGCTTAGTATTAACTCGAGAGATACGTTTGAAAGACAAAGTAGTATTGTGTATGGTGTTATGTCAAGTACTATGGTAAACAAATGGGACAAATTTACATATATACAATTTGTTCACAAAAAAATGAACAACAATTTTAGAGTTTTGTTTTATTGTGTAATACATGGTATATTCAAATTACTGTTATTTTCGATTATATTATTTCGGAAATATAATTTACATTTATTCCAATTGTCGTTAAAATACCCCATTTGACTTGTATTTTGCCATTGCTATAGTTTAATGAATAGTGAAAAGTTATTTTGACTATATGTGTACATATATATTAATATATTATTATATTAATATATAATGTATTTATATATATATATATATATTATATATTTTTTATGAAGTTATTTTAAGGCGTAAATGTTAAAACTCGAAAAATCTGTTTGATGTCGGTTTTTCCCTTTCTCGACTCCGAGAGAAGAGAGGTGAACTTTTGTAACTTTTGACTTCATAAAGAAAACGCCAAATGTAAAATTATGTTTGCTCGAAAGAAACGTATTTCTTCTTCTTTGTTCGAAAGCCGTTCTTTAAGCCTTTCAGACCCAAATTAATTAGGCTGGATTTTTTTTTAATATAATATAATGCTTTATTATGGTGTAGTGAAGGCATTTAATGAATTACAAATTTTTTTTTTCGCCAAGTTACTAAAAGAATTTATTAGAATATATAAATATTATAGAAGATTTTAGATAGTAGAAATGTTCATAAACATTTATGAATTCCGCACTAGATCTAACCTTACTGTCAACTGATAATAACGGACCAAACAAAAGATATACCATAGTGCACACTGGAACTGAAAGGGTTAAAGAAACATTTCCGAAACGGACTTAAACAACATCTTTTGTTTACATATGTACATAAAGTATTTATTGGAACGCAGACCATACTGTTAACTGTTTATATATATATATATTTGTATGCGTAAACAAGCTTTTATGAATTCAGTACGCATCCCCTGCGAAATCAATAAATTAACAAGTAACATTCGGCATGGAGGTTAAAGTGTTTCCCATTTTAAGTGGATTCTGGATAAAAGCTTCTCTCTTTTGTCGAGCCCGAGAAACTCGAGGCCGTGAAAAATCCTTTTCATTGTGAACCTTACGGTTACTATTGAGGGCAAAAATAAAATATTACACACCACCATACAACACGTCTGACAAATACAAGTCTTTGCTCGGTTCCTTTCGACTGCTGCAGCCTGTAATCCTCTCTGGACGGTCAATAAAGGCCGCACACTGTCCTGAGAGTTGTACGCGTGTTTCGAACAGATTTCGTCCAAGATGACAATAAAACAAAAATGGACGGGACAAGTATGTTCATTACAACACGCAAGCACAATGAGTTTTAAGAGATTTCTGGAAATCCAGTGGCGTGCTTTTTGAAGAGGATGGGCCAGTGCTTTAACTATAAAGGTAAGCGCAAAGACCCTTATCGGAATCATTTTACTAACGAAAATCCTTTCTTAAAGCGTTCCAGAGTTCTATAGGCGAACACGTGTAGCTAATTTTATTGTGATTTATCAGTTATGTTGAATAGAAAATTATGTAAAATTGGTTTGCGTACACCAATGAACTTTCTGAGCCATAACTGCAAATATAAGTTTTTTTAGTATTTAGAACCCGTATTGAAAATTTGAAACGTAAGTGAAAACGTTTGTCTCGATTTCACATGAAAAATTACCTTACAGTCATATTATAGCCAGACCACAGCAATTACCAAATGTATAATATAAACCACCGTTGCCGCACAGGTAATTACTATTTATAGTATTCTCTTGGAACACAGATTCAACACAAATCCATTACTTTAATAGCTGTGCGACAGCCCGGTTGTACCCGTTTCTCCCGTTTCGCGCCGGTATCGTGTCGAGAACAACGAAAAGCCTCTAAATACAAAAATATATTAAAGGGGAGAGGGTGGCGAGGGTCGTGGGCATTTAGTGAGCGCCTCCAAAGCGTTATCGTGGAAACGCCGGGGTTGGCCATTTTGGCGTGTATACGCTGTGTGTACATAATAATAATAATAATACCTGCTGTCCGAGACGAATACAAGTGAAATTACAGTAATTAAAACACGAGAATTAAACAAAACAACGCCATGAAAACTAACGGCGGCGTTTCGAGCAAGTTATTGCACGGACCACCCACAGGGCCGGGATGATAATCATAAAAAACTATATTTGTCGTCCAAACGGGCAAGATGATTTATTTGAAAAACCCGAGGACAGAGAGGGAGAGAAGGAGATTAGCCCATTTATGGCACTAGAGGATTTTAAACATTTGTATAAAGCCAACCCCCCCCCCTCCGCCCCGCCCACCCCCATCGTGTCTTTCTCTCGGGCGAGTACGCTGATGAAATGTATTTGTTTGCAAGGAATATCCATACTTGTTGAAAAATCCGTATAAACACGTAAAAGTCGCCTCTCTCTCCAATACCGCAATAGCCACTGTAATTAGCAACAACGATGCTTTCAATGTTGAATTGACCGATATCGTCAAACGGTAAAAAAACACCGTAAACAATTTAAAGGTTCGCCGAATAAACCCAACAAACAAGTATAAAGAATAAGTCCGACGATTAACCCCGTAGCTGGAGTTTGGAAATAATTCTAGGAAAACTACTATTAAAAATATTTGTTTGCCGGCACACATGAAAAAGTACAAAGTTGTGGCGTTACCGGTCGACCCGGTCAGGTTGACCTGCAAAACAACCCCGAAACCCATTATTTTTAAGGGTTTTTTCAATTTTCACGTCGGGAGGGTTAACTTGTTCCGTGTAGTTTCTAGTTAAAACCACCGCCTTTATAGCACCAACTAAAAACAAACTATGCCCACAAGAGTTGCTGCTGATCAATACAACACCGTGTAACACAAACTGGCAATGCTAATGCGCATACATGCTAACGCCTAACACGCAAAAAATAAAAAACACACATCACTGTAGAACCATCACGGCTTCGCGTCGAAGCTCAAAAGCCATAACTTTGACAATGTCTATATATTCTACCAGACGGCTGGCACAATCACAGATTAGAGGGTCGAGGACGTGACTAGGGTTCCATTATAGCTGCGTTGTAGCGTGAAGAAAGGCAACGAACATACATTTCTGCCACTTGTATATTAAAATAAAGGAGACAAAAAAAAATGATTATGACTATTTAGAATATTCCAGGTTAGCGGTACACCAAACCGTTGGATTTTTCTGGCGTGCTCGTTCGAGAGAAATGTGTTCATGTATTAAGCCTCTAAAAATGAGCTTAAATTAACGCAGCAAACCCCTTAAGCGATTACGTACATAGAACGGCTGAAAAGAGATTTTCAACCGGGTTAGACGTAATTAAGCGCACATATTATAATAACGTTAAAACGTTTAACACATAATTACTAAAGAAAAAATAACAAAAAAGTTAAGTGAACCGTTTTTTTTTTTAACCGTAATCGAAACCATACGACGCTTAATATACGAGTTACATATAAATCACCATGGAAACGCGGCGCTGTGAATAATTTAATAATATAGAACACACCGGCAGCAATTCAAAACCATTTCCATAATATACTCATAATAATGATACGATGGTGGAAGCAATACGCAGAGTCAAATGAACAAAATACCCTGATGGTCACTATGAATATAATGGATATACTACCCTTAGAAGATTTACTAACGGTCATAATAATAATAATAATAAATTATAGATCCGTACAGAGGGGCATCTCACAAAGATACACTCGCTGTAAGGTTAGTTTATAATGCAATACCTATTTTACTTTCAAATATCCCAATACAGACCTTGTACCAAAGTATAGATTTATAGCTTAAAATGACAGTTTCTAGACATAATTAGTACGAAATTGGAATTTTATCAATTTGACTCAAGGCTTATACTTAAAATAATAGTAATCAATAGACCAGTGAACAAATACCTACTGGTTACATAACATACTATTTTAATCTACTGTAGAGGCTTTACAACCTGAAGGACCAAAACTCATAAACTAATGATCGATTTTTGACCTAATTAATAAGGTCATCTCTATTCAGTACGATTTAATCCATCAAATCAAAAACCGAAATAATTTATACCGTTTATTCAAGACTCTCACTATTATAAATTAAAATTTTTATTTTTTTATTGAAGCTGCAACACGAACACAAAAATGTTACCAAATTATTTAATTATAATACTGGCATTGTATTTGATGAGGCCTTTTTTTTTTGTTATACACAATTATTAAACGAATAAGAATAATTATTTTATTTAAAGGACGGTAGCCTTATGGTTACATTTCAATAATATAATTTACATATAGTTTTGAAAAATTCATAATCACAAAATAAAGGAAATTTTACAAGACAGTGTGTATAATATTACTAAGAAGAGAAAGATGGTTGTATAGTATTCTTATAGTGGAAACCAATATAAGAATAATAACATTACTTTTTCATTACTGTATGTATAATCTATTTTATAGTCTTAAGTTCGTGAAATCATACACGAAACCTAAATCTTTAAAGTAACTTTGAGTGAATTAATTTACAAGCGATTAAATTCAAAGCTCCAATTGTTGTACGAGTAGAAATTTGTTCTCCACCGTACTTTGTACTTGAAAAAAAGTTTTGAATATATCTTTTTCTTCGACGATCAGTGATTTATCTTTCTCTGGTATAATACAATAATTGTTTACAAAACGATCTAACGATTGCGTATCATTGAGAAATTGGATAAATTATTCGCTTAGTTCGCCAATTTTATCTTTGTAGCAATCGTCGTCTTCTCCGTTGTAATCAGATAAAACTAGTTGTATGTCTGTAGATCTATCTTTATAACACAAAGTTACCAAAACTAATTAATTCAGGTGAACACCATACACAATATCCTTGCGGATCCAGTTCTTTTAAAAAACGCAACGCTTCAAACATGTACTCAAACACCAGCCAACTTTTCTTTAATTGTTTTACCGCAGAATTAAATATTTTCCAGTGGTCCGTAGAATCATCAGAATTTTGAGTAGAAGACGACGGTTTATTTAAGTAAATAAAGTGTTACCATACTGTTTTAACCGAAAAACACATTTTATTTGTCTTGTTGCTATGTGAGACAGACCTAATTTTACCATAAGTGCAGTTATTTTTCTCATAATATAATATAATATACGAATAATTATTTTCGCTTTAATGCAAAAAAAGAAAGAATATAGGATATCTAGCTTGGTAAATTTCCTTAAGTATTGATTACCGTATTATATTTCATTATTTGTACTGGCTTATATTGTTTTAGTTGCGATTTTTTAATCAAGTGTTTATACTGTTATTTTTTGAAAAAAAGTTTCTTCAATTAAACGCCTTTCATGATGTCATAATTTCGATTAGATAACAAGCGTACCCCGGTCGGGAGCATAGACAATATGGCGTGTGTAATGCTCGACGAAAGTTTGCCGTTGTTGGATATTCGGATCGTTTCCACCGAGTTGTTACGCACCCCGCCATCTTATATACACACAAGCATATGTATTTAAATCCCCCTATCTTTCGTCTACCGCCCCTTTGGGAAAAGTACACGCGTACACACACACATATATCGTACATACACGCTCCGCAGTTGGTCACCGATCGTATAATAATAATAATAATTATTATTTGATGTGAAACGCTGACGGCGACGGAGGCCTTTTACCAAACTTCCGTTTTTGAATTCAAATGTTGTAAACGAATCATATATTACACACATGGTACATTCACACCGACACAGCGGTGTTCCCGTGGAAGTTAATAAAAAAATAAAAGCAATAACAGCCATGCAGCCGAGTTGTTGACCTGATATTTGATGGATGAAAAAGTATTTCGCCGCATGTGCCTCGAAAATGTACTGCATATATATCACGAAAATTAACCGCGCACACGACAAGCTCCAAAAAACACCTGTATACGTGTAATATATATATATATATATATATATATTGTGTGTGTGTGTGTGTGTGTGTATATGTATGTATGAATAGCAAAAACCACGGCGATAATAATTGTACGAATAAAACAACCTGAAACGGAACAGGAAGAATATCATACATAACGGGCGGGACTGTATGTTTTGCCCGAAGTAGAATACACGTATAATATATAATATGCTTTGTGTGTGGGGGTGTGTGTGTGTGTGTATATATATATATAGTAATATGGTACTTTAAAGCGTGCGCCACGACGAGAAAAATGTCTCGGTTCGCGTAGAGAGAAAAGAAAAGTTTTAAAATAAAATCCTATACATTATCCTGCGAGAGGATAACGTCCCGATTTTGACGTAATCATACCGTTGTTTAAAAACAAGACAGTATCTACTTAAATTTAAAATGAAAACAAATTAGATAAAGACAAAAGAAACATGCGACTATTTTGCACATTATATTATTATGTAGTACTTCATTATGTTTTTTATGTAATTAAAAATTACTGTCACATCCCGTCGAACGTTAAGACCGGCGGTTCAATAAGACCAATTACATTATTAATATAATTGACGTTATATTTTAATTTATTTCGGTACAACACAAACATCGAGCACTGCGTTTCGAAAACACAAGTAACGGCGCGGGTAAATTAAAAAACTATCGATCTCACCACCGCGGTGGCGGTCTGTCGATTTCGCGGGACGCGCAGAATAAAATAATAATAACAATAAAAAAGCGGCTGCGGCGGGTACTTATATTTTGCGTTATTATTAAAGATCACGACAACAGAACCCGATGGAAGAGACCGGGGCGAAGGGTAAGAAAAACGCGCACAATAATAGCATACAAATATATCATCAAACGACCTTCTCGCGTCTGGATCGACCGAGTGAGTTTTCACGTCAAAACGGTCCACACGGTCGAGGCCTAAAACGCGGCGGTTGGTTTTATCTCGATCAATTTTCGACGGGTATTACCCCACTTCCTGTCTATTACCGCGGTGTCGGTTAGTAAATAGCGAGAACTAAAAGAAAACTGGCTAAAAGTCGGATCGTCCGTGTAACGCACAAAAGGGTTGTTGCGCTGTACCTGCGTGAAATGAAGCGACGGATAAAGCGCGAACGGCCGAGAAAAATGTGTTTTAAAAAATTCAAATCCACCGAGGTTCACGGACGCGGTCGTGAGTTCGGGGCAAGGGCGGGGGTGGTTTTTTGGGGGAGGTAGAGGAGGTCCGAAACACACCGGGACGAGCGAGTACAGCGGCGGCGGTGGTACACGGCGAAAGGTGTGTCCGAAAAGATTATCGGCGTAACAACAACCGCCATCACTATTATATATATATATATATATATGTATACATTATATTTTATAGGAGTTCTCTCGGGATTCCGTGTTGTACTCCGGTCTTTTTAACCGTTGCCCCGGACTACACCTCGGCCACGGCCGTCTTCTCTTTGATAATACACACAAACACACATACACACACTCTGCACAGGACTACTCTGACGGCCCCCGGGATCCAAGGGTACACCTTATGGATGATAGGAGGCGGTGGTGGTGGTACGCACAACGCATACAACGACGGCCAATATGGACGGTATGACAGGAAGCGGGGGCGGGGGGGGGGGGAGGAGGGATACGGGATGGTCGGTCCCGAGGGAGCGCAAAGAGGAAAAGGATATGTACGGGCTGAACAGCAGCAGCGCCGGCGCGACTCCGATCGATACGATGCCTGTCCCTTCGTGACCCCGCCAAAACCGAACCGTAATTTTTTTTTTTTTTTTTTATTATCATACCCTCCTTTACTATACACATACACATATATATATATAAACACACACACACACACACACATTTTCCCTCATTCCGGTCGGTCTAACGCGGCGGTACCAGCATCAAGCTCTTTCTCCTGTTTGCATACACACACACACACACACACATATATAGTAAGGGGGGAGGGGGTACAATAGACGTACTCGACCGCACCGCGCGACCTGCAGCGAGGCTGCGACGGCGTGGAAAAGGCTGCGAGGGTTTAACAGGTGTCGCTTTCCCACGAATCGCGTGGAAAAATAATTATACTATATTGCGATGGCAAAGAGGGTGGAGGAGAGGGGGCGGGGGATGAACGATCAAATTCGTCAAAAAAGTTAAATTCACTGGAGCCGAAGCCCGGAAGAGAATTAAATATATCTACGGCCGACCGACCACACCATCATCATTCATCGTCATCGCAGTCGTCGTATAGTTTATTAATATTATTTTCATTATTAAAACTAGAATTTAGTATTGTAGTACGTTCCACGACGGGTAGGTTACGTCCGATCGGAATGGTATTGAGGCTATAAGCAGGACGAAAAAATATCAAACACAATAATATCTAATATTAAACATTTTAAACTAGACATCAGAGATCCCAAAATGGTATACAATTAATTATTATTATTTGCAAGAATTTTCAAGTGACCCCTAAGTTTTCCTCTAGAGCTATTTTTCGTCGTGAAAAACGCCAACCCCCCTCCAAAATTGCTCTATAATCCTTAAAACAGCGTCAAATTGATTGTTATATTATTCAATAAACTTGCAATTTCACATACTAAATATAAATAATTAACAATTTATGCAAATAAATAAAATGGTGGCATGGTCTGAAAACAATCCTGTATTATATTTATGTACTATTTAATAATTGTACTTATACTTTCTATCACTATAACATACTACATTCCCATAACTATAGTCTATAATACTTATTTTCTTTACCTGTTTATTAAAATTACCTAAACTGTGATTAAGCATTAATTTACAATACTTGCAAGTATAAAATAAAATTTAACCAATCAAATTTTGTGTTTCTAAAACCATCAAGTTTCGCTAAACTCTAGTAAAACAAAAAAATCTGAAACGGACCATAAATTAGGCAAATCAGTCCTAGACTGTCTTAAAAAGTATCATCTCATTCCAATAATTTTCTCACACTCTAAATGGGACTTAGAATGTTTTAAAATGAATGAAACTCGATCCTATTACTGCAAGTCAAATTTCAAAAGTAACAAGTCTACAAAATGTGTTCTAAATCTTCCTGTATCATGAAAAACTATACGGTTAGTTTAGTAAATTGAAAAAAAAAGGACGTTTAGTATTATAATCGCTAAATATAAAAAATAACCTAAAATGTATGATATCACATTAAACAGTGTTGCAGTGTTCGAACACATATTGAACGAATATACTGTTTCCATTTGCGTTTGAAAGCCACTTATACGTAGATGCTGGCATCCGGCCTTCGATACAGCAAAACGCGCACACACCTGAAGCGGAAAACCTTTACTGTGTTATTTGCCCGCATACGATCACACGACGTTTTATTGCAATCATACAAAAATACAACACTTTCGGAGGCCGAGTTAAACCGATTTTTCGCCCTCGTCGTATATTCACGTACTTTGGCGTTTTGTTCGGATCAAAAAGCGTATCGCTTATTCCCAACACCGGAGACCATTTGTAACCGAACCGAACCGGCGGCACCGCCGTGGTCCCTGGACCCGCCCGGTGACACTTTGATCGATGCCCGCCTCCGTGTAGCAGAGGTACAAGCAGGTATAATATATGTAGTAGCCGTCCGCAATAGTAATATACATTACACGAGTCGGTGGGAAACACATACACATATATAACTCGGCGAATTGTTCCGTATATAGCGTTTCCCGTCGCGCATTGCCAAAAAAAAAAAAAAAAAAATACAAGGGAGAAAAAATTATTAAATAAATAAACAGCGCCGCCGATGCCAAAACGACGGGAAGGGCAAAACGAATTGTAACTCAGACGGAGCGTGAAAAATCGAATTGCAAAAATGTCGGAAAACGACGATTCGCAGCCAAACCCGAAAGCTAATATGGTCTATTACCAGAGGCTAACCAATAGAAGACCTCGAACGCACAAAAATATATTACATACAAACGCACACCCACGGTAGCTTATATTGGCAAATTATTCAAAACAGTTATAAAAAAATATAATATATACTGTTAGACAAAATACTCGCCAGTCGACCCCGTCCGATAATATAGTTTTTTTTTTTCAACTTAACAAAATATATGCAAACACAGAAAACATCACTATGCAAATACAATATTTCTCAGAACGACAAAATACATAATATAGACATTGTAGAATTGTTGAGCTTTCAACAGAATTAAACGATTCTGTTGTTTACAAAAGACTTCATAAAAGTAACCCCTTTTATTAAAGAAATGAACGCGGTAATCGAAGCCGTTCATGTTCAACGACTAATTCGTTTTGGCCAACAAAAGCATTACTTTTTTTTTTTTATTAATATTTATTACCTTTCGTCCAAAAAAATAATTATTATAGCTATTACCTTCTCTTGTTTGGCTATTGTCTTAAACCCAAATTATTGTTTTCATTTTACTCGTCATAAAAATTAACAATTGATCTATATTATACTTTAGTTAATAAAAGAGGGACGGACGATGCCATCCATGGCGTATGCTATAAACCCCGTCGAGAGTATAAAATACAATTTTTTTTAAAGTCTAATATGTACCTATATTTTTATAATAAAATATTTATTACTTAACCCGATTGAATAGCGCGAATGGTAAAGAAGAACAGTTTACGATCGCCGTCGGATTATATTAAGCGGAATAAACAATTGTAATATTTAGTATAAGCCAATAAAACAATTCTATAAATATTATATGATATAAAAATATAAACTAAAACGTATTTGTCGGCTGACAGAAAAATATGGTCACCATTCAACATCCGGATTCCGGTAGACTATATCCATTGATGCACCGTACACTTAACTGATATGGTTACAGTACATTTAATTAAGTAAGTAACGGTTTTATGCACAAGTAGAGTAAAGATTACCGAGAAAAAGGAAGTAATTGCCACTTGCCGACTTCCGGATTCGACTTGTATTTATGGCGGTTTTCATCTGTTCGACAGGGGAACTTAAATTCAAAGGGTGTCGATTTATGCGGTTTAGCGGTGACGTTTTAAAAGAACGCGTAATGCTTTAAGAAGTTACAGAGCTGTCTCTTTTATATTTTGCCAATGTGAAAAATGTTTCATAATATTTACAACATTTACAATATATCATATAAAAAATATCTATATATGTCCTACGACGGTACTCCCATAATAATTTAAAATGCATTAACCTAAGATTGCCATAAAAAAAAAGTGTTTTAGAAGTTCTCGATAATTTTCAAAGGTTTTTGATACAAAAGAAATCTTCAAAATTCTGTTTTTTTGTTTGTTTTTTTTATTCTTTTAATAATTTACATTAAACTACTAACTAGGTATTAGGAAATTATTCGAAATAAACGTACAATAGAGTTGCCAATCATTATTAGCTAAAACTAACATTGTTACCTATACAAACTTGCTGCTTCTTTACTATTTACACACAATGGTTTAACGTTCAGTTTTTAATTTTTAAGTTAAACGACATTACTTTCATTTTTTGTACAAAATATTTAATGGGTATAAAATGCAAACAAATTGATTGTTTTAAAGTTTAACTTGTATTCTACAATTTTAAAATATATAAGAAGTTATTAGATAGGCGATTTTAGCGACACACTACAAATCTGTTGTAGGGATAATTTATTGGAGATAAATTTGTTAACATCCCAGTTTTGCACATACCTAATAGTAAAATAGGTATGTGCTATTTTGAGAATAGACGCTTTACCTAAACAATAAAGCGCTATTGGTTAGTCTTTTGTTATGGCGTAAAAAGGTTAAATCTAAAAAAAAAAAATGTTTGTCATTTTACAATTTTGTATCCCTCGGACTTACAGTAGGCCGAATAATATGCATAATATGTTATAATTTACAAAGGTATAAAAATATACACATATTATATTGTGTGTGCGAGTGTAGTTTTTTATTATTAATACTGGCAACTGGCGTCATGCCTGTATATTATAATAGCCGAGGGTAACATTTTATTAGCATATTTTTAATTCGACATTCCAAAAGAAACCAGTCGGTTTTATTTTTTTTAATATTTTTGATGTTGATATGTACATTTTCATTGCCTGCAGAATATACCGTTACCCGTTATATGACGTGTACAGCTGGTGCGCCGATATCGTATCTATCAACCGAGCCGTGGTATATACCGAAACCGTAATTGAATCTCACAAATCTAGTTTGGTCGAGACGGCCCGGGATACACGACACGTATGGCTCACACGACTTAACACGGTGTAGGAAAAATATCGTCTCGAGTATATCACACACACAAAGTATTACACAACGCCGATATATACCTACTGTTAATATTTAACGTTGTCGACGGCAACGGAGAATTGAGAGACCAAACCTGCTAGCGACGAGAGTACCTATCGAATTCACTTGAACACTATTGCTCGGTGAACTAGACCGGTATATATTATGAGATGCGGAAAGCGAAAAGATACCTCTTGTCGGCTTTTTCAGAAATTGAATCGGTGCTGTTTTCTGAGTTTCGATTGATTTTCGAATAACTTGACACCTGGCACACGACGTCTAGTTTGTAGCTAAAAATTACTAAATTATTGCACTTTTAAGTTTGCCAATGTTTGGCGTTATTCTCGAAATCAACATTGCCGACAAGACTTCTGTTCGCTCCACATCAAGTGTACAATATTATCATACTAAATGTAAAAAGGGGACTTCTAGACATTAAACGAACATTTACCTTTATTTTACCAACCTTATCGGTAACAATCAACAGATATCTCCTTTCGACAAACGATGTCCAATGCACACTATGCGTTTATCCACGGGTTGGGTTTCCAACGAACCCATCCAGCTGTTACCCGCACTAAGTAAGCGTAATACCGGAATATTGTCATTGCAAATGGTTGTAATAATATTTCGTTTTCAGACTATCGACACGAACGCGATAAGTAGTATATTACACATATATAGTCACCCACGCGTCACTATTGACGTCGGCTCGATGGAATAAATCATCATAAATGTATTAGTTATTTTACTTATTTACATAATGACAATACCATATTATAATACTATTAACATTAATATTATTTTAAAATACCCACCCAGATGGATTGAACGCGCCGACGCTATTAAATTGCCTATCCGGAGTGCCGTTTTGAAACGACCGCGACTGTTACAATAAGTTACATATCTCAAGGTCAGGTGAACGACGAATGTAATACATTTATGCTGGAACCATGGATAGAAAGCTATGAAGCAAAAAGGGTGCAAATGATAAATCGCATAATAATTATTATGATATAAATCCAACCTACGAATAAGAGGCAAGAGAAAAAAACAGCCGAGTAGTTTATCGAAACGAACACTAGTAGTGAAGTTGAGGGAATAAAAAATAACGCTTAGAATCTGACATTACAATTAACTAGTTAAATAAATCGTCTTCGCTTAATGGCATGCAAATGAAATCGACGAGTCAAATCATTATTTTTCCACAACTTCCTATGCATCACCATTTTTTTATTCGCTCCACGCATCTCCCATATCTTTATTTATCACATCTCTCACGATATTGAAAAATCTCTACGACGGACTGGTTAACTTCTATATCACCTTTGAAAATATAACGTTTTAACATTATACAACCAACGTTACATCGTGGTTTTAGTCGAAAAACATATGTAAGTAATTGGAAATCCATAGATATCGCGACTAGGCGAGTAAAAACGTACATGTTTAATGTTTTGCACTTACAATTATTATAAATTCACGTTGGGGTAAAATAACATAAGAATGTTGTTTTTGCAAAGCTACGAAATGAATTATTATAATGATTTTACTGTGCATCGACAAAACGAGTAATCTGTAATTATTAAAATGCACACCAATTGCACGCGAAAAGCTAATATAATGAAATATAAGGAAATTCGTTGGTGGACATTTTTATTTTAGTTTGAAGGGGAGGGACCGGCCTACGACGGTTTAATCGGCTTTATCTATAGATGACATTCGATATACTTAATTAATTGTATTGTATAGTTTTATTATACCATACAGTTTAGTCAAAATTCGTTTGAGAATAGAAACATTCATTTCGGTAGACGATTGGAGCAAATTAACCTTCACAGCTTGTAAATACAAGCATTAATGAAATCACTTAATTGAAGTACACGTACGGTATTTTTTTTTTTAATTCAATGCTCACTAAAGTTCTTATTGTTAAATTGGCCATATTCAATAGACGTTTCATCGACAAAATTAATTTGAAAATTTAGTTATTTTAACAACATTTTATTACATCGAGCTTCCCTAAATTTCGGTCAACGCTTTATGAAGGGAAATGCGAAAATCAAAATGACGGCCTCGCATAATCTGTATTTCATTTTGAGAAATTTTATAGTGAGCCTATACTATATCCTTGTGCGACACCCTGTATACGCCGGTTTTAAAACTAGAAGCTGTTAAATTTGGTAACTGTCAACCTACATACTTTTATATTGCGACGCACAAAGTGATTCATTGCGTGCTCTGTACAATAATAAAATATTATTAAGAGTAGGATTAATGGAAAATCCATATAGATGATTGTAACAATAATAATACACGAACACAGACAAAAGTATGACGCCACCGTTAGAAATAATTTGTGCGCACTACGACTAGTCGACACCTCTCAAACACTATATTATTATTATATTATATTGATATAACAATAATAATAAGACCTACAACAAAGTATAGTGTTACCAAAGTTTACGAGCGTCGGATAAAGAACGATTATTGAGATTTCGACACGTTTGTATAGATTGCTCCGAGTACTTAACCTAAATAATTATTTTAAGTGCACGTATACAGAGTAGTTTCCGAGCCGTCGTTTGTGTTGTATAGTCGAATAGCTAATCAATTTTAAAAGCAACAATAATACGAAAAACGGCCGCTAGGCTGGCAGTGACGTAACCGAATTATTTTATTACGGCAGGATAAAAGTGTGTCCTGCGGGTAAAACTCCAACTTTTTCTAAAAATTATAAAACATACATTTTCCTTACACAGATATTATATTAATCGTTATCGTAATATTGCAAATTTTGATTAAAAAAAAAACAAAAACTGTTGAAAATTACTAAAAATTGTCTACAATATTACCCTATCTGACTCTAATATTATAACTACAGATAATGCTATGGAAAGTAATACCTACCTACACAAGTTAACTGTTAATTAAAAAAAAACCTTAAACATTCTATTCCCAAAAAATGAACACACTTATGTAAATACATATGTACATTTTATATTAAACAGAAAATTATATGATGTACTTAAATTTTTTGAAAAACTTATTTTTTAATTAATAGCTTTGTTAAAAAAAAATTTAGTTCAGATCAATATTTCACCGAAAAGTTTTTGTCACCTAATATTTTTACTTTGCAGACAGAAAATCTTTTTTAGTTTTACTCAAATATGAATGTCACAATTTCGTATTCTCGAAGAAAAATTAATTTGAAACGATACAAATTATAAGTGTAATTTGTAATATACTAAGATAAAAGAAGAAATCCAAATAAATTAGTGTTTTTTTTTTTTTGCTCATTTGAAACCATGCATGAATTAAAAAAAATTAGTACCACTCTAAATAATGTCCTTTAACAACTAAGAATTTTTGGCTTCCGATATTTGTGCACAACGCGTAAGAGGCTATGCGTTCCATAAATAAGCACTGGTATGACACCTGTACACTATATGCTATCGATGTACTTACTCATATTTATTATACAAAAATTGTTTATAGCCCTGGTAATTATTTTTCGGGAGACAGCGCAGTATCTACCGCAGCTACCGTCGTATCTAATATCTAGTTATATTTTTATGTTATTAGCAGGAGCCAGGATGTGTGTGGTAGATCGGATGAACTTCAAGATTTACCGCACTCGAGTTTTAATTAAAATATCGGCCGCCACGTTATAATACAATATAATAATAATACACGGATACACCGTGGCGTTAGGGTGTTTTTGTTGCTAGCGACGGTTTTTCCTATTATAAATTTCCCATAGTCGTCCGAGGCTTTCACACGGATATAACAATTTATATATATATATATATATATATATTATATTATATTATGTAGGCCTGATACTTAATGTATTGTGTATGCATTATACATGCACAGTGTTGAAGTGCGCCGCCGCGGACAGTAACAATTAATATAATATGCAACAATACAATAACAAGCGCAACACAAAACAACCGAAATTATAGAAAATAATTAATCTCCGAGGGCCCATTAATCACGGAAGCTTTGGTCGACAATATCCTCATTACGGTTCTGTGGACTTGTTAGTCTCTAAAAGTGAAAATAAAAATAAAAACACCTCTTTCCAGTGATTTCAAAAGGGCCGCCCGGAGGTTACACGGGCAAACAATGGGTCCGCACATAATAATGCGGATAAACTCGTCGTGACGGCCGTGTACTATATTATTATTGTCATTGGTTATTATGGCCAATGTTTGGGATATAATAATTAATATAATCTGATACAATATAGTCGGTAATACGTATATTATAGACGCGATGCCCTCCTCCTAGTTCGTCCGTCATAGATTGTTGTTATCAGTGAAAATCGCGACAGTCGACTACCCACGTTTTACAGTGTACTAAACCACAGAGTAGATTAAATCAGAGAGGACACTTAATGTAAACAATTATGTTCGAATGGGGGCCGCCATCTTCTCATGTATACTAATATTATGTCCATGGCTTAAATATACTAGGTTATTGTATACGCCCCACTTTATTGTATTATCAATTCACAAAATGACAGCGTGAGGGTAGAGATGCAATAACCTAGTATACTTAAGCTATAAAATAAATAAATTCCATCGAAAAATATGATCCATTTCCATTTCTGATTGATAAATGAGAAGATAGCCACCACTATTTTTAATGATGATGATATCCACCATGTTAAATATGGAATGTCCACCTGACTAAACCATACAGGGTGCTACAGTCAGAGGTGAAACAGGGGGTGGTAAAGGTTGGTCCCTCTCCATTTATAGGTAAAATGTCTCAGTTGAAAATTTAAAAAAAAATTGTCAAATCGATGAATAAGCCACCATCGAGTTAAAAAAATGTTCAGCTTAAAGACATCTGCACATAAAAAAGGGATCAAACAGATCGGTTTATATAGACTTTTGAGTAGGTTTTTTTAGATTACATAATATATTATCTAACTTGATGGTGCCGACTGTACGTTTTAATTAAAAAATAATAATCACAAATAAGTGACTACTATAAAATGCCACCGTTTCTTAGCAAGTATTATCATATTGTCATATTTTTTTTATTATTATTAACATTAAACCATAAGTCAATAGCAAAAATACGGTTTAAGGGAAAATGAGCCAGCAACAGCTATTTACTGATACATTGATAGACGGTAACAGTATTATGTTTAGTTTAATACAACCTTATGTTTAAAGAATTAAATAAATGCTTGGTTCAATAGTGTCTTTCTATTTTGGCGATGTTAGTCATGGTACTAAGAAAAATGTTTTAAGACATAATATTTACTAAATGGCAAATTCACAAAAAAAACCTCTCGACTTAGATGATAAACACAAAAAAAAAATCCATTTCAACTTTTAAAACATTTTTCAAATAATTGAATTTTTAAAGTTCTATTTTCGGAGATTGGATTTGAATTGTAAAAATCCTATTTTGACGGATTTTCCTCGACTTTAACAGCAAACATTTAAGTTAAAAATTGTACACTCGTCAAATATTTCTTTAAACTGACAACTGTCCAATTTTTATATTATTTCAGTTAGTTTTACGCTTACTTACCTTTCAGAAATGTCTATTTTCTATACGCCTCGCAGTGTATTATATTATGTATAAAAGTATGTAACAAAATGAAACCGCGAGTGTATTTTTAAAATATTAAAAATACATGAACTCGTGTAATAATAATGCGATTAACTCGACATTTTAACATTATTATTTCATAGTAGAACAATTTTTGAGTTAAATAAAAAAAAATGGAGTATGGTAATGGCGTGTATCAAATCCATTGTTCTCAAGCGACAAACTGCACATTTTAAGAAAATTATAACACATCCAAGACGTTCATTTTCTGGGGAAATAATTAAAATGTTATAGTTTTTCCTTTTGAAAAAATTGTTGTTTATATTATTGTACAATATTAAAAACCTACCCAATATTAACGTTATTTAGTATTTTCCAGAGAGCTATTAATTTTTGAAACTTAAATGGGAATATTAGATATATATACAGGTAAGTGTGTTCTAGTGTATTCTTACCCCTGACTAGGGCCGTTTTAGTGTGTTGCAGCGTAAATATGATTATGGCAAAAGGGTTAGCTAACTTTTAAAATTAGCCGACAATTTTGACTGGTCGATAACCAGTTTTGGATAATTACTTTTTAAGTTTAATATTAGTTTAAAATTTAAGACTGGAGGTGATAACGTAATGCGGTCGAATAACGCCAGCAGATAAAAATAATATTAAACTCCACCCTTCCTCCTATACTTTTATACTTTAATAGCTTGAAAAGTAATTATCCATAACTGGTTATCGACCAGTCTAAATTGTCAGAAAATTATTCTACTCTCAAAGAGTTAATTAAATTTATACGTTCCCATATAGCTGGTTGTCTACAACGTAACTCATTTCAAATATAATTTTCAAAAGCTGATAGCGCTCAGGAAAATACTAAAAAAGGTAATTATTTAGTAATTTTATAATGTTGTAAAACAACATAAATAAAAATGTTTCCATAAAGAGAAACTATAAAATTGTCATTACTTCCCAAGAAAACGAGTGTCTTACAAATTGATCATACAAATTTTATCATAAAACAAGTACTGCGATTGAAAATTATAATATTTTATATTTTACACAAGTCGATAGAAAATCATGAAGACATTTTTTGAAAAATACAACAACTGTCGAGTCGTTGTTTCCAATATTAAAAATATATGTAGATACTTTTTTATGTATGTATTTTACAGATGATCTTCGCTCTGGTGTTTTTTTTTTATACTGTTTGTGTCGGGGAGGGTGATGGTCAAGAGGGCGGTTTTCCAGTGGGAACCCTTCTGAGCAGTCGGAATACAATCTTTAATTATCACTATATTATCATCACCGACAAGACACGATTATTAAAAGTCACACGCTCGGTTTTACATATTATTATATTTTATTATTATTACATAATGTACAACGTGCGGTCGTCTACACGCCGAACATACATTATTATTATAATATAGATGACGTACGAATAATACCGTACAAATATTTACACGGAATTGTGTGTCACGGATCGTGTATGCGACGGTATATATATATATATATGTAGCTGGTAAGAAGGTAATATAGCAACAATATGATAATATAATATGTAAATTCGATAGGCGGAATGTTAATTTCGTTTTTTTTTTTTTTTTTTTATTATACATATATAGGTCGATAGTTCGCGAGACCGTCATCGAGTGTTCTTAAAAGGCAAAAAATAATAATAATAATAATAATTACATAAAGCTTTCGGTTTGGCCCTCGTTTTTTTTGTTTTTACCGAACCGCCGCCGTCGATAATACACACACACACAATTATTATAATATCTAACAACCGTTGTTGTAATAATTTACACCATGATGCCAATCAATTGTTTTACACACACACACACACAAATAAAACAAAACCTATATAACGTTATAGGTCAATATTGGTTTAGTTTTGCACAATTCGATCGAGAGAAAAAAACCGACATTCTAAAACGTTTTTTTTTTTTTTTTTTTATTGAAAATCGACATGGTCCAACTGTAGTTGTAACTTTTCACAAATGATAATCATACGTTTCGCATATTTTAATTTACAATATATCATTTCCGACGTTTAGGTTTCACATGTCGGATAGACGTATTTAATCGTAATAGGTATGAAAAATAATTTCCGAATTAAAACGACCGATTTATAAACTGTAACGCTATCTAGTGGTCAAACCGTCAGTCGAAAATTATCCATAATTCAGCTCTAATAAAAATTATTATTATTATTACCTATTAAAAGCAACAAGCAAAGGTAAACTGTGGTCAATGTTTTACATAAATTCACCGAGGAGACATTTTAAATCAAGCCATCTATTTTGAGGGTATCAAGTTTGTCCAGTTACATAACTTTGTTATTTAAAAAGAATTTGTTAAATTTACTGAAAAATATATAAAAGAACTTGAATTTTGCTTTTATTTCTTTTTTCTAATTTGATTATGCACTGTAGTCTTTGTTCGTATAAAATATTTGCTCTTTCCCTTCGACCAAAGCTGTTGTACTCACCATTTCTTTTCAATTCTGGATTCATATATCTTGCATCAAAATTATTTGCCCCTGGAAAATAATCAAGCCAGTCGTTACAAATTAAAAATATTTTTGTAAAGCATAGCCAAATGTTAACGTCTAACATGATACGACTATTTCTAGTTACAGTCATTAAACATTTTTTATGTACATATTTTAAGTATGAATTAATGTACAACTATTTGTTATAATAAATTAACATATGTATATGACTAATTTGTAAAAATGAATAAAATAAAATCATCCGAAATATATATATATATATATATAACAGAGGAATATATATATTTTTATTATCAGTTGGTTTATAACAAAATTGGCAAATAATTATAGTGATAAACATTTTTTTAACGACAATAAATCTGTCTCTTTTTTTGGGTACAATTGCAGTTTCCTTTTATAATATTATATGGTTTTACTATATAGAAATTATATATTTAAACGAACAATTTTCTTTGAAGTAACAAAGTGACTAAATTATAAGTATTATTACCACATAATTTTTTACTGAAAAATAAAGTGTCCAAATTTTAATATGTGACATAAGTCAATAAAACAGTATATTAATGGTATTACTTAATACCAAACCCAATTTTGATCGGCTATTTAAATTTTTACTTTTGAAATTATGAATCATTTTTATTAATGGTTTTCAAACACTGCTGATTTATTAGATTATTATTTAAATAAAACTTTTTTTTTAAATAACGATAAATTACTATACCATAAACCTTTTTTGAACTAATTGTAAATAATTTCAACCTAATTGAAATTAAGATATACATTTTTAGTTTACTATTTATTAAAATTTAGCCGTAAAGTCTAGTCAATTTTTAGTACTTAATATGATTGTGCTGATGCTATTTGATCAAAGTTAATTGAAATTGTGCTAATATTCTAATCGGTTTTGTGATAAAAACAATGACAGCTACTACTAGGCAACGCTTTTAGGTATGTAATTTAGGTTTTAACCGCGCTGCACTGCCAACTGTGTCAACAGATAATTTACAGCACTCGATGTGTGTGCATTTTGCACAATTCTCGAGACTTTTCCACAAAGCCCAAGAAGAATAATGAAAAATCAAATCATATCCTCGATACAAAAAGCCAAACACTTTCTCAAAATTTAAAATATATAATAAACATGCAAGTGTTACACAAAGCAAGTGTGTGTAATGATGAAAGCTTGTCAATGAGTTACTTTTAAAATGTTTATCTTCGTTCGGACGCTGTTGGCAACAATATTAACTAATGCCTAGAGTATCGAAAGTATAATTAGCAGTACTACATTGATCAGTGCCAATATCGAACATCACTTAAGATGGAAAAATAATTTGCTCGGCCTGTAAAAACCTATTAAAAATATTTACTAACTAAACACAGGTATCTATCGAGTACCTACTTAAGCGCCTCAATTGAAACGCATAAACAAAACTAATTAAGGCAGCCATTAGATATACAATGAAAGCCGTTAGACAGAAACGCACAGGACTGTAAAAAAAATTCCGTGACACATTGTTGCCCGTATTATTCAGTGAAATATTAACACAGACAAAACGATTTGAAGGGACGATGCATCAATTGAGTCTTATTCAGTTTTCTTGTTTGTCCAGGGTCCGCCTTAGAAGGGTTTCATTGTACTACAATATATTTACACATTATTTTATTATATATGTAGATACTTACATTTTATAGTACTCAACGAAGATGAAATGCTGGCATAGGTGAAAACAGGATACTCCGAACACGTGTGTAAACCAAAATATGAAGTGTAGGTACAATACATTTATAGCGCTTAATCTAACTACTAGTAAGAAAGTTGTATACACTTAAAGTCTAAATAAAATACAGAAAGAGGACAGCCGAGCTGAGAATGGTACCAAGGACGATTACTAACGGTTTCAACATAAGGATACCTAAACGGGGAAGACATACCGTACAAGGAAGACTACCGGATCTAAATTGTGCTACACAATTTGAACACCTAACAACTAAAGGATGTGGATGGAAACGGTTCTCTCTCTCCCGCTTTGTGGAGCGGTGAAACTACGAGCCGTAGCTGGTCGACGAGACATCAGTCGGTTGTATTACCGTCGGAGAGGCTGACGAACAATCATACGGGACAACGGAGTCCGCGCTGCAGCCGGATAGGCTTCGGTGGGACCGCTGGTGTCTCGCTGTCGTCGGACGATTAGAAGAAAAAAAAACGGAAAAAAACGCGAGCGCGACTTCGGACGCGGCGGCGGCGGCGGCGGACGGACGAAAAATTCGACTACTTACCGTTGCGCATTAATTTTTTTTTTTATTATTATTATTATTAACTTCTATTCGGAACGGAACGCAAAAACGTTCGATACGACCATTGACGTAAATCGCGTATATCGTTATCAATATACACTGAACGGGAGAGCAGGTGATTAACGAAACCAAAACAAATGCGTACGGTGTGTGTGTGTGTGTGTGTGCGTGCGTGCGTTTTCGTCCCCTCCCGCGGCGGCCGACACACAGCCGACGGTCGGGGGAAGGGGAACGGCGGCTGCGGCTGCGGTCTAGTCCGTGCGGACGTCGGCGACGCGCTCGAACCGCCACCGCCGCGGCACAGAGTTTAAAAATAAATCGCCTGTGGCCAACGATATTTTGGTCGCCGCCGCCGCCGTTGTTGTTGTTTTCCCCGTTCCGACGCACGACGACCATTTAGCAGAATAATAAAATAGAATATATATATATAGATTACACACTCGCCGGCCGCCCGAACGGAGGAATTTCATATTTTCGTACACCCAGTTAAAATATTATTATTATTATTATTATTATTATTACTATCGTAACGCGCTCCGATTCCCGTGCCGGCGGCCGTGGAATCGTGCCAACGGCCGACGGCCATCGCCGCAGCCGACCGTGTCCGTCTGATGATAGAAAAAGTAAAAGCGGACAATAACTTATTTTCTAGAAAAAAAATAACACAAACCGGCGCGGCGGCACAGCTGCTGTTGTTATTGTGATAACGTCAAAAACGCCGTCGTTACTTGTTTGTGATAACCGCTTTTCGACTTTTCGTAACCGTTTCACATATCACAGTCGGTAGTCGACAATCACTAGTGTGTATATACGTAAATATTTATATTTAAAAAAACTCATAATATACTATTAAATCCTAAGCAAAAATCGAATGGATTTACAATTATTTGTACAATAAAATATGACAACGGCCACAGCTCGATCGGATTGAATGTCGGCCGATCGACAACCGTGCGGCTCTTCAAGTCGGGACACCGACAGACAGTCACAGCCGTGGGACCAGAGTGAGTAGAAACCGTTGCTTTTACAATGTTTGATAATACTGAACAATAACAATTCAGTGCTATAAAGTATTTTGTTTTGTAATAATTTGGTTGTGTGTTCTGGCACTGACAAAAACTGAATACGACACAACATTGTAGGTGTAACGAGTATTATTCGCCATGGCTTTAAAATAAAATGGCTTTTTTTTCGTTTTTGGATTCTTTGCGGTCTTAATGAGTGTTGATAATTATGTTGAGTACACAATACTTTAATTCTGGCATTATTGTATGATACGGTCGTTAGTCGTTCTGTACTTTAGAGGCCGTAATTGTTATCATCAAACTATTCTTCGTCCAACTGTTAAGTAGTCTATTGTGTAAGAAACACAAACAAAACTATTAAAACTCTTTTTTAAATGTTATTAAAATATTAATTACTTTTTATTTAATATGCAGATCCCATTATTTCCTCTAACAATTGTTAAAAAGTGTAATAAACACATTATTTATTCAAATAATTTAAATTTCTATTTTAAACCGCTAATAGTTTTAGGGTTTTGGGATTTTGCCAGTTTCAAGCCCTGATATTTCCTTTTTATAAGTGAATTTATTAGTAAATTGGGTGTTTTATTTTATTTAAAATACTTTCTTTAACCTAACGTAACTTATTTCCTAAAACAAAAATCCATTGTTTTGAAGACTATACGACTAATGTAAAAAAATGTATTACAATATTAAATAACTTATTAATTTAATCTAATATTTGTATATTTTATTATTTTTTCCAGAACTCTCATCTGCAACTGAAAAAAAAAGCATTACCAATCTGTTGTACGATTATCTATTCCTGGAGTTAGGGACGAATAAAAAAGAAGCGTTCAACCATGTGCATTTAGGCCAGTCTATGAGATTTGCTAACCGCAATAGTAAGTTACTGCATAAACACTACTTACATTATAACCTTAACTATGGCATCTATAACGGGTTGTGAACATTTTATTCAACAAAAGAACGACGAGCTGCTCAACAACTATCGCATTGTTCATTGTAATTTTGTGTCTTGTCTATTTGAAAACTCAAAAAAAGCCAAAAAAAAATTAGCCAAATGTCATGATTGCAAATATTTCGGTCCACGACTCCTGTCGTGTCTACACTGTGTGTACTTTGCGTGTAGTCTTCACTTGATCAAACATTATGCCCAAACCGAACATGGTTTCGGCATTAACCTGACCGCTGGCCATTTGTTCTGTGCCGAATGTGAAGATTACATCTACGATAGTGACGTGCTGTCCATAGCCAATTCGTTACGCAAAGACATTTACAGTTTTCAAAGCCGACCGTTGTCTGTGAACCATATCAATTTGCTTAGATCAAACAATAACATTAAGTATGTCAACAACATACCCGTGCCTGGTTTCGTAAATCTAGGAAATACGTGTTTCTTGAACAGCGTGCTACAAGTGCTCATGCACACTCCGATGTTGAGAAATTACGTCCTCTCTGACCAACACGTTTGTCCCAATTTGAAAGACCCCAATCGATGTATCTTGTGTGAAATCAGCAGGATCTATCAACAGGCGTACACGCTGGAGATAAATCTGATCGGCTTGCAAAAACTGTTGAAAATATTTTGGGAAAACACCACTTACATGGCCACCGCACTGCAGCACGACGCTCACGAGTGTTACATTGCCATACTGGACATTATACACAAGCAAACTATCAAACCCAATGAGAACGATAAAGACCTGAGGCACCTGGAAAACTGTCAGTGTATCATACACAAGATGTTTCGCGGAGTGTTGCAGAGCGACATTGTTTGCCAGAGCTGTTGTAACATATCGTCGAAAATCGACATTATCAACGACATATCCATATACTTTGCGTTGGACGACAAGGGCAAGTATCCATTGAGCATCACCCTGATGGAGTGTCTGGAACAGTACGGCCAAGTGGAGTTGTTAAATGATCTGGACTGCACAAACTGCAAGTCCAAACAACTATCGACCAAGCAGCTGACGTTGAAGTATCTGCCCATGGTGCTATGTTTTATTCTGAAACGGTTTGGCCAACCCTCGGACAATGTTTCCAATAAAATCACAACTATTGTGGAGTTTCCCGAAACTTTGAACATGGCTAAGTTTATCGAAAAGAAAACTCTGACGGGCAACAGTTTTATCGACGAGTGTCTGGCCACTTACGAGACAGTGTACAAACTGTACTCTGTCATTTGTCACGAAGGTCAACTCAATGGTGGCCATTATCTTTCATACGTGCGGCATTTGGGCCGTTGGTACCAGTGCAACGACAATGTCGTGCGAATTGTCGAATTAGACGACGTCTTAAGGAGTCCAGCCTATCTGCTATTCTACCATAAGGAGTTCATGAACTTCTACTGATAAACTCAACGGCCGCGCTTGGATCACACGTATACTTGTATTTATCTATTATTTAAAACATTAGGCCATAAATATGTGTTGTTTATGCATGTCGTAATAAAAATATCAACTTTACTTTTCTTGTTTAAAAAATTAAACAATTAGGTACTTTTATTTTTTTTAAGTATGTAGGTTTGTCGTATCAATATTTTATTTTTATACCAATAATTTAACTGTTATTTGTATTCATACATATCACTATTTTTTATATAATAATTTAATATTAAAATAATTAATTATTTAGATTTAAAATTTATAAATGATAATTACAAATTAATTTTAAGAGTTGTTCTTACAGTTTTATTGTGTCAAAAAAGATAACTAATTAAGGTTTGATAATTAAAAAAAAGAACTATTATCGATGTGTTTTTTTTTATTAATTACGAAAATAGTATTCATGTTTCAATGTAAACAAATTATACATTGGGATTATTTTTTTTATATATATATTAAGTTTAGTTTTAGTGTATTTAATATTTATCGATACAATTATTATTCAAACGGATGCTATAGTTTGATTAGAATTTAGCGTAACAAAAAACTTTAAAATAATTAACTAACTTAACAATTATAGGTAAAATTATTAAACCAATAAAAACATAACAAAATAACCATATTATTCATAAACAAAAAGCCATTAAATTAAGTTGCAAAATCATTGTACAATTTACACAGGATTATATTTAGTATTAATAAACAATCATAGATTTTCCCTAATACCGCATACTCTACGACTTAAGAAAATAAATTTGTAGTTATAATACAACTTTTTAAGCACAAAATTAAATGACAAGTTATTATCAACAGTGTACGGTAATTTGTACAGTCAAAAAATCAAATCGTCGATGATTTATTTATGTTTTCTGACTAAATAGTTTTAATCAAAGTTGATTGATTTTTATTTTTAGCTTCGATGAAATTACTTAATACCGTGGCCCACGCAAAAGCGATCAATTTCAATTTTGAAGCCGAGCTGCTGTTGGAATCGTTAAACGATAAAGACGATAGGACGGTAGAGATTGTCGACGACGAACATCAAGATGATAGCAAAGAAGACGACGGTTTGTTGCCGATGACGGCAGTATCATCTCAGTTAGAAGATTCGAATTTCAAATCTCAATATTTTGTATCCAGAAGTTCATTCTATGTAAACAAAAATCATTTTACTAATTATTATATGTTAAATTTTGTACTTTGATGCGAAACGGAGAAAGTATTGTTTTTAACAGTGTTACTTCAACAAACTTGTGTGTGATAATCTTTTAAACACAATAAAAAGACGAAAAAAAGTAACTTCAACCCTTAACCCAGAAAAGATGGAAACGCTTCTTTTTTTTAAATATTTTGATCGTATGTATTTCCTATATAAAAACCCTTGAAAATCGCCTGCTTTTAATCCCCTTAACTGTTTTTAACAATTTTAAAATAACCAAAAGTGTAATTAAGCTAACTAAAATTGTATTTTTATTTTAAAAAATTTTAATATCAAATAAAAAATGATTTAAAATTCTAAATTGTTACTGACAATTGTTTGAAACAATTAAAAAGTGAATTTCAAATAAAAAATGTTCATGTTAAATTTAAATACATATTTTTATTTATAAAATCGAACAAATATAATCTAATTCAAAAACTTGGATGTTATTTGAATACATTACATTTTTGTTTTAAATCAAAATTCTAATCATTTTTTTAATTAAAAAATTATTAAAGACCTAAGTAGTCCTCACTTGTGACCTCTCTGTGCCAGTTGTGTCAGCTTTATATCGTAAAATTATCTCTCATCTCTCTACGTGGTGCATTTTTTTTAGATAATTATTGAGCATTTGATGAAAGAGTTTGGCGGTGCGGCCTATAAAAGAACACAATGGGATGTAGAAAAACAGTTGATGGTAGCGCTCACGTACCTGGGAACCGTCCAAAGCTACAAGTAATAAACCTTCGGCGTCGTACGACAAAAACACCTCACTCGTATAACAATTGTATTATATACTTTTTTTTTTCTAGAGAAATATCGACAAAATTTAACATTGCAGTCAGTACCGCGCATAAGTGTGTCAACGACATCACAAACAGCTTGTTCAAACACATGAATGAGTTGATATATTGGCCGGTAGATCAACAAGCCGATTCAGAAATACTAGCATTCGACCAATTGCCAGGCAATAAATTCCCGGGCATACTTGGTGTGATCGGAACGGTGGATTTGAGAAAAACCTGTACGTCCAATCCATCCAAACACACCAAAGACAGAACGTCCATCGCAATCCAAGTACGTTCGTTTAATTATAAAAACCGAGGTCCGAGTACTGATCAAGAAGAGACTGTTTGATTTTTTTTTTTTTTTTGTTCAAGTGCGTGTGCAACACAAAGTATCAGTTTTATAACGTCTTCACCAGTTATCTATTTAAGTCTAAAGTGACCACGTCGACGTTCCTGGAGAGTCCGCTGGCTGAATCGATTTTGAACGAACCCGACACATTGTTTCCGAACGGCGATACACACATTGTTGGCGCTTCGTGTTACCCTCTTCTGCCCAACTTGATGAAGCCGTTTTTCAATAAATCACCCGACGACCCGCTGGAAAGTAACTACAACGACTCTATCGAAGGGCCATTAAAGATCATCCAATTGGCATTTGGCAAACTGCTAGGACGGTTCAAGCGACTGTTGTGAGTTTGCATGTTAGATTATCGCTGGCACTCCATTCAAATGCTAAAAGTAAACTTAGGCCCTCAAACTAACCTGCGGAGAACTCCAAAATAACGTCTTTATTTAAATAATAGTTACAAGTTAAATTTGTTAAATCAAAACTGGATATAATTTATAAATCATTTTTTATACGTCTTAAATAATAATTAAAAATAAAAATTTAATTTAATAAAAACCCAAAAGATAATTTAAAATCAATTTTTTATTTAAACTAATAACCAAATAGTAATTTTAAATAAATATTCATTTGGGCGAATTTGAATAGTAAATAAAATTGGTAATAACAATTTAAAAAATTGTTTAAATAACACTGCTTAAAATATAATAAAATCAAATATTTTTTTATTTAAATATTTAAAATAAAATGGGTTATTTAAAATAGCCAAATCAAAATATATATTTAAGAAAAAATATTTGTAACAGTGGTGTTTAACCATAGTAGCTACCATCGTTTCCGAGCACATTTTATTTTAGAGCTATTTTGTCCGTTTTAATATATACGACGTTAACATGTAATATAGGGTGCAAAAAAATATCTTGTCCTTGGGCGCTTTAGTCTCTAATTTATGCCATGGATTTTAAGTTGTAGGTATTAAATTATTTAAAATATCTTATTATTTAAAATGGTAGTTAAAAATGTATTCATAACGAACAATTTGTTGTTTAAAAAAAAATATACCGCATAAGTTGTAATTTTTTTTTAACAAAATACATTACTACTTTTTGCAGAAGTTTTCAATAATAGAATATCATTTGTTGGTTAGCATTAACATATTTTTAAGAGTATTGTTTTTTGTGCATTTCGATCTGTGCCTTACTTGTATTCAAGTTTGAAATGTCATATTTAATGTAACATAATTTATGTAACGTGATTATTTCAGGTGTTTGGATTTATGGGGCCAAGAGAAATTTGCCATACTAATATTTGCAGCTTGTTGTCTGCACAACATTTGCTTGGGTAACGATGACGACATCGAAAGTGAACCGTACGAGTGTTGTTCATTCAATTGCGATTATTACGACGAGATCAGTATTAAAAAAAGACAAGACATTTGCAAACGCTTAAGTTAAACTTGCGTTTTTTATGTATAATTAACAAAATGTATCATAATAGTATGAAAAAAACAATTATATGTTACTCAGTCAATTTCTGTGGTAAAATATTTTTAACCATTGCTATATAAAAACAAAAATGTTTCATAAACATTGTTTTGTTTTCAAACGGGCAATCTCGAAACGAGCTGTTGTAGTAATTTTAATTTTTGTGTTTCCAATTCATTTGATTTTTTCAAAGCTTCCAAAGTCTGATATTGAAGATTTTCAAACACTTTTTCTCTGCTCGTCAAGTTGTCCTCCATTTGCTTTAACCTAAACACACAAATTTCTTGAGCGCAAGTTCGACACAATGTATTTACATCACCACTAAACCATTACCTTTGATCAAATTCTGTGTTTCTCCTTTGGAACATCTCTTTGATTTCTGAAATGACATCGACCCTAACGACTGGCTCTTGTTTTGAACTCTGTACGTTATAGTCGTGTTCGTCCAGATCACGGCCGTCTAGTGTATGACTGTTTACACTGCTACCGCATTGTCTGCTATCATCTTTGGTGGCAATTTTCTTAGTGTCTTTGTTTAATTCTAAAAGTACACACGACAAAATAAGTACGACAAATTCACAAACTCATTTAAGGAACGGAAAAAACCAGCGAGTAGGAGTACCTCTTACTATAGAATCGATTATGTCGTAATATATCCAGACGACTTTTTTCTTCTTCTCAACGCGCATTCGGTTTTTATTGTACCGGTTTTTCAACGTACGCCATTTGTTGTCGCAAGCCCTCGGAGTGTAACTGTAACCGTTCTGCATCATTTCGTTGGCTATGTCCCGCCAAATCAAAAGCTTCTCGCCAGTTGCCGCTTTCATGAATTTGTCTTTATGACGGTCGAAGCTTTCGATCAAGCACACCGTCGAATCCATAGTCCACGCAACTAGAATTTGCTATATTATAATTATTTTGTTTGAATAAATTTAAAGTTATAATTTTTACCGCTTTCACTGGGCAAACGCAGCAATCGATCCATGTCTTGATAATACTGCCATTTGATTTTGTGCACTCCAAACTTTTTGTACTTTTCTTTTCTTTTTAAATAGTTGGCTTTCAAAAGGCGCCATTTACGATCGCAAACCGTCCCGGAATAGTTGTGACCGCGTTGTTGTAGCGCTTCGCTGATTTCATTCCACAACAGTTGTTTTTTACCCTGAGCTGCTATCAAGAACCGCGAACGGTACATACCCCACAGTTGAATCAATTGTTTGGTGGCTGCTTCGGTCCAGACTTCTAATAAAAATCAAAAAAATATATCGTCGATTACCAGATAGGTTTAACTTTAACAAGAACGTTTGGATAAGAAACAATTTTTTTAATTTTTTCGTCGACTACCTGAAGATGGTTCGCCCTCAATGTTTTCGATACTGTCGATTTCTGGTGTTTG
This sequence comes from Adelges cooleyi, assembly GCF_023614345.1. Classification (NCBI taxonomy): domain Eukaryota; kingdom Metazoa; phylum Arthropoda; class Insecta; order Hemiptera; family Adelgidae; genus Adelges; species Adelges cooleyi. The sequence goes on along the minus strand of NW_026095871.1, from coordinate 12,433,449 downwards.
AAAGTCCACGTCTTCATCTTCAAATCCGTCTTCTTTCTTCAACTCCACGAATTCGTTATCACCGGACATGGAAATCATGATGATATCGTTCATTTTAGATGCTACAACGAAAATTCACACTTAATATTTTCTACTATTAAACAAAAGAATAGGACGTGGCAACCATTATAGGCGGCATAGTCCTATTACAGTAGCCAGTGTACTTTCTTGCGGATCGTCCTTCAACACACTGTCCATGTCCTTGTAATAGTACCATTTCACGTGTTGTGCTCCATATTTTAGTGCCCTGAGTTTATTTTTTTTGTACGACATTTTCAAGTTGCGCCATTTGTCATTGCACGAATTGGCCGCGTACCGATATCCCAATTGGACCAATTGATGCGCAATTTCTTCCCACAATAAATGTTTGTCGCCTTGATTGGCCGACGCAAACTTTGTTTTGTCTTTGCCGTACAACTGTATCAACGCTTTAGTAGACTCTGTCGACCAATAACATTTGTCGCTATCCTTGATGCCTACGACAGAAATTTGTTTAGATTTTTTTATTATTTTATATAATTTAAGATGACAAAAACAACTAGGATGTAAATTGTTTATTAACCGATAGAATTAGACTCCTCAGGAGCAGCAGCAGCAGCACTAATGCAATTATCGTCGACACTACATTCCCCGAGATCGTCATCTTCAACGTCTAATAAATAACGTACGATAAATAAATATGTATATATATTTATTAAATTGTTAAACTAAGCATACTGTGTACCAGAAGGTTCCAGCGGAATGCCTTTGATGGCTCTGTCCATATCGTCGTAATGCTCCCATGTGCATTTGGGAGAGCCTTGTTTAGGAAGGCGTGTTTTATTGTACAAATAAATTTTTTTCAGATAACGCCATTTGTTTTCACATGATTGAGCGTCGTAAAAATATCCTCGTTCCAACATGCGTTCCGAAAGAGCTTGCCACAAGGCTTTCTTCTTGTTTTCCGGACAATTCGAAAACTGCTCTCTTATCTGACACCAGCAATAAATTAAATATCGCACCTCATTGTGCCGCCAATTGCCTAAAAGTGTTTTGAAAAAAGTATTACAAACCCCCAGACAGTATTTTAACAAACTACTTACTATCAGATTGTCCGATGTCTGTGTCATAAACTTCTTGTATTTCACTCTCTTCGTACTCCTCAATATTGTTTACATCTTGTTCGTCGATTGTTACTACAAATTAAAATTTACTTTTAAAATTGTGTATTAAAATCAACGGGGAAGTATAATTAAGATAAATGTTATCTTCATTGATGATAATACATAATATGATTTTTATTACCTGCTTCGTATTCACTCTCTATCTGACCGTCGAGCATGTTTTCCTCGTCAGTTAAGTTTAATTGTTCGTACGTTATATCATCATCGTTGACCATTTTGCCGGAATCATCGACAGCCTGATATTTGTTTCTTTCAATATTACTAATTAAAAATATTATTGATTAAAATTTTTACTGGAAATAGTATCAGTTTATTTTTTAACGTTGATCAAAATGTGTCTGCTTACAAACTAATGTATGCAATAGTTTTGGTTTTTATCGTAAGTAATTGGAAGAACTAAGTAGTAATCCAGAAATTTAAAACAAAAAAAAATCAAAAGAATATGAAATGAAAGAATTCGATAATTTCAACGTTGATCATTTTTTTAATTTCAGGATTATTAATTACTAAGAAAGGTAAAGATTGTTTTTTTGAATATAGTAAACAGAAAAAAAAACTAAGGCAGGATTAAGTTTTAGCGAAAATACTTTTAAAAATATCAAAATAAGTTAAGTCATGACTCATGTTAGGGTTTATAAATTAAAATTTTAGTTTAAGGAATTTTTTTTTTTTTTTACGCAAGTGTTACACACTTTAATAACAATCTTTTAAGTAATATGTTTATTTTATTTCTATATAATTAATAATTCAAAGAAAAAACAATCAGTCTGTTATCGTGGATCCAACACAAAAAAACTAATTTTAAAAATACTTCTTGAATTTAGATTATTTTTGTTTTAGTCTAGTCCCACACCAAAACCTTTGATCCCACACGTTGTAATTATCGTAGGCGCTACTAGACCAACATTTTAGGGGGTTTTTAAATGATGTATACCTGACTAAACATAATCCTATATCTTTGAACCATTAGATATAAAATAAAATTTAAACCATAGATTATATTATATTACAATATATATTTATATTAAATCTATGTGTGAACATAGTATTTACATTATTAAAAGTTTATGCTCACAAATCTTGGGTTTGAATTTTCGGGGATGCTAAAGTCCCCCTAGCACCCCCCTAGATGCGCCTATTATTATTATTATTATTATTCAAACGGCGAGAATAAGATAACGAAACGAAACAATCCGGCACTTACGTTCCGTTCAGATTTCTTTGGCGGATTGTTGCAAAACGGATTCGCCGCAACGTCAGTTGAATATGTCGTCGTTTCCAATGTGATCGCAAAAATAATAATGTATCGAATCGGTCGCCGACTTCGACAAAGAACGGCTATCACTTGCTGTCGTTGTAGCCGTTTTGAGAAAAAACACACATCAAAGGCCCGACTTAATGAAGTCTTGTAAGTTATTTTCAAGTTAGAGTATATGACTTCGCGGTCGGTACAAGACGTGACAACGATACAGAACGCAACAAGACCGTAGTCCGTACTCGACAGGGCGTCGCAACACATCCGCCATGTCGATAATATTCGACCTGCAAAGAGAGGAAACGGTAAACATCACGACGCATCGTTCGTGGAAAAAACGATACCGTACGGTTATCGTTCGCAGTCAGCTGACCTTGGTTAGGTAACCGTGGTCACCGGCAATGCGGTTGTAGTGATAACCATAGACTCAAATTACTGAATAACTAGAAGGGAAACTTTTTAAAAAAATACACGGGTAACGGGTTCTTATGAACCGCCGAAAAAGACCCACTGCCGATATTGCATACATTAAATACATCTAGTTAATCTATGCATATTGCTATTGCCACCAGGATAAAGCTTGATTATTATACGTAATCCGCAAAAACAAAATGTCGGACACATCAGTCCCGGCCTAGGTTTCTCGTCTGGTTAATGGTTATTCTGTGCTTAATTCACGATTCTGTACTATATTCGTTATTTTAAGATAATTTTTTTAAGAGCCATTTAAAAATGATTGGCGTTAAATCCTCAGTTTTTAATTCCACTGCTTCCTCTATACCATGTTTGTGTAATCCGAATTAATATCGAAAAATTTCTGTATTAGTCCTAAGACTTGATCAGAAGTCGATAACGGATAAATATAATTTCTTATGCATAGGCAATCGGCGCACAAAGACGATCCACCGATAATTCAGTTTCTTATGAAAATTCAGTTATCAAAATATTTCAACAACATTTCAGGAATACGTGTACAGACCGGCGAGAAATTTGTGCTTTCAAACTTTTTTTTATTTAAGTAAACCCAAATTACACTGGTGAATAAGGAGTCATCTGGTATGCAAAAAATAATCGCAATATTTTGTTGAATTTCCCATCGGTAACAACGGAAAGTAGTAATTAGAAAAGACTGACGATCAAAACTTTATATATCAGCGCAATTAGGGGGTAGTAGCACCCCCATTTTAAAAATAAGCTCCCACTAATATTGTTCGTTTTTATGTCTTAAAACTTCTGCTTAAAAATGTTTAATATTAAAAAATCAACGACTTAGTTAAACAAATTTTACATGTCAAATTGTCATACAACATCCTTGCTCAAAAACAATATTACCCTCATTAATTTAAATCCAGAATTAAATACCTGGAAAATACAGAGCTTACCCTCAAATTAAGCACCCCCAAATTTATACATAATATTACGGTATTACTTTTTTTACATCGATGAAAAAAACAAAATTAAATAAATAAGTCGTAAAACAAGTACCTGTTATGTTTGTATTTTGTACACGTGTGTCCTAAATTTGATTTTTTTGCTAGAAAAATATCACACTAACATAAAAGTCACGGCGAAACGTTAAAAAAAATTGTTATTCTAAAGGTTCTCTGTTAAAACTTAAAACGAATAGCATAAGTATGTCACGTTCAACAAATAGTACAGCCTTTGTTTGCATTTGTTCAGTAAACAAGTTAAGAAGTTAAGTTCAAAAACTAGTGATTAAATAAATATTTTTCTGAAACTTTTTGCTATAAAACTGACTTTTACGACTGGATTTTACTGTGATCGATTTCAAAAGTTAAAAGTCTTATATGAAAAAAAATTAGGAATTTTTATTATTACGGCAAAGTATAAGTATAAAAATGTAAACAAAGTATATTATTTTATTATGTTTAACATGTTATACTGCGACGGTACATTGTATCTATAAACTGGTAATATTTTTAGGTACCTATCTAATTATGTTATACTAAGGCATTAGCATTTTCATGTGTTCAAACTGTTTTATTAAATTGAAATAATAAAAATAATGTTTAAGTTCACTGAACGCCCTGATATATTACTTATTATAGTAGGTGTTTGAAATATTACTTAGCTTTAATACAAACAGTAATAATTTCCTAACAAGAATACCTAAATTATTGTAGAAACAAAAAGTACAATCACCCGTTTATCGATAGAATTTACCGTTGGAGTATAATTTGTAAAACATAATAGAATCGCACTAGTAAAAATGACTAACTTTTTATACAAGACTTTTAACTAGATGAAATCGATCACGAAAATAATTATTATGCTTACACAACATACTTTGTTGTTGTCAATGTAATTGACACTACAGTGTGCTGCACTAGCCAGAAACTAATGTAAATAAAGGATATAACTATACCTACTATTCGTACACAAAACGTTTTAATTGAAAGCCTTGAATGATAATTTAGACTTTTGACAAATATAAGTGCTTATTAAATTTGTTGGTATTAGGTGTACAATTATAATGCAAGCTTAATATAGGTATTTAAAAAATGTATGTACTTTGGCCTTTGGTTTTGTAGACGGTTTAAAGGCGCCCAACAATATTTTTAAAAATTTTATCGGCCTGCGTTGTTTTAAAAACGGATATCTGTTTACCAAGAAAAAAAGAACAATGATTTAGTATAATCTTTCAAGTTTGAAAAGCGCTATTCGTTAAATATATTTTGATTCATCTAAGATATCAGAGCAGCAGATATTTTAAATAAAGTATTTAGACAATTATATGGGAGAAACAAAAAATTAACATCATAACAGAAATTGATGTTTAACTTTAAATACTTATTCTAACATGCTGACTATCTAATGAATAATTAGAATTCTTTATGATGATTAAAAAAGTAAATAAGCATAGTATCATGTTTGTACTTTTGACTTTAAAATAAAAGTACCATTTTTTCTTATTACCAATATTTTTAAAAGAAGTACAGAGGTCAGTGTTGGCAGAGAAATTGGGGCGGGGGAGATCATAGGTCTACATGAATTATAACTAAAAATCACTTTCAAACAAACTTTTTGATGCTAATGAGTAAATGTTAGACATAAAAATTGCGATAAAAGTACATATTTTAAGACCTATAATGTACTTAAATTTATATGTTGAGTATTAGGGAGGATACGATTAAAATTGAGTTTTAAATTCCATTTAATTTTACATAAATAATCGAATGTTATTTATTTTTACAAATAAAACGGTCACAAAAATGCTATACATCTGTATGTGTAAAACGATTGATTTAATTTTAGAAAAAGTTAATTTTTCCCAGTTCAACATTTTAGAAAAGTATCCAACACAATACGTTTTAACCTTAAACTGTGGTAATATAAAAATAATCAAAAACAGTTCAAAATTTAAAAAGAGAAATTTTGAGATACCCAACAGTTAAAAACCAAGAAAATGTATCGCTGTAACACTTTCCCGTCGAATGTGTGAATCTATTTTATACTTTTTGATTATCGACTGGGAAGAAAAAGACTTATTATTTTTTTTTAATTTTACTGGAAAATGTATCATTTTTACAATGATGTTTTTCCGCATTCAATAAGTAAGTAGTTATATAGTAAGTACTATTAATGGTATATGTGTGTGTGTGTGTTTTTTTTTTTTAATTGTATTAGCCTAGTGTTAATTTTACACTAAACTCCTACAACAGAGATTACAATTTATTAGATTTAATTAAACTGGTCGGGTTTCTTAAAAATAATATGTTGTTTTTTTGTCAGGTTTAGTGGTAAAGTGATTGGTTTTTATTGATATGATCGATTCGCAGACGACTTAATTAGGTTGTGAGTTTTCCTTTTGACTTTTCTATTGAATAATATATTTGTATTTTATACCGCTGTAATATTTGTTCGTCCACAAGTGCATTATGTGATATTGTATTGTGAAATATAATAACATATGTCTCCTGGTATGAGAAAAACGCCCAGAATTATTACAATACCGTGTAAACTAATGTATCCTCGTCTTAACGCGATAACACAGCTTAGGTGTTACAAAATATAATAATGCTACAAAATCCGTTGTTGTACCAGTAATAGTAAAAAAAAAAAAAAAATTTAAACCTGTAATCCTTTGTAGCCACTTTTCTGTTTATATAAACTCCTCTAATCCCTTGCCAATATGAGGGTTGTTGGCTGAAATTATTTTGCTTTTTTACATCGACTCGCGGCTATTGTGCGAAACGCTTTTGTCAGCATGAAATAATATAATATATATATATATATATTTATGTAATGAAAACGATCCGATAGCATGCGATATTGCTAAAATATATATTTGCATAAAAAAACAAACCAGTAAACTTGTGAAATACAAAATCATTTTATTATGTATAGTTTGTGTTCCAAGTTGTATAAGACGGGTTACGCACCATGGCTGTGCTGTACAGCTGCTTGGAGTATATACAATAATAATATAAGTTATGCGAAAATTGTTAATGTATGATAACATTATATGATATGTGAAAGTTTCAAATGAATAACGATATAAATTACAATGACACTGGCGATTATCCACACTAGAAACAGCGGCAGAAATACCATGATAGTCAGTAGTTTCAGCAACAGTGCATAAGAAGTCAATATAAGTAGCAAAGGTGCAATAGCCGTGAGTAAGAGAACCAGTATTACAATACTAGCGAAAAGCAGCACGATAGCTACTGCACTGACCACAACTGCGTAACGCACCTTTGCGAATAGGCCTTTGCCTATTTCCTGGATGCCAGTCAGAAAGGTCGTTCCAACAACCTGTGAAATACATTTGAAGAATACAGCGATAGAGTTAAATTTAAAAAATTAATTTTACACTTACAAGTTCTGGTCGGTGGGGTAGGTATATAACTGTTAAAAACAAAATAATATGTAAATTTCTAAGAGAAGTTTATTACTTGTGTGTCGACCTGCAGGCTCGACGAATCCGGTTTTCCGCATTCAATAAGAGAAGTTCTGTCAAGGCTTTTGACTTCGGGCAACACCATGCAAAAACCCGGGTAGGAAATCATATCTACACTGCAGTGCAAATGGCGGCTGTCCATCGTCAAATTCCAACTGACTTCTTCTTCCTTATATGACTTTTTTAGAGAGGTATTTTATGTTTTAATAGATTTCGGAGAAACTTTTAAACGCAAAATATTTAAATTTCTATGAGAAGTTTGTTACTTGTGTGTCGACCTGCAGGCTCGACGAATCCGGTTTTCCGCATTCAATAAGAGAAGTTCTGTCAAGGCTTTTGACTTCGGGCAACACCATGCAAAAACCCGGATAGGAAATCATATCTACACTGCAGTGCAAATGGCGGCTGTCCATCGTCAAATTCCAAATGACTTCGTGTAGTGCTGACTGGCGCGTTGTTCCAATCAACACAACGACCATCAACACAAAAACAGTAGAATATAGCTTATACATGTTGTATTAGCTGTAAGAAATCCTTTGCAACAGGAAAAATTAGCAAAAACGGTTTGGAGAAATATGTTGTTTTACACTGAAACGGTGCGGTGATACAAATGTAATAACAGTTACCTACGTTATAAACAAGCCGTTTTTAATACACATGTACCTATACTAGTAGTATTTGCCAGCATATATAAATATATAGAATGTTTTTTTTCAAATAACATGTGTGCTACCGAGTGTGATTTGCGAGAACTTGGAGTATCGAGAAGAGATCTAACTGTTGAAATTACAACACAATTTTTGATAGATTCAGCATGTAAATATGATATTAAATTATAATAATTTAATTTATATTATTTATATTTATATATAGAGTTATTATTTTGTCGTGAACCACTCAATATCTCATAGGATTTAATAAGGAATTTATAAGATGTCCATTTACTTCAAGTAGGAAAAATGAGGCCAGGAAGGTGATGTCTGTCTTCCATGAGGCAATTTTCAATTCATTCGAGGAAGTTCTGCCACAATCGTTCTAGTGTCTCCCTGGTGATTAGTGCCACCTCTGTACGAATTGCCACTTTCAAATCATCCAAAGAAAATTGCCGTAAAATAAATAGCGTACACTTGTGGCTTACACCCACAAACATAATATTACACAATATCAAGTTAAATCAATTTTTTTTTCCTCGAAAATTGCCGTAAAATAAATGGCATACACCAACAAACATATTACATAAGTTAAAAAACAATTTTTTTGAAAAATTAATATTATTTTGCCTTTTTGAAAGTGGAAAATGTTTCCGTGGTCACCCTGTATATAGAATAATACTACACTCTACCTTTCCTCTTGCCCTAAACATGAAACTTCAAAAATAGTTATCCAAAACTGGTTATCGACCATTTGAAAATTTAAGTGCATCATTATCAATTTAAAAAAAGTTAATGAAATATGTATGCGCTGACATTTAAGTTTCAAAAGTTTCTATAAAAAAAATAAGTTGGAAGGGGGTGAAAAGTTGAGATCAAGTTGCATAAAAACACCATGTAAAGATACAAATAAATTTCCTATTAAACCCAGTGATGACTATGATTAACAAATGATGACTATAGTGGTCATTTGTAAATATATAATAATAAAAGATATTTGTCTTGTAATAGTTTATGTATAATATACTGCAAAGTTATATTGTACAAGGAAAAGCTCCAAGTTCCATTGACAATGTTTTATTTTTTTATATAAAAGCTGCTAAGTTTTTTTAAAATTTAATTATGAAACTACCGATTGCTGTTTGAAAGGTGTATTTTATACAATTTATATGAATAATAGATTATGATACACAGGGTGTCCGGCCATTTTACGTCCACGTGAAAAAAGTATTGACTGAGAGTAACACGGCTGTATAGAGTATAACACGGACTATCTAAATATTTTATTTATTAGTTGTGTGTTACACAAAACATGTAGTAACTATAGTAAGTTAAGTTTGGTAAATTCCTAAAAATTTTTAAAAAATTTTTAAGGGGGAAATCATGAATACTCAAAAGCAGACTGGTTGTGTCGGACAATGCCTCACTATACGCGACAACTTTTTGATAACTAGGCTAGGCTAGGCTAGGCTAGCGTTTTTAGTTTTTGGCAACCACGAGCCGCGCTTCGCCGGCCGTGGCTGACCGTAGTATATTATACATATTCTATCCGCGCATCTAACCCTAGTACCCACAATTTACAATCTGTATATTACCTTGACGGAAATAACACAGATATTGATGTGACTGATGTGATTAATTTGCGACAGCTTGTGAAGAAATGACAACGTAAAGTAATGTACTAAAAACTAAAGTAGATTAAAAAATTAATCCAAAAGTAACGTTTTTATGCCCATTAAAAAGTATAAAATAACTCACCGGGGGTCTTGATAACCAAATAGGACAGGTGAACTAGAAAAACGCGGGGCGCATCTTTACTACCTACTTCACACGTCTGCGTATAATATAATAACATTATCTTCTCGTTAATAACTACCTTAACTCATAATTCATGCACAATCATTTTTTCTCTTCTAAATAAAATTATACTTGATGACATGTCCATGTAAAATTGAGCACCCCATTACTTTAAATGTTAAGCAAGTAGGTTGAACGAAAAAATTGAAGCAACCTACATAAAACAAACTTTGGAGAGAATAGCAATTAAGTCTTTTCCATTTGCAATGAAATTTAAGGCAAGTGGCACGGAAATCCATTAAATTTCATTTCCGATAAAAAGTCATACTATCACTTTCTGATCCGTTCGGTTAGAGAGACAGCATTATGAGAGACAACTTAATGCATTAGCACGAAAGTTTAGGTTTTAATAACCAAGTAGAAAGATGCGCCCCACGTTTTTCTAGTTCACCTGTCCTATTTGGTTATCAAGACCTCCGGTGAGTTATTTTATACTTTTTAAGGGGCATAAAAACTGACTGCATGGTCAGAAGGATTATCATAAGAATTAGTAATCAATTTAAAAGCTTATAATTTTAGATTCATTACTGTATAAATTATCATAAAAGTTGATAATTACTATATAAATTATCATAAAAGTTGTAAGAAAATGCAAAAAAGTGTAATGATGGGAACGGGTTTGAACCTGGTTACCGCTCATATCTGAGCACCGTAGTTTCAGCCGGATAGCTAATCGGGAAGTGCTCGAAATTTGAGTTGCAAGATTCCACCCGGAACGACAAACAAGATTGTGAGTTCATAAAAGCGTTATAATAATAATTTTTTATGTGTTGCAATCAGTAATCGTACCCCAAAGGTGCATTACATTATAAGGGCAAAAATAAAAAAAAAGTTTACCACTTCTCATTCAACATCCAGTTAACACCCCGAAAAATGAACACATCAAAAAACCCACCTATAAGGTAAAAAAACTATGTATAAAATATTTATAATTATAAAACAAACGGTTTAAAATAATAGTATGACGCGTCTTTAATGGTTCCAAAAAATTGTACAAGATTCATTTTTATAACAGTAATAATTATAAATACTTCTACAATAATGATCCGAGTGGAAAACAATGATACAATTTGCTGGAATGAGACTAATGTATAGTATAAACTAAAAAAATTATAACAAACTCAAACATACTATGTTTAAATACAATATTGTTGAGATCACATTCTGGAAGAGTGAAATCGACTCGGTAAAGGTGATAGATTACAATGTACGGTAAACAACCAAGTATCATGAATACTAGAAAGTTTAATAACAAAAAAAAAAATGCGGTCAGCATACAAAAACATTTTCATACGTTTGGTAAAAATATGAAATTACAAACAGAGGGCAAACTGTGGAAGAAAATTATAGAAGACAAATTATTTCTAAAATTGTAAAAAATACTAGTACAATCTTTTTTTTTTTACAATTCAATATAAATGGAATTACTTGAAATGGAATTTTTGCAAATAATTAATAATTCTTTAATCATCTGGCGATGATTTAAAAAAAGAAAATTATTTGAATTAATAATAAAATAAGAAATTTTTCAGAAAATTAATTAAAACATTAAAGAATTTGAATAATAAATTTGTTATCGTAAGAAATTAAACAGACATTGTCGTAATATACTTAATTAATTTCTTACGCTTCATTAAAATTTTTTTTTAAAAACGACAAATTGTTATACACACAATTTATAATAGTATGGTAATAAATTAGAAGTCATGTATTTTTAAGCAGACGATATAGTTTTCACACGTTTCATTGATTTTAAAGTAAATAATAATAGAAAAAAAAATTAACTAACAATACATGTTATACACACACACACACACATATATATAAATATATGGAAATATTTTAACATAAATTACATTTATTTATACACGCACACACACACAAAAAAAAAAAAAAAACAAGTTAAAAGTCATTAATCTTCTTTGATTTCTACCGTTTTGGATTTCTCTACTGTGTCCATGCTATGATCTTCATAACTAATAATAAAAAAAAAATTCAACATTTAATTAATTTGAACATTTTAATTTCAGCAAAACTACAAGGTTAGTACTTATCATTTCTTTTTTTTTTAATTGTTCTCCGTTTTATCGTCTTACCTGAACAACGCTTTTAAATCGCCAGACACTAGAGCGATCGCCATCGGTGTCAACAAACACGCAGGAACCAAATACAACAATGCCGGTTGAGCTGCTTTGAACACATGCATAATGAAAACAGTAGTCAGTAGTCCTAAGAAATATGCCAAAAACGTGGCGTTGAAGTACAAGTTCGTTTTACGTTTCAAACTGTAAACAAAAAAAATTATCATTTAGTAAAGTTTGCATCCCACAAAGGCTTGTACTTAAAAATTACCTTAGGTCGAATCGCAGTAAGAGAGCTATAAAAATACCCGGAATCACAATGTCGCCCAAACCCAACATTGCGAAATTCTGGGCGCCGACAATGCCATTTTCGAGTATATCTTGAGGGAAGACAACTGTGAGAAAAAGAAAACTATAAAGCTTAAAATTTCAATAAAATTATTGATTGGGTTTAAAAAACGGCTAGACAAACGTTTGATGGGGGCATCGAAAGATTTGGCGACGGTGACCATGACGTTGGTGCCGAACACCCAGAATATGTCGTATACGAATAATCCACACAAGAGAATTGATCCGATTTTGATGTTGTTGAGGTGAACAAATTCTACTCCGTTGATTGCAAATGCCAGTCCGAAAATATTATTCATGATCCAATGCTGAAAAAATATTAAAAGAGATCGATTGTTGTCGAACACATTGTTGTTACATTGATAATAAAAAACGCTCAAAACCAGTACCTTGTTGTATAAATAAACAGTGCCTAACAGAGCGCACAGTAAGAAGCAGAGGACGTCGTGAGATGTGAATTTGACGTTTATGTGTTCAATTTTAGTGTCTTCGGCTCCTTCGATAAAGTCAAGTTTGTATTCTTTTTTGGGTACACAAGTCGGCATTATGGCATTGAACCAAGTACTGAGGAAACAACGTTTGGTAACGATAATATAAGCTTAAATATATACTTAGTTATTGCATCTCTACCCCCTCACCATCAAAATATTCAATGATAAAAATAAAATGTCAGCGTAAGGGTTAGCCAATCAAATCAATTTATTTTATAAAGGTATTATGTATATAAAAATAATAATATCCCCTTACACTGCTATTTTGTGAATTGATAACATGATAAAGTGGACATAATTAATAACCTAGTATATTTAAGCCATGAGCTTATGTAAATATATTTGTGTAAATTTCTTACCATAACAAATTGTGTAACGCGGCTACTCCGAGTATGTAGAAATACAGAGTGACAAGTAAATCAATGTACTGTTTGGAAAACAACTATAAGAAAAAAAAAGAAAATTTCACATCATTTAACGACAACCAGTATGCCATTTAGGAGAGAATTCAAAAACAAACAAATAGTGGTTGAAGGTAAAATAATTAGTTTGGGTTATGAAAATATTGTTTACCCTAAAAACAATATAGAGCGAAAAAAGAGCTCCACTCGCAATCAATGGAAACATCATTGCATCTTTGGCAGTCATGGATTCAGGTACTTCTTTCTTTATCTAAAAAAATAAAAATAAAAATTAGTTGTTTGAAATGTTGTACATTTTTTTTTTTGTTTTAACATATTATGAATAGGTTTAATCGCCCTACTTTTATTCTATGTTATATTTTTTATTTAAGTTTTATGGTATTTTCAGTATGTTTTAAACATTCCAAAATATTAAATTTTAATTTGAACATTTTTTCCAACATTCCCCATTCCGCTCACATATAGCAATCAGGTCCGGTCCGTTAATATTATATTAGTTTCTATTTTTAAAACATTCTATACAAGTTGTACATAGCAATGTCCTGTTCATCACTAGAACTCTGGCATTTTTGTGATGGTGGACCTCTAGTCGTTTAAATTGCACATATCACATGAATCTCACACGAATCGCACATATATTGCATCACTTCACAATTGCCTCGTCTTAAGGCAGAGGGCCTTAAGTACCCTGTAGACAATCAAATTTGTTTGATAATGTTGTTGGTCGAACTTCACGTTTTCATCAAACAATAGCTCTAACGATCAAACCAAAGAACAAACAAATTTATCAAACTTGCCAGTAGTTTTGGTTTTCTCTTTTCCATGGCGTGACGTTCGCATCAAACACAGCATCAATCCAGATTTTCATCAAACACGTTAAACACTTACTTTGTTTGTCAAACAAGCCTGCATATTAGCAAACAATTTGGCACACACATAAAATTTGATTGTCTACAGAAGCCTTTAGTAAATCATTAAATGTAAAGAACAACTCCTACGCTTGCCGGCTTCGGGAGCCGACTTGAGCCCTTCCGGGACTCTTCATTGAATGGGGGCTTATGCCCCCAAACCCCCAGAGGGAAAAATAGCTTACCTAAAGGTCATAACTAACCTAACCTACCGTTCTAGAAGCGTCGGCAACCTTACGAGACCTAACCTAACCTATCCTTGCGGACAAATATATGGGGTGACAGGAGCAACTGCGGCCGCCCCTGTCACCACAGTCTATTATTGATACGCGGAAATATGCAAATTTCAAGTAGCTATTACTTTAGAACTAGAGGAGTCCACCAATTCAGTTTCGTAATCAGCAAAAAAATACTACAAGATGGAAAAAAAATAGATGTCCTGTAAAGTGCATTTACACACGAGTAGCTTTAGATTAAGAACGAGCCAGTTTTGATTTTCAGAATTTAAATCAACGGCAAAATAAGTTGTCCAGTAAAGTATATCAATATCCTACACTCAAACCAGCTTTATCTCATAACGCTTCTCCTTGGTCGTGCTAATGAACTCGTACAATAGTTACAACCGAAATGCGTTTTGCTTTGTTAGTTTATCCGTCGCCAAGCAAACAAGTATGTACTTTGTATAACAAGTATGCTTACTTTGTTTTGTATGTGTAGCGTTACCGATCGGAACGCACCGAAAAAAATAGGCACCAGGGCCATAATGACTAGACTACTGTAAGCAATCATCATGCCTTCGAAGGTGGCCGGCGTCTTCTTCAGGATCGATTCTGCCGCGTCGGTGCCATTCGTGCTGTTCACAGCTTCGATTATGTTGTCCACCGTTTCGGACATGTCTAGAGAATTGCACTACTAAACTAATGAAGTAATATCTATCTAAATTACACACAGTCGTGACGCTTAATCGTTTACACGACTTGTACGGAGAAGACTGAAGATTGAATGGAAGTAAAACAGAAAAAAAATATGTTTACTCGACTGCAAATTATGTCCACATCACAAGAAACAACTACACGAGAGATATACAAAATAACTAGAAAACGTATCAAGAAAATGTATCAATACAAATAGCGCACGTCAACGTATTTCTGCAGGGCACAGCGATCGATGATAAGCATATGCGCGTTGTACACATTTTCGTCCGTCACGTTGGCCGCACTGCACGCAGGCGCGCGCCAACCAGTTTCCTCTTATCACTGTATAAACTATAAACTACAATTATTATTTAAAAATTACAAAATACAAATCTCTAATTTCAAACAAGCGTACACTGGTATATTAATAACTAAATAGTCATTTATTAACATTTTCATTTAATCTGTGGTCTGAACAGTAGCGAATACTATAAACGATTCGTTAAAAAAAATTATATATATATAAAAAATATATTGTATACTAGAAGTGTAGAAATAAAATAGAAAATATCATAAGAAGCGCTTTAAAGTTCAGTTGAATAATAATAATTTTAAAAATAATGTCCGATTGCAATTAAATATTACGAATAAAACTAAGAACGAAATAAAAACTAAATGTTGAAAATGCAAACTGGTCGCATCAGGGTCATGACTCATGAGGCATTGTAGTTATGTACTTTTACTTGGTGCAATTTAAGAGAATATATTTTGTGTTTAAACGTTTTTTTACATATTAAATAATCGCACGTGTAGGGTTTAATTAATATAATTAATATGTAATCAAAATATTTGAAAAATGACATTTAACTGACTGGTAAAAATATAATCAAGTTTTATAGAGTAAAGTGGATGTAATCATAGTGGAAAACCACTTGCATCCGTAGAATTCTACTATGATTTTGAAAAGAAATATTGAAACTAGTTAGCTGTACCATATAAGTGGTATAGTAAAACATTATTAGTCCGACTGGCGACTAGTTCCGATCTGATCCCATACAGCATGTTTTTGCAAAATCTTAATTTATTACTTAAACCGTGGTGGTTTTAGAGCAAGAACACCTATTATGAAATCTAAAGAGAATAGAGATGATAACATTTTAGAGGCAACGGCTTATCCTTTTTTTAATAAAATGTTCTATATAATATACAGCTTGATACTTGATCCAGTCATAATTTTTTTTTAATAAAAAAATGTAAAAAAAGGATATATGCGAATTGCGATTGTCTCTAAAATTAGACTTGACATCAATACATTAGTATTTAGTAATGATTTGTTTGGTTTTTGGATAGAAATTACAAACACCGGGTTGTACAAAAAAAAGTGAACACCCCGCATAATGTTGTTTAAAATACGACACTGTACCTTTAATGGTTCTCGAATTGACCGAGACGATTTTATATTTATTGTAAGAAAGTTTTACGATTTCAATACAGGAAAAGTTGATCTTTTAAAAACTTGTAAAAGATCATGATCCTGGAATGATGTAAAAATAGTACTTTATAATATTATAGTATAGGTATATTAAATTCACTATAGCACTGTTGATCGATTAACATTACGACAGGATCTTGTTGGAGACAACTAATCGCAAGGCATAAGACTATCCAATGCTAGAACGAAAATTAGAAAAAATTAATTTAAGAAGACAGCCTGGATATGAATACCTAGTATCGAGCTGGGGAAAATCCATGTGAACAAACTTATTACCAAACGAGATTTATCATTTCCAGTGTCATTATATGCAAGGCATTGATTATCAAAAGACCGGGCAATGCCCGGGAAGTTACCATCACCACAGAAAATTCCTATATTATATTCGGATGACTCGCAGACTAAATTCACAGAATTAATATAGCATTCATACACTAAAATATTCGAAGATGGAAGAATACATCACAAAATAATAAATTTAATAAGTTAATAAAATATCTTTTATCTAACTTGATATATTTAGACTTGGAGACATTT